>NC_054604.1:27576134-28233991 GCF_004785595.1 Juglans microcarpa x Juglans regia
CTCATGTTCATACTGAAGAGTTTTACCCATTTCCTCATATGGCTAACCCTGAGTTTATTTATTCTACATGTATTGATCTTTCTAATTTATTCACATAGCAGAAACATGTAAATAGAATCAGTTCTAATAAAGAGTTTGACAGATAGTGAAATATAAATTTATCAAAGGAATGGAGTTGACAAAAGTGATACCTTCTTGATCAGATAGCCTCTTTTGAACTTCTACGAATAAGAAAGTTTGTGAAGCGTTTCAACTTCAACAAAGAAACACCATGCACTGATAAAAAGAAATGTTGAATGTCACAAAAATCATATTGTCAAGGCTCCAAAAATGTATTAAATCCTACACATTAGAAATCTTACTTATTCTCCCTTCCTCACTGATTGCATCTCATGTTTTAAGGACAAAAGATTAAAATTATAAGCACAATCCTAAAAGTTCATTTCGATATTTATTGTTTTGATCATTTACATTCGTTCAGCATTGCCTCTACTTCCTAAATCATTACCATTTTATCTAGAATTAGTCTACGTACAGTCCCCAAATAGGGACTGCTCATGCAAACTTGAACAGTTTTGTCTTTAAAAACTTTTTAAAATTAGAATAATATCCCTCCCAAAATGGTATTTTTTCCATTTAATGAAACACATCAATGGGTCTGCATACGCAATCCTCACTTGGGGACTGCAAATAGAATTTCTCCTTTATTTTATTTCCCAAAAAAATGCTATTAATCCAATCAAAAGAATCATAAAAAGAATGCTCAAGCTAGCAACAACATACTCACCAAACCAAACAAGACGATTACAATAAACAAAACAGAAATTTTGAAGAACTGGTCCTTTCCTTCAAATACTAACATTTCTATACAGCAAATCAGTCTCTTTCACATAAAAAAATGAAAACTAAATTCTTACCATAGATCAACAATTTAATAAATAATTATCTCTCTCTATTTCTCTCATTCACTGACTGGATCTCTAATGTTTTAATTCCAGTCCCTAAATCTTCAGGTCATCACAACAAAATAAACACTATTTAACAATTTGATCTACCTGGATGAGAGGAATCGCTCATTGCCTGGTACATGACCACTTTCTTAACCAAGGCTTTGTTGCAACTGCATCAAACGATTCAAACCAGAAGAAATAAAAATAAAAAATCTCAATCAAGCTAAGAATGTTGCACTAAATCATGGGATTGTGAATTGAACATATCCAATCATACCAAGATTTAGCTCAAGTTAAGAAATTAGTATCGAGGCAAACAAAACATGAGATGGAGTGAAGTTGAATCTTATTTTGTTTGTGAAGTTCCTGGTCTTAAAAATTGAAATACTTCACTCAATCACCAAAATTGGCCAAACAAACAACATGAAACATAGAAAAGAACCTTGAACAGCCCCTAAATCAGGGTTCTTGGAGATACAAATATACCACCTTGAATAATTTTATGTTCGCTTATATTTGTTACCCAACATTGGCAATCTTATTGGGCTTACAAATATAAAGCACTTAGACCTCCATTTGAAATTCAAATACTACATGTTGTTTCTTTACAGAACTTGGGATGTCTATCATCATAGCCGAGAGCTTCTAATCAATTTCCTGCTGACCATACTATCGTTTTCTTGTTAAGAGACGAGAACTTTGTATGAAACATGAATTAACTAACTGAGCAGAGACATTCGAGAAATAGAATAGGCCTAATGCTGACTATCATTCCACGACCATTAGTGTAGAAGCGCTGGTTTCAGTATCAGACATAGACATCATTTATTTATTTTCTAGACGCGTTATTGACAAGTTAAGCTTTTAAAATTATTCTCTTCCAATATTGAAAGGTGTATCATTTTTTTTAAGGAAATAAAAGGGGGAACAACTGAACAAGAAAAGAAAAGGTCGTTTGGAAGAAATAAAGTGCATATGTTAGATTTTAAAGAATCAGAGAAATATTTTTTTGAAAATCTTCAACCTGTTCGCCCTTTAACTCAAGTAGTTCGAGCAAAGATGCTTTAATTCTCAAAGAATTTGAAAGAACACGCAATAAATATTAGTTGAACAATCAGGATTTGAGTATATTCTATAAAATTAAACAAACTAATTCGAATTTTCTCTTTTTGATTTTCCTTTCAATTAAGCAAACCAAGGAAGGAACAACTTTGCTTTTCTTCAAAGAAATTTTCTCGGCAACCAAACAGTATATTTGAGATTTTCAAGTCAATTAAAAAATGAGAGATAGAGAATGGAAGATAATTAATTATACACCTTTCCAGCCATGGGTTTGACATTGGATTCGTCACCACGGTTTCTAAAAGCGAAGTACGTCCGAGATGGTGTCGGATTGCGCCGAGTTCTTCCATCTCTCGATGATCTAGGAATCGAAATAGAAGTCTTGGATGAATTCCATGGATAAAAGAATTGAAAACCTCTTCAGAAACCAAATAAGACATTGAAAAAAATAATCACAATAAAACGAAAACCCTGAATAAAACTTGATACAAATTCATAGATAACCATAAGATGAAAAAAAGAATGTACCTCGACCGAAGGCATTAGATCGCCATCTATGTGTCTTAGGTCTTAGTCACTACTTTCCTCGAATTATTTTCAATCTGGAAGGAACACACATAAAAGATAGTTACAATGTTTAGATTATAGAAAAACGAAAGAAAATGACGGAAAATAATGGATTCAGGGGCCTTACGAAGGTTTCCACTAAGAGACGAAAAGAGCGAAGAATTCCCCATATCTGTCTCTCTCGATTCTCTCTCTCGCCCGCTCAAGTATCTCTTCTAAATGGCTCTCTCTGTATATAAATGAATGGGATTTTTGTTTCTTTACCGTTGCAGCAGCTGACAGCAATTTTTGTATATATTTTTTAAAATTCAAAGGGGATGGCATTCGTAAAGAGCAACGGCTTCTTTTTTTTCTTTTTCTTTTTTTTTTTTATTGGAAAACAAATTTCATTAAATCAAAGAGATTACAAATTGTCCTTGTCAAGTCAAATGGATTGAGATACGGATATTAAGACATTATACCACCACATCTCAATATTCTCAACATTTCAAGCATATCTTGTCAATCTATGTGTTGCCTCATTGCCCATTCTATGAACATATAGCACTTTGCATTCATTAAAATCTTTCATCAGTCTCTGTATTTCTTTCAATTAATTTTCAAGAGTTGAGAAAGACTCTCTAGACAGTTGAAGTTCATTAATTAGCATCAAGCAATCACTTTCAATGATTAACTTGGGGATATCCCAGCTAACACAAAATCGCAACCCCCTAAGCATAGCTAGAGCTTCAATAGTTTTTGAGTTTGTTACTTCATTTTTCACTTTGTTAGTTGCCATAATAACTTCACCTTGTTTAAGAAACAAAGCACAATCCATATTTAGCTTCAGATATCTTGGTGGAGGAGTTTTCCGGTAGCACAATAACTTTGAATTCGTATGCATTGAGGATGGTACATCCTTCTGGACTTTCTGCACAAACAAAGCATACTCAATCACATGTCTTGATTCATGATAAATGTTTTCATATATCATTTTATTCCTCCAGAATCCCCATGCCATTGGAAAGAATGTGGACAAATCCTCCTGATTGCCTTCTTCTTTCACTAAGAGTGCCAAGTCCCAAACAGACATCAATTGCTCAGCCTTTTGTAACATTGGGATATATTTATTCCACCACACTCGAATTTCTTTGCAGAAAAATAAAGCATGTGCAAGATCCTCCATACTTTGCTGACAGAAAATACATTTGTCTTCCACTGCTACATGTTTTTTGCTCAGATTATGAAATGCTGGTAATCCATCTCGACAGGCCCTTCAGGCAAAAATCTTAATTTTGTTAGGCAGTTTCAACCGCCATAACCTCTTCCAAAAGGACCTCACTCTAGATTCCATAGAGCTTTCCCCTAATTGCTGCTTAGATCTACTACGAAAGAATTTATAAGCACTCCTTACAGTAAAGTGCACATTCTTCTTATGATTCCAAATCCACTTGTCTTCATTAGAGCTAGGACAAATAATGATCTTTAAAATTTCTGCTGCCATATTTGGATTGAAAAGAGCTCTAATTTTTTCCACATTCCACCACTAAATGTTATCATCAATAAGAGAATCAACAGTAGCATCCCTTTCTTCCACTGCAGCCAGATCAGTGAACTGTTGAACATTAAGACCTAGAATCCAAGGGTCATGGAAAGACTTTACAGATTTTCCATTTCCAATTCACCATCTACAACCTTGGTGTAGAAGTTTGTTTGCTTCCCATATTTCTCTTCAAGCATAAGAGGGGTGTGGACCAAATTTGGAATCAAACAAGTTTGTTTTAGGGAAATATTTCGAGTTATAAAGTTTGTGAAGCAAAGAGTCTTCATTTTGCAAGATTCTCCAGCTTTACTTTGCTAAGAGGGCTAGATTAAAGGTCTTCATATCTTTAAACCCCAGTCCTCCTCTAAACTTTAATTCACACATCTTTTCCCTGCTAATCTAGTGGATTCTTTTTTCTGCTGATCTCTTTCCCCACCAAAATTGTGCCATCATCCTTTCCAATTTAGTGCATAAAGAGCCAGGTAGCTTAAAATAGCTCATGGCATACGTTGGAATAGACAAAGATGCTGCTTTTATGAGGACTTCCCTCCCACCTTGAGATAACAAACTTCCTTTCCAGGTCTAAAGTTTCTGCCATACATTTTATTAAACAAAGAAAGCTTGTGTCTTTGATCTACCAACCATAAAAGGTAATCTCAGATATTTTTCATACTGCTGAATGTAGCTACCACCCCATAGTGATATGACCTCTTCCTTCAACTCCTCTGTAACACTTCTACTAAAAACCATGGAGGTTTTCTCTCTATTTATTTTTTGGCCCAAGGCTTTTTCCTAGTTGTTCAACAACACTTGGATATTTATGTTTGGTACTAAGTCTGCCTTGCAAAAGATAACACCATGATCTGCAAACAGTAGATGATTTACTCTAGGGGCTCCCCTACAGATTTTTATTCCTTCCACAGATTCATTTTCACCACAAGTCCTTAGTAAAGTGATCAATCCTTCTATACACAATAGAAATAAATAAGGGGATAAAGGATCCTCTTGTCTCAATCCTCGGCTAGGTACAATAGGGCCTTTTGGCACCCCATTAACCAACACAGAAAAAAGTGACAAATTTAACACACTTCATAATGAGGTTGATCAAATTTGTATTAAACCTAAGAGTAGGTATAATCTTCTCCAAAAATTTCCACTCAACTAGGGGTGGGCAATAGGGGCCTGCACCCCTCTGCCCCACCCCCATCCGCCCAGCCCCTGCATGGTGGGGCTGGCAACATGGGTAGGCGGGGGGCCCCGCCCTACTGGGATATATATTTATATAACTAAATATATATTTATATATATGTATACAAATTGTATATATTTACAAAGGTTGGCCTAGGAGGCCAAGTCAGTACAATCTTGTGAATACAAATCTAAGAAATTTAGAAGCTACATTATTAGTTTTTAAATTATGGTTGTATTTACAAATTTTAATTTACAATTTAAATGATATAATAGTTTGGGTCAAAAAAATATTTTTGGACCCAGAAATAGTTGTCCGCCCCCGCCCTCGCCCCTGGCACAAGGTAGGGTGAAGGGTAGGGTTGACCCCACCCCTGCATATGCTAGTATCACTCCCTACACTCAACCCTATCATAAGATTTACTCATGTCTAATTTGAGGGACATATAACCTTTCTTCCAATTTCTTTTGTCTCAAAAAGTGAATAAGTTCGTATGCTATGAGAACATTATCAGTGATTTGACTCCCTGAAACATTTGGGATTCAAATATGATCAAAGGAAAAATATGTTTAAGTCTATTTGCATTCACTTTGGAAATAAGCTTGTAATTACATAGGCTAATTGGATGGAAATTAGCAACTTTCGCAGGAGATTTTTTCTTAGTAATCAATGTAATGAAAGTGTGATTTAAGTCATTTGGGAACTTACCAATATTAAGCACTTGAAGAACAATAGCAATTATGGAGTTCCCTATGATATGCCAATATCTTTGAAAAAAGATGAGGACCACACCATCTGGACGAGGTGCCTTTGTGGGATGCATTTGCTTTAGAGTTTGAGTCACTTCTTCTGCAGAGAAAGGCATTGATAATTCTTCATTCATCTGGCTTGTTACCCTACTTTTAACTTGTGATAGGAATTCCATTCAAACATTTTGGCCAGCAGCTGAAAACATTGACTGGATGTAATCTATTATGAGTTTATCCCTCTGATCCCATTCTTTCCATTCACCAGAATCATCTTGCAGCTTTAGGATCTTATTATTTTTTCTTCTTAGAGAAGCCTTGGAATGGAAATACTTCAAATTTTGATCTCCCTCTTGTAGGCAAAGCATCTTAGATCTTTGCCTGTCATAATTTCTTCTCTCTGTAGCCACTATTGCACTTCATTTCTAGCTAACTGATGTTCAATAACATCAGAATATGTTGGATCAGAGGCTTGAATCTTTTGTAGTCTCAATCTATCTTTTTGGAGTTGATGAGGGCATTTCCAAATCTGGTCTTATTCCATTTATATAAATCTTCATTGCATTTGGAAATTATTTGAATCACTTCCCCCATGGTGTTTTGACCCGCATTGTACCTCCAAGTCTTCTCAATAATATTCGCACATTCTCTTTCACCAACCCATATAGTTTCGAATCTCAATGGTTTCTTACCCTGCTTATAACCCCTGCCCCCATCTGTATCTATTCACAAGGGGAGATGGTATGAGTAGGCTGCAACTCCATGGATAACCATTGTTGTAGGGAATAGATCACACCATTGAGAATTAGACAAAAACCTGTCCAACCTCTCACTTATACAATTTGTTACTTGCCTTGTATTGCACCAAGTATAAGGAGATCTAGTAAATCCCAAATCCCATAATTCACAATCAAACAACATAGCTCTAAAGTCAGCCATTTGTTTCTCAGGTTGTTCCTACCTCCACATTTTTCAGATAAATTCAATATTTCATTAAAATCTCTGAATACTAACATGGTTCTCACCTCTACGACACAGAGATTTAATTAAATTCTAAATCTCTATTCTAGAATTCGTATCAGGGTGTCCATAGATACTCATGATATACCATTCCTTATTATGTGCAACATCACGAATAATATGTGCATCAACATGGTATTTTGAGTAAATAAGTTAATCTCATCCTTCCACAGCAATGCAACTACTTCTTTTTAGGTGAATAGGAATGGCTAGAATAGACCATTGTTTATCAGAATCAGCCGCCAGATTCTAAAATTGGTCAAAACATGTGGAGAACCTATCGGCCGTTAGTCCAAGTATACAAAAATCGCCGTCAATCAGTTTGGTTCCAATTTGAACCGTGTTCATGCTGGTGAACCAAGTGATGTAATATATATATATATATATATATATATATATATTATTTTATTCCTATATAAAATGACATTATTTAACTTAAATAAGTTAAACAATATCATTTTATAACAGTTTATTACAAAAAAATTTGAAACGACATCATTTGATTTAATACACTAAACAGCGTCGTTTTAGGTTAGGACTAAAGCCCTAGCCCCCCCCCCCTCCCCCTCCAACTCCTCTATTTCTCTCCTCTCCACTCTCCAACACCATTTCTCTCTCTCATCTCTTCGACCACTCATCTCTTGATCTTCATTTCCTCCTGGTTTTTGGTTTGTCTTAGTTAGAGTGTTTTTCTATTCCTATATTGGTTTGGTTCTTTGGCTCATTGATTATCGCTAGGCCAAAACAAAGTGATCTCTCTTCCTTTAATTTTCCCTGCTTTTTTCTCTTTCTCGATTTCCTTGGGTTTTCGTATCACACTGTGTAAGGATTGACTGGTTGTCTCCTTGCTTGCTCTCTTCTTGGTTCCCTTATCTCTAGCATCACAAGTCGACGCCAGGTGTTAGCTTGTGTGCTATCTAGAGCAAAACTGACCCTCAAACCATGGAACAAACCAGTCTGACCAGTTCAGTCAATTTTGGACAAATGAAAAAACCAGTCGGTCGATTTCAGTTTCGGAATTGACCAGTTTGGTTTTTAGGCCAACTTCTTTTTTGGGTTCTGGGAGGGTTATTTTCCACCCGGCCTCATCACCATTAGGCCTAAGCCAACGTTGGGCATGCAGTTTTGGTCTCATTATCTCGAGGCCCCGAATTCATCCAAAGGGCCCAAGCCCTCAAAAGTCGCATCAGAGGAAGAGGGATATGTAATGCGGGAAACCATGCATAAGGGATAGATGGGACTCACCGACTCTGACATTTCATGTAACATCTAGCTTTAAAGACTTAAGTCGGTAGAATAAATGGAAGACAAGGACAACCCTCCATTCTCTAACGAAGGGGACCAGAAGTGATAGCGTAGTTCACATGCCACCAGGACTTGCCCAGGGAGCCACGCCACATTAAAAGCGTCATGCCAGAAGCCACGCCACATTGAAGGCCGTAACCCAAGCCACCACGTCGCATTAAATGTTTATGCTAAGACAGACACGAGCGAGACAACTTGACCCTAACACCAGGAACAGAATGTTACCTGGGGACTTAGTATAGAAGCACCAAACCCACATACAGAAAACGTTCTCTGAACTCTAAATACCCAAGCTATCACAATACGCATGAGGAGACTAACTTACGCATCGTAGGCTCCTCGGACGACCCCGAGCTAACTTTCTTCTTTGTGTTAGCAGGTGAAGATCCCAGCCCAAATTGTTAGAACCTTACTTAGGCATACAAAATACGATGTTAACAGTAGCGCAGTCTGTGAGATCTTTTCTATAGACATAACATGTCCTTTGTATGTCAGTGCCAACCTGTTCTCAGACAACTCGAGGACCAAAAACCTTATCAGAAGGCATGGAAGCACACTTAGTAGAGATGCAGTAGTTGGTAAACATGCTGATGACACAAGTGGAAACACTCCAGAGGAAAAATGAAGCCCTATGGGTAAACACTACCTAGTTACCTAAATACACCGAGCCCAACCACGATAGACAGGCCGAGTCACGAGCTGTAGGAAGGGTAGATGCTAATAGCGAAGACAAGAAGAAGATGCAGCATGAGCTTCGCGACCTTATGGACAAATATGAAATGATGGCCAAAAAGGTAAGAGCCTTATACTCGGTAAACCGGATGCTCACCAGCAGGAACCTACCTTACAGTGCAAAAGTGATTGTCATGCCGCTGCCACCAAAATTTAGGATCCCTCATATAACCCTACTCATTTTCCCAAGGGAGATTGCTTGCAGGGCCTTCCCGTGGACCTAAAAGGTGTGGCGCAGGCATGTTTCACCTCGCTAGCACCAAACTCAATCTATCACTTTGAGGATTTGGCTCGTCTCTTCATAACGCATTTTATGGCCAACAGAAAGAGAAGGCGTCTGGCAACTTACCTCCTAACCATTAAATAGCGAGAGGATGAAAGTTTAAGGCCTTATCTATCCAGATTAAACAAAGAGCACATGACCACTAATGATCAAGATGAGAAGATTACTCTTGCTGCTCTCTTGGGCAGCGTATGGCCTCGAAACCCATTGACGGTTGAGTTAGCCAGGAAGACCCCCACCACACTACGAGAATTCATAGACCAAGTAGACGGGTTTATAAATGCTAAATACACGCTTCGAGCGTTGACAAGACCAAGAAGGATAATGCTAGAACAGGTTGAAAACAAAAAAGTCAAGACGTCAGTCCAATCCAAAACTGCAGACAAGGCAAAAGGAGGACACTGCAGCAAAAGGAGGACACCAGGTAATGCTAACAATAGAGGAGGAGAAAAAACCACCTCCCCAAGCCTGTTATTGCACAATCCACCGTTTCGTAACTTACAACATGGTGGATTGCAAGTCCCAAAAGGGAGAAAGGGGGAAAGCAGCATACCCGCCCACCCCCAGTACCACACCGACCAACGGGAGGAAAGGAAGCGGTGTCGGGAAAGGTTTTCCAGGCCAAGAAGAAGTGAGAGTCCAAGGTGGCTAGTGTAATGCAAGGTCCAGCAAAACCTCCCTTGATCCCACCTCGTGAAAATGCCCCCTTTGTCGAGATCTGAACCATAGCTGAGGGGTTCACTGGGGGCGGGTCCACTTTCTCTGGAAGAAAGGCTCATGCCAGGAGGGCATGTTTCGAGGAAGTGTATTTGGCTGAACACCACCCGAAAAAGTAGAATAGAGGAGAGCCCGCACTAACCATCACTTTCAGGGAAGGCGACGAAGAAGGGGTCCTCTACCCCCACAACGATGCCCTGGTAGTGACGATGTAGGTGGCCAACTTCAGCACTAGGCGAATCCTCATCGACAACATCAGCTCCACCGACATCCTCTTTTAGGATGCCTTCTCTCAGATGGGGATTGATCATCTGAGAGAAAAAGAACACACCGGGTAACGCTAACAATAGAGGAGGAGAATAGACCGCCTCCCCAAGCCTATTATTGCACAATCCACCATTTCGTAACTCACAACACAGTGGATTGCAAGTCTCGAAAGGGAGAAAGGGGAAGAGCAGCGTACCTGCTCCCCTTGCGCCACACCAACTAACAGGAGGAAAGGAAGTGGAGTCGGAAAAGGTTTGCTAGGCCAAGAAGAAGCGAGAGTCCAAGGCGGCAGGCAGAACTCAATCCCCCGCAAAATTGCCCTCGGTCATCACCCCGCGAAAATGCCCCCTTTGGCGAGATCTGAATCATAGCTGGGGGCGGGTCCACTTTTAGAAGAAAGGCTTACTCTAGGAAGGCACGTTTTGAGGAAGTGTATTTGGCCAAACGTTGCCCAACGAAGCAGAGGAGAGGAGAGCCCGCACCAACCATCACTCTCAGGAAAGGCAACAAAGAAGGGGTCCTCTACCCCCACGACAAAGCCCTGGTAGTGACGATGCAGGTGGCAAACTTCAGCACCAGGCGAATCCTCAACAACAACAGCAGCTCCACCAATATCCTTTTTTGGGATGCCTTCTCTCAAATGGGGATTGATCCCTATCGCTTACAACCAACACCCATGTCATTGAAAGGGTTCACGTGAGACATGGTTCAACCAGTGGGAACCATCACACTCTCCATCTTGGCTAGAAAGGCCCCTCACACCACTTCCACTATGGCTGATTTAATAGTGGCGAAATCCCCATCCTTGTACAACTCTATACTTGGGCGACCCACACTCAACAACCTGAGGGCGATGGCGTCCACTTACCACCTAAAGATGAAGTTCCCAACGCCCCACAGGAGTGGGCGAGATCGGCAACGAACAGGTCCTAGCACAAGAATGTTACATGCAAGAGCTAAGGCCAATGAAAGGCGGGGTCAATATGATAGAGCCCTAGAACGACGATTGCATCCCACCCCCACCTGGGTTCATCGCGGGGGAGGAAGAAGTCTGGGATTAACAGGCTCCCCACCAAGTTGAGCCGCTCGAGTTGGCTTCATTGGACTTGAATCGACTTGAGGCCATGATCGGACTTGGCAGCAAAATGACACCCAGCATGCGACAAGCTATGATACTACTCCTGATAGAACATAGGGACATGTTTGCTTGGGACCACAAAGACATGCCCGGGATTGACCCCGACATCATTCAACACCACCTGTGTGTGAACCCCAAGGCCAGGAAAGTCAGGCAGAAACGACAGAGTTTCAGAGTCGAGAAATGCGTTGCCATCACGAAAGAAGTCGATTGCCTCCGAGTGGCAGGAATCATACGCAAGGCACACTACCAAGACTGGTTGTCCAATGTTGTGCTCATGAGGAAGGCCAACGACAAGTGGAGGATGTGTGTCAACTTCACATACTTGAATAAAGCTTGCCCTAAGGATAGTTTCCCCCTTCCCCAGATAAACCTGATAGTGGATTCCACCGTGGGACATCGCATGCTTAATTTCATGGATGCCTACTCGAGGTAAAATATGATTTGCATGGACCCCAGTGACGAGGAAAAAGATGTCGTTCATCACAGATAGGGGTTTGTACTGCTACATGGACATGCCTTTCGGCTTAAGGAACACAAAGGCCACCTACCAACGGCTGGTCAACCTCATGTTCAAGGAACAGACAAGGCGGAGCATAGAAATTTATGTGGATGGCTTACTTGTGAAGAGCAAGACCCCCAAACAGCACCTAGCCGACCTGCGTGAGTCCTTCGCGGTACTAAGGTGATACCGAATGAAACTCAACCTAGCCAAGTGTGCATTCGGTGTAGAATCCAGAAAGTTCTAGGTCTCGAAATCGGAACGAGGAATATAGGCCAACCAGAAAAAGGTGGAGGCCATAATTAATATGGCGCCACCACGAAGCATTAATGATGTGAAGAAACTCGATGGCTGGGTAGTGGCTGTTAATAGGTCTGTGTCCAGGTCGACAGACAAGTTCAATCAAGCCTAGGGTGAAAAGAAGGCGTAGAATTGGAACAAAGAATCTGACAGGGCATTCGAGAGCCTAAAGTAGTATCTCGCCAATCCCCTTCTGTTCAATCGAGCCTAGGGGTGAAAATCGAAATAGTCAGTTCGGCTTTTTCCAAAAATCAAACCGACGTAGCCAGCAAAATGTGGGAAGGGATACTGGCCGGTTATTGGTCTATTGTCGATTTGGGCCATTTTTTTTGCCTAAATTTGGGCCTATTCTTTATACACTATTTCTAGATCACTTTGGGCCTTTTTGGGATTGCTTTAAATTCTTAATTTACTTTAAAATATTTCTAGATCAATATTTCTATATTTAAGTTTCAATTTTATTTTAATATCATTTGTGATGTTATGTATAAAATAAATGTATAAATTAGCAATAGATGTTACTTACTACTTACTATAACTATAATATTAATACTATCACTAGAATACTAATGGACAATGCTAGGGATCCCATTGGAGCTCCCGCTCCAAATTTTTTTTTTTAAGTTTTTTTCCTTGGTGATTAAGAAAGTGATGTTTAATAATATTGTGAATTTTATTCTTTTTTAAAAAATATTTTTAAAGTGTTAAAAAACTGATGTGAAGAAAACTTAAGTTTTTTATTTTTTTTCACATCGTTTTTTTAACATTTTTAAATATTTAAAAAAAATTACAAAATTATTAAACAATACTTTCTTAATTACTAAGGAAAAAAAACTAGAAAAAAAAAAGTTGGAGCGGGAGCTCCAGCTGGATCCCAAGCATTTTCCAATACTAATACTAACTATATTACTTACTACTTACTGCATAATTAAAAAATAAATAAAATAACTTCACTAGATGTTTATTGTTTAGTATTACATATTACAAATAAAGACAAATTGTCTTAAGCATAGCAACAATGTAAGTAAAAAACATAACATAAATATATAAAAATAAATTGTCTGAAGCATAGCAACAATGTAAAAAAAAACATAACATAGATAATTAACAACAAATTGGATGTGATCTCCATGTTTGTTGTTTCAACCTCTAATCTTCAAAAGTTGTCATGTTTGATTATTCATATGAATTATTCAGGATTTCCTTCATTACATTTTATTACTGTTTGTTGGTTTTTGTTTTGTTAGTCTTTTGTATTTCTGGTTTTGGTTTAAGAAATAAGCATGTTTAGATTGGTTTATTGGTTTATTTGCTTAGCTTATTGTATAGGTTCTTTTATTATACTGGTTTTGATGTCTGGGATGGTCTTTTCTGAATATTTGTAAATCCCAAGTGTCCTTACTTGTTACCACAGTATTCCCCCGCCATAAGTGAAGGCAATCAATAAAATTGGGATACCGTCCTCTTCTATAAAAAAAATATATGAACATTAATAAATAATAAGAATAAAATATCAAATGTTAGTGAATTTGGATTATGAAAAATACCAAAATTAAATTATAATGAAAATAAAGCAAGCATTGTCTGATTCTACTACAGAGTTCTCCATATTATCCATAGCCTCACAGATATCAATTGTTGTTTACGAATGCATCAACCAATTTTGATAACAAATAAGTGCCTCAATGGCTCTCAGAGCCAATGAACTCTGAAAAGGATCAAGCACACAACCTCCCGTACTAAATGCTGACTCGGATGCAACCGTAGAAACAGGCATGGCTAACAAATCTTGTGCAATCCTCACAAGTATAGGATAGTTAGGCTCATTAATTTTCCACCAAGTCAATAAGTCACACAATGGGCTAAGTGCCTCACTACCATCTAATAAATATCAATTCACTTTTGTTTTGGCAATAGGAGATCTCATGGTGGAAGATGCTTTGTACCACTCGTAGAACCATTTTGTCTCACGTTTTCCATCACCATCATTCATGGTTCTAGATTTCTGAGGGAGCTCATGTGCCTGGGTACTCGTGGTAGAATCGAATGTCGTATTAACTCGGCATACAAAATTTGTTATTGCTTGTCTTACACTCGACACCAACTCCTCAGCACGAAACTCTTCATGAATTTTCTTTAGATGGAAAGTAAGAAGCCCTAACTTGCTTCGTGGATCAAGTACAACTATATTCAACATGAACAAGTTCATCCTATCTAATGACCCCAATGCTTATCATATTTTGTTCTCATGTTTATGGTCATGCTCCTCAAACAACTATTAGTACTCTTCCTCAGCATAATCAACTCATTTTGGAGATCACAAATCTCCAAAAAACTGGTGTTGGTTGTTACATATAGAGACCCCAAAAATTTATTAGTGGCATCATAAAACATTTCTAAAAACTTAATAAACATCCGCACTGTCTCCCACTCCTTAGATTTACGAGGCCCCATGTGCCCATCATCAAAGTAAGAGAGGAAATTATAATCCTCACTCTCCATCGGCCTGAAAGCATTCTCAAACTTCTCAGCCGCCTCCAACATCATATAGGTTGAGTTCCATCATGTATGTACATCAAGACACAATATTTGCTTACAATCAACTTTTCTTTTTATACACATCTCTTAAACTTGTATAATCTTGCAGGGGACGAGCGCACATATCTAATTGCATTTCTAACCATTTTGATGGCATCATTGGACTCTTTCAAACCCTCATTCACAATAAGGTTCAAGATATGAGCACAATATCTCATGTGCATATACTTTCCCCCAACACATTCCCCTACAAAAACTGTTTCAAATATGAAATTGCAGTATCATTTAAAATTGCATTATCAATAGTTATAGTAAATATTCTGTCAATGCCCCCAATAAGGCAAGCATGACTCAACATATCTCTTAATAATGTCCCCTCGATGATTAGAGATTAAACAAAAATTAATGATTTTTTTCTACAATTTCCAATCATTATCAATGAAGTGTGCAGTTAGACACATATAAATCAAATTCTATACTGATGTCCATGTATTGGTCATCAATAAAATCCTCATATAATCTCCTACAAATGTGACACGACATGACACTTTAAACTGAGATTCAAGAGACCAACACACTTTCCTAAATCTCTGTCCTTCGATAACTCTAAATGGCAACTTATTGATAATTATTATTTCTGTAATCGTCAACCTCACAACCTCTTCAGTATATTTGTGTGCTACAAGAGTTCTTAATGTACTATCATCACTCTCTCCAACCCCCTCCTCAAGTGTTGCTTCACTTGTCAGTATTTTTTGGTACCTATCCAAAGGCCCACATTATGAGGATTTTTAGGACGTGAAGGCAAATGGTTTTGCATTGTTGAAGTTCTATTTCTCTTTGAGTGGCAAGTGTACGTCTTGCCACAATAATTACATTTACCTTTCGGATCATCTATAGGACAACCTCCATAATCATAAAATGGTCTCATACAATTGATGAATCCTTCCCTTTTTGTTCCTTAGGTAATTGACAAGTACTACTAGTAGGGGCACTAGGGGTTTTGATGTTTTGGTCTCCTTCAAATCGTCTCCCAAGTTAATTAATTCATTTGAATCAACATTAATTGGAGTTGACGAATAATCCATTTAATTTATAAAACAAATCATAAATGTTACATGTACATTATACATAGTGCATAACACAAATTATAAATACAAATTAGACTATCATAATTTAAAGATAATAAATTTTTTTTCATGCAAAACATATTAAGAACTATAAGCAAGAAGTAAGAACACTCACAGTGACAGTAGAATAGATCTCAGATTACTGTTCACACCCCAAGAATGTGATCCAAAAACTTTATACCGTCTATACATCTATAAATAATAATTTAGTAAATCAATGAACTAATTCAACAAAAATCCCAGATGGCAGATTTAGACTAGATTTACTCATTCAATTTTACATACACATTACACACAGTGACACAAATTTAGACTTCAATGTACACATAGATTTACACTATGTAGACTGTAGTAGTGAACGTAAATCAAGAAAATAATTTTCTTAGGCAAGAAATTAATGAACGTAAATCACAAACTACAAATCACAACTACCTCCGTCGATTGACAACTAATAATTCACAAATGACAAATAATTCAACAAACAAAATCAGTGAAATCACAACCACACATAAATAATCTGGATTAATTCAACGAGATGGAAAACTACCTCTATCAAGAGAGGAAAGAGGTGTGGGCTGTCAGCAACTGAAAGATGGGAGGAGGAGAGAGGCGTAGGGAGTCTGAGAGAGGAGAGAGGCGTGGGCCGTGGGGGTTCATCGGTAGCTAAGAATGGGAGTCTGAGATCTGATTCGACCAAAGAAGAAAAAGGGGGGATGCATGTCTTATCCCCAACTTAGAAACAACACCGTTTGGTCGTCGTTTCCTTTATTTTTTTCATATGGTTTAAAACAAAACGACACTGTTTCATTTGAAACAGTGTCGTTTTATATCAAAAATCTATAAAATTTATATATATTATATCACCCGGTTCAGCGGTTTGAACCTAGTTCAAACCAGGACCAAACCGGTCAATGTCTGTTTTGATTATTTTCTATTGTCGGCCGATAGGTTCTCTATCGGTTTTGATTGATTCTTGACTCTAGCAACAGTCTGTTTGGCCATTTCCTGTTCACCCCTAGTCAAGCCAACCTAGGGGAAGTCTTGAGCCTATATTTGTCTCTCTCCCCGCATGCAGTCTCCGCCGCTTTAGTACCAGGCATGAAGGGCTTCTAGAAGACTGTTTACTACACTAGTCGTGCTTTTCGAGGCGTTGAAGCGAGGTATCCTCGTATGGACCAACTCGCATTTGCCCTTGTGATGATCGCCTGTAGACTCAGACCATACTTCCAGGCTCACTCGATACGAGTCCTAACTGAAGCCCCTTTAAAGAAGATCTTACGGCGAGCGGATGTCTCTGGCTGGCTGATGAATTGGGTCGTGGAGCTGAGTAAATTCGACATCAAATATGTCTCCAAAAGCTCCATTAAGGGATAGGTACTAGCAAACTTCATAAGACGCCCTGGAAAATCTTCAGAATGCACCTCCTAAGATGCCTTGGCAAATCTTCGTCAATGGCTTATCTTGCTAGGCTGGAGGGGGAGTGGGGGGTGCATATCATCACGGATGTCAGGGAAGAACACAACTACGCCATCAGGTTGGCGTTCAAAACTACCAACAATGAAACGGAATACGAATCACCATTGGTCGGCTTGGTAGTTGCTAATTTGTTGGGCGCTAATGAAATAGAAGTAAAAGCTAACTCCCTAGTAGTCATCAACCAAGTTCGGGGGGAGTTCATCACGAAAAGCAAAAAATTGAAAAAATGTCTGACGCTAGTGGGAAACAAGCACAGCTACTTCAAATACTTCCAGATTCAACAGATACCAAGAGCCGAGAACCAAAAGGCCAAAAAACTTGCACGAGCTGTGTCCAGGCAGGAGGACCCGCCTATACTTGAGCAGACAATGGTCATCATAGTAGAGATGTCCACAATAGGGATCGAGATCTCGGAAGTGAAGCCAAGGGCTCCAAATTAGGCTACAGACATAATCAAGTACCTCGATGCCAACAAGTTACCCGAGGATAAGTGGGAAGCGAGGAAAATCAAGAATAGGGCAGCTCGCTTAATTTTAACTGACGAGACTCTGTACAAATGGGGTTATTCATACCCTTACTGAGGTGTGTCTCATTCGAGCAAGCACAATACGTCCTGGTAGAAGTACACAAAGGAGTATGCATCAACCACTCGCGAGGAAAAGCACTAGCGGGTAAGGTGATGAGAGCATAATACTACCGACCACGCACCCTCAAAGATGCGGATCAGTTTGTTCTGAAATGTTAGAAGTGCCAAGAGTTCTCTGCGGTACCTCATTTCCCACTAGAGAAGCTAACATCTATCATGTCACCATGGCCTTTCATACAATGGGGCATCGACCTGGTCGGTCGCCTTCCCCCGGATAGAGGTAGGGTAAAATTTATAGTGGTGGTTATGGACTACTTCACTAAGTGGGTTAAAGTTGAGGCCCTGTTGACAATAACAGTAAGCAATATTACCTGGTTCCTACGGAAGACGATCATGTACAGATTCTACATCCCTCGTTTTATCATATCAGACAAGGGAGGGAGTTTGACTCGAGCCATTACCATGACTGGTGCAGGGATATGGGAATCAAGTTTAGGTACTCCTCCCCGAGATACCCATAGTCCAATGGGCAAGTCGAGATGACCAACAAGACTCTACTCGAGATCCTTAAAAATAGGCTCGAAGACAAGAAGGTGAGATGGGCAAAAGAACTCCCAGGAGTGCTGAGGGCTTACCGGACCACGGTCAAAACCCCGACGGACAAAAACCCCTTCACGCTCACCTACGAACATGAGGCGCTAGCACCCATTGAAGTAGGAATGCCTACCTATAGGATTCAACACTTCGATCAAGATTCCAACAGTGCAAGACTAAAGGAGGAGCTCGACTTGTTCGAAGAAAGAAGGTTAAAAGCAAAAGTAAGGACAACGACCAACAAAAGAAGGGCGGAATGTTGCTTCAACCAGTGAGTCCGGCCGAGATCCCTTAAAGTCGAGGACCTAGTTCTAAGGCAAGCGAGGATAACCACCCAGTACGAAGGGAAGCTGGGGGACCAAGGTGGGAGGGACCATATGTGGGCATGGTCAACAATCACTCAGGCTCTTATAGAAACAAAGATGCACACGGAAAGGACCTACCACACCAGTGGAATGCCGAACACCTACGAAAGTTCTTTTCTTAAAACTGTAAGTTGCATTTATTTTGGTAATGTATAAAAAATAAATGAAACAATTATTTTCTCTCAGAAATATGTTTTACTCAAAGTTTCCAAGTATAAAGGGCGAGTCCTGTCTAAATGTACTGCTCGACCTCCTCTAAAGTTTAAAAGAATTAGGGCAAGTCCAGTCTAAATGTACTGCTCTGACCCCTCGCAATGGTGAGGCCAACGAGGCGAGTCCAGTCTGAATGTACTACTCGACCTCCTTGAAAGTTTACAAGACTTAAGGTGAGTTCAGTCTAAATGTATTGCTCGACCCCCCTCGCGATAGCGAAGGCCAGCGAGCGAGTCCAGTCTAAATGTATTACCCGACCTCCTCTAAAGTTACAAGACTTAGGGTGAGTCCATTCTAAATGTACTGCTCGGCCCCCCTCACGATGGCGAGTGCCAATGAAGCGAGTCCAATCTAAACGCACTGCTCGACCTCCTTTAAAAGTCTACAAGACTCAAAGTGAGTCCAGTCTAGATGTATTGCTAAGTCCCTCTAACGACAACAAGGGCCAACAAGGTGAGTCCAGTCTGAATGTACTACTTGACATCCTCTAAAGTTTACAAGACTTAATGTGAGTTTAGTCTAAATGTATTGCTCGGCCCCCTTGTGACAACGAGGGCCAATGAGGCGAGTCCAGTCTAAATGTACTGCTCGACCTCCTCTAAAGTTACAAGACTTAAGGTGAGTCCAATCTAAATGTACTGCTCGGTCCCTCTCGCAATGGCGAGGGCCAAAGGCAAATCTAGTCTAAACGCACTACTCGACCTCCACTAAAGTTTACAAGAATTAAGGCCAATCCAATCTAAATGTACTACTCGGCCCCCCTCACGATGGCGAGGGCCAACGAGGCGAGTCCAGTCTCTACTTGCCCCCCTCGCGATGGTGAGGGCCAATGAGGCAAGTCGAGCCCAGTCTAAACTCACTGCTTGACCTCCTCTTAAGTTTACAAGAATTGGGGCAAGTCCAATCTAAATGTACTACTCAGCCCCCCTAGCAATGGCGAGGGCCAACGAGACGAGTCCAATCTAAATGTACTGCTTAACCTCCTCTAAAGTTTACAAGTGCAAAGGACAGTTCAAGTCTAACGTACTGTTCGACCCACCTTGCACCGTGAGGGTCAACGAGGCGAGTTCAGTTTAACATACTACTCAACCTCTACAAAGTTTTCAAATCCATAAAGGGCGAGTACATTTTAAAAGTCTGCAAGGTAAGGCCCTCAAGTCTGTAAATCCTACCAACAGCTCAAGTCTTGAACACATAAACATCAAGCTCACAAGTTTACAAAGTCTCGAGTTCATGGGTCTTGCCAACTGCTCAACCTCCCTAATGCTTCGTTATCACGCGTCTAAGGTTATTTATAATGGTTAATCTAAGTTGTTTGCATGACAAGAGAATAAAGAATATGAAACAAGAAAAGGCTCAAAATATTATTAAAGTACATGGTGTAGAGAGTGCAAATGAATACAACATATGAAGGAAAAACATATATGGTACAAAAGGGCTACAAAATCAACCGACGGGATCATCTAGAAAGGCATCCAGCATCCATTCAGGGCCTATAGAGGTGCCATGCTCCAACGCCTGCGGGTCCGGTGGCAAAGTTGCCAGATTAAGAGACCTTAAGTCGCTTTGCGGATTCTCTAGCACATGGTCCCTCATCCTCTTCAAGTCCTCTATGTAGCCATGCGACCAGGCCTCATCCCAGATGAGTGGTACTTGCTTCAATTGGACATCCAGATGGGGGACCAAGCCATTCAAGTCATCCAATTCACTCTGCAACTCGCAAGATTTGACCTGGCTAGAGGCGAGTTGATGCTCTGCATCGATCAGCTTGGCAGCAACCTTGTCTGTCTGGGTATTCTCTTGGATGCCTGTGGCATTGGACAGAGCGATTTGGACCTCTAAGTCCTTCACCTGCTGCTACTTGGACTTGAGTGACTCTGTCTTCTTCTTCTTAAGGTAGTTGGAGAGGGAGTCAAACTCTTTTTGAGTTGTATGACCGAACTGCAGAATTGCGTTCCTCCCACAGTTCCTCCAGCTCCTACGTCTGGGTATCCGGCAACTCCTACAGATTGACCTATGCCTCACCCTAAAGTGTAGCATCGAGTCTGTTCTACCTCCAACTTCTCCTTCTCCTCCCTCTCACACCTGGCTTGCCGCAAGACTACACTTGCCATAGAATGGAGCGAAACGAGGGTCAAATCCACCTGCTCTTCAAAATGAGGGCTAGCCTCATCACTGCACCCAAGTTTCAACCTGGACTCATTGGACTAGTCCATGACCTCCACAAACTCCAGCTCCTCACGAACAAGCCTTCCCCTCGGATTGTGGACCGGGTCTGCTTTGGCACCCGCACTATACCTTTGCTGGCTAGAGGTTTACTCCCTCTTGAGCTTAACACTACAGCCTCAACCTCAGGCAGGGTGGGTGAGACCTCAATGACCTTCACCAGCTGCTCTCCAGCTTCCAACTTAGGCATAATGGTCGGGTCCTCCCTAGTCCCCCTTAATGCCATCCTGGCTTCAATCTCCAGCAAGGCAGGCAGGACTTCATTAGCCCCCATCACGACCATCTCGGCCTCGAGTCTAGGCGAGATGATAAATTCTTCCCAACCCTCAACCTGCTTTGTCTTGGCCTCACCCTCTACCTCCCTTCGGTCTTCCTCTTTGGTCGCCACAGCTCGAGACTCAATCTCTGGGGACGCTCCCACCAATGCGGCCTCCTGCTCAAAAGAGTATTGTATGGGGGACTTAGGAATAGATACCCTCCCCTTGCCAAGATTCGAGCCCCGTCCTCCTCGTTGGCCCTCCCTTATTCCCCAGCGACTAGGAACCTCTCGACACCCTCTGGGGAGGAAACCATCTTGATGTTAACAGAGGGCAGCGAGACGTAGACTTTGGACTCCCTGGGGGAGAAACTCAAGAGAGCTCCATAGAAGTGAAACGAAAGCCTCTCCTGGGCCCACGTAAGGGTCTCGATCACCCTCACATCACCCACCTGGACAGGTGCAGACATAACTAGAGGTGCCTGTGGGCAAACAAAATTTACAGGGAGCATGGCCTAAGAAACTTCAGCCATCTCAGGAGCCGTTGGAGCTTCCCGGACTACCTCAATGGCCTCCACCTTACTCGGCGGGGTAGGAAGCAATGCGGCCTTACGAGCAGAAGTTGGTGGGATGGAAGCGGTAACCTTCGGCATGGGCATGGAAGGTTTTGGAGGGCAAACTAAGATGGGGAGGGAGGGCAATCCGACTGGAGGCAGCAGTGTGAAGTCAGAACTACTTCCTGCTGGCTCGGGAGCGCTTCAGATCTTGACGCGCTGTGGCTTGCATGGGGAAGTGCAGTCATCATAGCAAGTGTGCGCCAAGGGCGCCAAGTATCAGCTTATGTTGGCCTCAGTCAGCAAGGCCTCAGAGTGAACGTCGTTCAGGTGTGCCTTGGCCTAGGCTTGCACATTTTTCAGTCGAGTCACCTCTGTAGGAGTCACCTTTGGCTTTACTTCTTGTCCATGGGCATTACCGCCCATATAGCCTGCACAGGATACTCTTCTGTATGTTCTTCACGGCGGGGAACTCCCATCCCTTACTGGACAAGAAAAAGAACCGTTGACTCCACTCTTTGCCCAGGGTGCGATCGAAAGCTACAGGTGTTCCCCTTGTGCTTCAAAACGTTATGCGCCAAGAAGAACTCACATGGGGTGAGGTATGGATCCTCAGGATTGACCTGCTCCAATGCACTACCCCAAACAATGCAACAACACACCAAGATCCTTCACGCGTTGGGGTGAAGTTGCACAAGGGCAAGGCCGAGGAAGTCAAGAATCTCACGGACCGGTCTGTAGAAAGGGAGCCACAACCTGCTAGTAAACATACCATGGTATAGTGCCACCTTTGTGGCGAAATCCTCAGAATCCACAACCCCTTCCCAAGAGTCAAGAACCTCCAGTACAACAATATCAGGGAGACCATAGGAGGCCTTCAACGACCGCAGAGTTGCGGAGGATACCTTCGACCTCCAGTTTACACCCTCAAATGACTGAGACGCCTCATGAGCTAGCAATGGGTCTTCGTAACCAGGGCAACGCACAACAGGGTGGGTAGTATTCTTGGCAGCCATCGAAATGGGAGAGAGGGACCGGTTCGACTCACAAGAGAATGAGAACAAGGAACGAGGAAGAATGAAAGCAAGAAAACAAGAAAAGAAGCACCTAGAGAAAATAGAGGCAAACAGACTAGAAATAGGGTAAAAGGGGGAGCCTTAAATAGCCCTCCCTGGCGACGATGGTTGAACTAACCCAACCAGTGTTAAAGACATGCGACGTGGAGGAAAGTGGACAGACGTGGAACCGTTGTGCACGAAGCGACGTGGGCAAAGAATCATCTCTTGATCCTCCCACACGAGAAGAACTCGACGAGTGCAATCGAGCACGCGCAAAATCCATCATAAATGCATCGTAAAAAAATGGGGGGAGAGAGAAAAAGGGAAGACAACGATGGAATTCCAACCCAATCAGTTCAGCAAGAATTGACAGGGTAACTAGGAGGTATATTTCCCACCCTGCCTCATCACAATTGGGCCTAAGCCCAACGCTAGGCATCCAGTTTTGGTCTCATTATCCCAAGGCCCTGAATTCATCAATAGGGCCCAAGCCCTCAAAATTCGAACTGGAAGAAGAGGGGTATGGAATGCGGGAAACCATCCATAGGGGATAGATGGGACCTGCTGACTCTGACATCCCCTATTAAATCTAGCTTTAAAGACTTACGTTAGTAGAATAAATGGAAGATGCAGACGACCCTGCATTCTCTGACAAAGGGGACCAGAAGTGATCGCGTCGTTCACCCACCGCAGGGACTCGCACTAGAAGCGAAGATGCATTAAAAGCGTCATGCCATAAGCCACGCTGCATTGAAGGCCCTGACCCAAGCTGGCACGTAGTTTTAGCAGGGGCGTCTCCACCCCGCCTTGGCGGGCAGTCATATTAGCACCAGAATCTATGGCCATCTCTGGCCCAACATCGTCAACAACGCCCTCGATGTCTTTAGCAAGGTGATTAGCAAGTGCTTTGCCCTCAGTACGACAGAGACATTTTTTAGGAGTCTTAGAAGGTGGAGAAGTAGGCATTTTCTTTAAAGGAGGCATCACAACCTTTAATTTATGCCCCCTAACGTGGGATTGGTCAGGCATAACGAGGAATCGGTCAATGTTCGCGGGGTCAAGAGCTTCTCAATCCACAGGGTATTCTCATTATCTTTGGCCCAACTAGGGACTATGTTGACGCGAGAATGCTCTCGGTCAATTAAATCTATAGGAATCTTCTTGTCATCAGGAACCTTTCCCTAATTAGCCCAGATGGGAAAGTCCCGTACAACCATTTTAGAGGCTAGGAATTCCCAGCCATCACCAAAAATAAGAAAACATTTCTTTTGCTACTGTTTGGCATTCGAATGGCGGCTTTCAAATGCTGCCAAATGGTGTGAGCGAACACGAAAACTACAAATATTACCTAGTAACCCTTTTACAGAGTAGAAAGATAGGAATTCATGAGCAGTCAGGTTTGGATACACCTCCCCCAGAGGTTCCAGAACCATACAAAACACCATGCATGAACACAAAAACACACGCCAAGCTTGTGAATGAAGTTGGGCAAGAGCCAATCAAAAGAAATCAAGGACATTGCGAACGAGATGACAGAATGGAAGGTGCAAATCTTGTGTCAGGGCAGAAACTGGAAGGGCAACTCTCCCCGAGAAACCTTCCTCGTCGACAGCGCCCTCGGATGGAAGAGTGAGAACCACTGTGTTAGGAATGCGAAACGAAATCCCCAGCCAGTGTGGAGCGCCATATGAACCCCTCAAAGAAATGTAGAGTTTGACCATCAAAGGATTCAGGCGCAGAGTTGGAGGAAACCCTTGGTGGGGCTTGGGCAAAAGCCTGGCTGGGAACACGAGAAGAACCATGGTGAGCCATTGTTGTGTAAACTAGAAAAAACAAGATCGAAAATAGTGAAGGGTTGCGATTTTTTGAAACTTGAGAAGAGAAAAGGTTAAGTAAGTAATGGAACAAGAAGAGGAAAGGAAACGAGAAGAGGAAATGACGCAAGAAGATGAAAGAAGTAGAGCGGGAAAAAGAAGTACTGATGACGGGATTCTTGGGGAGGCGAAAGGGTGACAGTGCCATCAACTATCGTTTTTTAAGAAAAGAATAAATAAAAGCGCAGGAATAGTTACAAATGGCGTGGGCCATGTCCTTAACATAACAGGAAATTAAGTTTTCCAAAGCCCACACCTTAGTTAGCATAGACCCTCAGCGGGGTAAAAAAGAGTAATGATCCCAAGGGTCATCCATCTGTCCCAAACTAGAGGTATAGAGAGAGCACGAATTGATAAATTTTCCACGTGCATGCATGAATGAAATCAGCGGGATAACTGGAAGAGATATTTAGGACTCCAAAGGGATAAAAGTTCATGTGTTGGAGGGCCCAAGTTTGAGGCTTCAAGAATCGGAGTTAGTCTACAAGCCCAGGGATTCAACCTACGGACCCATGGAGGATAATGTAGTGAACAAATAATGCCTCTATTTGTTTAGGAAGGTTATTCTACCAATTTATTTGAAGATTATCCAATATAGACTCTAAGGTCAGTCATTATCATCACCTTCATGCTCCTATAAATAACTCCTAAATGTAACATATTTGGGATTCATTCATATACTTATATTGACATCACTTCTCTCTAACTTAGGCATCGGAGTCCCAATGGGCACATCGTCCTGCCATCTCCTATGTTGCAGGTCATTCGTACAGTTAGTGGTGTGAAACAAGTCCTTAATATTATTATTATTATTATATCATCATTTATCCTCAATTCTAGTATTTCTTCACTCCATTGATTTTACTCTGCCAGTATTTTGAGTTTTGTTTAACCACTCATAATCATTGTGAGGTTTTATTAAGAGAAATTATATTTACAATCTTAGAATGTGCAAGTACCACATATCCATTTGGGAAAAGAGAGTAAATTTGGAACCTATATGAACAAAATATTTTTTTAACAGTGGACCCTACTTTTTTTTTCAAAATGAGTACGTAGGACTTGCACATACAGAACTGTATCTAGTATTACTAATTATTTAAACGTCATATTTCAGTATATTTTTCATTTTAATATAATCATTTATTTGTAAGTGCGTTGTTCTATATGTATACTTTTTAAAAGCCTTATAATCATTTATATAAGTGTGTTTTTATTGGTCCTTAGCATTTTTCTAATATTATATATTTTCTAGTGTAAAATATGAATCTATTTATTGGAAACTTGAAAAAGTTTATAAAAAATAATTTGTTTGGCCTGAGAAATAAGTTATTGATAAAATTATTACAAATAATAGACCCCTCCATGATCACTTTGACAAGATTAGAAAATGACGTTGATTTAAAAATCTTGCATACTGATCAATATAAAAATGTGATTTGTAATTTGGCATCTAGAAAGCTAGCCTGCAAGAATAACTTAATATATGAATAATTCTGCTTATAATTCTACTTAAAATATATGAGAATTCTACACAAGTATTCAACTTTATTCACTATTTGTATTGCGCCTCCCTACTTAGTGTTGGAGAAGTTAGTTTAATAGTAAAAAATCCTTGCAATTTTAAATGTAATAAAAAGTATGTTAGAGATAATATTAATTTAAGAATTTAGTTTGATTATTCTAATCATGTGATATGATTTTTATAATTATCAAATTAAAATATTTGATTTTCATAATCATCAAAATATTTACATTATCTCACTTTCATGTATTTTTTTGAATAAATAGGAATATATATTTTGTATTTAATTATAATTGATAATAATAAAGAGTTGGGCTACTATGCCGCCCCACTTGGTATGCCCAGCGTTTTTTTTTTTTTTTCCATTTTTTTCTTTTCACATTTTTTAATACATTTAAATATTTTTTAAAAATAAAAAAAATACACCAATATACTTAAAATCACTTCCTTAATCACTAAGTTAAAAAAAAATTGACCAGCGATTAATTTGAGCGGTCAAATGAGGGAGGCAAAATAGATTTTCTCTTGCAACTGTGACCCTCAAAATTTCTCTCTCTCATTCTTCTCCTTCTCTTCTCCATCTTTATTTTTATTTTATTTTATGTTTTTAGCATTCATTTAGATTGCGTTTAGATGTTAAAGTGAGTTAAGATGAGTTGAGTTCTTTATGAATAATAATGAGTTGAAATGGTAGAGTAAGTTTTGCAGGGCCTACTTAAGATAAGTTTAAATATGTTTATGGAAATTTGAGAAAGATTGTGGCTTTGTGTGCCCTACTTAAGACGAGTTTAGATGTGTTTGGATGTTAAAATGAGTTTAGATATATTTATGAAAATTTGAAATTAAAGATTGTGGATCCCGCATGTAAAGAGGTGTTGAATTGAAAAGGGTTGTGGGTCCTACGTGTAAAGAGGTTTTGAGTTAAGATGAGTTTAGTGATTTGAAAGTTAAGTGTTTAGATGTTAAATTCAGTTTAAAATTATATTGAACTGAATTGATTTCAATATAATCCAACAACCAAATGGAGCTTAGTATAAGATATGGAGACTTTTATTATTTCCTTGTTAATATAATGTAAGATAATCAAATTATATACTATCTTATTTCACTCGAGCATAGGGACCGAGGGAGTGGGTAAAAAGAATTAAAAAAAATAAACCCCCTCCTCCCTTGTTGTTGAGGAGGTTGAGCATCCTTTTTCTACTAGTTTACTTTGATTGAATTCTCTCTAGTGGAGAAATCTTCAATCACATCTACGATTTATTCGATGATGCTTCTTGTTTCTTGTTTGGATTAGAATTTTTTGAGATATATTTTATATTGATATTTATGAAGGTAAACTGTTATTTGGATCAAATCTTGTAAATATAAATAATGAATAATTCTATTTAAAAATATTTACCACATACCATTCACGTGTTATAATTTAATTTAAAAAATAAATTTTAAATTTTACAAATCAAATTATGTCATATGAATGGATTGTGATGTAAAGGTATTCAAATAGCACTAATTAGATAAAAAGACTTTTTTTTTTTTTTTTTTGAAAAAATGGGAATTAAAAGAGATATTGATTGAAAAGATAATGTTTAGGATTTACCTCATGATGTTTGGGGACAAAATACTTTTCTTGTTCGCCATATCTCTACTGAGCCCCTTTGATACAAATGGTATCTAAATATTAACCCCTTAATTTTTTATTTTTTTTTTAAATAAACTTGATTTGCTTGAAAAGGGGGCTTTTTTACCCTTCTTGGTATCACGAGTTTGTAATTAGAAAAATTCTTCTCATCAATTACTATTCACCCTTCTACACTTCATAAAAAACATCCTTACACCTTATGAAAAAGTTATAGGTGTTGGGTCTCGGAGTGAATAGTGGAGCATTCCTCTTGTAATTAATTATTATCTAATAGTGATGCCCTTACTTTGTACTTTATATAGTTTTTTGGACAATGAAATTACGAAGAAAAACTATTTTAAGACTGGTTTGGATATTGAGATAAGATGATATTATCTGTATATAGTAGTAAAATAATTTATGAATAGTAGTGAAATTATTTGAGTTAATATGTTTTATGGGGTTTTGGGAAAGAAGAGAAAAAAAATTGAATAAAAATATTATAAAGTTAAAATATTATTAGAATGTAATTTTTTAATGTTATTTTTATTTTGAGATTTAAAAAAGTTTGAATTATTTTCTATATTTTATTTGGAAGTTTAAAAAGTTGTAATGATTAGATAATGATTATATAAAAAAATTAAAAATTTAAAATTAAAAAGTATTTGTGTTTGTAATATTTAGATATTAAAATAAGATGAGGGTAGTATTTTGACCTTTGAAATTGTCATACTTTTCGAATGTCACATGGTATAGCTTCAAGTCTTGTCAGCTCTATGAACTCTTGAAATGTGCTAACGTCCCTTGTAAACAGCGAAGGAGGTGACCATGTAAGATTCCAGGGGTTGTCATCTGAGAGTCAAATCAATACACACCAAAGTTAAGATGATCATCATTCTTTTTGTGTCAAAGAGAGAATTCATAGAATGTCATACTGTGAGGATGAGAAAGAATGTGTATATTGGTGTTTGTTGCATATTCATTTCATTTGCAGTGAGTTTTATTGAGGGTTGTTATTGGGTTGCATATTCAATTACTTGCTATAATTTGTTATATACCCTATGTAGGCAAGTGGACGAGATTTTATTAAAAGAGTAGAAGTGGATCCGGGGTGTGGATGGGGCTACCAACCCGCCCGCCTGCCCACCTATATTGGGTATATAAAAAAAAAAAAAAAAAAATCTTAACTTTCATTTATTCTCTTCTCTCTTCTCTCTCAATCCCTCTGGGATCCTATTATCTCCATCTTCTTCATCTTCTCCTTCATCCGAGTTTGTTGTTGACGCAGCCCCACAACACATTTCCTCCTTCTCCTCCTCTTCCTCCTTCCCTTTTCTTCTCTTCTCTTCTCCTCCTCCTCCACATCGTGGCCACGATTGGTCGTGGTTCTCTGTCTTGGGCCACAGGCCACAATGCAGCCATGAGTTTGCTTAGAAAACCATGGCTATGACAAGCTGAGTCTCCGCAGAGGCGAATTAGATTGTTTGAAAAATTTTAAAAGAGTTGCAAGGCTATCTGTCTATCCAATAGTAGGCGGAGTCACCCTCCCTTGTGGGATGGGGCCTGGTGCCAAGGTCCATATGTGGCCCCCACCCATACGAGTGCGGGGGGCAGAGTGGCCGACAGCCAACTTGTTAGGAGTGAATAGTAAGCCTAGTCAAATCCTACCATGGTATTAAACAATTTTATTAAAAAAATATTATTTATCATCCTTTTAATTATCATTCTCGCTTAACATGTTTTGATGTAATATTAAATGATTAATAGAGAAGTAAAATATAACAAGTAGTTTTTTAATAAGTTAATGTCGCATTATTGGGATGGTGAGATAACGAGGAATGTAAGGATGATTTTACTAAATAAGCAAGCCAAGCCTTGGAGACAAGCCTGGCTGAGTGTTAGGACGGGGGAACTCAGTCGGCTCAAAGGCCAATCTAGTTTCATATAGACCATGTGAAAAAAGACACAGAGGGACCCTTGGTTTGTGCCATAATTAAGGGAAAGGCGGTACGTCGGTACAAAAGGGTTTGATAACGAACGGTCGTCCTTCAAAGTTGTTAGTTGGCATATAGAATCATTTTCTTGTACTGAATGGCAATGGCCAATTCATGCAGAATAGTTGGAAAATAGAAATCCTCCCATTGGACAGTTGATATCGTTAAATATTATGTCATCCATGCCGATTGTAAGGAATGCACAGAGCACCATACTGTCTACTTTTCCATTCAGCTGTAGGTTATTCTGAACAATAATCAGCACAGACTATTCTTTTTTTCTTCTCCACGCGAAACATTTCTGGAAAGTCATGAACAGAAAAATAAGAAAAAGCACAAGAAAAAGAAAAAGAGATGTAGGCACCATCTTTTTGTTAATAAAGCTTAGGTGGGAAATATCGAGAGCTTGGCCTGCTAGATTTTGAAGCTCTCACACACGTATCCACTTGCTGGAATTTTACCTATTGTTAGAAACATTAATCTGGTCTAGCACTTTATCACAATAGCGGTGGAAAGTGCATTAATTTCTCTGGTTGAATTATCAAATTCAACAGTACACTTCCCAGTGCTTTCTTCTCAGCTTTTCCAGTGCAGGATTTGACACATTGTTCGTGCTTCCCATCATGTAGATATGGGGATGCTGTTCATGCTGTTTCACGGATGAAGTATTAGATGCTATGAGCAAGGGAGGACGGGAACCCATTTTTACTACACCCCCCCCCCACTCAAAAGATGCCTAGCTAAGAATTTACGTATTTTTAAGAGCTATAACCCAAGAAAGGCTAGGCCGACTTGAAGAACATTACCCCAATAAAGCCTATAAGAAATTGCAAATGGGAAACTCGTGGCCTATATGGATTCTAGCTGGAACTTTTGGAGGATGAGATCATGCATTATGCTTCATAATATTGTTTGAGCCTGCAAAAAACGATTCTCAAATACTCCACGGTTGGAAAGTATTGGTCAAAAGAAAGCCAAAAGAAGGGAATAAATCTTAAACTAATGTCAAAGTAGGTTGCTTAAAGCATTGATGTGATTTGAAGAATTTAATCTTGCTTTGAACCTACTTATTCGCAGCCTGTTTATTTAAAGCTACAAATGTGTTTGGGTGTAGTTAAAACAGAAGAAAATTTGTGAAGCGTCATAGCAATTAAGAGCCTCACTCTGCCCCTACCCCCCCTCCTCCCCGTAGAGTGCTGCTGCATAGACATTGCTATATCATGAAGAGTTTTGAAGAATGGAAACCTTTTATTGTAATGATAGCAGTTAATTTTTCCTTTGCTATCGTGAATATTCTTCTCAAGAAAGTCCTTGACCAGGGAATGAACCATTTGGTCCTTGTTACATACCGGCTGTCAATTTCTGCCATGTTCTTAGCTCCAATCGGCTACTTTATGGAAAGGTAGGAAATCCTTAAACCTGATTTTGCTACTTTGGAAAAATTTTATCTATCAGTTAATTCCCCCCATGGCCAAGTCTCATTTTCATGCGAGATAATAAAAAGCAATTCAATGAGCTGAAGTACTATGACTTCCTGAGTGTAGGATCTAGGCCAATTATGAGTATAGGATCTAGGCTGGCCTCTTCTGCAATAGGTTTCTGAGCTTTCTTCACTTTATCCCTATTCTTTCCTTCTTCATTTTTTAAGTAATACATCACATAGACTAAGTTTGCTTGCAGGAACAGCAGACCGAAGCTTACACTTCGTATCTTATGTTACCTCTTCTTCAGTGCAATCATCGGGTAATTAATTATATTCTTCAAGACAGATACATGGATTTTACCATCTGCAATTATCAGTATCATAACAATCTTTTTTTTTTTTTTTCCTGTAGGGCATCCATTACACAATACTTCTTCCTTCTTGGAATTCAATACACATCTGCTACTTTTGCATGCGCCTTTGTCAACATGGTGCCCGTGATCACATTTCTAATGGCATTACCACTTGGGTATGAATGGTCGATCCATTACAAGAATTCACTATTGTTACTGTCTGGTGAAAAAAGTAAGTCGTTTCCATTGCAATGGTAGTTCTATTCACTCCTGTTACCTCTACTTATTTTACACCACAGGTTAGAGACAGTGAACTTGAAATGCAACAGTGGAAGAGCCAAAATACTTGGCACAGTAGTGTGTGTTGGCGGTGCCACACTGCTGACTCTTTACAGAGGAATGCCTTTGTTTGATCATTCTCATTCACAGTCTGTTACTCAAATCATGGGTCACGCTGTCAAGCTCAGCTCTGCCAAGAAAACACAGAGATGGACCGTTGGTTCAGTAGCTTTGGTTATGGGAGTCCTGTTTTGGTCTTCATGGTTTCTTTTACAGTCACCTATAGGAAAGAGATACCCCTGCCAGTATTCCAGCACTGCTATTATGTCCTTCTTTGGTGCCATTCAATCCGCAATCTTAAGTCTGTCCACAAACAGAAACCTTTCTGCATGGGTTCTCAAGGGAAAAATGGAAATCATCACTGTCCTGTATGCTGTAAGTATACCTTTCCTTTACTTCTGTCTTATTTTGTGGAAAGATTGGTGTTTGATGAGGCAAATGAAGTTTGGACTTCTTTTGACAAACTGAGAATTTTACAATCTGCACTAATTCAACATGTATTTTCATGAATATATCTGTTCATGCATTTTTTTTACTGGTTGCTAAACATAACTTTTGGTCCATGGGAAGTCATTCATATATTTAGACAACTACTAACTAGCCCACAGGAAAAGTGGGACTTCATGTTTTGCAATTTTGTTGCAGAAAATAAGTTATCTCATTCTAGCTTTGCTGAAACCAGAATTTTGCTTCATAACTTTAAATGCATCTACTTTTTTCAAAGTTGTCCATAATCTGAGCTCGACAATATAAAGAAAACCAGTATTAATAATCTGCATGGCTTCTATTAAGTTGACGTGAGAATAAAGCATTGACGCATGCAGGGAATGATAGGATCTGGTTTATGCTATGTGGGTATGTCCTGGTGTGTCAAGAAAAGGGGTCCAGTTCTCACAGCAGCATTCAGCCCCCTCATTCAAATACTGGCAGCCATGTTTGATATCCCCATTCTTCACGAGCAACTTCATCTTGGAAGGTGACTTATTCTGATCACTATTCATTACTTATCATTTTCTTCTTCTTGATGTTAAACTACTACGCCATTACCTCCTGCATTAAATTATTATGAATTAGCTCATTTAAGTTTAATGGAAGAATGCCAAGTTATAAACAAATTAATGACTAGTTATAATTATTGCTAACGTTCTTCTGTATGCACTCTAAAATGGCATGCAGTTTGTTGGGATCCATCGTTGTGATTATTGGATTGTACATACTCCTGTGGGGTAAGAACAAGGAGATGAAGACATGCGTATCAAAATTAGCTCAAGATTCTCATGAAGAGGTCAAGGAACAAGATCAATCGCAGTTGCAGGTCATCGCAGTCTCCTCATGTGATTCACGGTGACATTAAGGCCAAGTTGCATAACGGTTTTCTCCATTCAATGAAAACTACGTTCCATCTCCTCCAAAAATTGTAATTTTTCTTGATACTTCTATGTATACTTCGTGATGACCACTGCTTCTGCATATTTTCAACTTCGATATCTCCAGCATAATAAAAACGAAGACATGACCTTTTTGTTTTCCCCAGTTGTGATAATTGCCATGGCCAGGAAGCTTTTTGGTGAAAGAAAACTCATGTATTTGGCCAAGAAAGTAGAACCAGGAATTTTCCCACAATACCGTTGTATGGATTGAGAGACATTATCAAATTACAGTTTAATCTAACTATTCGAGTTTTGGAAACACCAAGCCGCCTGGTCATTATAATTAGACTTGGATTTGTATATCCAATTACGGATCCAAATTTCTCAAAGTTTCTATCCATCTCATAGGATCTACTTCATATATATATATATATATATATATATATATATATATATATATATATATATCATTTTCTCTTTATATTCTGAGTGAGACTTGTATATTAGATTTATCTTTTTTCTTTCCTCTTCATGTAAATCAGTATTTCTAGTTTTACACAAATCTATTAGCAAATTTGCTTAGTATCAAATTTAACACATTATGATATGGCAGCTAGCATAAAAAGGTCCGTATCGATGGTTTGACTTGTCTTATAGTTGTAATGAATCGTAAATAATGTGTTTACACTTAAAAATAGTAAAAACGACTAGCATAAGGAATTGAGATAAAAATAAAAGTTAAAAGTTGAATAAAATATTATTTTAATATTATTTTTAATAGTAGAAACCACTGGCATGAGGGGAGGTAATCTCTTTCTTCTTCATGATCTAGTTCTCTAACAGCCACTGATTCTCTGATCTACCGTTGCTCACTACCAATCACGAGCAATACATGGTTATACTCTCATCCAAAGAAAAATGAATATTTGTAATTTTTTTTATAATTAAAATAGACTCATTTTAATTGAAAATAGTCATTTTATTAAAAATAATTAGTCGCAAATAAATAATTTTCTTAGTCAAACCTTATTTGATAAACTTTGCATCACTTCTCTTTCTCTCGCTCTTTGTTTCCAGCTCTCTACCTATCATATCCCCAAAGGCCAAGACCATATTGGAAAATATTCGTGAATTCACCAGAATATGCCACACCATCCCATCATCCACATTTATTCTGTCATTTTCTTTCTGCAGCTTCCTATTCCTGAATATTTGCCACCCATTTATCCTAAATAAAAAATAAATAAAAAAATAATAATAAATAATAAAAATAATAAAAAAAAAAAAAAAAAAACCAGCTGTCGTGACTCCTTTTTACTTTTTGGTAGTGGAGTTTCACTTCTTTTTTGTTTTTTTAATCTATTTTACTTCTCTCCCGCAGCGTTTAATTCTGTGGAATTGGGTCGTATAGACTCGAATAAGGCCCACAAGAATTATTGAGGCCCATGATGCGCATAAGGCTTACACGGAGAAGGTCCATAATAAAGAGAGCCCACAATTAAACTGGATTAGACCAGAGAGCTTATTAACTACAAAACAAGAGTCCATAAGATATACTTGAATAGTAATGATACAAGTAGAATATTTTTTTTTCAACTTTGATTTTACATGGATGAGGGAGTTATCATGACCGGGTAACACCCAAAACAAAGCCCATTAGGCCATCCCATTGCAAACGGCGGCACTTTTCGCAGCTCAAGCCCGAGATTGTTTATGGCTTTGATTTTAAACAATTCTACATAGTCTTGTACTAGACACCTCTATCTAATTAATATATAATTTTTTATTTTTTATTCTATTTTAATGTTTAAATATGTACGTGTTTAAATAAAATAATAAATCATATATTGATTAGGTAGAAGTGCTGTAAGCTTCCTTCCTTGTTCCATTTTTTTTTACTTTAATAATTTAATTCCTTCCCGTTTCAGGATGGGGAACATGGAATTGATTTCGCAACTGGAAAAATGGCTTGTTCTTCTTCTTCTTCTGCTATTTACTGGGTTTGTAAAAGTTTAATTAGGTCTTTAGCTGAGCCTGCGCGGGGAATTAAATTTTGGAAGTGTTTGGTTTAGGGGAGAATGTGGGAAATGATTCTCCTCAAATTGCATTTTCATTCATGTATGGGAGCTCAGAGTTTGGTGATGGGTCTAGCTTAGCTAGACTTTAATTAATTACTCTTGTTCTGTTTGGCTCAATTACGTACTTCACGAAAAATGCCCTATATATAATGTGAAAAAATCTATTCATCATCATCTATTTTCTCATCATCATCTCATGATGTGATATTAAATGATAGGTTCACAAGTAAAATATAATAAATAGTTTTTAATTATTTAATGTCAAATTATGAGATGATGAGAGAATGATAAAGAAATTGATGATAATTATCGTTGAAGAGTTATACTGAGAAGAAAATTAAATGGTTTTGGTTTAGAATGCATGATAGCTATGAATTAAGAAAAGAGCTTGTTAATGGAACACACGATCTTATTAATAATTTTCTTTTCTATTCTTTTGCTTTCAAGCAGATCAATACATAGAGATGGTAAAGCAGCACCAAAAAATTTAAAAAAAAAAATACCTTATTATATATTATTTGTAATTATAGCAAAGACATAAAGCTTCTTAATATAGCCCTTCAGACCTCTCCTGGTCTCTGCATTTTTATTATATATATTTTTGAGGATCTCAATCAGAATCAGAATGCTCGGTAGTTTGTTGGTCACTTTTGGAGCTTTCCTTCTCTTTTCTCTTACCCTTCTTTCCATGTTTGTCTGGCTTATGGCCTTTGCTGTCAAAGTAGTCCAAGATGTCCACATGAACACCTGGGTCGTGGGTGTTGTAACTGCCACCCATCATGATTGAGTTGTTGATGGCCTGGAAGTTGCTGTTCACGTATGTTCTCAGGTCCTCAGACTCCCCAAGTGAAACCCCATGAGGAGGACTGGCTTTCTCGTCCATCTCGCTTCGCAGAGTGGCTCCGGTGTTGGTTCCGGCAAGGGTGACGATTCTTACACCCTGATCATCCTGATCATCGCCCTGCTCCTTGTTGCTTGACCCAGATTTCTGAAGATCAACAAAGCGGTCAGTTAGGGCAGCCACCATCCTCCTGACTCCACGGCCAACTGGCTTTTGCTTCTGATCTCCTAGTTCTGCGGACGAGTGCTTAACTTGTTCAGAGGTCATGATTTTACGTCAATGGTGTACGGAAATTTGGTGTAGGAAGTTGGGTTAGGAATTGGGGTCTCACACTATATATATATATATAGGAGGAGGTGCAGGCTAGGAGTCTTGTTTGTAGGAATAAAGGAAGGTGAAGGAGTTGCTTTCATGGAAATACAAGCTAGGAGGAGTACTACTTTAAGTTATTCGGATCCAAAAGATAAAAGGATAACTTGAAAATGGGTTTTCCCTTGAATTCCCTGGTGCAGCTTATGCTTTTGTGACTCCTAAGATAGCTCTTTGGTCTGAGCATTGATGGAGGAAAAGAATTGTACGCAAGTGTACATGCATGATAAGTGATAAAGTGTTAAAAATTACATGATTAAGTTGCTAAAATGAATGATTTGTTTAATTAAAAAATGAATTAAGCACTTAATTATATAGTGAAATTTAATGCTTGACTCAATGTTAAATTCTGTTTAATGTCCCAAATTTTATTCTGATATTTTACAAATGTTGCAGGGCATTATGGGAAAGATATTAAAAATATATGGGTATTATTGGAAGTGCCCAATTAGCATGGCAGTAACAGAAATGCACTCAGCTAGGGATTGGAATCAAAATGAGGAAAAGAAATGAAGGGGGGGTTCACTCGCACGGACGAGCACACTGCAGAGAAACGGTGCAGAGCACCCACGCGAGGAATCGAAGTGCAGAGGGCCTCACCGCGAACGTAGGAGCTGGAGACGAGCCCACGCTGAACTGCTCACGCACTCACAGTAGAGACCAAACGCGGGGCTGCCAACATGAAACGCAAGTCTGTGCTGGGCAGAAATGGATAGCAGCACGCACGCACGAAGTGGAACGCGGGAAGAGACCAAAACGCACAGCAGCAGGGGCGCACTGCAGGGACGAAACGCACGAAAAGGGATGCAAAACGGCATGGTGCTGGGCTGAGACGAAACGCGCAGCTGAGAGGGCTGAGGGAGGAAACGGAGAGTATAAGAAGAAAAGAATTTTTCATGCGCCGCTCTCTCCATTTTTTTAGTTTTTGTTTTTTTTCGTTTTCGTCTGTTTTTTTCTTCAGCATTTTTTTTACTCTGAGATTTTTCTTTCGGTTTTATTTTTCTGCTGCTGGTTCTTCTTCTTCGGCTTTTGGGTTTTCAGCACATTTGGAGATTACAGTATTTTCATTTTGCAATTTTTGTTTAGTACAGTAATTAGTGATGTTGGATTTTAATCTTCTTGAACATTTTGTTAATCTAGAGATGATAGGCTAGATTTTTAGCTTGGGATTCAATGAGTAACTCATGACTATTTGGGGTTGGATTCTCTTCAATATTTAGTGCTTTTGATGATTAACTTGATGGATTATATTTCAATGTGCATCTATAAAAGATTAGAGTTCTTGGTTCTTGGTTTAGATCAATTGTAGACGTAAAGGCACAATTGATACTTGAACAAGTAACATGACTTTGATGTTTTTCTTTCACTTTTCTATAATTGTCATATAATTTGTCAAGTAGTTTTGTTAGAATAAAAATGGTGGTTCATTGCTATATCATCCGACCATGATTTTCTAGGAATGAAAAAATGGTTGAGAGAAAATGAAAAGAGAAGTAAATCCATCACCAAATTAGTGGGCGAAAATTGCATCCCAAGTGTTTGTTTAATTGCTTCTTACAAGTTTAAGTCAACTCCCGTACATTTTCTTTAAATCTCTTGATTCGTATCAATTTTAGAAAAATAGATTCACTGTTATTTTCAGCTTTACTTATGCTTGAGCTTCCCGACAATTTCTCTCATAATCAATTCCACGCTCCTTTAGTAAATAGCCCCATTTAGATGTGAATATAGTTAGCGGTTAAGTTCTAAAATTTATTCTTCTTTTCTTTTTATTATTTTTTTGTTCATTGCTAACTCATTTAGTTTAATCTTTTCTTATCATTTCAAACTTTCGTGTCACTCCAAACGGTAATATGTTGTCTTACGAAAATGAAATGTTTGCTAAACTCATTGTCCCTGTGAATTCGATCTTGGGATTTACCCTTGTATTACTTTGACAGCTTCTACGCTTGGAATTCAAAATTAAAAGCTGATCAAGTTTTTGGGGCCTTTGCTGGGGACAACTGGTGTTTATCAGAGCATTCTCATATTGTTGAGAAGACGTTTGTAGTGCTGTGAACCTCTTCACAGCTTGGGTGACATTTTTCTTTATTTTATTTTACTTTATTTTTTTTGTGTTTATTTTGCATACTCTTTTATTTTCTGTTCTTGTTTGTATGACTGGTTGGACTAGGGACCAAACTTCTCGGTTGGTTAGGACAGAATCACAAGCATCTTTTACCTCAGCATCACTTTCTCTTGAGTCATCTTCTGACACTAATAGTACCATGGCTGAAAATGAGAATCATGATCGGGAAGTAGTGAATCAGAATAGGACACTTAGAGATTATTTACAACCTGTCAGAACTAGCACACCTTCATGTATAATCCAACCTTTGAATGCAAATGCCTTTAACTTCAAACTCGGAATGATTCCATTAATTCCACATTTTCATGGCATGGATTCCGAGAATCCTTACCTTCATATCAAAGAGTTTGAAGAGGTTTGTTCTACATTCATGGACCGGACTTGCACTGAGGAGGTTATTAGACTAAAGTTGTTTCCATTTTCTTTGAAGGATAAGGCTAAAACATGGCTAAATTCATTGAGACCTAGAACCATAGGCACATGGCAAGAAATGCAAACTGAATTTTTGAAGAAATTCTTTCCAATACATAGGACGAATGCACTTAAAAGACAAATCATGAACTTTACCCAAAAAGATTCTGAAACTTTTTATCAAAGTTGGGAAAGATTCAAAAATCTTTTAAATGCTTGTCCTCATCATGGTTATGAAAATTGGCGTTTGATAAGTTTTTTTTATGAAAGTTTGACACCTAAAATGCGCCAATTTGTACAAACCATGTGTAATGGAGAATTTTTTGACAAAGAGCCTGAGGAAGCATTTGAATATTTTGATTACCTTGCTGAAAATGCTCAATCTTGGGACACAACTGATGTGCATGATAGGTCTAGGCAAGTTGAGTCTGGCCATGGAAAATATACTTTGAAAGAAGATGATGATTTGCGTGCTAAATTAACTTTGTTGTCTAGAAAAATAGAAGCTATGGAATTAAAAAAGGTAAATGAAGTGCATGCTGTCCATAAAAATTCAGAGAAGTGTAGCATATGTGAGGATCATGGGCATTCAACTAATGAGTGTCCCACGATCCCCGCATTCAAAGAGGTATTGTTAGACCAATCTAATGCTGTAAATATGATACAAAAACCATATTCTGGTCCTTATTCTAATTCTTATAATCCAGGATGGAGAAACCACCCAAATTTTGGGTGGAGGAATGACCAGCAAGTAGCTCCAGCAGCCTTGGCTCCGGGACCCTCTCAACTCGCAATTCAAGCACCTCCAATGCAAAAGAAGGGATTTGAAGAGACAGTACAGCAATTGTCAAACACCTTGCAGCAGTTTATGCAAGGTCAAGCAACAATCAACAATCAAAACTCTCAAGTGATAAATGACATTCGGAGCACACTTACAAAGATGACTACGGCATGGAGCTCCCAAGAGAAAGGAAAACTTCCTGCACAACCTCAACCCAATCCACAAAGTCAGCCACCACAAGGGGCAGTTGAGAGTTCAAATGTGAGGTAAGTGAAGGCGGTCACCACTTTGAGAAATGGTAGGGTGGTGAACATTCCGGCTCAAGGTTCAGACAAGGCTGGTAAGGTCTTTAAACCTGAACAAAATGAGGCTGAAAATGGTGAGTTTGAACAAAATGAAACTGAAACTGAAAAGATTTCATGTCCTGTACCTGCTCCTTTTCCTCAAAGATTGGTTCCTCTGCACAAAGACAAACACCAATCTGAAATTTTAGAAATATTCAAGCATGTGAGGATTAATATCCCTTTGTTAGATGCTATTCAACAAATTCCTGCATATGCTAAGTTTCTAAAAGATTTGTGTACGGTTAAAAGAAAATTAAATGTGCAAAAGAAAGCTTTTCTTACTGAGCAGGTCAGTGCCATAATCCAGAGCAATACCCCACCAAAATATAAAGATCCCGGTTCACCAACAATTGCTTGTGTTATAGGAAGTTCAAAAATTGGTCAAGCATTGTTAGATCTTGGTTCAAGTGTGAATCTACTGCCTTATAATGTTTATGAGCAATTTGGTTTGGGGGAATTAAAACCAACTCCTATCATTTTACAACTAGCGGATAGGTCTATTAAAATGCCAAGAGGAGTTGTTGAGGATGTCTTGGTTCAAGTGGATAAATTCTTTTATCCCATTGATTTTGTTGTGTTGGATGTTCACTTGACACCAAAATCTTCTTTTCAAGCTCCTGTGATTCTTGGGAGACCTTTTCTTGCTACTTCAAATGCATTAATAAATTGTAGGAGTGGTGTTTCAAAGCTGAGTTTTGGGAACATGACCCTTGAACTAAACATTTTCAATATTTGTAGGCAACCTCAAGACTTGGAAGATGTACAAGAAGTGAATTTGTTGGAAAGCATCCTTGAGGAGGAGACTTATTTGGCATACCAGCCCACTAACCTGCTGTTTGAGTTAGAAAATTTTTGTGAACTCCTCACTGATGACACCCCCATTGGTGTTTCTCATGTTTTTAATGCAGAAAATAAATTGGAGACTAAATGGAGGCCAAAGATTGAGCAACTCCCACCGTTGACAGCACATGAAGTTCCAATACTAGAGCTGAAGCCATTGCCAAGTGACTTGAAATATGCATTTCTGGGACTGGACAGCACCTTCCCAGTGGTGATTTCAGCCTAACTCTCTCATGACCAAGAAGGGAAATTGATGGAAGTCTTAAAGCAACACAAAGGTGCCATTGGGTGGAAAATCGCAGATATAAAAGGTATAAATCCTCTTGTGTGCACTCATAGGATTTATTTAGAAGAAAATGCTAAAGTCTCTAGGGAGATGCAAAGGAGATTAAATCCTACCATGAAAGAGGTGGTAAAAATAGAGATTTTGAAATTACTTGACGTGGGAATCATATACCCTATTGCGGACAGCAAGTGGGTAAGTCCCATTCATATAATACCAAAAAAATCTGGGCTTACCATTGTGAAAAATGAGAAAGATGAACTGATTCCTACTAGGATTTCTACTGGTTGGCGAATGTGTATAGATTATAGGAAGTTGAATGCCGCCACTAGGAAAGATCATTTCCCTTTGCCATTTCTTGATCAAGTGCTAGAAAAAGTTGCGGGTCATGATTTCTATTGCTTTCTTGATGGATATTCTGGTTTTTACCAAATAGAAATAGCCCCCGAAGATCAAGAGAAAACAACTTTTACTTGCCCGTTTGGCACTTTTGCGTTTAGAAGAATGCCTTTTGGACTATGTAATGCACCAGCTACTTTCCAAAGATGTATGCTTAGTATTTTCAGCGACATGATTGAAAACTGTTTGGAAATATTCATGGATGATTTTTCAGTGTTTGGCAGTTCTTTTGATACATGTTTGACTAACTTACAAGCTGTTTTAGCCAGGTGTGAAGAGAAGCATTTGCTTCTCAATTGGGAAAAGTGTCATTTCATGGTTCAACAAGGCATAGTTCTTGGTCACATAGTCTCATCAAGAGATATTGAGGTTGATAAAGCTAAGATTGAACTTATTTCCAAGCTTCCTATACCCAAAACAGTGAAAGAAATCAGATCATTTCTTGGGCATGCTGGGTTTTATAGGCGATTCATTCAAAATTTTAGTTCTATCTCTAAGCCCTTGTGTGAGTTACTTGTGCATAATGTTGCTTTTGAATAGACCTCTTCTTGTCAAGATGCTTTTGATAAGCTGAAAATTTTGCTCACCACAGCCCCTATCATGCAGCCCCTGTTTGGTCTATTCCTTTTGAGATAATGTGTGATGCTAGTGATGTAGCCATAGAAGCTGTCCTTGGACAGCGTAGAAATAAGTTCCCACATGTCATTTCTTATGCAAGTAGAACTTTAAATGGAGCTCAAAGAAATTATTCTACCACTGAAAAGGAATTGCTTACTGTAGTTTTTGCATTAGACAAGTTTCGAACTTATATTCTTGGTTCTCCTGTGGTTGTTTTCACTGACCATGCAGCATTAAAGTACTTCTTGTCGAAGAAGGATGCTAAACCACGGTTAATCAGATGGATTCTTCTTCTACAAGAATTTGACCTTATCATCAAAGACAAGAAGGGTGCAGAAAACGTAGTTGCCGACCACTTGTCTCGGCTTACATTTGCTGAAAAGGATCACACTATCCCTATCCTTGACTCTTTTCCTGATGAACAATTAATGTTAGTTGAAAATTTACCTTGGTTTGCTGACATTGTTAATTTTTTGGTGACAGGACAAACTCCACCCCATTGGAGTGCTCAAGACATACGAAAATTCAAGCATGAGGTGAAGTCATTCTTTTATGATGATCCTTACTTGTTTAAATATTGTTCTGACCAGATCATAAGGAAATGTGTGCCTGATCATGAGATACAAGCTGTTCTTCTTTTTGTCATAATGAGGCTTGTGGGGGGCACTTTTCTGCAAATAAAACCGTTGCAAAAATTTTACAAAGTGGGTTTTATTGGCCGTGTATGTTTAAGGATGTGTATGATTTTTGCAAAACTTGTGAGCCATGTCAAAAACTAGGCACGATCACTAAGAGAAACATGATGCCTTTACAACTCATTTTGGTCATTGAGATTTTTGATTGTTGGGGATTGATTTTATGGGGCCATTTCCATCTTCTTTTGGTTATTTGTATATCCTCGTGGCTGTTGATTATGTTTCTAAATGGGTTGAAGCCATTCCATGTAAAACAAATGACCATAAGATTGTGCTTAAGTTTTTGAAAGAAAACATTTTTGCTAGATTTGGCATGCCTAGAGCTATTATTAGTGATAATGGAACTCATTTTTGCAACAAACCATTTGCTGCCCTCATGAAAAAATATGGTATACATCATAAAATTTCCACTCCATATCACCTACAAACGAATGGGCAAGTTGAATTAGCTAATAGGGAACTTAAAGACATCTTAGAAAAAACAGTCAACCCCAACAGGAAAGATTGGTCTTTAAGGCTTACTGATGCACTTTGGACTTATAGGACAGCCTTTAAAACCTCTCTTAACATGTCTCCTTATCGCTTGGTATATGGAAAGGCATGTCATCTTCCCGTTGAGCTTGAACATAAGGCATATTGGGCTATTAAACAATTTAATTTTTCTATTGACCATGCTGGTTCTGTGAGAAAATTTCAGATTTCAAAATTGGATGAGCTTAGGCGAGATGCATATGACAATTCCAAATTGTCAAAGGAACGCATGAAGGTATTACATGACAAGCACATCCAAAGAAAGAATTTTGAGCCCAATGAGCAAGTCTTACTTTACAATTCCCGCCTCCATCTATTTCCAGGCAAATTAAGATCGAGGTGGAGTGGGCCTTATGTAGTTAAGGCTGTGTTTCCATATGGAGCTGTTGAGATTACTAATCCTCAAAATGGAAACAATTTCAAAGTTAATGGCCAACGACTTAAACATTTTTTGGCAAAACTTTCAAATGAGGATACTTCCATTCCTTTGGAAGATCCCACTTATTCTCATGGTCCTTAGCTCATTTTTGTTTTGATTTTTTTTCTTTTCTCTTCTTTTCCTTTTTATTTTTCTGTTTTTATTTGTTTCAGTTCTATGTTTTTCTTTTTTCTTTTTCTTTAGTATATCTTTTCAGGTTCAGCACTGTTTATTCTTTTATGGTTTCATTTTTACGTTCACAATCCTTTCAGCCATCTCAGGTATTTTCCTTCGACCCTATTTTCTTTCATCCCTCGTTTTATTCATGATTTGCATTGAGGACACTGCCCATTTTTAGTTGGGGGGTAAGAGAGCCTTCTACCATTAGTCTCTCAGGATTAATAATTGTGGGGTCTGAATTTTTGTTGCCACCAAGCTATTATTTTCACACTTCTCTACTTAAGATCAGATAGTTGCAGTTTTGGGCTACACTAATTCCCATTGGTTGGTTTTAAGTTTGACACTTGACCTTATGATATGTCTTAGCAACTCAAACTTGGGAAAGTTACTTCAAAGCTATTGATTGATGACCTTAATTGACACAAGCAGATACTTTTTGTGGTTTGTTTGATGACAATCAGTAGTTTCTTCTAAGCAACTAGCAAGAACTACAATGAACCATATCTTAATAGCTTAGGAAAAGTGTGATGAAAATGAAAAAAAAAAAAAAAGGTTGTAAAAGCACATGAGAAAAGGGGCAGGCTAGAGATCATGCACAAAAAAAAAAAAAAAAAGTTGTGCAAGTGCGTTGGAAAAGGCTGCCTATCACCGGGATCTATAAAAAAATAAAAAATAAATAAATAAATAAATAAATGGTCTTTCAAAGTGTGATAGCGTGAAAGCCTCTAATGTAATGGTTTTGAATTGGAGTGAAGACCTTTTGGTTTTTCTTGAAAAAGTTGTTAGGGTGAAACTATTGTGAGAAATCTTGAAACTAACAAATAGAAATCTGTCACACACATGGTGCACTCAAAGATCTTCAGCTTAAGTACATTTCCCTTGTTTGAGCTCTTGAGAATTTTATAAGCTTTTGTGTTGAGCTAAAACTAGACTTGACTATATTCTAATGCCCATGATTTCAATATGATTGATCTTTTGTAGAGATTTTTGAATTTAGTACCTCATTCTTGGATCCTACAATATTTTTATCGCAATATTTGCTAGAGACTAGCAAAAAGCTAGTTGGGGGGTGTGATAAAGTGTTAAAAATTACATGATTAAGTTACTAAAATGAATGATTTGTTTAATTAAAAAATGAATTAAGCACTTAATTATATAGTGAAATTTAATGCTTGACTCAATGTTAAATTCTGTTTAATGTCCCAAATTTTATTCTGATATTTTACAAATGTTGCAGAGCATTATGGGAAAGATATTAAAAATATATGGGTATTATTGGAAGTGCCCAATTAGCATGGCAGTAACAGAAATGCACTCAGCTAGGGATTGGAATCAAAATGAGGAAAAGAAATGAAAGAGGGGGGGGGTTCACTCGCACGGACGAGCACACTGCAGAGAAACGGTGCAGAGCACCCACGCGAGGAATCGAAGTGCAGAGTGCCTCACCGCGAACGTAGGAGCTAGAGACGAGCCCACGCTGAACTGCTCACGCACTCACAGCAGAGACCAAAACGCGGGGCTGCCGACATGAAACGCGAGTCTGTGCTGGGCAGAAATGGACAGCAGCACGCACGCACGAAGTGGAACGCGGGAAGAGACCAAAACGCACAGCAGCAGGGGCGCACTGCAGGGACGAAACGCACGAAAAGGGATGCAAAACGGCATGGTGCTGGGCTGAGACGAAACGCGCAGCTGAGAGGGCTGAGGGAGGAAACGAAGAGTATAAGAAGAAAAGAATTTTTCATGCGCTGCTCTCTCCATTTTTTTAGTTTTTGTTTTTTTTTGTTTTCATCTGTTTTTTTCTTCAGCATTTTTTTTACTCTGAGATTTTTCTTTCGGTTTTATTTTTCTGCTGCTGGTTCTTCTTCTTCGGCTTTTGGGTTTTCAGCACATTTGGAGATTACAGTATTTTCATTTTGCAATTTTTGTTTAGTGCAGTAATTAGTGATGTTGGATTTTAATCTTCTTGAACATTTTGTTAATCTAGAGATGATAGGCTAGATTTTTAGCTTGGGATTCAATGAGTAACTCATGACTATTTGGGGTTGGATTCTCTTCAATATTTAGTGCTTTTGATGATTAACTTGATGGATTATATTTCAATGTGCATCTAGAAAAGATTAGAGTTCTTTGTTCTTGGTTTAGATCAATTGTAGACGTAAAGGCACAATTGATACTTGAACAAGTAACATGACTTTGATGTTTTTCTTTCACTTTTCTATAATTGTCATATAATTTGTCAAGTAGTTTTGTTAGAATAAAAATGGTGGTTCATTGCTATATCATCCGACCATGATTTTCTAGGAATGAAAAAATGGTTGAGAGAAAATGAAAAGAGAAGTAAATCCATCACCAAATTAGTAGGCGAAAATTGCATCCCAAGTGTTTGTTTAATTGCTTCTTACAAGTTTAAGTCAACTCCCGCACATTTTCTTTAAATCTCTTGATTCTTATTAATTTTAGAAAAATAGATTCACTATTATTTTCAGCTTTACTTATGCTTGAGCTTCCCGACAATTTCTCTCATAATTCATTCCACGCTCCTTTAGTAAATAGCCCCATTTAGATGTGAATATAGTTAGCGGTTAAGTTCTAAAATTTATTCTTCTTTTCTTTTTATTATTTTTTTGTTCATTGCTAACTCATTTAGTTTAATCTTTTCTTATCATTTCAAACTTTCGTGTCACTCCAAACGGTAATATGTTGTCTTGCGAAAATGAAATGTTTGCTAAACTCATTGTCCCTGTGAATTCGATCTTGGGATTTACCCTTGTATTACTTTGACAGCTTCTACGCTTAGAAGTCAAAATTAAAAGCTGATCAATAAGTAAATGACAGATCAGCTCCTTCCAGGCTGGATGGAGCTGCCTACTTAATGTCAGTGTGAATGAATGATTAGTGTATTCTTCTACGTACCCTCTTGATATATATGATCTCGAACATCTTTGATGGGGTATATGTAAGTTGGTTAATTTCGTTATTTCACCATGAAATAATATTGATTAGCTAGGAATTAACTACCTCATGATGAGTACTATTTTAACTTTCAACTTACATATATAGACGAAAAACATCATCATGTCGACATGCATGTGTTGGACATGATCAATTAGTTTTGTTGAGAAATAATTCCACATTATTTATGAATAAAGTCTTGGACATATTTATAAAGAATGATCAATCTTCTCTTATTAAACAAGTTTTATGAGATGAATTAGACTCAAAAATTTAATCTTAGACTCAAACATAAGAGAATTACTTCATGATCTGTACATGAATTCTATAAAAGTAATTTTACCTGATGAAGTGATGGTCAGTAATTTTCTTATGGTCGAATTGAATTAATATTTAGTTAACTTTTTATTGAAGAACCAAGACTTTGTCAAGTCAACGTGTAACTTATACCTCTTGTAAAAAGCTCGTAAAAATATATATAGTAGTTCTCCAAATATAAAAGAGTACTAATAAATTAATAATTATTTTACAATTATTCTATAATATTACTATTTTAAATAGAGAGTAGTTATATAAAACTGAAATAAATTACGGAAAGTGATATTGACAAATTAGTGGTTTACATGAGTAAGAATATCGATGAGAGAATTAAAGTATGCAATTATTCCTTCGCACGTCTCGTGATTGTATGTCTACATGTACATTCACAAATCCTTCAAAGTTTGCGAGGATTGGAGTACTTTCAATGAATTTTGTATTCTACGAGAAATGTAAATTATTTGAATAATTGCTTTAAAAATGAGTTTCATCCGATTATGTAAAAGAGATAGTAAAATATAATTAGCTACAGTAACCCGCTACATGTAGCGGGTACTGTTCGTCTTATAAATTTTTTTTTATTATTGATATTTCATTTACTGATCTCTCATTTTCTTTTACTTTGATGTTTATCATGTAAGCAAATTCTTTTTACTGTTCATCATTTAAAACACATATATTTCATTTTCTTCTAAAAAATATCTTGGAAATATTTTTAAACCAATTTTTTCATATTTTGATTTTATTTTTAATTTTTATTTGGCTTATAGATTTTTTTTTTTTACGTGTATATATAGGATTGAATTATTTTACATTGTATATAAAAACAAATAGCAAATATAAAAATAAAAATATGGATATTGTAAATTTATTGGTAGAAATGAAATATTTAAAAAGAATAAGAAAAGAATATTTAAATGATATAAAGAAAATAATATTTAAATGATATAGAGAAAAAATAGATAAGCTGATTGATAACATATTGTAAAAGTCAGTATGTAAAATAGAAAAAGTAAATTTTGATGATGTATTTTAAAAGATAGGATAAAGAATCCATTAGGAGTGCTCGTAGGTATCAAAGTTTCTTTTTAAAGCTTTCAAGTCAAAGTTGTCATTGTAAGTATCTCAAGTCATCAATAAGGCATCGTTATTTTGAGATGAAATGATAAATTTATGAATAATAGTGAATTGTTTGAGTTAAGATGTTTTATAGGATTTTGGGAAAGGAAAACACTATAGACATAAAGGAATCTCACAAATGAGATTCCACACACTAACGTGGCACAGTAGCAGTGTGCCACGTCTCCCCCTATTTTATTTTTCTTTTTTTTTCTCCCACTCCCCCCATGCCACCCCTAGAGCTATAAATGAATCAGTCTGTTCGATAGCCCGCTCGGTACTTGCTCGGTTAAACTCGAATCGAACTCGACTCGTAAAAAAAAAAAAAAAAAAAACAGTCGTGAAAGCAGATATCTGCTCGATTTGTAAATGACACATACCTGACAAAACTCGACTTGACTTGGCTAAGACTCGTTAAGGCTCACTCGTTTATGCTCGAGTCGACTCGTTAGCTCGATTCGATTAAAACTCATTCATATATTAATAAATATATACATACATCTATGTATATACATATATATATGTATTAGCTAATAATATAAGCATACCATTTTTATAATTAAATATATAATATGTAATCTAATTACTTATGTCTATATAATGAATATACTTCATATGTATATTTTATAATTTGTATAATAATTAGTCGATAAAATTTAATAATTTTTTATACTAGTATGTGAGAATCATATATAAAATAGATATATATTATCATATTAAGTGTATGTATTAATAATATATGTAGGCATATAATATATTGTTATTTTAGATAAATATCAACTAGTTAGATATTAATTATTTATAAATTTTTTAAAATTTTATAATTCAATAGATGTTCTGCTTGTTAGTTGTATAAATTCAATATTAGATCTTTTATTTTATTTTTATTAATTATTAAGTCTTATTCAAAAAGTAAACACATAAACAATTCGAGTTCGAGCTCGACTCGACTCGACTCGACTCGAACTCGTTTGTGGAACGAGCTAGAGCTCTAGCTAGAGCTCGAGCTAGCTCGAGCTCGAGTTCGAATTAAGAGTTTAGTTTATCGAGTCGAGCTCAAACAAAGAATAAAAAAAAATCTTGAGCTCGAGTTCGAGCTCGAGCTCAAGTATTTTGAGTCAAATTGAGATCGGCAAGCCAAAGACCAGCTCGACTCGGCTCGATTACAGCCTTAGCCACCCCTGCCTCTCCCCGTGCCCTCTCTTTGTGCTGGCCATGGTGGTCAGGGACCACCTCAAGGTGGGCAAAAGACGCTGGCGGTCCAAGTGGCACTACTGGCCTAGAGCTCATGGCAGCTCACCGTGCACGTTGGTGCACATTTTGCACACTATGTGCATAGTTGATCGTTGTGTGGTAGCCGCTAGGTGGCCGAGGTGGTCGAGATCTGAGCCAATGGCTTGCATGGTCGATGGCCGTTGTCCTTTGGCCGTCTGTGGTGGTCGGGAACCACCTCAGGAGGGAGGGAGAGAGAGAGAGAGAGAGAGAGAGGGGTGCACACTCAGTGCGTGGCCACCTCTAGGTGGCCAAGGTGATCGGGATCTGAGTCGACGGCTTGTGTGGTCGACGGTCGCCATCCTTTGGCCGTCTGTGGTGATTAGGGACCCCACCCCGAGAGGGAGAAAGAGAGAGGGAATGGGAGAGGTAGAGAGAGAGAGAGACGTGACACATTAACAGTGTATCACATCAGTGTGTGGGATCATTTGTGTCTCTAGCACCCCTCTTTGAAAAATGAGAGAGGAAAATTGAATACAAATATTATAAAATTAAAATATTATTATAATATAATTTTTGTTTTGGGATTTAAAAAATTTGATTTTTTATTTATTTATTTTTTTGTGTTTTGTTTAAAGTTTAGGAAATTTGTAATTATTAGGTAATGATTAGGTGAAAAAATAGAAAATTTAAAATTGAAAAGTATTTGTATTTGTATTTGTGATATTTTGATATTGAGATGTGATGGATTGAAATGAGATATTTTGCAATCCAAATGAGGCCTGAATCTATTTTTTGATCATATATCTTATGTTATGCGTGTTTTTGAGATATTTCATTTTAATTCCAATTCTAATTTATGTACTAAGTTATTTTATTTTAAGTAAATATCTTGAGCATATTATCACGATGTCTCTTCTTTATCATTAATTGAATCCTCACAAGTCATCCTTCCCCATAAGTTCTCTCAGTATATGTGCTAGAACATGCATGTTTAAGGTCTATATATTGAGTTTATTAGATTTTTGTTACGTGTTTGATAACTTAAAATACGAAAGATGTGACATAAGTTTGACGGATTCAAATCCAACTTAAGTGGACTCTATTATGTCTAATTTGTTTGTATCTTTTTCCTTTCATACAATCGAAATTGAGGATGGAAACCCTAGTTTCACTCATAAGACGTTAAGATCAATGTTTGTTAGACTGATGTTATTATCTTAAGAATTAAAGATTTAACCAAATCAATATCCAATAATCATAAAAGCTTTTGTATTAATAAATGAAGCGTAGTCACGGAACGTTTGGATCAATTTAGCATCTAATAGTTAGCACAGTATCGGGACTATGTCACACATTTCAGTCACAAAGTTCACACAACTTATAGGCTGATTAGGTTTCGTTTGGGTCATAAACTCATCTCAACTCGTCATTACAATTTTTTTAAATTTCAACACAAAATATTATTAACAATTCAATTTTTTTAAATTTTAAAATAATAATAATATTAAAAAATAATATTCTAATATTATTTTATCATTTCAACTCAAATCAACTCAACTCAACTCAACATCTAAACACAACCGCCTTAACTAAAATAGCATCTAGATCTTAAACTTTTTTTTTTTAAATCATAATCCTAAACTTTTTAGATAACATGGAATCGTTTATAATAATACCAAACTTATTTCGTGTAGCGTGACATATTACAACACGTTTTAAGTAGTCGACTTAATAATTAATAATAGTTATTAATTTAAAGGCTAACTACAATAATAGTGACAAAGAAAGTGGTGGTTTCAGGTTTGTTGCCACAAGTTGCATTTTGTGGGGACCAAAAGAAAAGTTAGAGAATTTTTAAAGCTTCGTCCACTTTGCGCCTTGCCTTCCCTTTTAACTGCAGTGAATCCCATCCGGTGACTGTGAGGTGCGAGTGAAGCGTGAGCATGGCAATGAGTAACGGGCGCTGGGGAGTCGCTTAAATACATACCCACCACCAGAAATTGTGATTCACTGTTGGGGTTGCATAGAATTTGGGGTTTAACATCATTAATCATCTCGCTTGTTCATCTTCTTCTTCGTCTTTGATCTTTCTTTCGGCTGTGTTAAGGTGCTTCGTCGACTCTCGAAGCTTCCATTGCTGAATCCCAATACCCACTTTTACGAGGTTCGATCTTCTTTTGCTGCAACAGAGGTTTCTTTTTTGTTTGTTTGTTTTGTTTGAGGTCTTTTGTCAATGCTCTTTGCCAAGCTATTTCAATGGATTTTCTTTCTTAATTTTGAAGGGTATTCGGAAGCTCGAATCGCGTGACTCAGTTTCCTTTCGTGCTCGGAATTGATAGAGCAAAGGGTACCGGTTGGGTTTTTGGCATCAGATGTTGAAAGACACCAGCTGCGATGGTGATCTTCCCGACCTGGAGAAGCAGTCGGCCAACGCCAACGCCAACCATGGTTGTGATCAGACTCCCGAACCAACTGCAAAGTTGTCAACTGCTGTGGACTCCTCTAATGACGATGAACAACTGCCCCCTGCTCTGTCTCCCAAAAAGGCATATTTGTCGAGGACAGCAAGTTCTGTTGAACTATGCAGGTATCATATAATTTCTTGATACATCACGACTATCCAGAAGTGGCTTCATGTTTTGTTTCTTATGGATTGCATTTTCCCTGTTTTCTTTTAATCTAAGCTGAGCGTGCTCTTGCTTATTGCCTTACTAACCATCAATTCGACTGTCATTTTCAACTTTCCCTTTTAAAAGTTGGTGTAATATTAACTTGATGGTGAAAAAACAATCTCGAATTGAGGTTTACTCTACAAAGAAATGTATGTGTGCTTGGTTTGGAATGCACCATAGAAATGAAACTCTTCAGCAGATGATATTGGACGCGATCCACACTCAGTTTATTAGAAGACACGCTTTCCATTACAGGCTGGGTATGATTGAAACTAAGTTTTTCGCTTTAAATTAAAGGGAGAATATTTAGAAAGGTTCAATATTTTTTTATAGAATTTACGTAGGGTTGTATCATCTTACGTTTTTTCAATGTTGATGGCTTGGAGTTCCCCATCTTTGAAGAAAAGAGCTATGGAGAAAATTTGTTGTTGTTCGGTATTTAGTTATGCTCAGTGATGTCCATCCTGGTTGCTTTTATTGGTTTTATGATTTGCAGGGATTTTCTGGTTTCGGCCTTTTTGCCTCTGTTTTTGCACATATTATCATTTTTATCTTGTTCAAGTTGGTATTGATCTTATGAGGTCATAAAAAAAGTCTTGTTCAAGTTGGTGCATAAATTTCGATTGCCTGCAGCTGCTCAATCTGCTATAAATGGATTTTTCAAATTACTATGTGAGGTTTTGAAAAGGAACTAAAACAGGACTATTGATTTTGGCTGCATGTTGAAAAACCTTTGGGTTATGTAGTTTTGCTTTATTTTCATGTTGGAAATTGATTTAGATGGATATAAGTATCATTGGATTATATCTTAAAATTAATTGCTTTATCTTCTGTTCAATTTCACTTAAACAAAGTATTGATATAGGCTGTTCTATTTTTCAGAGTTTGTCAGCAGGAGAAGGAAGAAGTTCTTATAGATCTTGGGTGCCATTGTCGAGGTGGTCTTGCAAAAGCCCACCGCTCATGCATAGATACTTGGTTTTGTACAAGAGGATCAAACAAATGTGAGATATGCCAGTAAGTCTTTTCACTATATTTGTTCTTGATTTGGAATTGGCTCAGTCTCGAAGGATCTTATAATGTGTTTTCGGTTTTTTTTTTGCAGAGAGTTAGCTGCAAACGTGCCACCTCCAGATTCCCAGCCTAGTGTACGTATTCCATATTCCATACCATTTTTATCAAGTTATTTAACTCATGCATTGGGTTACCAAAGTGGATGGGCTTTTTATTTCACCTCATCTTTGTGATATCATATCCATTTTGAATGAATTACTTCTTAGCCACGTCCCAATATGTATTTTATTTTTCCTAATTATATAAAGAATCGAAACATTCTTTGTTAAATTCTTTAAACGTATTTGAAATGTATTGTACTGTACTGTATGCACCCAAATGTTCCCATTTGACCTTCTCAAGTACAGACTAGAACATCTAATTATTATTGAGAACATATGAAGGGTCCTTGGCATATGTTCTGAATGATATCATAATTTTGAATGCTTATCAGTAATGCAACATATAATAATTTGATATTTGATATTTAGATCCTGGAAGAAAAATTTGACATATATAGCGAAAGAATATGTTTACTTTTTAGCACATCTTTTGTTAACTAATCCTACTTCTCAACAAAGATCACAACGGTGTGGAACTTTGTGTTAGAGTATCCTACTGTCAAGCTGTTGTTCAAGCCTCCCCAACTCAGAACTATAGTCTCACGCTAACAATACCCTTACCCATGGCGGGCCAAAGCACACACTTTTCTAGCTCTAGCCATGTCTCTATCAGTACACTTGAGTACTTCCACCATGTCTTTCAACAAACTCCATAATTTTTCCTTTCCCAAATATTGCACAGCTTGTCATGATCAAGCTGGACAGTTTTGACTTATGCCCTCCGAATTACCTTCCTAACGAGGAAATAGCTGTTATGAATCCATTGTTCTAAGTTTAATTTGAACAATATTCTCCATTGTCCTTTAGCCTCAACAAGTTTATCGTCCATCCAAAAATTTTGTCAAGATAATCACTGTTTTTTCTACACTAGCAACAACAGATTTTAATTGGGCATGCACATGCAGAATGGAGCTATTTTTTTGGAAGGCAAGAGTGTAAGTGTTTTGTACGCAGTCCAGTTGCAAAGGAATTCTTTAAAGAAAAAGCACCACCTCCTAGGAATAAAACTTCCTTTCTGGTTGGCATTCTAGAATAGGACATCCTTCAGATGTAATTGTCCTATTTATAGTCAGATCTCCACAATTACCTGCTTTTGCTGGCAACAACTCTTGACAGTTTTTTATTTTATTTTTTATTGAATCTTGTCAACTTAAAAAGCAAAAACACGATCCTTTTCTTCCTCCATTTGATCGAGTCAACATCCCCTAGAATTAGTTCACTCTAATGTGTGGACCACACCAATTATTTCTGTAAGTGGATGCCACTACTAGGTGGTGTTCATTAATGATTTTTCTTGCTTCACATGGGTTTATCCATTGCAACAAAAGCTAGATGTATCTTAGCATTTCATTAATTCAAATGCATTACTTCTCAAAGATGAACACCAAAATGCATTTCATTAATTCAAATGTATGTTAGCTTTCCACCAAAATTTAACAATTTCAATCTAATGGAGGAGGCGAATTTACTTCACAAAGATTTAATTCCATTTCTCACCAAAATGGAATTCTCCATCGCAAATCTTGTTCTCACACATCTGAGTAGCTTTCTGAAAGAAAACTCCAACAGATTCTTGAAATGGGAACAACTCTTGCTGAATCTTGGCTACCAAAGAAATTTTGGGTTGACACACCTTGAGTCTTCTGATGCGTGTGTTTTTACTCTTCTTTGCCCCCATAACTCTGACAAGAAGTTACAATTTCATACCAAGCCATGCATCTTTGTAGGCTATGGATTTGGACACAAAGGGTACCGGTGCTTTGATCCTTCACTTCAAAAGCCACACATACTCATGGATGTAGTTTATAATGAGACTTCTTTTCCCAGCTTGGATCAAACCACCAGTTCTTACCCCCCTCAAATCTTGGCTCTTGCTACTACACAAGTGTCTATACATTTTCTTGACTCTTTCTGACCCCCCAACTCCCCTTAACAATCTTTGATCCCCAACCCACTCCTGACCATATCTCAGATTCGTGTTTTTGATAGCCTTGAACTTTTGAACTCCTGACCATGTCTCGGCTTTGCCTTTTGATAGCCATGAACTTTTGAATCCCATCTCTAGTGATTTCCAAACCTCCCCTGCATCACTTCCTTCACCCAAGCTCCCCTCACTTCCTGCCCCAACACCTGAACCCCTGTCAAGTGAAACACTTCCTGCTCCACACTCTACTCAGCCCATGACCACTTGGTCTAGTACGGGTTCCCTCTGTCCCAATGTCTTCCCTGACCACACCATGTTCCTTTCTACTTGGTATCCCATTTCTGCTATTTCCTCCATTATTCAAGTAGTGGAGCCTTCATCTTATGCCCAAGCTGTACTAGATCCTTGGTGGCAAGATGCCATGCAACTGGAGGATACTCTTCAACACTTTGGAGAACGCGATCCAACAGAAGAAATCGAAACATATGATTTGAATGTTATAGTAATAAAATTATATATTCAAAATATCCACTAATCTCTTCTGAGTTAGTTTTGCCACTGGATTTGTTTTCTTTTTTAAATTTTACTAATTATTAATTTTACTGGTTTAATGGTTGGGTTTTAAACTCGCCTTTTTTAAATTGTGAGCATTAGCACTTTTGCTGAAGATATATCAGGGTGACAAAACATTATTTTTACAAGCGTCTGAAAGCAGAAAAGGTCTGATAGGCATGTATGAAATTTTATGTTCTCGTTTTTCATGGAACAGACAAATTACTGGGTTTGGAGGAATGAAGCAAATTTTAGGCATCAAGGTCGTGAAAGGGTAAGGGGTCACTCTGCTCAATCTTCTGGAGTTGTCTTATTTGAGGAAATAATATTCATTCCCTTGATACCTATAAAAAAAAAAACAATATTCATTCCTTTGATTTTGTTGCATCCAATGAACTCTGTACCAGAACTGTTTTAGTCCACTTTGGGTGGCATTTTCAATCCTCGTTTGTGGTCTCCTGTTGGATGTGCTGATATCCATTACCCTGGGTATCTCGGCACTGCCCATCAACGTTATAATCGGTATGTAGCTCTACGTTGTTCCTTTTACTTTCTTAATGACTGGCTTGTTTGATGATGGTAAAAAATGGAGAGAAATGTACAGGTGTCATTATTGTTCTTGGACTTGGGACTGGACTGCGAGTTGCTCTGGATTTCTGTCATGAGTGGAGTTTGAGAAGAGTTGTGCAAAGAGTGGAAACAAATGTGAGTCTTGGTTATCATCCTGCCATATAGGTAAATTTGTGTACAAGAAATTCTTCAACTTGCAAGAGAACTCTTAATTGTTATGTACTACAGGATCCCGTTGTTCACCTTGTTTATGATTTGAGATTTGAGAGGGAGCATTTCTTTGTTACCTCACACTTTGATACAGCATGGTGAAGTGAGAGGGCACTGTTTTCCCCTCGGAACTTTTCAATGTTTATGTTTGAGATGAATCTATGCACAGACTTGTTAAACCACATAAGACTGTTCATTCAGGTTTCGACCCGGAAACCCGGGTATACTCGGACCAGAACCTGGATTTCAAACCCAGGCCAGAACCCGGGTGAATCCAGGTTCAAGAAACCCGGAAATCCAAGTTTCGGGTTGTACCTAGGGTTTTATATATATATATATATATTATATATATATATATATAACAAAATAACAAAAAGCCTATAGTATTTAATTTTTTCAGAAAAAAATAATGCTGAAAAGCTTTCTTTTTTAATCTAAAAGCCTATATTACTGAAAAGTTGGTAATATATATTTAATTTGAAATTAGATGATTATGTACATGTAATATATTCCAGTATGATAATATATTCCAGACTTTCTAGTACTACTCCTGTTAAAAGTGATCGATCAAGTAGTAGTACTTCTAACCTTCTATGGCCATATAATGCATTTATCATGTAAAATGTATGCAATAATGCAATTCACTACATATTAAATTACATTTCATTACATTACGAAACTCAAAATTATAATATATGAAAATTCCAAAATGCTTCAATTGAAAGTTTAAAATTGTCATCTATTCAGTTGCCTTTGCGTCCTTGAAGTGCTTACTAATTGCATATACACGTCATGAGAAACAGGGAAACTGAAAAGACAAAATGTTTACTAATTACAAAATATAAATTGCTATGAACATAGTTTGCTCACATATTGGCATCAATTTTCTTTCAAATGAAGGCAGAAATCCACATTCATGAACTGAGTCATGTCTGAGAATACCAACAAATATATGAAGGCATCAAACTGATATTGGCTGTTCAAAATCTATATTATGAATGGAAGAAGCTATAGTTGCTGGAGAAACATCTACACATGTAAATTTTCCATGCTAAAGTTAATAGCACATTTAGATACAAGAACAGCACTCTATGTATACTTATCATCAAGCTCTGCTAATAGATGTGCACAAAATTTGTCCTAGGAAACCATAATTACCTGAGGTGAAGTCTTTAAATAAACACCAAGTACTTGTGATGAATACAAGCAATCAAAATAACAGGCATATACACTAAAAATATCTCTTAAAAGAATGATAATTTAATTAACTAGTCAAATGCCAAAGGCATTGTTATGCTTGTCATTATTTCATAGTTAACTTCAGACAAACACAATAAAAGAATTATCAACAAGTAGGAATGCGAAGTAGAAATACTATCAAGTACTCTTTACAGTTCACATTTTTATAATGGACCACTTACTCAAAATAAACATATCCAATTTCATATTTCATATTGTTCATGGCTTCTTAAACAAGGACGAGCAAGGTATATACAAGATTTGTATGACCTGAACAAACAAACAAACTTTAGAATAGATAGCAGCCCACATATATCTTTTAATGCATACACATATATGTTGATCTTACAAATAAAAGAGCTGGTTGATTATGCAAGAAGAAAGTACTTACTCTAGATTTTTTTCTGCTTAAATGGGAAGAAAGACTCACAGTAGCCTCTGTTGAAGATGAAGCTAGATGATCATCTAGAAAAATATTAAAAATTGAGTTAGATAGATGATAAATCTAGATAATCACAGAATCTTCTTCCATCTGTTATTGAGTAATAAAGACTGCCAAATAGAATATAATAAATAATCAAACACACATATTATCAAACATATAAAGAAACAGATCTAACAAAAAAAAGGTAAAATATGCTGCAGTATTCCTGTTGGCATGCAGTAATCTTATTAGGATGTATAAGTGTATTACATGATTATATTCAGTACTGTGCATGGCGACCTTATATTGTTAGATTCTTGTTGTCTGTGAGAAAAGCTTGAAATGTGATTTAAGTGTAAATATGATGATCGATTCCAAGACCAGAATAAAGATTTGATAAACTACTTCCCATATATGGAGTTTTAGAACAACTGTAGGATATGGTAGTCTTATATTTATATAGAAAGATATATTATCTGAAACCTTATTTTCATAAGATATCTATATTTTATTTTTGGATACATCAATATATAACTATTTTGTAATTTCCTAATAAGTTTTGGTTAATAAAAAAAAAACTTCAATGAAATGAGGCTACTAAATGCTAAATAAATATGGGTGGAGAAACAGAGGAGGAGTTTGTCGAGCTCTGTGACATACCAGTTTGGTTTTAGGGTATATAAGTAAATTTTTCTAGTAAATTTATATTTTTAGAATTTATATTTTTATGATTATAGTTTTATCAGAATTTATATGTACTTTATCTTTATATTTTCTATTATAGTTGCGACTTATGATTTGTTAGAGTTTTGTTTTAATAAGGATTTCTAAAGTGTATCAGATTATGTACTACGGTTTTGTTTTGAAATTTAAAGTTTAAAATTTTTCTTCTAGTCACCGAACCTCATCACTTTGTTAGCCTCTGTTGAGAACTTCAAACCACCCAACCCGTATATTTCTCTCGGTGATTTTTGTTTGTTTTGCTAGCGTCCTAGTGGAACACCAACTCTAGTGCCGTGTATTCCTCTACTCATGCCGTCTATGCTCTTCTAGGGTTTCTCTAATTCTCTATCATCTACCATTATAAATCGTGCTTACCTGTGCATGAGAAGACAAACTTGTGAGTTGCGAAAAACCCCTGTTGCCGAACCAGTGCTGTCGCCCCTTCTCCTCGGTGGCCACCTCAAGAGGCGCCGAACCCCTCCTCGACGACACAGAAGCCGCCGACCCATAACCCCCCGTCGAGCCACTCATTTTTCCGGTAAGGCCTCGGCCGCCACAGCTCTCTCTCTCTCTCTTGGTTTCGGTTTAGTAGTTCCTCTCTCTAAACTCTCTCTCTCTTTCTCTCACTCGGCGTCGACCACCATAGGAACCCTCAGTCGCGCCGCTGGTCACTCCCAGCCACCAGCGCCGCCATCGCCTCAGCCCCTTTCCCTCGGTGAGTTCCTCCATCGCAGACCCTCTCTCTATCTCAAACTCTCTGTGTTTTGTTTTGGCCATGTATTCGGTTCTGCCGTGGGTTTCTTTTTGATGGGCCTTGGGCCTTAGGCCCGTATGGGGTTGGGATGGGCTTATTTTCCTGTTTGGGCTCATGTTGTACAGTATTATATTTATGGGCCAGAGTTTTTAACCCTTTTTACAGACTATAATAATGTTTAATTGAATATGATCTTATTTTATTTCAATAATTATTTTAGTGAAATTTATTGAGTTTAATATTACTAGTTGAGTTATTAAATAAATGTAGTTAATTAAAGGTTCATTTTTTTAATAAAAAAATGTTTAAAGAATTAGAAATATGTTTTAAAGTATAATGTTAAGTCTAATGTTTGAGTTAAATTTCCTTTGTCAATTTAGTAAGATTTTAATAAAATTTCTATGTTAAGAATTTAGTGGAATTGGTTAAGTTTCTTATAAGATTTAATAATTATGTTGAGAAATGAAATTTAGTTTAAGAATTTAAGTTTTTGTGAATTATTTTAAAATAGCTCGAGTATTTCTACTAAATTATAAATTAGTATTTTAAGTAATATAAATACTATGAATTATTGATTTTAGTGTTAAACAAATATTGGTTTGACTATATTTTAGAATTTCGAATTTAGTTAAGTAAGATATTAGTATTTATTTATTTCCAAACAATTTAGTGATAGTTATTTATTGAATATAGGTCTCAAGTTACGAAGTATTATTCAAGAAGAAACGCATCGAGGTAAGTAAATTTGATCATAAATTAGGATCATCACAATTAGCTTATATGTATGTATTATCCAAGCCAGTTCATTGATAGCCACTATTTATGAACCGCTCATGTCATATGCAAGCATGTCATCTAGCATAGCATACGACCATGTCATTCCGCATCATGTTTAAATTCAGAATTTATGATTATGTATGTAGTATGTCATGCATCTCATGTGTATAAGACACGTAAGCCATCTTAAATTCAAGTGTAAGATAATATCAGATCAGTTAATAAGATGGCCATTCAGATGCATGGTACCAATGCAGTTCAGTTCAGGGTGGATGTGCAAGCCATGAACTCAGTCGTGGTCCACCATAGTATGTCAGAATACTATCAGCGGCTCCCCTTGCGGCCGCGAGATGTGGGGCCGGTGCACAACCTTGCACACAGGGTTAAGTGTGTTGGCCAGTCAGATAAATCAGTTAAATCAGTCAGAACAGTTTGTTAATTCAGTTAAGATAGTCATACATAGCATAAGCATCAGCATGAACAGTCATGAATTTTTTTTAAGCTCAGTATGAAAGTTGTTATGAAAATCTTATGTTCATTACGTTTACGTTGTGATAAATTTCTTACTGAGTCATCGACTCATTTTAGTTTATTTTCATATTTTTAACTACCCAGGTGAAGATGATGATTACGAGCAGACAGGCCAGGAGTAGAAGGAGCATTTATTTTTTTTTTAGTTCAGACTTTCTAAAATAAACATGTTTTTATGACATGAATTTATTTCAGTTTATTTCATTTAATATTTTGGAAGACAGTTTTATTAGACATTTTTCCGCATAATAAAAGTTCAGTTTTTTTAAATTATGAAATTATGGAATCTATTACCGGATTATTTTTATGAAAAATACGTGACACTCTTAGCCTATGGGAAGGGGGTGTTACAAGCTCTCTCACTAAATGCTTACCAAACTCACTCCATAAAGAGATTGGCAAGAGAGTTTCCTTTTTTTTTAAAAAAAAAAGAAAGGAAGATTTGAGGCCTACTTGCAGTTTCCAAAGAGTTCCTTGTTCCTTTGATGGAAACATATGACTGAATACATTCGATGCCATTATCGAGAATGTGATATTATTATGTCCGTGAACCTTCTGCTGAGACGTGATATCAGCTATTAGGCTGCAAGGATGACAATCCCATTGGAAAGATGGGGAAGGGAGGGAGAAAACAGTTTTGTTACTCTTTATTTTCATACGTCACATATTATATATTTTATTTATTTTTATTTTTTTTAATATTATTAAATTTTTTTATTCATTATTTATATATTATACATTTAATAAGAAAAAAATATAATATATAATATGTAAAAATAATGAATAGAATTTAAAAAAAAAAAAAAAAAATAGGGCGATAGAGATTGGGTCGCCCTCCCACTGCAACTTTTTTGAGAGAAAAGATGGAAGCATGTGCTCGTAGAATAATCTACTTTTTAAAGGTGGAGCATTTTCATTGGGCTCGCAGCCCTTTTATTTTTGATTTTTGCTTTAGTTGATTCAATCACGTCCTATGTTTGTGAGTGAACGTTTTGCAATGTCCATCGTTGCGTCTATATATGACCTTTCCTTTCCTTTTGGAAAGTAATTTGTCTCAGATAATAAATAAATAAATAGCACGTGAAAACTTTGATAAAATATTTGGTAATTAATTTAGACAGACTTATATATAAAAAGAGAAAAAAACAAGCCGATGCTACAAGTGGGTTTTGAGAACTTTTTTTTTTTTTTTTTTTATTGCACACTTTTGTCCGAATCAACTTCGATTCCTATGAGTAAGATAGTTAGTATTAAAATATATATGTATATATATATATATTGTAATATTTAATGATACCATGCAAGATCTGAATGTCGCATAAGGTTTTTATTTAAATTTTAGGACTAACAGCATTTTCAATGGATTATGTAAAATGCATATAAGTTTAAGACAGTAATAAAATATTTTCCATGAGATTGTATAAATTAAAAGATAATGATACATGATCGATGGTTGATCGATTTTTGTTTTTTTGTTTTTAATTTCTTAATGATTAAGTAAGTGAATATTATTGAGTTTATGTATTTTTTGTAAAAAAATTATTTAAAGATGTTGAAAAAAAAAGAAAAAAAAATTATGAAATACACTTATCGGTTGGATGGGACATCGTTCCCATAACATGCATTTACATATGAACAGTTCGATAAATAATAATAATTGGAAAACACTAGTTTCAAAGAGGTATTGAAATTGTTTTTAATAATTTTTTTTTATTTAGTGATTAAGTAAGTATTTTTAAATGTATATGTGATTTTTTTTATTTTTTTAAAAAAATATCTAAATAGTTTTAAAAAATGTTGAAAGTAAAAGTAAAAAAAATAAAAAAAAGACTTTTAACTGATCGGTAGAGAGATTTTGGTAGAAATCAACGTAGCAACGTCCTCATAATTTCAGTTTTTTTGTGTGTAGATACTGTGATAAATACCATTGGTGTTCATTTCCCTCTTTTCTATAGTTTCACAATCTATTCTTCACCCTTGTATTATACTTTATTAGTTTCTATCTCTCATTTTCTCTTTCTTTATTATTTTTTTCTTCATTTCTCATTTTCCTTTTCCTCCAATTTCTTAATTCATTAGATTTAAAATAAATAATAAATTGCAACCTAAAAAATAGATTGAAACGTTATAAAATTTGAAATCTTGGGTGAAATAAAAACTTGTTGCTAATTAAAGAGAATAATTTTGAAAGAAAAAAAAAAAGCTAAAAAAAATTAAAGACAATAATTTTTTAAAGAAAATAGAAAAAAATAAAACAGATAAATGATATAGAGAAATAATATATATATTTAGATGTAGAGTACACTTAAAAGATTAAATTAAATAGAGTCGTGCTATACAAAAACTTCACGTTTTGGACACTATTTAAAAATATGTAATTTTATTTTTTTATTATCATATTTCATATTGAGTAGTGCTATATGTACTTACAGTTTTATTTATATTTTTATTTATAAGACTTATTTTATTAGTTTTCTTTTGAAATTTAAATTTTAAATTTTGAATTCTATGATTTTCAGAACATCAATAACTGATATGTGAAGAAGTAAGTTTTTTATAAGTTTTTTTCAAATATATTTAGTATTTTTTTTATATTTTTAATAAAATATAAAAATAAAATAATGAAATTATATATTTTTAAGTGATGTGTAAGAGAATATAACTTATGTCTAAAAATTTTCAATAGATAATATACATATAAATGAATAATTTTCAGGGTCCCTTATAAACGGTCAATGTATGTATCTCCAGCCTCCCTCCAAGCCACCCTTGTACTACTTTCTAGTTTCTTGACGTGAAAAAGTGAAAGAAATCTTGATGTAGAGATTTTCTACTGCAAAGTTACATACGGCAGGTGCCAGGAGTCTCCGAGGACGCAAATGCACGTCGCACTGCTGGCCCCCACAAAGCTAAAGGGACCCGCTTCAGTTCACTGTCGTGTCGGGTCCTGGGAAAGCGACCGGAAACGGGTGCCGAGGAACCGACCCCAGGAATGGTGGGTTTTCTTAACCCCAACGCATTAGAGGAACAGTTGGTTTTGTACCAAGCGTCCAGAGACGAAACAAAAAGCCAAAGCCTGAGTTACCTGTGATTAATGTAAGGTGTTGGGTTTTCGCCATTTTTTGAGTGGTTAGGGTTTTTGTTGACTAATTTAGGGTTTAGGAGATCCCGGTAAGGTCAGGGCTTTGGAAGAAGAAGAGGAAGATGGAAGTGATGTCGATGGAATCGCTGCCTCTGGGGTTCAGATTCAGGCCGACGGACGAAGAGCTCATAAATCATTACCTCAGGTTGAAAATCAACGGCCGTCATTCCGAGGTCCGGGTCATTTCCGAAATCGACGTTTGCAGATGGGAGCCCTGGGATTTGCCTGGTATTTTTCTCTCTTTCCTTTTTCTTTTACGTTTTAAACACTATATTCGCTTACCTTTATCTTGAAATTCAATTCGATTCTTATTGTGGTAGTAGTTTTTTTTTTTTTTTCCTTTTCTTGATTGGTTAATCGGCTGTCAAAATTTTGCTTTATTCTCCACTGAATCGAAAATACTGCATCTGGCGATTTCATATGCTAACAGCTAAAGACTGTTCCTCTTTGACAGTCTTCTGAAATTTGCCCCTTTCATTTTAAAGTTGCATATTTCTTATAGTTAACTGCTTAATTTGTTACCGATCAAAAATAGTTAACTGCTTACTTTGTGAAAAAAAAAAAGAGCTTTCGGTGATAAAGACGGACGATCCAGAGTGGTTCTTCTTCTGTCCGCGTGATCGGAAGTACCCTAATGGGCATCGTTCCAACCGGGCCACTGACGCCGGATACTGGAAAGCGACCGGCAAGGACCGCACCATCAAGTCCCGTAAGTCTGGGTCTAATACAACCTTGATCGGCATGAAAAAGACATTGGTTTTCTACAGAGGCCGTGCTCCCAAGGGGGAGCGCACGAACTGGATCATGCACGAGTATCGTGCTACCCAGAAACAACTTGACGGTACTCATCCCGGCCAGGTATGTATCTCCTTTGCTTCCTTATTCTTAACAATAGTGCTTTTTTTTTTTTTTTTCCGTCCTCTGTTCATAATTGTTGGGAGATACTGTCAACAAGAACCTTATATAGTTTTGTTCATTATTGGCATGTTGAACATGTTAACATGTCCTTCTCTGGCTTTGTACAGGCTCCTTTTGTACTGTGTCGCTTGTTCAGAAAGCCAGAGGAGAAGGCAGACATTGTAAAGTATGATGAAGTGGATCATACTGGCTCATCTCCTACCACTACCAAGTCCTCTCCTGATGATATATCATCGGATGTGGTTCAAGAAACACCAATGTCAGATATGCAAGTTGGTAACCAATCTGAAGGTATAAAGAGATGGTTGACTGATGAGTTGGATAACATCACCCCTACTGCTCATATGCCTGTTGACACAAGTAGCATTAGTTATATGGCATCTGATGTGGAAGAAGATCATGTACAAGAAGGTACTGGTATAGAGGTGAGACAAGCGATATCTTTTACTATGCATAAACTTTTGTCAAGGATAAGTTTCTTTTCTGGTCTGAATAATCAAGAAGTGAATTGGCTAAATTTTTGTCTTCTTCCTTTCCATTCAGGTTCATCAGCCTCTTGGAGATAATTCAACGATCTATGAGCCTGCTTCTTGCCAGATTGATTACATAGATTTCTCCCCGTCACATCCACAGAATCACACAGAGCTGGCCCCTTATAATCTGGGTTCACCTTTTGCCAGTGATTTTGGCAACGACAATAACACATTTCATTCTCTTGGTGACACAAGTGAACAGGACATATCTTTTACAGAGTTGTTCGACGAGGTATTCAATAACCATGATTTGTACTCCTGGGATGAATCAACCACTCAGAAGAACTCAGTTGTGGGAAGTGACACCCATTTGTCTAGTCAAGTATGTAAGGTAGAGGCTGTACCACCTGGAAGCTCCTATGTTAGGGAAAGTGATGCATACGGTGATATGGCCCGAATTCAGGTAAAACAGATAATTTTTTTCATGTTCTGTAAGCCACCTTATTGTTAATCCTCTGCTGTTTCCAGCTTTGCCTGATGCATGTTGACTTTGAATTTGTGGCACTATGGTATACATATTTTGCTTTATGGAAATTTGATGTTGTTGATCATTGATATACTCTTAACACTAAAGTTAATATGTTGTTGTACACCAGCGGCATTCTGAGATGGGAGCTTCTGGATGGTCAAACAAGCATGATGATAATTGGCAGTTATTACAAAGGCAAAATTCATTTGGATCTTTCCATGCTTTTGCGCCACTTGTTGACTGGGAACTTAAGGGGGAAAATATGGCCGACATTTGGGATAATTCTGTGGGATGTGATGCCTCATCTGCCTATTCTGCTCTGGGCTTAACCTATGGGCTCAATTCTGGAGAAACGGCCGAGGAGAAGAATCCAGTTATCTACAGCAGTGGATCTGTTATCAAGATTAAGAGCCGGCAGCCTCAACATCAACCAAATTCAGACAAATTTGGAACTCAAGGCACAGCGCCAAGAAGAATCCTAATGCAGATGAATATTTCTACTGGATCAGCTTGCTATAGTGAAGTGAGAGGGGCAAGCTGTAGTGAAGGAGAAGATGAAGTACAATCAACTGTTATCGAGGTATTGTTCTTTTGATGAAGCTGGTTTAAAACTATTGCTCATGTGCATTCATCAATTTTCAATTCGGTAATATTGTCGGTTGCAGGACAAAGAATCTTTGGACTGCAGGCCTGCCTTTTCTGAGCCAGAGGAAGACAGTGAACTTTTGAAGGTTCAAGGCACCGCTCATCATAGTGAAGAGAGAGTTGCAAGCCACAGTGAAGAAGAATATGAAGTGCAATCAACTCTTACTGAGGTAAGGTTCATCAGATGAAGCTGATATGAAAGTTCTTCTGATATGTATTCATCAGGTATTGAGTCCATCATATTGCTTGTTGCAGACTAAAGAAGCCTCAGAGCACAGCCCTACTTTTTCTAAGTTAAAGGAAGAGAGTGAAGAAGCCTCTGAGCACGCTTCTAGATTTGCTGAGCCAGAGGAAGAGAGTGAAGAAGCTTCAGAACAAGGTTCTAGCTTTGTCGAGCCAGAGGAGGAAAACAAGCTTTTGACTTCTGAGGAGTACAAGGGAACTAATGGAGAATCCTCGGCAAAACTTAGGTTAGGAGTGAAACATGGTGGTCTGCAGGGCAGCAGCCAGATAGGGTTGACCCATTTTGGGAAATGTCCTTATCGTGCCCCACGATCCTTGTTAATCTATACTGTTGGAGTTTCTCTAGTCGTGCTCCTATCTGCAGTCTTTATTGGGGTATGGATATGATTTAGATCTTGATGTTTTGCAGCAGTAGCTGTAGGAAGTCTGTTCCCATGCGTGTTGCATGCTTGGAAACAAGTTTAGGGTTGAAATTGCTTTCCTGTATGCATTTGTACATGTGTCTAGAATTGCCAAATGCTGTGTACCCTACTGAACAACTTTGTTTTGTTTTCTTGGGTTTCTTTTTGCGTATCCCTGCGTTAGCGTTGATTGATATTTTATACGTATGAATGTATATCTGGTTCCGAGATTTAGCTAAATGGTTATCTTCTTTATAAATCGGTCCACTTTCCTGTATTTTCAAGTATTTGTATTGCATCATATCATAAGAGCATTCCTATATTGGTGCATTCGTAGAAGGTGTCACTGTAATAGCAGTAGTTTTATAGATATGGAAATGGACGTCGATCATATCCCTTAATAGCGTGTGTTTGTGAAAGCGAGGGGCCGAATAGAGATCGGTTAAAAAACAGAGAATGTATATCCAATAGGTAACGCGGACCCCATGGCCCATAGGCTGGAAAGATGAATCCACCTTTCAATGAAACTGGGGCTTACGAAAACCACACCACCTCTAATGTTGAGGTGGCAAAAGCAGGAGAGAAGTTGGAAAAAAAAAATGATTAATGAATACTCATTGCGCTTTCTACATTAATAAATGGCAGAGAGGGGAAAGGATAAGGATGAGAGAAACAATATCCACAGGCGATGGGAAGGAAGTGACCAGTTTCTCTTTCTCCTTGTCTATTAGAAATAATAAAAGGTGGAGAGGGCATAAGACAGATATGGTGGGGATGCACACGTGTTGGAAGCCCAGCAGCACACTGTGAGGACAGTGCTGGCCTTGTTGGGCGCCCCTGGTTTGGTTTATATGGAAACGGGTACCCAAGCGCCGAAACAAAGGGCTTGGACGAGTCTCTTCTAGTCTCTTACAGAAGAAACGCCCACTGAACAGTAAGCAAATATACCTCCTCAGTCTTCCACTTCAACATACACTTGTCATAGTGCATATAAATACACACAGAAAAGAGGGCTGTTGTCAAAGTTTTGAGGACTCAAAAACTTGACCTTTGAGGTGGCAGCAATAGAAAAAGAGAGAAATAAGACGAGAAGGGAGATGATACTGGTCGCGATAGTGGCGGAGATGATGGAGGAGTACACGGTGCTGTTGGCGAGGGTGCTGGAGCATCTTTTCCATTCCGTGCCTTTCCCAAGGCGGGTTCGTTTTCTCATCCTCCACAGTCTTCCTTTCTCTACAGCACATCCTGTCCCCGCCTAATTCCCCCCCGCCCCCCCCCCCCCCCCCCCCCCAAAAAAAAACCCTTCCTTTTTCATTTTCTTTTTCCTTTTCTTCTTATAGTTTTGACGCTTGGTAGCGTAGAATCTTGAGTTGCGGGGTTCTGAATTTTTGTACACATTATTTTGAACCTTTTTTTGTTCTGTAGTTCTATTTAATTGTTATTACTCATGGTGTTCTTGGGCATCAAGGTCCATTGTAAATTCATTGTACTTTTTTCTTTCTTTCTTTCCAAACCATTTGCTCGATCGATGGCCACCAATTCTTACAGCTTCGGCTTAAACTCTTGGATGAATGCATTTGCACGGAGAGAGAAACAAACCCACTACATAGACAGACTGTCCTTTATTCAAACAAGGAAATTCAACCTTTATGAAGATACAAACTTTGCACCCCGCAATCGAATTCAGTATAAACTCCCAACATCAGTTTGTACTTTTTATTTTTCTGTTTTTAATTCTTGGTTCGTCTAAGCTAATATCAATTCATTCAATTTTAAATTCAATCTAATATCTAAATACTCAATTCTTAAATTATTAAATTTATCTCAATTTAAAATTTCAGATTTAAAATTTTTTTCAACTCAATATATATTTATACGTAGAATTCATAATTTTTTTAATTTTTTATAAATAATAATAAATTTATCTTAATATTTAAATACATCTAAATTTATTTTAAATGAATTCTATATAACTCATTCTACTACTTAAATTATTATCATTTATAAAAAATTTAACTCAATTCAATTCAAAACGTCAATGTCCCAAAAAGAGAGAGACACCACTTCAGGTGAGGGAGAGAAAAGAGTGCAAATAGCTATTTTATCTTTTTCTGGGGGTATTTTCTTATCAACTATTTTATCTTCCGCAGCGTTAAAATGTGGTATGTCCTTGTCATAGTGTCAATTTTCATGTAGTTGGGCCGCTAAACTTGGGCTTTCATTATCTCCACATTCGCTCTCTTTTATCCATTTGAGTCTTAGAACTTGAATGCTTAGGCTGTATTTAGATCTTTAATTACTCTTAACTTATTTTAATTTATTATTATATTTTTTTTAAATTTTAACATAAAATATAATAAACAATTTAATTTTTTCAAATCTCAAAATAATAATAATAATATTTTATCATTTCAACTTAACTCACTTCAACATCAAAATATATTCTTAGTGGGTTAATAGAAAATAGTAACCAGAGGAATTCAGCGTTTGGAGATCTCCATTTTTTTTTTCAAATATATATATTTTATGGCTTTTTTTTTTTTATTATTATTTTTTTATAACTAGCATTGCTTTCGATCTTGAGCACCCATTTCTCTTGGTTTCATGAGGCAAATATGGAATACAAGGATGATAAGAACAAAATTAGGTTCATGGGGGGTTAAATTGGGGTATTTTGCAGGATGAAATTATGGGTATTATTTACCATCCTCTAACTAATCACTGTCTTTTCATTATCCTCTTGTATGGATGATAGGTAATGGATGTCAAATTATGTTTTTAATTGTTTAATATTAGATTAGAGGATAATTGGAAGATGATGACAAAAATATGATGCACATGCAGCATCTCTCCTCTATTAATATAGAGGAGCTTTTAGGTTTTTGGGTTTGAATGATTTGTCTCCATTCGATCTCTTATGATCCTTGAATTTCTTTCTAATCGTTTCATGTGATGTAAGTTTTATATATGGAAGTTTTATATCATGAACTTCTCACATGCATGAAAAAACAAGAAGGAAACGGTCGGATAGATAGCAGTCTTTCCCGTATGGGCGGAGTAGCCATTTCTCTCTGATCTATCCCCACTTCATGCTTGCCCAATTAAACTCAAACTTAATTAACTTCTGGCCATGAGGATCGAGTTGTAGACTTGTATACGGCATCTTTGTGCATGAAGACCCACGACGGTGACGGTGGGTATGTGCTCAGTTTTAGCAGTACTTCGAAGTCCCAAAGTGCTTGAAAAATGAGGTTAAAAGCCCCAAAGTGCTTCGTATGGTGGATCTGAGTCTGAAAAGAGGTGTATATATATATATATATATATATATATATATATATGATATATATGGACAATTAAGTTCCCGGGGACTACTAAGAAAGATGTTTCTTTGGAGAGTTTGTAACAAAACAATTAATGCCTTCCTAACTGGCATACAAAAGAAAATTTGTTTTCTCGTAAGTTGGTTGGTTCGATCGATCTCCGCTAGTTCTGTACAATTTACAAAAGGGAGCTAGCTAGCTAGCTAGGATGAATCTGGCTGTCACATTTCATGGACGTGCATGCCCTCCTGCTAAGGATTTTTTTGGATGCTGTGTAATTTGTAATATATAGGAAGAACCAAACGCTCTCATGCATGCATGTGCATGCAGACAAAAAAAAAATTTATGGACCTGATGTTTAAATTAGGAGTACTACTCATGATGTCCACTTGAAGAACTAGGATTGGTGGCATCATGATGTTAAACATGGCTTGATCAGTTTTTAAATTAGATAACTACTACATATACAAAGAGATTACACAAAATAAATTCACAAACTGATGTAGTTTCATAGGATCTATTAGATTTACTTTACATGATTTGACGTACCATATCAAACCACATCAGTTAGTGAATTTACTTTTGTGTAATCTTTTTATGTCTAAAGTATTTTCATTTAGATTATGGCTTTCGAAGGTGATTCCCTCGAACCTATTAATGCTCCAATCAAGAAGGAAGCTCTGAATTCAAGTCGGTATAGACAGATGATCATGCATGATTCAGCAGGCAGGTTCAAAAGTAAAGTTCCTTGTATTATTACTGTTATATAAAACATCATCATGTCATTGATGTCAAAGCAAGAGATGCTAGCTGGCTTTTACTTTCAACCATTGAGATTTAGCTAGGCAGCATAAATAATATCCGCAATTTGTTCGTGATGGATGGACCAATAATTCACAATTGCTCTGTTTCTAATGAAGGAATTAATGATGTTTCACTTAAACCCCAAAGGTGACCCAACTGATCATATAGATCTCTCTTTGGTTGCCCATATATAACAAACATCGAAATGATCACATGAATGAATGCTGCATGCAGCATGAGGTGTCATTAGAAATCTTATTATATATCAATTAAGTTCATTTTCGTTTGAAATTCGATCCAAATATCATCTGCAATTACTTTAGTATTTTCACAACATTAAAAAGTGAGAATATCTGACGTGTATTTCACCATATAATATATTATATATTAATATTGCTGAACTGACATCATGATTGCACCTTATGTGGAATCATGTCATGCAGCTTATAAATAATTAGAATCTTTCCATCAGTATTTCAGTGCGTTTCAGGACAAATCATGTCTAGAACTTAAACATAAAAAAAAAAGGATCCCTAGCTAATAATACGAGTTTAATAATATTATATATGTTCCATAGCAGCAAGATGATGTTTGGTATCCCTAATAATTTATATAAAGACACATTCTTTTATACGGTTTGTCTCCAAAACGGCGCCCATGGCATTGACAATAAAAGCTGTTTTCTCCATTGAATTTAATAAAAATGGCACATTATTACTGAAACCTTATCAAAATGTTAGAAAAAGGTGGAAGAATCTGAGTATCGAACCCTCCAAAATCCAATTAATATATACAAATAATTATATCATGTACGTAATCACATATTCCTTGGAAAAGTTCTTGCATAATTTGCGTTAATATAACTCATGATACTTGTCGTTTCAAGAGGCCACGGGTCATTGAATTTGACTCATTTTACAGGTTTTAAAACTAAATGATCAACAGTATATATGCTACTACTACACACACATATAATATTTATATATATATATATATATATATATATATATATATATATCATGTCTTGAATTAGGATGATCTACATGCAAGTTCTGAGAAAATATCTAATATTCTAGTTTCTAAGGATTATTAACCAAGATTTGTGGATATATATATTTATCATCAGTACGGTTAGCTGATAACACATGATAAATATTTATTATTATCCCAATTTATAATCTTGCTTTAGCGGAACAAATATCGGCTGCAAAATATATATTAATTGCCTTGAAAAAAATATATATTAGCAAGTAACCATGTACCAGATCAAGATTAATACCTTTAAACGTCGCATGACCAATTAATTTAATTGGTTCGATTTCTTAAAATAGAATATGGGATTAAATTTTATGAATATTTTTCTGGTGGAGTGTGAACACTACTGTTAATTAAGTGATATATTGCTGCAAGACTCATGATCGATCATGTTCTTAGTGGTAAGAATTCAGTGGTTCTCATTAGACACAGTACTAGTTCATCACTTTAGCATATTAAAAAAATTCCCGAATTTATTTCTTTAACTAGAAAATATGATCGAAAGATTCTCTTTTAATTCCCAAGGCTTAATTAATAAAAAAAAAATGTGAAATACCTAACTTCCTTATGCTTTCTAGATAGCTATTAACGCATGCATGTTGTGGAGCAGTACTACTGATATTATTTCAAAGATAGTACTGGAAAAGAAGATTTTTAGAATATATCTTCCCTTTGCATCAAAACCTAGCGCCTTTCCTTCCTTGAGCCCTTCCATATATATCACATATATAAGATCTGACGTTCACTGATATTCCCTTCCAAGTTTAACCAAACCATGCATGCGTGTTGGCTTGACCCACATAATTTGAAGCATTAGTTAATGCATGCGAGGAATATATATATTTTGGATAATAATTTGGTAATATTATCTACTCCCAAGTCCAACAAGAAACTGCTGGCATGGCATGGAATAGTAGACAGTTTTGGAATATTTTGTAAGAGATTGAGCATTAAGGAAGTGATACGTATGTACCAAGCTGGGCTGCAGAGGAATATATTCTTTCTAGGGTTTGGCTTTGGTTTGAGTTTTGATCTCTTGGTTAGTTTCCTGATATTTAAGGAACCTATATATATACATATATATATATATGCATGCCATGGTTACCGTACTAGAGAGAGCATTGGGTTCATTCATATCAGGCATTGCATACTGTTACTTTCGCTATCGAGACAACCACATAATCAACAACTTGAACTACAACATGACTAGGGGTCGTCCCCTTGCCTTGCAGGTTAATTCCCTTTCCTAAGCTGTCTTTTGTTTTACTATCGATTCTTCGAGCTAGCTAGCTAGGTACGTATCAAGTTTTTTTTTTTTTTTTTTGGCCTTAAGCTTAATCCACCATGCATGTTTTTTTTTGTGTTCATCATGTTAATTTCAATGAAAAAAGAGTAGGAATCTCTCTCTCTCTCTCTCCCCGAGTATTTTCATGATCTACCATTTGCATGCCATGATGAATTGTTTTGTCTCTCATGGAAGTACTCGAGACAAGTAAAAGAAAATAGACAGATATTCGTAATATATATATATATATATATATATATATATATATATATATATATATATATATTTCTCTTCTTTCTCCCGTCTTTTGTTGTTTTACTCTGATCTCTGATAGCGTTGATCTTTCTATACGATATTGGGAAAACAAATCATGTTTTGGACTTTCATTTCGTCAATGATCGATCATGCATGTCATCGGATGAAGTGTGTGCGATGAGTTCATTTCTCGGATCTCCCTGTTCTGTCCATGCATGCTATAGGAAGATAAAAGAGGGGAAAAAGAAAAAGAAAAAGAAGAGCATGAATCCTATATCAGATTAGGAGAAGTTAATGATCATATGCATTCCCGAAAACCTACTGCAAAGTGAAAAGTCTTGTGAATCTGTAGTGTCATTTTTCAATGGTTTTGGAGAACTTAATTAATACGTAATCTATATACATGTCAACAAACCGGCCATCTTTTGAGCTTACTCAAGATAGGCCACTTAATTCTTTGAATGAATTATGGTAATTATGATGATGTATCAGCTTCCATGTCTCGCCTTCAACATTCTGCATGTTAATTAATTGCTTGAATCATATAATGTCTTGAGATCGATCGGCCTCTAGCTTTTGCTTTAATAAAAAAGTTGAAAAGACAACATGTTCCCATGGCGTAGTGAGGAAATAAAGAATGTGTGACAATAAGATTAATCTAATAATCGTAGTACATAACTTTTCTTAATTCCTTTAGTTTGATATAATTAACCGCCTAAAGTCTAAAGTCTTTAAAGGAGCAAACGGAACAAAGGAATAAGAAGAAAGGAAAGAAACTGATCGTCTGAATAACTTTTTTATGGATCGAAGCAGCATCTATATATAAACCGTGTTATTCCCTAGATAATGATAAAACCGTGTTTGCTTTACAGACAGTGGAGCTGAAAGTAAGGATGTGCTGCACAGGGTGCGAGAGAGTGGTCAAAAACGCCATCCACAAGCTTAGAGGTACAATATGAATGCATGCATGATGATCTGTTCTTCTATTTTGCTTTATCTCCCTACTTAATTAATTAGATACTCGGCAGATATCCACCGGTCCCCAGTCCTTTTCTTGTTGATCATACAAAAAACCAATTAATGAGAAATTATTTTTGCAAATCAGTATATATATATATATATATATATATATATATATATATATATATATACATGCTGACATGACAAGCTGATTTGATTCCTAAGAAAAGTTTAAGGTCTCATTTAGATAGTGAGTTGAGATGAAATGAGTTAGATAGTTTGTGAATAATACTAATGAGATATTTGAGTTGAGATCATGAGATGTGTTAGAAATTGTTTGAGTTAAAATGTTTTATGGGGTTTTGGAAAAGAATAGAGAAAAAATTGAATAACAATATTATAAAGTTAAAATATTGTTATAATATAATTTTTTAATATAATTTTTATTTTAAAATTTGAAAAAGCTGAATTGTTTTGGGTGTTTTGCTTGGAAGTTTAGGAAAATTGTAATAATTAGGTAATGATTAAGTAAAAAAAATTGAAAATTGAAAATTAAAAATTGAAAAGTGTTTGTGTTTATGGTATTTGGATATTGAAATAAGATGAAATGGTCTGCTTGCAATTAATTGAAAAACTCAATGCCCATTACATACAACATGACTACATGATATATGACATGTACATGATCATGATGATCACTCGATCGGTAGGGATTGACTCGGTGGAGGTGGAGTTGGAGAGGGAAAAGGTAACAGTGGTGGGGTACGTAGATCGGAACAAGGTGCTAAAGGCAGTGAGGAGGGCTGGAAAGAGGGCTGAGTTCTGGCCCTACCCAGAACCCCCTCTCTACTTTACATCAGCCAACAACTATTTCAAAGACACAACTCACGAATTCAAAGAGAGTTACAACTATTATAAACATGGCTACAATGTCGGGGACAAGCATGGAACCATTCCGATCAATCATCGAGGAGACGACAAGGTCAGCAACATGTTCAACGATGACAACGTCAATTCTTGCTGCCTCATGTAACTCATCATGCAATATCATCATGTATATATATATATATATATATATATATATATAAAAGAATGTGCATGCATTTGTATATATGCATGTTAATTTACCATGCATGCATGATCACCAATATGATCATCTTCATCGATCCATGTAATATAACTGCTGATCATCGAATGATTTTATTTGGGTGTGATTTGGATGGAAATGATCCGTCAATCTCTTTCGTTGTACTGTGAAGTGTGCAAAGCTTTATTTGCTGTTGTGCCGATTGTACGTAGAAGCGCTGTGGGGAATCTATTCAATGGAAGGATCCATTTAAGGGCTCTAATTAGCTGCATGCACGCAATTGTTTGCCTAACGACGTAATTGGGTGTGCTTTTTATAATTTTATAAATATATATTTTTTATTTTTGAGTTTTGCTAGAGTGCCGCCTAGCATTAACCGCAGGGCGTTCCCCTAGGCAAATTTTTTTTATAATTTTTATAATTTTTTTCTTTCATATTTTTTTTAAAAAAAATATGTAAATAAATAAAATATAAAAAAATTAAATATATAATCGGTCAAAATGAGGGGATAAAATAAAACGGTATAATAGCATTATTCATAAAGTATATGACGGTAATCATCAACCATATTTGTTCACGTGAGAGGTAAATAGATTTTTTGTTTTTAATTTCCTGATCTTAATATTTTTTTATAATTAAGAAAGATATAAACATGACAATACCGCGCATATCTCTCTCTGATCTCTCTCTCTAAATTATATATATATATATATATATACATTATTCCAATATATAAAAAAATAAAAAAATCTTATTCATATTATAATTAAATATATGTCCTTGTGCTTTTTTCGGTCATTTTCACAAGGATGCCTTTAAATGTGAGATCGTTGTCCTAGTATATAGTGCTTCCCATATATATATATGAAGTCGTTTTCCTTATCCTACACTCAATCGATCCAACTACAAGCCCCATGTCCTATGTACTGATCTGGGTCCAGTTAGTAATTATGTACGTACCTGTATCAAAAGGAGGAAAACAGTACTACTCTATATTTTTTTTCATAGTTTTTTTTTTTCCATAACAAAGAATAAAAAAAAAAAAAAGCGATGTTTGGTCTTTCAATTTGTAACAAATTGATGATTTATTGGGTTAAAAAAGATACAATTTCTCTGGGGGTAAACTCCTTGTATCAAACCATCTCTTCATAATGTTAGATATAGTTATAGATTATATAAATATCGCATATTTTTTTAAAAAAAATGAAATTCACGATTAAAAAATTATTTTTTTGTAAGTCCTATATGAGATTCACATAAAAAAATTAATTTTTAATAGTAGACCCCATTCTTTTTTTAAGAAAGTGCACGGCGCTTACACGGTTCATGACTGTATCTAGCATTATTCCAAGTCATACATACTGCTTCAACATGTAACTTGAGAGAGAAAAAGTTGAATAAAAATATTATAAAGTTAAAATATTTTTAGAATATAAATTTTTAATATTATATTTATTTTGAAATTTAAAAATGTTAAATTGTTTTTTATGTTTTGTTTAGAAGTTTGAAAAAGTTATAATTATTAGATAATGATTAGATGAAAATGTTGAATATTTGAAATTAAAAAATGTTAATATTTAAATAATGTTTGAGAATAAGATGAAGTGAGATGAAACCTTCTCCGATCTTAAATGTTGCATCCACATTCTTAGCATATTTATAAAGATTTTCTCTTAAACTGTCAAATGCGAAAAAGAAAAATTATACTTATCTCCTTTATTAAAAATGTATGTTTAAATAAAATGATAAAAATAATAAATTACATATTATTATATGGCACTGTAGAAATGCTAAGTAACATTTCTTTACGGAAATCCTTAGTAAAAAAAAAAAAAAAATTATGTCACGTAGTCCCAAAACTAATCGAGGCATTATTTGCACTCATTGCCGATAAAAAGAAAGTTTGAGAAATGCTGCTCTTACGAATGGAAATCCCAACAATGTTTTTTTTTTTTTAATGATTAAGGGAGTGTTCCAAATCACGCGTCTGTAGAGCCACTCAAAAAGTTTCTACACGGCGCTACATATCACTTATTTCTAAAAAATAAAAAATAAAATAGCTCTTGATAGTTTTAAAAGGGGAATTTCTTTTCAAAAAATAAAATAAACTTTTAAAAACGGTTTGTTAAAATAGGGATGTAAAATTATTTTTACTATTCATTACTGTTTCAATTATGCTTCTAAGCGGTCGACCTATTATTAGAAAGAAAGCAGCACTCTTTTCACCTATTGCCATGTTAGAAATTACACAATAATCTCAATAGTCTCATTCACACTAAATAACTTTATTTGTAAAAAACCTCTACGACCAGAAAAGCTCACTGCCCCTCCACTTTGCTATGCTTCCGTCTCTTTACTCCGCCGCCCAAGAGCAAAGTCAATTCCACCGCCATCATCTCAGTCTGACGCCGACCGTCCTTTGCCTACCTTGATGTTCCCCACCATCTCATCCACACGGATTTCGTACCACCATTGCCCACATATATTTCTTCCGCCACTGGCTCTGGCACTCTCAATTCCTTTGCATCCCTCTCGCACGAAATCCGTGCTAGATTTGTGCTGCCCAGTAAACTTGAATGGGCTGGGTTTGTATTGAATTCCCGGTTGTTTTAAAAGGATGATGATGACGGGCCAGAGTGGGTCAATGATCTAGATACATTAGCTGACAATGAGGAGGCTGTAAAGAGTCCATTATTTCTGTTGAAGGATTTTTCTGTGGTGGAGCCACTTGGAAGTTGTGGACATCAAATCTTGCTCTGGTGACTTCGAGTTGAAGCTCATGCTGATAGCAAATTTCCTCCTGGGTGGGTCTTTCATCTTTTGCTCTTATGATGTCCGACATCTTGCAAAAGTTGACTTTGCTTCTAAGCGGCAATGCAAAAGGGATGGAAGCAGATGAAAGAGAGGGGCAGCAAGTGGGGGCAGATGAAAGGGACTTTGCTTCTAAGCTAAGAGCCTTTCTGTAAAGGGAGAAACGAATTCGATGAACATTACGAGTGGGGGCTGCATGATAATTGTGGTGGGAAGCCTACATGTCAATTAACTATTAGTGAGCTGTTAATTGGACAAAATTGGATGGACCGGTTTTAAGGTATTCTCTAACTATTTTCCTTTGTCTTTGGAAATTCTATGTATTATGTTCATGTTTGTGGCATTACTCTTCGACTAAAAAACAAAACTACTTTTTATCTTTTATTTATTTATTTATTATTATTATTATTTTATTTTTTAAATAAGAGCGGATAGTGGTACTCCATTCTTCCTTCCCCAATCCCACGGTGTATCCCGTTTTCAATTCTCAACATTTTTAAAAATTCTTTTTGGATGTTTCTCATTTTCATCAAGGATGGTATGGTCAAGTTTTTCACAAAATAGTTGCATAGTGCACGTAGTTTTTTAAGGATACTTAAATTTGTGTTTGGATGTTGAAGTGAGTTGAGTTAAGTTGAGTAGAGATAATAAAATATTATTAGAATATTATTTTTTAATATTATTATTATTTTAAAATTTAAAAAAGTTAAATTATTTATTATATTTTGTATTGGAATTTAAAAAAGTTATAATGATGAGTTGAGATGAGTTAATCATCCAAACGAAGCATATTCTGCCGCAGAGCATCTGCTACTGGCGTGCCTATAGTACAATTAAATATTTTTTTAAATATTTTTAAATATATTTAAATATTTAAAAAAATAAAAATTATTAATAATAACTTGTTTAAACGTTTAAAAAAGTGAAAAAAAATAAAATATACTAACCGTCAAATCTGAGGCAAAATCAGGACAAACCAACATTTTCCTTTTTTTTAATAGTACGGGAGGACATTGCTCAAACCGAAAGGCTACGATGAAATTACAAATTGAATAAAAGATTGTGGGAATTTTTATATTGTACTCTTAAATTTTATTTTAATAGGAAATTTAAGTGCGAAGGCAAGTAGGGTTGTAAAAATGAAAAATGAAAAATGAAATCGTCGCTTATTTTAATGTAGCCGCCTCCTTTGCCAGTACTGCTCTATTTACGAAAAAGACGTAATATTTATAATATTAAAATATACAAAACTTGTAACTTTCTTTAATTTTTTTAAATGTGGAATCAATATAAGGAAGTGTGTTAGAATTGTTTATACTATATCCAATATTATTCTTTAAAATAGAATTATAAAAATGATTGTATAAAGTGTTTATTATTAGCCGTATTTAAGTGTGAAAAAAAATCGGTGAACCGGTGGATTGGACCAGTTTCGATTTTCCTTTTTCTAACATTGAACTTAACCGAACCAGACCGGCATATATATTTTTTAATTATTTATATTTTATATGAATTTTATATTATATATAAAATAATTTTATATTATATGCTAAATTGTTAATTAATATAAGATTAAATCTTAAAATCCTATAAGTCATGTATAAAAATAATCTAATAACACAAAATTAATATAACATAAAATTTTAATCTTAAACATAAACATTTGATCATATGTTATTAATATAAATTATATATATATTAAGGATAAATACATTTTATTGCATATTAAATTATAATATATGTTATTTTTGATAAATACATATATTTATATACATTTAATCATATACACTAATATAAAATGTATATGTAACTATCATATTATCACTAGCATATTATATGTAACCCAATATATTATCACTACCAGATAGTATCAGTAGATGACTATATAAATATTATTATATCACTATATAGTATATATATAGTATTAGTATAGTATACTAATACTATATATAATGGGTGATAATGAGCATGGATTTCTAATAGTATACATTAGTATTAATACTAAATATACCATTAGTAATTCACTAGATATAAATAACTATATATTAATATTATAGTTTGTAATATTAGTAGTTATACTAATATTATATCACTATATAATATAATATATTATAATATATCATTATATTATAATAATATATATAATATACTGAAAATTTCAAAGCTAACCTTATCAAAATCGATAAAATAAAAAATATAGAGGTATAATTGGTATGAGTTTTTCGATAAATACTCAATTCAATTTTAAAAGAATAATATTATATATAATTATAGAATGTGTAAGTGCTATATAATTATTTTAAAAAAGAATATTATTATTTAAAAAATTAAATTTTTTATATAAATTTTATATTTATTTTTTTTTTTTAAATAATTACCCGATATTTATAAAAAATTTACGCATTCACAATTACTATTATTATTTCTCATTTTAAAATATGTGTCGAATCTTCTTTGCGTATCTTATTTTCAGTAATTTCACTGAAATTGTCTCAAAGTTTAAACCAGTTTCCGTTTACTGTCAAATCAATTTATGAGTAAAAGTACAGGAGATTTGAATGGGACGACAGGAAAATGATACGATTATACATTAAAAAAAAAAAAAACCAGCTTGAGTCCAAGCTGCCTATATGATTATAAGGAATTTTATAATTTATGTTTTACTTTTTTTTATATGATTATAATGAATTTTATAATAGCAGATTCTACAACAATCTTTAAAAGGAGAGGATTAACTGCGAGTTTGAGCTGTGTGGAGTTGAACTTTCTATGAAATCGTCCTTCTTTTTCCTACACTACAGTCTAAACTTGTAAACTTTGACAACCTCAGAATCTGAAAGCATCAAACTCAGACGAAAAGCCCGTTGCTCAGTATATTCAATAAGAGCAGTCTGATTGGATTGGTCAAATATATCTTTAAATTTTAACTAATATCACATGAATTTATATTTATTTATTTTATTTAAATTTAATCTCTATATTAGATTATCTATTTATTCTCTATATAATAATAAAATATTATTATTTTAATAATTAATTAATTAAATTTATTTTTATCACATTTTATAATTCTACCAATTAAATGTTAATAATAATTATATTCTAATTAAATTAATATTAAAAAGAGTATTATTAAATGTTAATAATAAATTAATAATTACATTCTAAATGTTAAATGTTAATTATATTCTAATTAATTTAATTTGTTTGCTTGGAATGAGAAACTAATATTTTAATATTTGATGAAGTAATTGTAGTTAGCTATATTTGGTGAAGCACTGTAGCTGAAATTTAAATTGTTTTAGAGATGCCCAATCCAATTTGGAGACTTTTTGACACAGATTATCTAAATTTTAGCTATCCTTCAACTATGGCCAAGCCAATGAGAATGGTCTAAGCTGTCTTTTTGTCAATTTCTTTTTGCTTTGAACTCACGCATAAGTGGTTTGAACGACAATTCTTGGCTCCTACGCCATTTTCAATGATGCTTTAGTGATACTTGATTGATATATTACCTTTCGAGTGTCTCTGTGACTATCTCCAACGAAGTAGAACTTGTTGTGCAACATATGAGACAAGAAACAAGAAAGGCCCTTTGTAGTTTGTACCTTAATGACTTGTTTGTTAGTGTAAAGAACCACTTTTGATCTTTTCTCTCACTTTTTTTTTCCTTCAAATTTTGTTCTGCTGTTACGGGCGTATTTTGTTTTGATCATTTGGGTGGCTATATTTTCAGCTTTTGGAACAAAATGGAGGTGGGTCATGGAGAAAGAGTCTTTGACATTGCCGTCCCGTTTGTCACCTTTCACTCGGCCCTTTAGGCTTCAATCCCCAACCCGCTTGAATTCGATGGCAAACTCATGCCAGCAATCTTTTACACCTTCACTAGACGATTCCCAGAGCCCCAACCTTTCTTTATCCTTGGCCGATTCCTTTCATGATCTCAATTTGGAAGGAGATTTGGTATTTGATGTGCCTTGGGAGGCTTATAAATATCATTACCATCATTCTGATAAAGGTATCATGGATTTCCCATATGATAATCCTTCTGATTTTGATGGGCAATCTTCTTATATTCCATCACTATAATTATTGCGAGGAATTAGTCTGTCTGTTATGCCTAATGACTCAGAGGTAGATGCTATGATATTAAACAAGTCCTTGGCCCCGATTACACCTAGAGCTAGTCAGTTTTTGGCTATGTCAGCCAAAGGGCTGATAGTGGTGATGGCACATGTAATGCGGAACAAGACAAGAGGAGGGGTCATCAAGGGAGTTTCTTCTGGAAGGTTAGTTCAGGGGCGTTTGGAAGCTTGCAAACTCAAGGTACCTGTCTCTTACTTGGGCAATTCCATGGAAATCTTGCATATTTTCTTTGGATCTTTGGTTCCCATTCTTTTAGCTGAACTCGATAATATTGTATGTCGATTATGTTTTGATTCAAAATTTCTAGTTTCTGGACTCTACCTTTATGTACAGGCTTCTATAATTGTAGCTTAGTGGCCGTCCTCAAAAGTAAATGTCTATAGTTATGTTTCTTAAACAAGAAAATCTCTCTCTTTTGGTTGGTATGTAATTCATGCAAATAATGAATCTAATGTTTTCTGTTATGTAGCTTAGTACAAAAAACTATTTTTTCAGATGATTAATAATTTTTTTCTTATATATTTTTGGGGTCTTTACTTGTGCCAATGTACAACTTTAATTCTTAAATGGCATATTTCTCATTGTATCCCTTCTTCAGAACTTTAAGGCATCTCTTGTTCACTAATCTTGAACATGTGTCACATGATTGCCAATAGCTTATAGGAGAGTACTTCCAGTTCTACTTCTATCTCTCTTGTATTTGAAACAAGAAATACAGTCATTGTTGTCAAGTCTACGATATAGAGAAGAGTTAGTCGTGTGTGCCTCATACGGTCATACCCAAAAGGGCTAGTCATAAATGGAACTTCCCACATTTTCTTATATATCTCATTTTCACATAGAACACAATGAATGTAGGACTAATCAGGGGCTCATACATCATTCTCTCAAAGTAATACAATCAAATATACTACATCAAAACTTCACTTGTCATAAAATTTGAGAACATTGGAGTGAGGGTTGTCGATACAAAGTAGTAATATTGGAGGGACTTCTAATTACCAAGGAATTATGATGTGGTATTAGATTTATGTACTCGCAGATGGATTGAAAGAATACTGGTACTTGACATCTATAACCAGGTCTGGGATCAATATGTCTATTACAATTGGGCCTTCATCTTGACTTTTATCTTTCTTAAATTTATGATATATTATAATAGACAATGTGCACTGATGAAGGCATGATTATAATAGACAGTGATCACTTTTTCTCTCGCGTTAGTTGTTAATGTACAAGCACATAACTTCTGTGCTTGTACATCAGTGGTCATATCCACTACCAGCAGTGACTGGGAATAGTTGCAAGATGAATTTTACTTTGTGCGAGAGATCCTTCTTATAACTTGTTTTTTCTTGAGCTGAACATATTGTTTCTCCTTAACCAACAAAGAATTCCTTGCCAGCTGCATCATTTGGGTCACTAGGCACTAGCACAACTAATTTAGCCCTTAATCCCATTTTTTTAGTGAAGACAAATTTATCAGGCTTTAATGCCTCGACAACAATGATAATCTGTCTAGTTGTAATCTAATTAGCCTGAAAAAGTTGCATGCCCTGCTAAATGCTAAAGGCAAAGAGATCTACCTAGATAAAAGTTTGATAGAAAAAGCTAATGAAAGAAAAAGTGACAAGCCTATCTCTAATGGTGTTTTGGATTCCTTAAAAATTGTAAAATCTAAGCTGCAATCTCATGGGATAAAATCTGGTGTTTACGTTGAAAGTTCCGCTCGATGAGAATGATTCTGATGTGGATTCACCTTGTTGGAAGGGCACCTTGGCTTCTTATCGATCTTCATTTGGAGTTTCTGAGTTTGTGAGCTCACAATGTCTTGAAAAGGAGCCAGAAACAAGAAAGAGTCTGAATCCTCTGGTGCCTCATTCTTTTCCTTGTAATGTTAATAATGGCATAAACTATCATGAACATGAATGTGATAGAAGTGACTCTCATCTTTCAAGAAGGGTGATTCGTCACCTGCTTATTTATCATCAAGAGATCTTAGACATAGATCTTAGACATAGGGCTCTACCAAAGTGGGATCTCATCCTCTGAGTTGAGCTATGGATTTGGTACTCAATCTTCTATTGACATCTATGAATCAAAAAAGGAATATGCCCTGGTCAACAACTCAAGAAGATTTTTGCTCGGTTCTGTTGACTTTGTTCAACCATCTTTGGTGGAAGATTACTTCACATCTAATGGGAAGCTTGTCATTGGGGCAAACAATGTCTGTATGATCTATCAGAGTTGCTTTTACAAATCTGTTCAAATGGTTTACATTCATTGAATGAGCATGAACGTGACATAATCCATCTTATAATCAATGAGCTTTATGTGATTTCCACAAATAGGGTTGGACAAAGGGCTCCAATGCCTGAATCAATTCAAACAGGCACTCCATGATGTCCAATAAGTCAACAGAACACTGCAAGGTATGGCGCGTGTGCGTGTTTGTTTGATTGATTATTGTACATCCAATCTGAAGAATGTTGTGCTTCAATTAGACAGCTAGAATGAACCATTCCCTCCGTTTGAGATTGAAATTTACACTTTCTATGATACCCCAAATTGTGTGATGGTGTAGGAAAGCATTGAATGTGACGTTCTCACATTACTTGGGAGAGAAAATTTACGCCCTTTATAATTGATGATTCCAATGGGCTTCAATTGTAACATTGACTAATCCGTTAAAACTATGGGCCTAGATGTGGCTTCAGCCTTGCTTGGGTCATTCCACTTTCTATATAAATTTTCCTGGCATGCCAATTGATTCTTATTGAATGTGTGTTTAAGCAACTGGAACTATATATGTTATCATGATTGGTCAAAATTACTTGTACAATTAATATGTTTTATTTTTTTATGGTCATAACCTTCATTTTTCACAAAGATGGGAAAAGAGTTATATAGGCACAGAAACATGCATATTTTTTCTGCATTATGAGAACTTGAATGTTGTGCTTTTCGGTCCTCCAATATGGAGTTTAGAGTAGCATGGACAAAGCCTATGGCTGTTTTGCGTGAGCCTGAAAATCAAGATCACCATTATGGACAAAATGGTTATACTGCATTTACTGGGAAAATGCTGAATTCTTTATCTTCATGCAGTGAAATAGGTGTTGAGATCAAGAGCAATGACATTGTCCAGGTATCATTGGTTGTCATAAGATCATAGATAAAATTGGTACTTCATGCTCTCTCTCTCTCTCTCTCTCTCTCTCTCTCTCTCTCTCTCTCTCTCTCTCTCTCTCTCTCTCTCTCTCTCTCTCTCTCTCTCTCTCTCTCTCTCTCTCTCTCTCTCTCTCTCTCTGGGTAGGTGGACTTGATGTTTAACTTGTAATGAAGCCAAATCTTTGAGTTATTTATATCAAAATATAGGTTATTTTGAAGTCTCTGAGTGAGGACTATCAGATTGCAAATGACATACATCCACAAGCTTTAATATATAAGAATTTATGGCTTATAGCTAAGAGTACTACTATTCTAAGGCCTTTACATGACCACATATATATTACTTACGTGACATAATTTAATTTGGAAGATAAATTTTAAAATTTAAATCTTACAAATCAAATCTTACCATTTAAATTATGTGGATGGTGTGCTGATCTATACACGGATTGAGATTAGAATCACTCAAAAGCAGCATTGTATGGCCTAAAATATAAAACTTGTGCCTTAAGCATGAAATTTGATGGGATGGATGGACACCAATCAATCAAAAAGTTAGGTTAACTACCTTAGTCATGAATGTTTTCCCCATTTATAATGTGACCATTTTTCAGCTCCGTCAATAGTTAGGAAAGTTTGCCACCCAGGAAAAAAACCATAAACAGAAAGGTGCCAGGAAATCTATTCGAATGAAAGAGAATGATGGAATGTCTGATGTTCCAGTTGAGTCAAGCATGGGTATTCTTGTTCGAGGCCAAAGCTACAAATTCCTCTCCCATTTATAAGAATGGTACCTACAAGTGTTTTGTTTGAAGATAGCATAGGTTACATTACGGAATGGTGTGTAATATATATAAGTCATGCATGTATCATGGAGAGATTGTCCGGGATATGTCTGACTCAAATATGGGTGAAGCTTAATCTTGAAAAGTTTGATATTCTTCATGATCTTAGAGAGGCGATAGACGAACACCGTACTCGATGATTTTACCAATGATAAAACCGGAGGCTGTAATTAGGAAATGGGTGGTGAACTTGAATGTAGTGTCATTGGTTTTTAGTTCAAGTGCACGTCGTGCACTCATGCAGTGCACGGGAAAATGATTAATTTTCAGTTTTATTTATAACTTGATTGTAGAGTTTTCTAAATGTAGTTTTCTTCTATTACTAATCGTAAAAGATATTCGACGTAGAGTTTCCTATAGTGTCCCGGGTTCTTAAAACTTCAAATTATTTAATTGTCATTGATATAATATTTCAAGTTCTTTTGAACTTAAATGACCTAATTCATTGTTGTTAATGTAGGATTGGATAGCATGGATTAACAAAAGTACGGTTGTGTTTGGGTAGTGAGATATTCTTAGGTATTTGATCTGTGAATAGTAGTTAAAATGTAATTATAGAATATTGAATAGTAGTTAAAAGTAATAATAAAATAATGAATAATAGTAAGATATTCTGAGAAATAATCCTAGTACCCCTCAAATTGTGATTTGAACTATAGGCAGATCAACTCCACCATATGAATAGTCTTACAAATTAAAGGCACAGTTTTCTGATAGACTGATCAAACCATCGTGCTTGTATATATGCCACATGAGTACTCATATTCTGGTTTTGCAGTGAATGGATGACAATTATATCAAACCTGGTCGTGTGCCGGCCGGCCCGTCTGCCTGATTTGGGCAAGTTGAACTTATTTGTAATCGATTTCTGGGTATTAGTATAAATAAATATTGATCTAATCAAGTTTTTGGGTCGGCCCAAGCTTAGTACGTACGTGAGTAAGAAGACGTATATCCTGGAGAGCTAGGCCCCAGCTTAAAACCTAGCTATTCCTACAAGACATATATGATGATCAGGTGGCTTTTTCCTTCGGCTTAAATATCATTCTTTCTTAGAGCAGGCCGGACTTGATCATCTGAGTTCGCTTGTTTAACTTGAGGCAATGGATTCTCCATTTATTTCCCTTGCATGTTCTTTGTTTTGTTTTTTTTTGTTTTGTTTTTTTTTTTTTTTCCAATCATTTATCAAATTTTAAGGCCAGAATGGCAAGACAGATCGTTTTCCAGTCTCTAAATATTCTACCATTTGAGTCAAACCCGGGGACAGTCGCACCAAAATTGGCAGAAAAAGTGTATTCCCCCCATGGAAAATGTGGGCAGAGAGCTCCGCACGAGCTAGCATGATGTGTAACTTTTGGGAGTGGGTCTTTTCAAAGACATCAAATAAAACGGAAAGTGGATGTTATCTCTTTTATATTTTTTCCCCTGATCGGGATGCTTTTCAGAAAGTCGGTTTGGATGTAACTGGAGCAACTTGCGTGCTAGTTAAGCGAGCTAAACCCTATTTTTGTTGGGTTGGCTCTTTTTTCAACTCTTGTGGGTGGATCTCGGTTTCCTCTTCCACGGCCATAAAAATAATATATCATCACCTATATTAATTTTATTTTAATTCAATTCTAGTCAGTCATAAACCCTCTTAATTTACTTTTGAAAGAAAGAAACTACTCCAATGATGTTACAAAATCATTAAAGGTAGTACGTACGTGCTTGTGTGTTTATTTTCAGGATCCAAGTGTTTGGACGGTGCTGCTGCAATATGCTACGGGCTAGTTAGGTTAACAACATGAGTACTGCATCATCGAAATAGATTTTTATTGAATCAGGCGAGATCAATGGTTAGAATTAATGCCATAGGGATAAAATGTTGAAAGATAGTTATGCTACACACACTTATTTTTACGTATTTTTTGTACACTCCACTGATGTGATTAATTAAAATAGTCATTTTATTTTAAAAAAAAAGTGATGCAGTCAATCGCATCAATAAAATACACAAAAAAATATGTAAAAATTACTGCACATAAAATTTTTGTTAAAAAATATTAGGAGTGTCAAATCGTGTTAACGGGTCATGTTCGTGTCGTGTCAAAGTATATACATTACACTTAACGGGTCAACACGAACACGACCTGTTAAGGATTTCGTGTCAAAATTTCAAACCCGAACACGACACAGTAAGATAACGGGTTGACACAATACGACCCGTTATGACCCATTAATGAATAAGAAATAAATTGACACAACATGACACGACACGACCCGTTCCATTTCAATCCGTTTACGTTAATGGGTTGAACAGACACGATACAACACGACACGACCTGTTTGACTTAACTGATTTTATATAAATATTTAAATATAAATAATATCTATAAAAAATAAAAAACTAACTACAAGTTTAAAATTACAATACAAACAAATATGATCCACACAATTTGTAATAATATTCATTATTAAAATTACATCCCAAATATAATAAACAAAACATATAATGTAAATATATTAATGTTACAATCTCAAATATAATAAAAATAAATAAAAAACACAGATCTAAACAAATTTAGAACTTAAAGAAGAAAGTGAAGCTTTCTCCTTACCCTTTAGGCCTAAGGGTATAAAGGTAAATTTAATTTTCTTAACGGGTCATAACAGGTTGATCCGTTAGTGACCCGTTCAGTAATCGTGTCTTAACGGGTCAACCCATTTTGATCCGAACCCGTTAAAGCTAAACTTTAACTTATTTTTATCGTGTCGTGTTCGTATTGGGTTAACGGGTCGTATCACGTATTGTCACCCCTAAAAGATATATAGTCTGTGAAGGTCCTAGATCTCCAAACCTTTATATATATATATAATATATATATATATATATATATATATAAATATATATATATATATATAAATATATATATATATATATAAATATATATCCAAGATTATCCGAAGTATTGTTGCAGCTGCTTTTGTTAAAAAAAAAAAATAGAACAATTAATTATATCATGACTAGTACAATGCCGAAGTAATGAACAGCTTGAAAAACAAAACAGTCCAACCCTTTTCATCCAGTCGTCCTGATCTCTTCTCCAAAACGACAAAAGAAGAAAGAAAAGAAAGAGAAGAATTCGATGAACTAGATGTTGGAGGGGTTAGGAACATGGTCATCAGAATATTTTACCCCTCTCTCTCTCTCTCTCTCTCTCTCGTTTTAATGCGCGGTACCACATGAAACAGTGTGGGCTGAGATGCCGAAAACCCAGTTGGAAGTACATGGGCGCCCCCCCCCCCCCCCCCCCCCCCCCCCCCCCCCCCCCCCGTGCCCATTCTTCCACCAGGACAAAAAGTGACGAGTCATGGAAAGTGGGGGACCCTCAACTTGGCAGCTAGGAATCTTTTGTTTTAATTCACTACCATTACTCCACAGGGTACGAGTTTTAATATTTATAATATCATATCCAGATAGCCAATATGGTAAATTACGTCTAACCAAAACAAAGCTTTCTCTCTCTCTCTCTCTCTCTCTCTCACTGCATACGGTTCACATGGTCCTCACTAGCATCCATAATTGCATGAGCCAAAAAATAGAGTACCGTAAGGATAAATGATGAATAAAGCATTCTGAAGGAGAAAGAAGGCAGGTAGGTAATATAATGAAAAAGAAATGGATCAGCAGGAAGTGGGGAGACAAAAATAGGGCAGAGGAGACGAAAAAGGAAAGCGTAGATATGAAGGAAGAGAAAGATAGGGGGAATGGGCAACTATTATATATATAGGGCTGGCATATTTGCATATGGATGCAGGTGCAGTTTTTCTTTTTTTTTTTTTCTCTAACTTTTGATGATACCTTAGCATGAATCTGGGTATCCGGCAATAAATGAGGGAGAGCATTGGGTTCAGGACAAAATATTTGATCAGACCAATCCCATGCCTTGATCCCATTTCCATCTCATTCTATCCAGGTGGGTCAGAAAATTTTGCACTGATCAGCCCCACTTACTCTCACACCCTGTCCCCCATTTTCCTGTTTCCTGTTTCCTTTTGCTTCTTCCTCGATCATCAATTTAAGAGATCCATCGAGTATCATATCAATATCATATATATTGGCATCTGCTATATATACGGCTGTTGAAAAATGTGTGCACTCCATGACCCGTAGCTATCGTCCAGCCCCTTATATTTCACAATAATTACGGTTGTTTTATGGGATCGGCTGCAACCCTTTGCACTGTCATTGTTAATGCTCTGTCACAAAATATGAAAGCCGTAGCTGTACAGTGAGCAGCAGCCCCACCAGCTTTTTTCTTCTTCTTGTTTCTTTTTATTATTCTTCTTCTTCTGCTGCTCATGTGCTTCCTCTATGTATTATTTATTATTTATTATTATTATTATTATTATTATTTTCGCTTTCTTTCTGCATGGCAGAATCTGAAGTAACGAAATCAAAAAGTGAAATCCCAGTTCATCTAAACCGCTCCTTTTATACATCTCCAATATGTTGCATTAACAAGGAGCCAGTTAGATATTTTGTCTATTTTTACTTTTTGAGAACATGGAATGTTTAGCAGTAGATATCATCAGTATAGAAAGCATGCCCTATACCACCTCTCTCTCTCTCTCTCTTTCTCTTTTACATTTCTTAACCACGAAAAAAAACAACCAGAATAGAGCCAAAGGAAGATGGACAGATAGAGAGAGAGAGAGAGAGAGAGAGAGGGTATCACGAGAATGTGGTGCATTAAAACCAAAGAAATATCAACGTGGTCCATGCAGTCTAGCGAGTGGGAGAAGAATGCACGCGTCCTGCGGAGCCAAAGTCTTCCGATCGAGAGAGGGAAGAAGAAAATTAAACGACGAAACCCACTTTTGCTTTACTGTATATATATATATATATATAAATTGCTATACTTTTTTTTTTTTTTTTCTTTTTGAATTGTCGTCATTGATTACGCCTATCAAGTCTTTAAGCCAGAGTCTCTCTTTATAGGGTGGGGACTGCATGGAGTCTGGATCGATGATCAGTCGAGGGCTTCTTGCCCTTGGGCGTACAGAATCCTGTTTACAGCTCCATTACTTTATTTTTCATGGTTTGCTTGCAATTGCTAGCTTAGTTTGCCACTGACTTCTTTACGTACGCTATACTCTTGGGATTCGAAATACGAACGTGTCATCCATCTCGCTCATGCTTTATCCATCTCTTCTGGTCATATTTATAGCACCAGAAATATAGAAATATTGAGTACTCCCCCTCCTGAAAAGGATGGATACTCCTCGGTCGGCCCTCATATTTGCGTACCACATGTATCTTCACGGTAAGCGCCCGGCCCTACTGATTCCCGATAATTTCCTGTGTTAAAAAGTGATTGCGAGATCAGATATTGAACGCACCAGTACTACTCCATGTAGTACTACTCCAATCCTTTTATGCCACCATATTTTAAAATAAAAATTATTTAAAAATTATTTTTATAATTAAAAATGTTCATTATAATTTGATGAATTTTGAGTTGGGAGAGTTTTAATCTGCGTTTGGATATTGAGCTGAGTTCAGCTCTTTATGAATAATAGTGAGTTGAGTAGTGTAAGGAGTTATGTGAGACTCATCTAAACTTAGTTTAAAGTGTGTTTGAATATTAAGATGGGTTTAATACATTTTATAAGAAGTTAAAAAAGGTTATAGATCCTACGTATAAAGATGTGTTAAGTTAAAAAATATTGTGGGTCTCACATATAAGAAAATTTTGAATTAAGATGCATTTAGTAATTTAAGAGTTGTATGCTTGGATGTTAGACTCAGCTTAAAATTAAACTGAATTCAGCTGAATCTTACAACCAAACACAGCCTTACTCAAACCACTTATATCCAAGAAAAACATGCCTAACATGAGCTAAAAGGGGCCTTTTTTTTTTTTACTAAAATATAAGTCATTATGCATAATTAATATGTATGACAGATCCACAGTACTACTCATCGCATACTCAACCATATTGTACATTCTCCTACAATACAAATTGTACTACTCTAGACTAACCACGAACTACCTGCATTAATATTGCCTCTAGAATCAAAAGGTCCGACTCGTGTTCCACGCGCAGTACTAATGCCGACATATATATATATATATATTATACTTGATTATTCGCACATCGATCATGTGATCGAGATGTTTTTAATGTAAGAATTAATTAGTCATTTTACATTCACATGTATTAATAATGCAAAAACCTTCGACGCACCACTATGCCTTGGAACCTACAAACTTATCCTAATCATCATAGCTACATATATATATATATATATATATATATATATATATATATACACCCGCCTTCTCATAAAAATAAAAGAGATTAAACATTACATTAATGGCGAGAATATATAATATTTGTGTGTGTCTCTCATGAATTGCATAATATTGACTAATTCACAACTTATAATTTTACATAATTAACCAACTTAATTGTCGAACAAATTAATTGAGTACTTTGGATGGACATATATATGTCACGCACGCATCCATTAAAAAGTGGAGTACTGTTAAGAGTAATATTATTAAGTACAAATTTCAAATAAATAAGTCGTACGTATGCGTTTTATAAAATAATAGATCTTACTTAAAAAAAAAAAAAAAAAAAGAAGATTTTTTTACACTTTTTATAAAGTGAAATTTATTTTTTTAAAAAGGTTTGTGCGGAATTTATGTATTTCAGATTTTTAATAATTTCTCTAGTAATAATTACTATTTGCATTAAAAGAGATCATGTAATAGTCAAAAGTGGAAAAACGCAGTTGGATCAGGATCAGAGCAGTTTCCATTTACAACTCAAGAATATGGGATTACCGCCCTGGAAAATCTCGTTATAGTTGTCTGGTCTGTGACATAGTCCATACGCAGCCCTAGCCTATATATCTTGATTCTGACTCCACTGGATTCTGATGCATGCCTAGATGTGTGGTTGCCTGGCTATAACTAGATCCTAGCTAGATGCTATGTACGTACTCCTGGCTATTAGTACTTACCCTAGCAAGGGCGGGTTCCTATCTCTTCTGTAATTTACATATAGATACAGAATATATAGCGACTCATCATGAGGTTGGCATTATTGACTATAGCTGCGGGAGGAGAAAGTCGCAATAATATGCTTACTCCACTACTGATAGGACACTTTCAAAAGAGTAAAGATCACCGACCACATATGCATGGGATTGGGTCATTTTTCTACGGCTAGCTAGCTTAACCAGTAGTCCACAAAATCTGCCACTTTTGTCCAACAAAGTTTTAATAATTTAGAGCTTATAATAAATTAATTTGGAACGAAGATGATTAAGCTGGTTAATGTTCATTGTTCATGATGATCTGTTGACCTCAAATTCGTTTCTATGGCGAGAAGGAAAACACCCTTATCATGTTCGTTCTATATCTTACTAATTCAGTGTGTATATATGTTTTCATGCTAATCAAAGATCTATATGAATTTTGCTGGCGAGGTTAATTAATTTATTTAGAGATTATATATTGGTATCTTTTGAAAAAACAGTCACTATGATCGATCCCCAACCGAAATAATATATGGAAAACATAGTGAACAATGAACATTAACCAAATGGGAAAGTTGGTGACCAATATTTCATAATACCAAATGGGAAAGTTGGTTGATCAAGACGAAGAAAACAGGAAAAAAAGAAACAGGAAATGGAGCTTAATTTTATATAAATTAAACATCTATAAGTTAAAAGTCCAAGGCTTTAATTCATATATATAGGATGATCATCATTTTTCTGAAGATCGAGGACCTCTTCCATGCAATGGATAATAATGAGCTGACAGGTTATCATTAAAAAAAAAATAAATTCTAATAAGGAATATATATATATATATACGATTTATCCTACATTTTTGTGGTTTGAAAGTCCAGGCCGGATCAAATGATTATTTAACCTTTTATTGAAATTATGGTAGGGATTGACGTACAATATATAGATTCATTTCCAGGTTTTGTAAGTTGAAAATTTACTAGGCATATAATATCATGTATATGTAGATAGATTTGCAGAGTCTTTCTCTCATTGATCATATATATATGGTGGTATTGGAAAAGTTATAAGATCTTAATATTGTTATAAGTTTATCTCAAGCACAGTACTATTGTATACTTGCACCATTCATCATGACTAATTAACAGATCATAGTTTTTTTTTTTTTTTATATATATATATATATATATATAACAATGAACAGATCATAGTTGAGTCATATATGAGGTTATATATAACTGGCAAGCTAAAAAATTTTAAAAAGAAAAAGGAAAGAAACATGATTTAAGGAGGTACACACACATGACCACATGCATGCAACAACAATTAAAACAAATCTGCATGCATTTGATCTTTTCTTCAACACGTACGGTGAGAATAATTAAAAAGAAGAGCTTGTGAAAACATGTAGCCTGCAGTTAGTGTGTGCATGTGTGTGCACATATACATATATACATACATATATGCATGTATGAATACATATATATGTATGTATTTGGTGTTTTTCTTCTTTCATGACTGTCAACAGGACATGTAATTAAAGACTAAAACATGTTATCTTCACCTGAAAATTTAAGGAAAATGAGAAAAAGGAGAAGGAAAAATAACAAGAAAACAAAAAAAAAAAAGGAGGTGGGGATCAGAGAGAAGGACAATCTAGCTGCTAGGAGAGAAATCCTGAAGATCAAGTTTCAAGTCATCGCATATATATTTCTGAGATTATTAGAATATTGTTCCTAAGACGCCGGTATAACTGAGATAGGTGTTAAGGTATATAATTTTGGTTGAGGCCAGCAGTTCAAGTACTTACATGAGTAGTACTTAAATACAGCTAGTACTGTTCCGCCAGATAATTATAGATCATCATGATCAACATGCATGCATGGTTGAATATAGGCATGCAGTTACGAGCACCTGGCTAGCCTGCAAATCAGAATAGCCTCACGACTCAATCAGATCACAGGGTAAACCTTGGAACAACAGCTTAAAACATAAATTATCACCTGATCTATTACGTACTTAGAATATAGAAAGTTTATTACAAATCTAAACTAATCTGATCTATAACTTAATATATAGCAGTTGGATTTGTAATCTCATATCATCATCAGATCAATCACGACATGAATTCTGTTTAATGAACAAATTAAGATATTTCCGTGCCTATTAATTATGCACTTAGAGAGCCTAGCTAGCTTTTTAGTGTACAATTTCCAATTCTCTCTTGAATATATAGGACGTATCTCGATCTATTAATAAGCCCTCAGGACTAGATTCAGGGACAGAATTATACTCGAATGAATCTAGGCTGATTCCATCTTTGCCCTAGCTAGGAAAGAAAAGTTGCGTATACAGGATAGAAGTTTCCAATTTGGTTAACTAGCTGTCACTAATTAGTTCAACTCTATAAAACATGTACGTAGAGTAGTACTCTAGGGTGATCAATTTCCTCATGAAGTTTGGTCTTATTTATCAGTATGATTAAAGCTTGAGCATGCAGATAATCAGTTAAGTGGCCTGAAAATCATAAGCAGATCATTTCTCTCCAACATTCCCTGGCTAGCTAGCTAGCTTCCCCCAGCCAAAGAATAAAAAGATCATGCCGGTGGTGGATACCTTAAGGCCTGCCAGCCATTTCTATATTTCCATGGAATTCTCAAAACAAGTTTTCAAGCTATCTGAATATATATAGCACTATAATTGTAAATCTTGTGGTTTAATGTAAAGCATCAAATATATTAATGCTTCCAAACTAATTTACAGTGCGCGCAACAGCTAGCCAGATCAATGTCCTAATAAGTTTACGGGCGAAAGAAAAATAGAACAGAAAATATATTTAAGGCAACATACATAGATACACACACACACACATATATATGTATATGCATGCCAGTTCTGTACTCATTGCATCTTTACCGGCCCCTCTAGTTTCAAATACGTACGTACCTGGGATATATATACGACATATATAGGTGTAAACTAGTACTAGTACTAATTAACTGATCGATCGTCTCCTCAAACAGATCAGGGAAGACATCTCAAAATGCACGATTCAATATTTGGAAAAATGAATGCCAATTATTATAGCTACTTTGTTCAGTATAGTCCTGATCATATTTATATTAATTCCCTTCTCATAGTGTATTATGATAATTTCTAGTTTTTCACTAAGTCCTTGTATAGGATTCTTCTCTAAATATTAATTCTTTGTGGACCAGCTAGCATAAGCAGTGTCACAGCATGCATGAGACAAGAAGTTAACACGAAATCAGTTAATTAGGTAGTTATATGACTAAATATGATATTGCAACATAACAAGTAACTATATACATATAAACAAAACTCAAGCAGGTGATCACTAATTGAGTCTGTAAGGTGATCAGGTACTCCTCCTCGATCGACCAAATATGAGTTTTGCAATGTGGTAAGAAAGGTGTGAGATAAATCCCTCAAATGAAGTTTTATCAGAACAATTAAGAAATGGGAGTTGTTGATTCTTTAAGAGACACGAACCACTTGCTACAGTACTGGTTAAAAGTTAAAATATTAATTTCCAGTCGTACATGATATATATATAGTACTATCTGATCAGTGCGTAGTACTCTACTGCAAAAGGCTCCTGCAGCAGTGCAGACTAATTTCATCTTACAGCTCGAAGCATGATGCAGCATGCATGGATCATCGATTAATAGTTACGTACGTATATTTATGACCAAAACTATATATACACTGTAAAAAGTAAATTTGGTATATGGCAGAGAAATGCTTGGCTAGAGGTTTTTGCATCAATATATATTTAGCACTGATCTCATCTCGATGGCTTAAGGTATTCATGACAAGTATTATAGCACTTGTAAAATCAGAGGAAATTTTTTTCTGCTTAGCTGTTTAATTTGACCAGTACTAGAACCAACAAGCTGGATAAATTAACCCAATTACTAACTAGCAAGAACATAGATATGAATATTAACTACAAAAAAGACAACGTCTATAATGATGATCATGATAAACGAAGCAAATTAAAGAGATTAATGATAAGAGTCGTAAATATGGAGGAAAATTGCTCGCTAGCTATCCGCCAATATATTAATTAATATTCGAAACACCCTATAAACAATTCTTATATGTGCCGGTGCCTCTTGAAGTTATGATTGATCTTGATCATGCAGTGAGATTGTCGACAGTACTGTGCTACTAATATAAGTGAATTTCCGTAACAGTCGTGCTAGCTAGCAGTACTGTTGTTCTAGTCTGACATCAAAATACAGCTCAAACGAAAAGGAGAGGTACTTGATTAATGAGAGAGGGCGTACAGTAAGGAATTCTTTTTCCTGGAAGAGCACAGTGATTTAAGAAGGGGGCATGCATGCAAGAGGTAGGTGAGAGACTCAGCTTTAAATAAATAAATTATAGCAAAAGATCAATCAAAACAAGCTAGCAGCAGGCATGAAATGACATCGATTGATATTATAGTACTGATCGATCCCCCCTGGGCCTCTTCCCAAACAACCAAATTAAAAGAAGTAACATAGATATCGTAGAAAGATAAAATAAAGATCGAGTACTGAAGATAGTTATCCTACCTTTTTAAGGCTCAGCAATTTGTTCTGCAAAACCTGCGGAGCGTGCCCAACGAAGAAGCGACAAGAGCAGCAACCTACCAAGGTATAATACACATGTACAATTGCTTGATCAGCTTCCAGGAAAAGTTGTTAAGCTTAAAGACCAACAACTGTAAGCTGGAGAGCATGCGAGAGAGAGACGTGTAACCAATGGTAGCCAAAGAGAATAGAAAGACAAGTAATTTGGAACTAATTCAGAGGTAAACGCCATGGCTAGGGTACATATATACTTGGGAAACCAGGCCCTACAAAAGAAAAAACATGAGGAAATCTTGGGCAATGATGATGATCCACGTCTCCATCCAATATATAATATTTTTCTATATTATATTATTTTATGTATCATAAATATTTTTACACAAAGTTCATAAAAAGAAGACAATTGAATATAGTAGATTCTCTATCTCCAATGGCTTCTTGCTTATGCTGGGTAGATAATTCTTCAGAAACCTCGATCGATCGATGGGCCTTCAAAACCCCGTCTGTCTTCTGTACCAAATTAACTGATCAATTGAAATCCAACAGTGTAATCCCGTTAGTTCATGGGCATTGAGCGTTTTTTTTTTCCTGGGTCTTCGTGAGCAATGAGAAACAACTATTAATTAAAGCCAATTAAAAAGAAGTTGAAGTGATTCGGCTGTGTCGCGGTATTCAGTTGTTGTTTAAGGCCTTTGCGGTACTGCTGTCTCTCTAGATACCGAAATCAAAGGACATTGATGCCTTCTTCCCCTTATTGAGAAAGTCCGTGGGCACCGTTGGCAGTGTCGTACCATTGCAGGGCCTTAATTGGAGAGCAGATTGAGACGGAGAAGGAAGTTGGGAATTAGGCTGCAATGCCATGGTAGCATGAGGGGCTATTGTGGTCGAGGAAAATATCACGTCGCATGCATCCGACTCCGATATGGGGCAATCCATGTTTACCCCAAATAACCTCAGTCGCTTGGCTGCAACTTTTCCTTGTACCACCGGCACCGACTCGAATACCATGGGTGGTGGCTCAACTCCGATATGGGCCTGCACTAATTGTTGTTGTTGTTGTTGTTGTTGGTACTGGTGTTGAGCTGCTGCTGTAGCTGCGGTGGATCTCATGTAAATCATTGATGGGTTTACCATATAATTACAGTAAGCACTGCTGGCGCCGTAGCTGTTCCGGTTATAAGGATGATGAAGATTGACATTATTGTTGTTCAAGTTCAGCTGCTGCGACGACAGGTGCAAGTGGTCCCTCGGCCGCATTAGCAAATTAGGACTATTAATACTCCAGGCCGACGGCGGGATGGACCGGTGGAATGAGAAGTAGTGGTGCGGCAGATTCTGAAGGGATGCCACCGGGTCAGGCGCGTCTGGGCGACGCCTCCAATCAATGTAGAGATGATCTCTTCCGTGCTCACCAACTCCTCGCTGAAAGGACACGATATCCCCCGCATCGAGCTTCTTCTCCTTGACGAAGCGGCTCCAGCCTTTGGTCATGACGTAGCTCTGGCTGCTGTTCCAGTAAGAGTAGCGGAACCTCCAGGGTTTCCCGTTTCGATCCTGGAAGTTCAGAAGGAGTCCCTTCTCGTTGGTGGAGGAGTCCAGCGGGAAGTATTTCTCGGCGTGCTGCTTTGGGATAACCAGGCGATTGAGTTTGCCCACATCGCTTGGAGTCACAACCTTATCGAACATATGCTCTCTCTCCATTATATTGATTCCTCCACCGGTAGTAGTGCTCCCAGCCCCAACGCCATCGTCCTGGGAGTGCCCACGTCTGACATCGTCGTCCTCGTTTCTTGGGGACGAGTCTATCACCAGCTCATGAAGTTTATTGGCATCGGAAGCAGCTTCGTAGGGGGAGGAGGAAGAGTAATAGGAGAAAGGGAGCTTACCTCTCACCATCTGCTCATGAGCTTCGTCACAGGAAAACCCTTCTCCATGTGGTCCCAAATCCATGTCTTGCACTTCAATTTGAGCTTCTCTTACTGGATCTGCAAGATTTAGGTAGTTTGCACAAGTAAAAAAGAGACTACAAGGACGGTGGGTTTTGAAGGGAAGAGGCCGGAGGGGGGGCCTAGCTACAGCAAGCAACACGGCCGAGCCAAACTCTTGTTCTCCTAGTTCACAAGGTAAATTATTTTATCTCTGATGTTTCGTAGGGTTAAGATTGTGATCGAGAACACAGAGAGAGAGAGAGAGAAAGAGAGAGAGAGAGAGAGCAAAGAGAAACGCAAGGGTAGCTCTCAGTACACTGATGGTTGGTGCATTCTTGTTTGACCAGGAGGACTACCACGAAACTGTACACCCCATGGACGTTTCAAAGAGTTCAAAATTCCTCTTGTTGTTGACCTTGGGAAGGGAAAGAGAGAGAGAGATAAACAAAGGAAGAAAATAGTAAGGTGTTAGCTGTGATGTTCTTACAGAGGTGCCTCCTCCCTGGAAGCTTCTCAAGTTAGGCGATTTTTCCTTTTTCTTCCTGAAAAAATTCTGTCTTCCTTTCCTTCTCTCTTTTTCTCTTCACAGAGAGAGAGAGCGAGAGAGAGAGAGAGAGAGAAAGTATACGTAGGGACCCCATGTATTATCTGGTTGGGCTCATGTGAGCTTCTCTGTCATCATCCTGGGCGGTATTTTTCTTTTTTCTTCATTACCATTATTGAATATATTTTTACGATAACACCCAAAGAGACAGCTGTTTTGGAGGGCACGAGCTCGAGTAATTGAATTCCCCAACTAGGATTGGAGGACCATTCTCTTCTTTTTTTTTTTTTATTATCTTCATCACATTAATTATTATTATGACACATTAATTCAAATGATAATTTTCTATTTAATTAGTTAACATAAAAATTTGCTAATAATATCCCTTATTGATCTATCAATTATATATATAATGTAAGAGCGGTGCTATTCTGCAGCCTGAATAGCATCGCTCCAAATGACCGCTAGGCTAAATTAGATTTTTTATTTTTTTTTATTCATATTAGTAAAAAAAAATTAAAAATAAAATAAAATATATAAAGTATCAAAATGAAGAGACAAATTGAGTGAAAAGAGTAATATTTTTCATAATGTAATAAGGATCGAATAATGAGTTCAAGAATAACAATATATATACCACTAATTTATGGTATTTATGCTAATTAATTTCAATTAGTGGTGATCTTGTGGCCGTCTGTACGGACCACCATCGGCCTGTTGTGACATTAACCGATCATGATCATCAAAACTGACCAGCCAGCTACAATACTACGGGGAGTAAAGTTTTGGCCTCTCTGTTCATTAGATTTCACTCACACACACATACATGCATACATACATATATATATACGTATATATATATATATGTATATATATAAAAGGTCCAAAATATTTTTGGCATAGCCCAAAGCTGGCCACTCTTGTAAGAGCAATCGCCATGCACTGTCCTCTGCCTCTTGATCTTGAAAGGTTGATCAATTTGGCTAATAATTTACTCGAGTCACTATCATGTCATGTGGATCATATATAACCTCGTATGTCTATATATATATATATATATATATATATATATATATATATTACCTTTTCTTTTCCTAACTTTCTGCCACTAATTCTCCACGTTTATAATTAATTTGTAACACCCGACCCAACATTGGTATGGTTGGTTTTTAGATTTTTTATTTATTTATTTATTGGAGCTTGATTTTTTTTTTTATTCTTTTATTCTCCCCGCATGTTTAATTAGTTATTTTTGTTTTTGTTTGTTTTCTTCTCATTTTCGTCTCTTTTACTCCCGTAGTGTTCCTCTCGCCCACTCCATGCACACACACGGCATCCACGCGCACGTCTCTCCCTCGGCTCTCTAGGGTTTTCTTTTCTTGTTCCTCCACTTATATATTTATACTTGTACGTATTCGAAGGATGCTTCTGCCGCTGCCCTCCTACGCGAAACCTTAGCCCAGTATATATTTTTCTTCTCCTCTTGGCAAACAGCGCTCGCCCTCTAGCTCGTTCACCACCCTGCCGCACCCAACCTTTGATTCATGCACATGGAACGACAACCACACAAAGTCCACCACTCAAGCCGGGCACCACCACCCTCTCCGTGTAAACACCATCTCGGTTGTATCTCCAAAAAACAGAGCACCAGCCCAGGCAGCGAGTCGCCACTCCCCTGGACCCAGTCCACGCAGAACCTCAGCCACGAAGCCACGTCCCAACGCCTCCATTACCAGCCCGAAAATCCCCTATTTTAACTGTCCAAAACAGAGCAACCTACAGCCGCTGCAATCACCCCCCACCGAGAGCTTCACCGCGCTGTGCCTCCACAGAAACTGCCGGCGAGGACCTTCCCCCACCCGGTCCTCCGCACGCTGCCTCAGTTTTCCCACGGTAAGCACGCGCCACTTCTGGTTGAGGGTCCTTTCCTTTCAGTCTCTCTCGTTCTCTCACCGTCTCTCTCTCTCTCTCTCTCTCTCTCTCTCTCTCTCTCTCTCTCTCTCTCTCTCTCTCGGTTTCAGCTCTCTCCCTCTCTTCCCGTGCGACGCCGTCGAGGAAAGTCATCACCACCTCTATCCAGCGTCTGTCGCACTCCCACGATGCTGCTGCCTCGAGTTTCTTTCTCGTGAGTATGTCCCTACCGTCACTCGCATTTTTGCCTCTTCTGATTTTAGTTTTTGCTGTTAATAACAGTTACTTAAAAAGGAAATTGTGGTTGTCTTCAGTAACTGGTAGGAGAAGAACGTTTTTACCGTTTCGCCGTTTGTTTAAAACATCAACTAAATTGGTATTTTTTTTTTAACTGAAATGTGTTTCGGATGAAGGGCATTTATCTATTTATTTATTTTTGTTGTTATGTTAAAATAAGTTTTGGGTTTAGGTCTCATAAAGCATTATTTTTGTGTAGAAAATATTTTAACAATATTGTTAACAAAAACTCTAAATTTTTTTGAGGAGTTTTGCATGGCGTATTTTATAAGACTTTTAAAGTAGTCTAAATATTCTATTAATTTATAATATATTGTTGGTACTTTAGATATTTTTGAAGATTACTTTTTATTGAATTCCGCAAATGCCTAATTATTTGCTCGATTAAATCTCTTATTCGTTACGAATTCGACTAAGTGGATATTGGTGATTTTAGATAATGGTGGTATTATAGGAATTATTAGAATTCTAGATTTTGAGGATTTAAATAGGTTCTTAGGTTCAAATACGAAATACGTGATTGATTGAAAATTTACGGGAATTACTTGATTATTTGATAGGTGACGATTGTTAATTATCGACATTTTAAGGAAATTTCTGAAAAGCTAAGAAGTCCAGGTAAGCGGGGTTCCTATGCTAGAATTTGCATTAAATAAAATGAACTGAGGTCCGTTTTGGAAAATATGCATGTTTTATTATAAAAAGAAATTTGAACTACCTCAGTTATTTGTTCTACATTACTCATGAGATTCTGTTTAAGAAGAAAGTATTTTCTGTCATGACTGGTGTAGACATGAGCTTATTTTTGACATTCTGTTTCTAAACTTTGAAAATGAGAGCGAATATGAAATTTGTGCATAAATTATGTTGTGAAATGATTTTGTTCTGTTCCGAAGATTTTGTTCGGTACTCTATTTAGAAAAGACGTGATTTCTGAAAACCTTTGGCATGACTCCCTGATTCTGAATTTGATTCTGTTTTCATTCTATTCAGTTATGGCCCTGTCACGGGTTATAATAGTGGCATGCGGCCCAACCACGGGTTACAATAGTGGATATGGCCCAACCATGGGTTATAATAGTGGATACGGCCCAACCACGGGTAATAATAGTGGATACAGCCTAACCACGAGTAATAATAGTGGATACGGCCCTGCCACGGGTTATAGTAGTGGTCTCTGTTTTGAGTGCACACCTTGGTTACAGAGTGTTTCATGTTCTGCTTGGCTATCCGCAGATGCACAACCCTACCACGGGGATTATACATGGCCTCTGTTCTGATATGATGTTCTGATGATGACGATGATCATTTATACTATGCCAAAGAATATTTTGAATGAAATTATTTCTAAATTTTCGCTCTGACATTTTTGATAACCTGTTTTGCTTCCGCACTCTGGAAATGAAAATATTTTGTTCTGCATTCCGATTTCTGTAAATGCTCATGTTTATATACTGGTATATGTTCTCTGCTTACTGAGTTGTTGATAACTCACCCCCCATTATCTCCATAATATTTCAGATGACATTGATGGTTCAGCTGAGGATCAGTATTAGAGTTTATGGAGAAGATTAGCAGTGAATGGTTGTTGGGTATTTCGTGGTATTAATGTTGATGTTGGAAGTTATTTATATTTCTTAAGTTTGCTTCAATGGATTTAGATGGTTTATGGAGACTTATGTTAATGTTTCATTATTTCTAGTTGTTATTTGAGACATGAAGAAGAGTTGGTTTTATTTGAGTTGCTGGATTGAAAATTGGATAGATGAGTTTATATGGTTTATTTAATTGAAGTATATATGTTTGATTTGAGGTTTGAGAAAATATATATATCCTTGAATTTGGAAGTACTCTAGCCTTGTTAGAGTTGATTATCAGGTTATATGAGTTAACTCTCCGGACCTTCGGGGACGGAGTGTTATATAATTACCTTTAATAATTAGAGTGTAGTACTAGTTATCGAGGATTTAATATTACACGTAGAGAATTATAGTAAGATAAGATGAGAATTTTATGAATAATATTAAGATAGTTTGTGAATAATAGTGAGATAATTTGAATTAAATATTTTTTGGGTTTTAGAAAAGGAGAGAGAAAAAATTGAATAAAAAAATTATAAAATTAAAATATTGTAATATAATATTATTTTTTTTAGAATTTGAAAAAGTTGGAATTATTTTTTATTTTTTATTTGAAAGTTTGAAAAAATTGTAATGATTTGTTTGAAATTTTTGTATTTGAATTATATTTGGGAACGAGATGAAATGAGATCAGATGAAAATTTTACGTCTCATGTAAGACCCCAAACCTGCCTATATGTCGCGAAAAATCCAGTACTCTTTCCCTCTTAAAACCAAGGTATTCATTATGATAGAATTGGTTTTTTGGGACGAAAATTTTTATCCCAAAAAATTAGGCTTTCGTCCCTAAATATTATTTGGAGCGAAAAAAATCGTTCTAAGGTCATTCCAATAACAGTGTCCCAAAATGTATTTTAGGACAAAAATATCAATTTTATCCCAGAAAACATCTTTTGGGACGAACTTGAACGAAAATGTTCGATTGCGTTCGAACGAAACCTTTTTTTGGGACGATTAAATTTCATCACAGAATCACATTCGAATGGTACAAACTTGACGTCGAACGTCAAATATGTATTTCTTGGAGAAAAATTTTGTACCACTCACCATTGATTTCTTAATTTAGGATCATCTAAGTAAAATACTTGAGATACTTGAAAAATCAAAATAAAAGGATCATCTTCATACCATTTTTCTGAAGTATTAATACTAAGAAAATATTCATCATCGCGCACTCCCTTTCGAGGATTGCTTAAATTCCACCAATCAAAGTTAAACAGATACACCACAAGCTCCTCCCAAATATCTCATTCCAATTATATCGATAATGACTCTATAGAAATCAATATTTTCTCCGTCATGAATCCCTTTGAGTAAGACACCACTATTTTATGTTTTCATATAGCATTTTCGATCCATTGTGTGGTAATTACTTTCCTGAGAAATACATGCAGAATATCGAGCAGCGCATCTCGAGCGGCCATGCACCAATGTATAATGTTCATACGAAATATCATTTGGATTACTCGCATGCATTTGTACAACCTACATCTTGAATAAAACATAAACATACAAAAATAAACAATCACAATATTTTTTTGGTAATTCAAACTTGCATCTGTAATGCCATTACCCATTGTTCAAACCATTCCGGAAACTCCTCTTCATATTTTTGGTTTATATCATTTATTCTTAGTTCTTTGAGCACGTTAATATGATCACTGAAATTAAAAATTACCAAATAATTTATATTCTTTTAATTTTTTAAAGTAAATACAAATATTAATTAACAAATAATGACAACTTACTTCAAGTGGCTCTCTTTCCCAGGGTAATTGTTTAGCACGTACCACTGAGTTTTCTCGAACTCTCTTTCATATAAATCATCACCAAGCACTGCACCAAGTGGATGTACTTATTGGAAAAGCACAGAAAACCCATTTCAATATCTTGCTGGATCAACATCCAAGTTTATTTCCGGCCAATCAAATCCCGTGTCAACTTTATAGAAATATTTGGAACAGAATGTATGCTACTCATCGTCAATATGTTTCTGCAATTGATCCTTTTGCGCAGACCTTATTATCCATAGTGCGTTTCAACTTCTGAAGGAATTGTTCAATGAGATACATTCATCTATACTGGACTGATTCTGCAAGTCGAGTTTCACGTGCACTATAAGAAAACTGTTTATTTGTGGCCAGTTAATTCTAGCGAAATGACTATTTACAGCTAAAATGAGTCTGTTTTGGTTACAAATAGTCTTTTTGCCGCAATTAAATAGCCACAAAAGTCTGATTTTCTTGTAGTGGTGGCAAATGAACGGCTAAGAGAACCACGACATTGAAGAATGACGCGTTGGGTAAATACTTTCTAGCTTACACAATATTATAACAATTTCCAGTTCCATAGACCCAAAACTTCTACATTCAGTGTTCTAGCACATAAGTTTTTAAAAAATATACCAAACTTAGTCAAAGTCACATGCACATCTCTCGTTAAGTATCCACGAATACCAACAGGCAATATATGTTGTAAAAATACATGACAATAATAACTTTTTAATCTAATAATTTTCCAGTCATTTGTTCGCACACACATTATTAGATTCAAGGCATAACCGGTCAGTAATTTAATCTTTAATAGACACTCACAAAATATAGCATTTTCGTTCATTGACAGTGTATACCACCCAATCGGCATATAAACATACGAACCACTTTGTTGCAAATGCATTTTCGGTCTTATTTCCAACCACTTCAAATCCTTCTATGAGTTTAATGTATAATTCTTTTTGTCTTCAATTGACATCAATGTTCCTAATACGGAGTCACATATATTTTTCTCAATATATATAACATCGAGATTATGCCATAATTTTGTCCTCTTTCAATATAGGAGTTCGAAAAATAAACTCTTCTCTATCCAATTCAACTGATTCGCAGTTCATTTTCTCTTTCGTTGCTTTTTACCAAATTCATTATAACCGACATATACAAATTGTTCAAGTATATCTTTGCTAGAAAAATATCATGGAGGGTGCCCCCATTCAACAGTGCCGTCAAACCTCTTAGAATTTCCACACCATCTATGGTCATTAGGTAAAAATTAACGATAACACATGAAGCATAGTTTCCTCTTATACGTAAGTAATTCATATTGAATATGTTTGTTACAAGTCGGACATGTCATTTTCCTCTTGGTATTCCAACCTGACAAGTTTTCATAAGTGAAAAAATCATTTATTGTCCATAACATGGTGACATACATCTTAAACAACTTGTCTGTTGATGAATCAAATATTAGAACTTCATTCTTCAACAAATCTTTCAATTCTGTAATCAATGGTTGTAAGTGTATGTCTATATCATTTTCCGGTAATCTCGAATCTAGAATAAGCAAACTCATAATGAAATATAGATTTTTCATACACTTCCACGATGGTAAATTATACAGCACAAATATAACTGACTAAGTACTATAACTAATACTCATGTTTCCAAATGGATTAAATCCATTTGTTGCCAATCCAAGTCTAAAATTACAAGGTTCTTCAGCAATCCAAATCAAATTCTTTCTAAACCTAAGAGTCAGTAAGATGTGACAAGACACCATTATTCTTGATTCTGGATGATGAGTGTCATGTTATGTCTACAGCCATTGCATGTGACATAAATAACCGTTATAATGTAGGTATCAATCAAAAGTGGCATATGATCTTTCGCGGCATATTCTGCTTCTCAGATGTTCATCTTGATTCATGGCAAATGGGAGACTCGTTTAGTTGCTCATTATCTTACCAAAATAATATACAATCATTCTTACATACATGTTTTACGTTGTAATTAAACTCAAATCCTCGTTTCAACTGTTTTGCTTCATAGAAGTTGTGAGATAAACTATTGTCTAATGGAAGTGCCTCTTTAAACTGTTCAAGTAACATATTGATAGTTTTAATAGATAATCGACACATGGATTTTATGTGATACAGTCTAACTGTAAATGACAACTTATTGTTCCTTCTGCATCCTGAATATAACTAACGTTGTGAATCATTCCACTAGCATGTAAAAGTGTTAGGGCCCACATCATTTGAATTTGATATGTTTGTATCAGCTTCTCATGCAAAAAAATTCCTGTACCAATATCACCCAGCACTTGCTCCATATTCTCATCGTATTCGTTGCCAACAACTTCTGACTATATATCTTTATCGATGTCCTATTCTTCATGTAGAGGCTCGAATGAAGTTGGATAGGATTCTCCATGTAAGACCCAATCAGTATAACCCTAGTCAATGCATTTGACAAACAAATGCTCTCTCACTAAGTCTATCTTATGAGAACGCAAATTCTTGTATTGCCGGCATGGGCATCTAATACACTCGTTTCTATCATTTGTATAGGATGCGAACTTCAAGAATTTCTTAACATCTTCAACATATACATTATAATCTTCACCTAAGTGGTCTTTAACTCGCATCCAATTCTTATTCATGTCTAATACCTTATTTCAAACAATCACGCGCACATCAACAAGCATGCATGTGTCTAACATATTGTGCAATTTCTTCCATTTGCCGAGTAGTTGATCTCATTCCATTCAGGATTGTAAGATCATAGTTGCCAACCTATCGACTATTATCTGTAACGTCTAACGAAGTTTCAAGCCTTCGGCAACATCTCTCCATAGTTATCTAAATATACTCGTTTGGTCGTATGGATCGAAGAGTAACACGTCGATGCACCATTACTGAAACTGCATATCTAGAGAACAATAATGGATGACTACCAAAATTATAATGTCAGACGCAAACAAATACAGTTGGATAGTTTACGAAAATGATTTTACAATTCTCAACTATCCACTCCGGATAATTCAAGAGTTATCAATCAACCGTTATGTGGGATTGATAACTTTCAAACGGGTCTAAACTGGTTTATTTCAATACAACATATATACAAGGTACGAGAGTAATACACAATAACAATGCAAGATACGAGTATATTAAATTTAATACTTAATTAAGATTTTAATTTATTCTAATTATTATTAAATATTCGATTTTCTATGATTTTCTTGTAAATATGATTATTATTAGAATAAGTTAACAAGTTATAACTTATTCTAAGAATTATCAACTTTTATTCTATTTTTTCCTAATTCATTTTAAGTATATTTTAAGTATTCTAAATATTAAAAAAATATGTTTTGTATTAATTATTTTTTATGTATTTTTTTATACTATCCTTATGTATTCTATGATTTTCTTGTAAATACATTCTTGTAAATATGTATTTTTTATAAGTATATTTGCTATGTGTAATATGTATTAATGCAAGTTAACGTTCGAATGTATAAAACTTATGTGTGAACGCAACATTACTGTTTGAATGGTAATATATACTGTTCAAGCGGATTCAACCCAGATTTCACACGCAAACGTAGGACAATGTCAAGAAATACAATCATCAAACACAACCTCACAAATTATGCACAATAGAGACAAACACACAAATACATAAATTATAATAGGTAAACTATAAACTATAAACTATAAAACACGATTTTTATATTTAATACAATTCCAAACAATTCAATAAACTATAAAAACCTACACAACATGTAGACAAACAATAAAATCAGTATTAATAAAATTCATGTGCAATGAAGAAGATGAATTAACTGTGCATAGATATCTAACAAAGAACATACTTTTAAAAAATTCATGTTCATCCCTTGTTTCAATGTGAGTTCAATCTAACTCACTCTATTTCTATCTATATGTCACTCTTTGTCTCTCTCTAATTGAAAGGAGAGAAGAATGAAGGAGTGTGGGGAAAAGAATGTGGGAGTACACAGCTGGGTTGAAGGAGAATGATAGATGAAAGAGTAGTATGTGGCATTGATGGGTGTTGTGGGGTATTTAAGTGGGCGCAGAATTTTCAAAGTTATTACGGCAAAAAATATCGTTGTAATAAGTTCCCTAGCACAAAATGCCGTCATTCCATTTAAAACTTCACTTAGTAAGGCAAAACAAGTTGTCACATGCGTGTCCTCTTAAGTTGTGACTGTTCGAATGCAAATATTACACATTCGAACATGAAAATAAATTCAGCACTCAAGTTTTCATGCTTCGTAAATTTTCATGCCAGCGTTCGAACAATAAAAAAGTACCATTCGAACGTTATTCCGCTGCTCAAGAATTGGCAGGAGACATTCACAACACTATTTCAGTAGACGCCATAAATCCTAGAAACTGTTCGAATATGCCTCTTTATGACTAAAAACGTTCGATCACCAATATAACATTCGAATGCTAGGCCATACCATTCAAATCTATCTTCCTATATATTTTATTATAGTATAATATTTACACTATATGTTATAATTTATATATCATATATTATAAATACTATATTATCTAATATAGTATAATACTATAATATATATACTATTATATATTGTGATACATATATATACTATATGTGATATATATCAATGATATAAAAATATATACTATAATATATAATATCTAGTATTACATAGTATAATATTTAATATTATATACTATTAATATATTGTATATACTATATACTATATTATATGTTATATATAAATAGTATATATCCTTCATTTGAATATTAGTTATTGGCGTTTGAGCAGTAAATCACATATAATAATGTTTGAATATTTAATTTTAATGTTCGAACAACATTGTTCGAATGTAAAAAAAACTTTCGACTGTTATAACACTATAAACAACGTCTAGCTTCCTCGATATCGCATTCTCTCTCTCTAAATTCAGATGCCGTCGAATGCTCGTCGAGCCTTTCCACCGATGTCATCACTGCCACCATTAAATACAACTTCTAGTCAAGAGGTACACAACTTAAAAATGCTTAATGGGATGATTTCATGTTATTTTAAATAATTTTGTATTGAAAATAAAAAAATCAATAGTTTTCATTGATGGACATCGTAGGTGGCTGGAAAACACAGGCCAAGATGCCTTTATGCATATCCTGGCCTTGTATGTGTATTAGTTGTGGAAGAAATGAAAGGAATCGGGTGTATTCATTTCATTTCAATGGCTACTGAGTTGACTCAGTCATTGCTGAGCTTGATCGATAAATCGTTTTAACGATGGTTAATTCGTTTGAATGTTATGGACTCAAGTCTCAGATTCTCAAACAATTGAGAAACCGTTCGAACATATGTTAATATGGTGTTCGAACACAAATGTTTAACGCTTGAACGATGGTTAATTCGTTCGAACGTTATAGACTCAAGTCACGGAGTTTCAAAAGGTTGGATAGTTGGGAAACAATTCGAGCTTTTGTTAATATGGCGTTCAAACACAAATGTTTAACGTTCGAACGGTTTAGTCTTCTCGATAGTGTTTGAATGGTTATGTAACCTTTCTAATTACTTTTGTAACGTTCGAACGCCTAGTGATTTGATCGAACGGTATAACACAAAACAGTTTTAAATTATATTAATCAACATATAATTTTGTGAAGGTTTTTGTATAATATTTTAGAACTAATTTTCTTAATTTTATTTTTTAAATTTTAGGTTGACAATGTCTTCTAAGGGAAGGAAGCGTGATAGACCAGGGCAATCTTCTAATGAATCATATCTAGAGATGACTATTTTATTGGAGCGTCAAGTGAATATATTTGAGTTTCAGGATCTTTTCTGGAGGGTTGTTCCTTGATATATGTCTTCATCGAGCGTTGTTGGACACCAATCCTCGACAGGAATGACGAAGCATGGGAACTCATTTCCTATATTGACATTGTCTTTGAGTTTTGTAGAGAGCTTGGTGGTTTTAGCCGAGATGATATTGAGGCATACATGATCTCCATACGGAGAGCTTTATTTACATTTTGAGCAAACAGACTTGTTGATTTCATTGGTATCCCACGATTGGCACTGCATATCTGAACGTGGTGTCCAGGGTGTCTACAGCTGATAGGGAGACAGCTGAGGACGATGGCTCTGATAGAAATTGACTCGATGAACTTGCTGATCTTGAGGTGAGGTAGTTGGTTATTGGTCCAAATGTTCCTCCATATGATGGGACAAAGAACATCAAACAGGCTAATTTATCTGGATTTTTCAAGATCATGAACGTAATCATCGCCAACCAACATTGATCCTTGGCAACACAAGACAGAGGTTGGTATAGATTGAGCAAAATTTATGATACGCGTCGCTTGTGGAGTGCCTATCGATCTAGTGGCTTATATATTCACTAGGATTCGATCAGAGGTTTGCTACATTACGATTGATATATTGCCCTTTGGGATCCTAATCACACTATTTATGCAACATGCCGGGGTCTTGCCAGATTTAGAAACATGTCCATCTCTAAATCTTTTATTTGTATTCTTTTTTATATATACAATATTTTGTGTTTTGTAAAATTAATTTAATTATGAATGATTTTTTTCTAAATGAATTGTTAATTTCTATTATATATATTCTTTAATTGAATTTTTTTATAAAATTAATGTCACCATTCGAACAGAATATATACCGTTTTAAAGTTTCTCCATTTCTGCCAGATATTTCTGCAATAAATTACCGTTTGAACTTTTTATTTTATGTTCGAACATTGATTAACCTATTAGTTTGAACGGTACAATAATAGGTTCATATCGTAACTCAATGTCCCTCTAAATTTAGTGACTTAACCCGCCAATTTCTTGTTCAATTATAAATAATATTTGTTTGAACATTGATTAACATTGACGTTCGAACGTTGTTATATGTTGTTTGAACGCTAAGTCAAGGTCTTGCTAAATTTTGTCACTTAACATGCCAAATTATTGTTCGACCATATATAATATTCGTTTGAATCTTTGTTTTATTTTGTTAGATTTTTTTTTTTTTTAATGTTCAAACGGTTATTTTATTAGGAATAAAATTTGAATTTCGTCCCTGCATCTCATTTTTTGGGATGATTTTCATTTCATCCCAAACAAAAATGTCCTAAAAATGAATTTTCGTTGTAGTGATTAGTGCATACGTAGCAAATGATACATGAAGAAGATCCTAACACACTGTAAAAAAAAAAAAAAAAAAAAAAAAAAAAAAAAAAAAAAAAAAAAAAAAAAAAACATTTATAACGAGTTATTTGTGATAAAAATGACTATTTCTGATGAGAATAGATTTATTTTGACATAAAATAATTGATAGTAAATAAACAGTTTTCTTATAATGAAATATTTTGATCAAACGGTTGCTTAACTTTCCTTACCAGTACAACAAATTGTTTGACATGTGCGGATCCCTTCAATTTCCTTTCAAATTTGTTTGGCATTGGCTCTTGAACTAATCAATATCTAACCATTCGTGTATATATCTAAGAGTATTAACATTAGATTCATCATTTTCATCTTTAAAATTTGATGAAAAGTATATGTTTTTCATAAATTTAAAATCTTCCTATCCATAACCCTACATTGAATTAACTATTGGATTCATCAAAATAATAATATAATATTATTTTTTAATAATAATATTTTTAATTTATTTTTTTCATATTTTACAATTATACTAACTATATTTTAATTAATAATTTAATCTGATACTTAAATTATTACTTCTCAACTTAAATATATTGTGGCTCAAAATTGGTAAACAATAATTTAAGTAAATAAAATAATAGTTATAGAGTGTGAATAGTGATTCTTCAAATTTAAAGATGAATTGAAATGCACTATAGTTCAAAGTTTCAAATTTTAGTGTTTAGTAAATCTAATGCAATAGTTTTAAATATAAATTTATCAAATTTTGAACATTGAACTCATTTGAAGACCGTCAAAGTTGGCTTATTCAAACACAGTTCATGAATCGATCCACCGCTGGTACATATATAGTTAATATATTTTACAAGTCTTCAAAAAATTGAAGTACCGAAGCGCTGATCATATCAATGAAGCAGGAGGCCAATAATAATATTTAATCAACAATATATTATATATATATATATATATATATATATATATATATATATGTTGGTTAATTTGGCTGCTTTTTTTTTTTTTTTTTGAGGTTGGTCATTTTAGCTATAGCAGTAGTACTCCATCATGAACATAACCACCAAGATAACTGCATAAAAAACTAATTAAGAAGGCTAGCTAGCTGGTGTGCATATTATATGTATGATTTTTCATCAGTACTCCTGATCATCAAATAGCTAGATGGATGGCATGGAAGTAGGGCATGCAGTAGTACTATTGATCATGATGATCAGCGACTTACAAGACAAAAGGAAATTAATTAATTATCTTCCAGTTTGGTTCAGAAAAATTAAGAAAATTGTATGTATTAACCTAGCTACGTACGTACGTACGTACCAGTTTCCAAGGATTCGAAAATATTGGTAATGATGTAATGAAATATATATATATATATATATATATATATTATATTATATAGGTGTATGTGTGTCCATAAAATTGACAACCAGCTGGCCTGAGCAATGTCTCAATTGTACGCACATATAACGCATGATCGGTGCGTACTACTACTGGGACGACGTTATTCATGAATGAATAGCCGGCCACATGATGCAGCATATATGTTATACACCCAAATTAAAGGATCACCTAATTCATGAAGATCACCTACTCGATCCATCAAGTTGTGGGAGATAGCTAGATGGGCAGGCCAGGATATATATATATACATATATATATGCTTTAGTACATGAAACTGCATGTGAAGCTCATCATGTGAAGCTAGGTTTGGTTTCAGCTCCATGTCACCATCCCTCCAGCTTTGTTCATTTTGCCCTCATAAATATATATATATATATATATATATTTATAAATTCTACTCGTGCTGCTAATTCGTACCATTGTTTTTTTTTAAGAGTCGATAGTGAAAATTAAGAACGATCCAATAAGTAGCTAGGTCCGACGTCAGGATCCCTTGGCTTGGACGTAATTACCAGTAAACCACTATATTATATATAGAACATGCAGTACTAGCAATATTTTGGAAATCTTGATTTAGGTTTAAGAATTAAAGTCATGTTATCATGCGCTTAATTAATCATGATCTTTCATTCGCTGCCAGCTTTTCTATTAATTGTAATCCATTCAATAATATTATATATATATATATATATATATATCTCAGACAAAAAAGCACCCCAATATTTATATATATACTGTCAGCGCAAAACGTGACAAATGGGAAATTAGGTAGGTTTGCTCAGAGAGAGATGGATTAGATTATTAATTTGAACAATATTGTACTGATGCTAACATGTCGATCTGTCTTGTGGTTGGAAGTTGGGGTTCATATGAAAGACCTCGCTAAACTCGTAAATTTTAAGATATAGACACCTGACAGAAGTAATCTTATTATAATAAAATCATTAAAAATAGTTAATAATTATCATATATTTTGATTACATCCTAAGTTGTCGAAGATAAGGTCGATGTGGCCTAGCTAATTCGTCATCTCCCCTGATTATAGTGACGTTTTCGTTTATTATTATTATTATTATTAGTATTATTATATATTCTATTTTGCTTTTTATTGAAGTTATCAACAAAGGGAATCACTTACTCCAATCGATCCTTTTTTTCTTCTGTGTGTTTATGATTCTTTTGACTTTATCATGAGGGAAATGAAGTCGCGTACACACACCCAAATTACGGAGGCAACTTGCAAACTTTCGAATCCCAAAAAACGCAACACCCTCCACTACTTGTTTGAACCATGCATCCAACCTAGCTGCTAGCTGCTGCTGCAGGGTTCCTTGTCCTATTATTCCCCTCATGAATATATATTACACTCATGACGAACTGATCCCTATCTTCTTAGTATTGCGATTAAGACACCAGTGATATATATATATATATATATATATATATATATATATATATATATTAAAAAAAAAAAAAAGAAACTTCCCGGAAGCAGATCAAGAAGGCTTTGCATGCTACTTGTCTTACTTTAAGTAATTTCCATCGGAATCACAAAAGAATAATGAAAATAATTTTCAGAATGTTCAAGTTGTTAATTATTACCAATAATCTGCGCGCGCGCGCATTAACTTGGTAATTATATATCTTGATCTTGATCACATACGCCGATCGATCATGATCATGGTAAAAACTACGTACGTACAACATTTAATTTGTGAGTAAAATTTATCCAAAGAAAATGAATATTATTACACTTATTTCTGAGCTACCACACTAATTAATTAATTAATACGCCTACTAGCTGGTTTCAATGCAGTATACGTACTACTACGTTCCCGGCCGGCCACAGTTAATTAGTACTTATGTTCATTAAAATAATTAATTTAGCATGCATATTTTACGTAATTTTTCATAGGTTATAATTATATGTTGCATATAATTATAAAATAATAGATGGTCATAATTCAAAGTGTAATATTTAGGAAAACAATAATACTAAAACTTTAATTTTCATCGTTTTTGGGTAGAAATTGGGGTCGTAATAAGCTGATTGACCTTAATGCTGTATATATATATATATATATATATATATATATATATATATATATAGTACGTTATTGATAATTAATGCTGAAGGATAATAATTATATAACGCCTAAAGTATGCCTACAACATGATTAATGCCATGACGGTATATATAGTACCAGTAGTAGTACTACTACTACTACTTAATTAATTGCTAATTCTCTTCGTTATATCGTATTTTTCCTTTTTCTTTCTGTTAAATTAATCAATATTCTTTCACCCCTAAGTAATATATATATATATATATAGCGTGCTAAATATCTACTATATATGATGATCTATCACCAACTGTGGGATACACGCAAAAAGAATGGCGACAATTATGCCAAGTATTCTCGGGGAGCTAGCTACGACAGTACTGAATCAAGGGTTCTTCTGTAAACATCAAAATGGCTCTGCCCGACCTAATACTTAAATAGAACTTTGAAAACTTCTGTAATTCAAGTTTTCAGCTTTACACAATTAATCAGCGTTTCTTTAATTATTTTATCTATTAAAAACATTACACCTCAAATGAATTTGATTAGTAATGATGAAAAAAATATAAAAGATTAAACATATATTTTTGTAATAGTTTAAATTTTTGGGACAAGTGGTGAGTTTGACATGGTACCAAAACAAAACTCTTGCGTTCGGATCCTGAATTCTACACTTCATATCATATAATTAAATATTCTATGTATTAGATCCACTTATTGAGGATCAGGAAGTCTGGTCCACACATGAGGGGCGATGTTAAGACTATAAAAACACTACCGTTAGTTTGAGATATAGAGTATATATCATAGACAAAAAGATAATTAATAAAACAAGAAAATCAAAGAAATCAAAGAATATAAACACACTTAATTAATAGTCAACAATTATAGTACTAGTACTACTACTAGATCTTCTAATTACTAGAATTGAAATACATCCTCCTCATCTGTATATATACCTAGAGATTTCTTTCCCCCGTGATAAACTAAGGCCTCGTTTGGACACTTGGAGCATTTCGGGATCTTGTGAATAGTAGTAAAATAATTTGAGTTAACATATTTTATTGGGTTTTAGGAAAGAAGAAAGAAAATATTATAAAGTTTATAAATTATTTGAATATAATTTTTAACATTATTTTTGTTTTGAAATTTGAAAAAGTTATATTGATTTTTGTGTTCTATTTTAAAGTTCGTGAAAGTTGTAATGATTAGATAATGATTGGATGAAAAAATTAAAAATTTGAAATTGAAAAATATTTTGTAATCATGTTAAGGAAGGAAATTGTAAGAAGTTTTGAAAATCTTTAAAAAGTGTTGAGAATTTCTCTAATTTCAGTAACCAAATAAGGCCTAAGAACATGTACTAGGCGCAGCCCAACGTACTAAAATGATTTTTTATTTATTTATTTTATAATTGCCTTAATATTTGAACAAGTTGAAAGTTGCGGTACTGGCAAAACCGAGACATATAAGCCGTTGATTAAACATTATGGAACACAAGTACTCCACATGATAAAATAAATCCTCAATTCACAATAAGATCAGAAATATATAAATTATGTGTGTAGCAAGCTAGGAACGTGATTGTGGCCACATGCACGTTTTGCAGTACCATGCATTAATAGGAACTAATTAAATTAATTGAATGATATTCTAGGTTGGTTTAGCTTAGCCTGTAGCTAGGCTCGTGATCATGAGATATATATATATATAGATAGATATCGAATCAAAACGTACGATTATATAGGCAAGTGCTCAAGCTTATATATATACTTGATCAAAGCGTGAGTATTACTCCTTGATCCATTAATATTTTTATGCTCTTTAATTAATTGTGATTGTTACATTATTATTTATTTATTTATTTATTTATTTATTTATTCAGGTTGAAGATGAGGTCATGATCAATTAATTTAAATTTTTCATCAAACAAGTTGCTAAATATTATAGAGGGATAATTAGCTGGTGATGATCAAGCTGTAGCATGATTCGTTGACTCAAAAACGTCCATATGTTAACCAAATTAGACTAATCAATCATAAGTTAGCTGCTATTGGAAAGTCATGGTTTGTATCTGCATGTAGCCCATGATCTGGATATATATACTACATTAATAGATGAGATTCCCTCCTCGTGAGAGAAATTTTTTTGACATAATCCTCAGGGTTTTCTACTTAAATATTAATTAATTATATCCATATTATATATATCTAGTGTATATATATATATATTTAAACTGATAATATTAATGAATATATTTAATTAGGGCTTACGCCAATTCTGGTGTGTAGTACTGTGGACTAAATTATTAATTGGCTTTAATCAGCTTGAATGGGGAATGAATTAAGAGAGAAGATACCCGGCCAGGATCATCGATCCAGCTAGCTAGCTAGCTGCATATATGCATGCTACAGGCCATTTCTAATAGAAGAACCTGCAAACTAAAAGTACTGAACCCTTCTAATATTTCTAATTAATTAATTTCAATCCTCACTAAAAATTAGGAAAAAAAAGCAAAAAATTTTTTTAAAAAAACAAAATCTACGGGCATATATATATATATATATATAATATATACTGTGAACGCCGAGCTAGCATATAATATGGGTGATACAGGCAACGTGGAGGGGGGGATGGGGTTATGGAATGGACTGTGATGTCTCACCAGTTGGAGTAATTGATGGACCCCTTCCTAAGCTCGTTGACATGCATAGGTAGCTTTAGTAGGATTTCTTGCTCCTTTCAGTACTTGTGTATGTTTATGTAAGTTGTGGCTTTTATTTTTGTTTCCTTTTCTCCGCTCAAAATAATAATAATAATAATAATAATAATAAATGTTTAGGTTTGGGGTTGTGGTCATAGAGTACGTCACAGGGTCATGGGCTATAGTACTTATACTTAAGTAGGGATGATCTCTAATTGGTAAGATATATATAATATTGTTATTATTGTGGAAAATGAGTGGTAAGAAAGACTGCCAAGAATACCATGCATATTCCAGATCAGTTTACTTCAATTTTGCAGTGGCTGTGCAGTTATCTGTATATACAGGAAGCTTTTGGGGACCTCTCTCTCTCTCTCTCTCACGACAATTAAAAACTCTACCCACTTAGGTAAGCATGGGACTATATATAGGGAGTAAGAGAAGAGGAAATGAAAGAGAGAGAACTGCATTAGCAGCCCCATATCATGTCAAGTTTGCTCAACATATATATAGTTATAATCAGCTCGATCGATCGTGGTTCCCACGATGACAGAACCTAACTGGAGAGATAAATGATTATGCAGAAACAATAAAACAAAGTGATCTAATTTACTACATTTTTCGGAGAGGTAGATACAGGACCACCCTCCAGTTGGCGGCTACCCTTGTCTTACATTTCAATTGTCGCCCTTCTCTCGCTCTCAGCCAGCACAGTTCGGGTGATCTAACAGTAACGGATTTCCACAATCCAAATCCCCCATACGTACCCATTACAAAGGCTATCCCTCTAATCCCCAAAAAAGTTCTCCAAATTAAAGTGGTTGTGTTTTGGGTGGCTGCAGGCTAGGGGCGTCTGCCTGTATTATGTCCTAATTTACGCAGCATATTTTAAAGACACAGATAAAAGACTAGGGGTGCTCCTCCTCCTCAAGATATAAAACATTTTTTGTAGATTTGTGCTGGCATCATGTAGGCAATGAGCTGGGAAAAAATCCATATTCAGGTACAATATAAATTAGTTCATGAGTAGGAAATGCATTATAATTACTTTCTTAGCAACTAGATTAATTCCATGGTGATAATTAATTAATTAATGTACTTTTTGGTTACATAAATAATCGCATTTATTTGGTTTCGAAACTTTCTGAGATAGTTAACCATTCCTACAGTAGTACTATAGAGCCATAAATATAAAGGTCATAATGCAACATGGAAAGTAGAGACCAACCCTACACATTTTGCAACTTTATGCAGTATGATGCAAAAACATGTCCTTCCTTCCCAGCCCTAGGGTCTACTTTTTGCAGTTTTGCTCAGTTTATAGGGCACCTACCTAGCTACCTCCATCCTCCTCTTACAGTATTGCATGAGATAACGCTGGTTTTTTTTTTTTTTTTTTAGGTCAGCCCTTGTCTAACTAGCCCAAGTAGCTGTAGGATCTTCTAGGATGGCTTTAAGAGGCTTTAATCTTTAAACTCACAAGAATCATCACTGATTCGGCTGGCAAATTATTCAACTGTCAGCTTCCATTATGTTTGGGCTGGGCCGACATAACATCTTAAATTATTGTATATATAAACTTCAAACTATACAGGGTCCAAGACAAATTTGGCCCAAAATCTTGTAATAAGTTGGGCCAGATTTTAGTCCAAAATTCTAGAATAAATTGGCCCAAGAGAAAATCAATAGAACCGAACAAAACAAAACAAACGTTTTGTGCCGCGTGTGAGGGTTTGGACTTTCGCAAGTGCATGCCTAAGTTGTTTTGGGACAAAATAGTTGCAGAGAAAATGGGCAATAGATGCGTTTTCAGTCGACGATTTCAAGGACCAGCTCAAGACCCAACTTGCTCAAGCATATGTTGAGCAATTTCTTGAGGTATTTATACTTTACTTTTTGGTTTATGTGTTCTAGATTCTGACGTTTATTGAAGATTGAGATTTCATACCTAAAGTAATGAATTCGAATTCTATTAGATTGTCTTCTATGTTCCTCTGAATAAATTGTGGAACTGAAAAAGAATGTAACTTGGTCATGATTATTCTTTTTCCTCGACAAAGCTTTCTGATTAATTAGTGTTTTGAATTTGATGCATTATATGTATAACAAATTCTTAGGTGATAGTGCAATGACCTTTGATGCATACTGGGTCGGCTGCATGAACAACTAATCTCTGATATTCCTCTACTGGCCTGTGTATCCTTGATTGAATGCTATGCCTTTGTTCAACTTCGTAAGCTGTAATATGTAGACTTTCGAAGTCAACATTATTTCGTTGCCCCTTGCATAAAAAATCGATAATTACTTTCAAAATTTATGCTTGTATCTGGGGTTTTGGTTATGTTTCCCCGTCGATGGGGTTTTGTAACACCCTGGTCCCGGAGGGGTCGGAGAGTTACTTATTGTGACTTAAAAATATATCTCAACCAAACAATTGTAGACTCCAAATTTTCAATGATGCATAGAATTCACTGTTTCAATTCAACTATTCCATTAGGATTAATCTAAACACCACAAAATCTCAAAATAAATATCAATCTTCCAAAATACCAAGTTGACTGATCAAAACAAAACTATTGAATAAATTCTCCAATAATCCAAGTATCATCTTTGTACTTAATCTGCTATGCTCACGTAGCCTTACACATGCTTTCTACTTTTGATCCTCAGCTAAATACTCAAAATTATCTAAAAAATATTGTGGAGATAAAGGATGAATTATCAACAACTCAGTAAGCAAAGAATATATATTAGCATATAAACATAAGCATTTTCAAAAAGTTCAGTATGCAGAAACAAAACATTTCATTTTCATATGCAGATCTCAAAACATATTAACAACATATCATGTTATCAGAAAATTAGAACGACTTTCAAACTGTTCAAATTAAAAAAAAAATAATTGTTCATATTTAAAGATCATATTCATATTCAAAGACCCTAGACCCTTAGGCATAACAAAACTGAGCATAATCATCACATCAAAACAGAGCATCTCACAAATCAGAGATCATGTTTAACCCTTGTGGTAAGATTTGTACTATCATTGATAGCCAAACCGGACAGAGACAGAGGTGAATCTTCCTCTTATTATTCTCGGAGTCTCGAGTGTACACAAAGGAAAGATCACATAAAATCACTTTGTTTCTAAAGTGGATGCACTTAGAGACAGAGAAGTTGGTACCAACCCAAACAAAGCAGAGACAGAGTCAGATACAAAATCAGTACACCATGCCAAAGGTTTTCAAATGCCATATCAAAAGAAAACAGAGAGGTGAAACATATTTAGATCATTCTTACATACTGAAAACAAAAGTTAAAGCATCTTTCTAATCAATGTACAAATTTTCAAATTTTCAATATCATTTTTTTTTTCACATTTCAGAGACAGTATGCCAAAATAAAGTTCATGTCTACACAATGCATATTAGAAAACATTTTTCCTCTTTCATATAGATTTCATAAGTAATGCAAATAAATGACTGATGTTATTTTTTCCAAATTCTCATTTCATAACAAAATATGTAAAATTTTCAGAAAGTCAACCTCAATCTAAACAATTTGTATAAAACCTAGCATAAAAATCCCACTTACTTAACTCTCGTAGTGTATTATCAAATTCTTGAGTCTAACCTATACAAGTCTCGCCACCTATTCATAAAATATACACTAAGCATTAATAACCAACAACACAAACCCAATTTAAAAAAATTAAAAACCATAATTCCAAACTATATTTAAGCAAATTAACCCAACTCAAACAGCCACTTATTAAATCGGACAGCCCAAAACGTACGTAAAACCATAACACCGTGCGATGGAACCAAGCTCACCGTGAAGGAAACTCGCGACAGTGGATCAGAGCAGCACTGGGTGGATGTCGACAGTGGCGCAGTTGGCGGTTGAGCGACTGAGAAAGAAAGAGAGAGGTAACGTGAGAGAAAGAGAGAGACGGAGAGAAACAGTGGGGAGAATCGGCGTGGCTTACCGAGAGGGATGGAGGTCGTGCACGGTGGTGCAACCATGGACGGAGGAGCTGAGCATGGCGTCGATGGTGGTTGAATGATCGAACTATGTCTAGTGCCCCACTGATTTCTAATGTGAACTGCAGTGCGTGGGGACTCTCGGAGCAACGACTGGTGGTTCGAGGTAAGGCTCACGGTGGTTGGGTGGTCGCTCGAGGATGGCAAAGGCTGCACCGTGCGACGCTTGTGGTGGCTAGGTAGCTTGTGGAGGAGCTGTGCTTAACGAAAGTTGTGCTCTGTTTTCGTGAGGGCAAGACAGGTGCTGGGGACGAGGCAGTTCGGGTGGCTTTTAAGGTGTTTGGCCTCCGGTGCTGGCTGGGTAACATGGGGCCTGGTGCAGGGTGGCATCGTAGAGGGGAAGACAGATGTGGGATGTTGTTTGCCATGTATGTAGTGGCCATTGCTACTGCGTGTGCTGCTGACTTCGGTGCTTGGTTCACGGCGGCTAAGCGACAGTGTTGTTGAACGTTGATGGCCAGGTGATGGTGGCTAGACATGGTGCAATGGCTGCGGCGTGGCAACGTCATGAAGCTGAACGTTACGTTGGGTATGCCGTTGGGTAACGGTGGTTGTCGTGGTTTAGTGGTGCTGCAGCTTGGAGCAGCAGTGGGAAGAGGAAGCTCTGGGCAGTGGCTTGTCGTGGGAAAGAAAAGGCCTACGGTGGTGTTTATGACGGGCGGCAAGGACTTGAGTCAGTGGCCCTGGCGGTTTCCGTCGTGTAGGAGTAGGGTGGTTCTCGTGGCTGGTGGTTGAGGAGAGTAGACGAGGAGATGAAAATAAAATTGAGAGAGAGAGAGAGAGAGAGCGTCTGTTGAGAAGAGGTGAAGAAAGGAAAAATAAGTTGAACGGGCGTGGGTAAAAGATAAAGAAAGTGGGATTCATGGAAGAAGTGGGGGAGCAACTGACGGAGGAGAAGATTTTGAAGGGGGAAAAGAAAGAAACCGTTGGATGGAGCGTGGGTTCGGGGAGGAAGAAACTGAAAGGAGGAGTCTTACCCAAAAAGGTCGTCGTGTGGGTCTTTTGGGCTGGGCTCTTTCTAGGCCTGGTTCATGGGCTTGGGGCCTGGGTATTACAATTTTCCATTGACAAAAGGGCACTAGAATATGGTCTTCTTGGTTCCTTACATTAAAGGCAAGGTTGAAGTTGAATTGTAGTTTGCACCCTTCATGTGATGTTGAACTCATTATATGATGTGTTTAAATCCCCTGCAATATTGGTTAAATAATCTTCATGGATTTCATTAGAAGACATTTGTTTCTATCTCGTAGCCCCTACCCAATAGCTTGGAGGTTAGGGATTATAAAATTTCACACCATTTCCAATTTAAAATTTCTTCCAAAACGTCAATTTTAACTCAATAAGTCATGCTATACTATTATCTGTTAAGTTTTACTAGCTCAAAGGTAACTTCTTGGTTCGTGCTTCAATTTTCTAATTGTTAACTTCAGTAATCCTCCGTTAGTTATTAGCACTTTGTTACATTGGTACTCCTTCGGTAAGTTAATGTTTATAATTTATTTATATGTGTGCTCTAGGCATGTTTATTTCTCATCCAGCTAATAGCGTGTTTAGAAATTGGTCTGAGATGTCTAACTTGATCATTAAGCTGATATTGGCTATACTTTAAAATTGTCTATTTATTTGTATGTGCTTAGAATGACCAATGTTTTGTGCCGTGTGTGAGGGTATTGGGGTTTTGCCAGTTTCTAGGTTGTTGTAGGGTTTTTGAGCCGTGTCTTGCTGTTGATTAAGAGCTAAGATGAGGTTGTGCAGTGTGGTAGGGCCGGGGAAAAATAGTCGCAGAGAAAAGGGGCAATGGATGTGTATTCGTCATCATAGTTTGTTAATTTTTATAATTGTTGGAAATTGAAAGGGAATGTCACTTGTTATAGAATAGCAGTGGTCATGCCTTTTTTTTTTTTTTTTTTTTTTTGGGGGGGGGGGTTCTTCTTTTGTTGATATATATTTTTCTTTGTTGGACTCATGTTTGGATGATTTTTTTCACTTTTCGTGCAGACTACAAGGGTGAAGTGCTTTGATGAGTGTATTACAAAACCAGGGCAAGCCTTGGTGGGAGTGAGCGTAGCTGCATATCTAGGTGTGTGGATCGCTACCTTGAGGCCACTGGCATTATTAGCAGGTCTCTATTTAGGGCACCACACTGAAATTTTGGATTATAGAATTTCTTGAAGAATGTCGAAGTTGCCGACTTTCAGAGAAACTACAGATAGTATATAGGGTTGTGTGTGATCTGCTTCCCCAATTCTGATATCCACATGGGGACATTTTTTTTTTTTTTTTTCCAACAATAAGCTGATTTATGTAGTTGGATTTTTTCCTAGCAAACTTCTGAACTCCCAGCATTTTGGCTGTGGCTGTGTTAGAATTTTCGGTACCGAATTGTTGTGCGCTTTAGATGTTTTACAAAATGTGCTCAGCTGAGAAGAATTCCTTGGATTTGGTTGAGAAACGCTAGAAAAATAAACAAAAATAACAGAGAGTTACAAATACTGCAACTTCAATTGATACAAAAAATCCGCCTATAAAGTTTTCCTGGAACTCCTTTTTCCTCATCACCTCTCTCTGCTTCTTCTGATATTGGCGATAACCCTTTTCAACTTCAAGGTGATTTGTACTCCGCAAGCAGTCTAGAGCGTGATTCAGAACTACCAGACTCTTACTTCCACCAACACTAGCACCTGTAATGTCCTCGATCTGCATGCTAATTTCCCTCCAGTTTGGACGCCCACCACTTTCTGTTGGCTTGCATCTAATTACGATTTTGCATTTAGCCAACTTGTGATGCAGCAAACTCTCCTCCACCGGTATAATGCTACCAAAATGAAGGACATAATCCCCATTAAAAGGCCAGCTCCTCTGTACTAAGAGTGGCTTCCAGCTTGAGAGATTTACAGTTGTGCCGTTTTTCTTGTCCAGCAGCACCCAACTTAACCTGAGGTTCTCCTCCAGCTCCTTGCTGTGATCATGTCTCAGATTTCCATTCTCTGCCACTGCCATGGCTAAAAAACCTCTTCTCTCTTCATCATTGGCATTGTGTCCGAGGTCTTGATCCACATCTTCGTTGTCGGCGTACCCGAGTTCGCCATCAAAATCCGTGCCTTCATCATTTTCCAGGCTCAACAGCTCTAGTTTAAATGGGCAATTTGAGTACCATCTACGACAGTCATCGGTGCTCACATTCGGAGTGCACTCACTCCCTTCGTCATAGTTAGCATCCATTGCTTGGGGAATGCCATCCATTACTTTAGAGAAAACGCAGTCTTTTTTGTAGAAAATGTCTGCCAGCGATGCAAATTGAGAAGCAGAGACCTGCGTTTTTAGTTCTGGACATTTAAAGTTCTTCGGATCGGTACAGTGAATTGATTTTCCATGTGCTATTAGCGGAAAGGAGTTGGCATAGAACTTGTCGTAACCACCAATGGTTGCAGAGGAAATAAGAAGTCAACTGCCTCCATAACCTTTGGTCTCGAGCTGCATCACGGAGGCCAGAACAGGCACATGTAGCAGCAGCCATTGTTAAACCATCAAAACGAGCCATGATATCTCCCAGGACGTCGCCATTAATGTCGTTCAAATGACACACAGGATGCTCCATTTTCTGAAAATATCTTCGAGAGCTCGAATGTTCGGCTGAAATCATTGGAGTAATCGGATGCCGAGGTGATAATATAGCTCGTTGACTCGATTAGATTAACATGGCCGACGTGCACCGAACGCGTGGATTAGTGTCCAAAATAAACGACAATCCTGTCGGCTGCCATCTGGAAAGCCATAGCTACCAGATTGCCACTAGGCAGGTACGGTACAGCTCTGCGTGCCGTCCCCGCAAAAATTCATGTGTTTATTGGTCTTTGGACAGGGATTAAACATTAATTTTATTTTGGATGCCGTTTGGTTGCGCAGATCATTTATTAAAAGTTATATAAAATATTATTATAATATTATTATTTTTTTAAAATTTAAAAAATTAAATTATTTATTATATTTTATATAAAAATTTAAAAAAATTATAATTATTATATAAAATAAAATAAAATAAGATAATTTAATTTTATATATCCAAACCTCCTATTAATCATCTACGGGTGAGCGTGGTACACAGATAATCAATTATAAATGTAAACATGCGGCATTAATGGTTGCTTAAAGAAATGAGACACTTTTAATAACACTATAAGAATACGGAATGATTAATTTTAGAGTAAAGTTACATACGATTGTGGAATGTATAAGTATCGTCTAGTCATTTTAAAAAAGAATAGAATCTACTAGTAAGAAAATTAATTTCTTTTTATGTGAATCTCGTATTTATTTATTTTTTTTAAACTGATTGTATGACGTATTTATTTTTCTTAATTTTATTTGTTAGAGAGAAAAAAAGTGATAATAATCAAATAAAATAAATAATTTAAAGAAAGGTAATTGGATATATAATGAACTCCGGTTGGATTAAGATTCACAAGAATTACTATAATATTTTATCGGGTGGATTTCTTCAATTTTAACAAGTAATGGATATTCATTTCGATTAGGTCCGTCTTCCTACGTGTTTCCTTATCATAGCTTGCTTTTGGAGCCCACTGATTTGGACTTTTTATTTTTTACTACTTTTTTAAGAGGATAGTCCCCGAATTTCATTCTCTGTACTTTTTAACTTTTTCGTGTATAATTAACAATGTTTGCAGCTCCGGTAAAGACATCGACTTAGCATAAATTCAGATATTTTAAATAATTATATAAATTGATATAATATATTTATTATAAAAATATATTTATTATAATATAGATATAATATGATGTCATATTAATTTATGAATTTATTTTTATAAAATCTATTTATCATTATAGAATTTCTTAAATGAAAATTCTAAACACAGCCTGACTTGGCAAATAGAATTCTTAAAAATTGATCATTGAGACATCAAGGGATATCGTCTATTACATGACTGGGGTGTTTTCACTTTCAAACCATATGATAAAAGAAAAATATATTAGCATATATAATGTGTGTTCAAATCTAACACACTTTTTAAGACATAATAAATTTAAAATACATGTAAAAATAAAAAATAAAAAATCATTTTTTAATAAAAAATTATTTCCCTATTTTCATCTCTATCATTATTTTTAAAGTTACGTTTAGATGTTGAACTGAGTTGAGTTGAGATAATAAAATATTATTAAAATATTATTTTTTAATATTATTATTATTTTGAGATTTGAAAAGTTGAATTATTTATTATATTTTATATTGAAATTTGAAAAAATTATAATAATGAGTTGAAATGAGTTGAGTTTTGTTTAGTGTCTAAACATACTCCTAAGACTGACAATCCGTAAATATTTTATGAAGGAAAACACTACTCTACCTCTTATTTTGACCTCTCAAAATGATTGCTTGACTTTTTTTTTGTTTTAATTAATGATTAAGAAAGTAATTTTAAGTGTATTGGTATATTTTTTTTATTTTTTAAAAATATTTAACTGTATTATAAAATATGAAAAAAAAAAAGAAAAAAAAAAAAAGTACCGCCCAGCGGTAAAGGTGGGGGCCGGCAGAGTAGCCCCACCGTTTTATGAATTAACTTTTGTAACGACGGGGTGTGGCTTTGAGGACGGCCACGACATCTTGCAGTTTTGAAAGGACAAGCTAGTCAACAATAATAAATCAATCATCAGAAGATTCCATCTCGATTGAAGAAAAAGCTGAACTTTTCCTAACTGACAGATTGTAAGATATTCAGGTTGATTTGATATAGAAATCTTAGAAGATTTTAAGGTTGATTTGATATAATTATTATGATTATTTTTAAAATTTTTTATATAAAATATAATAAATTATTCAATTTTTTTAAATTATAAAATAATAATAATATTAAAAAATAATATTTTAATAATATTTTATTTATCTCATTTAAAATTATCTTACATCTTCTTATTTTATTTTATTAAAGAGTTTTTTTACTCATCCGTAACTATTCATCAACTACACCCTACACATGAAGCGAATGTACTTTTTTTTTTCCCTTCTTGAATACCCATCCCACGTCCTCTTCTCTCTCGTCACCCAGCACCGTCGAGAATGTAATATTGGAATTGTACTTTTATTATTGGGATTGTAATGTTACACTTATGCTCATATTTGTTAGTCTTGGAATTTTAATATTGATTTTATTATATGTTAAAATCTAAAAGATATTGATATTTTTTGTTAGTAGTATAACGTCCGTTCTCGTAGTGGGATTTTAATAAATAATTTTAAAAAATGAGACAAAAATTACTATACTTTTTAAAACCTTTTCATTTCCTGGATATAAAGGATTTTAAAGTTAAAAATTTAATACTTGCATTTGTAAAGCTAAAAGAGAATTTTGTAGAGAATTCGTTTAACTAAAATACAAAGTCCTTTTATAAAATGATTTCATATATTAAGTAAAATGGCCTAGATTTTTGTCGCATTTCCCTTGGTCATGTATGTCCTGAAAATTCGTCTTCAATTTGTTTTTGGGAGGAGAGGGACATATATAAAAATAAAATGAGTCGAATACTTAATAAGTATTGCTTCATATTGTAAAAATATCCTAACATAGATTTTCATTCTTTCATTTGACATTTATCTATATATTTTACATAAAGTACTCATTTCCTTTAAAAATATTATAAGGTGGAGTTTTTATTTAAAAAACTTTTCCTTCCTACTAAAACATTTATCACACCTTGTAAATACTTCATAAAAGAGCTAAACGTTTTTAAAACATTCAATTAACTCTTATTACTTTTTCTCTATTCAGTACAAATTATAACGACCCGTGTGTTGGGTTTAGCAGTATTTTAGACCTGGATTTCGCTTGTAACCATAGGTTGGGAATCCCTTTCAGTCAGGATGTAGCACTAGGTGTACTACTAGTACTACTTACCTGTCATTGCAATCTACGCAGTCCATTGGTACCTTCATTAATTCAGTCATGACTATTATGTAGCTTTATACATTAAAATATTTATTCATTTCCTTTCCTTTCCTTTCAGTCATTTGCTTTTCATTATTTTTATTCATCAATCTATTTCATCTCATATACATCATTTCATAGCATAAACATAAACATCATCAAGAAATATCATTTCATAGTATTCTTTATACATCATTTCATAACATCATTTAAATTTCATTTCATAGCCTCATTTAAATATCCTTTCATAACGTCATTTAAATATCATTTCTTAGTTTCATTTAAATACTCTTTTATCGCATTATTTAAACATTATTTCTTATCATCAAGCATAAACCTCAACAATTCACATCATGAAAAGTAAAGACATAGCTACTATATGTAGCTTCTATCTCACATGCATACAACTACTCTTGAGGTGCTTAAATAGGGGCTGCCAAAGAAATCCATTACATTCATATACCTTAAAACATTATTACTTGGCATACTTTCATAAACATTATTTCATTTTCCTTCATTGCATAAAAAGAACATTTCTCATAATTTTTTTTTTTTTTCATTTCATTCAAAAAATACTATAAGAGTATGAACATAATATTTACCTAGACTCTATGAGTGTATGAACATAATATTTACCTAGACTCTATGCTACTTCATTTTATATAGTCCATTCATGTGCGTGTCAAATGACAACTTACATGCTTACATAATTTTATATCATTTTCTTTTCAAGTGCATATGCAACTTAAAATTAGAAATGCGTAAAACTATAATTGACTTAAACTTCCTTCACTTAGACTCATTCAAGTCACACTTCCAACACTTGACATTCAACTTTATGTCCTTATACCTTAAAGTGAATCTCCATGGTTCACTATAAAGGTTAAGGCACAATCCCATCAACTTCATCACTCCATTCCTCTGTTCATGCATAATTTAACCAATACTTTATCATAATCTAAACAAAAGATTATATATAACTTTAAGTCAACCTTGAGATTTAAACAGTGTATACTCATACTTAAGATAGACTATCCATTACATATGATAAATCTGTTCAGCACATATTTTCAATCAATTTACACATATATTCTATAAGAATACGAGATGATTAATTTTATTTGATAAAGAGAAAAAAGTCATAATAATCAAATAAAATAAACAAATCATTTAAAGAAAGGATATATAATGAACTCTGGTTGGACTAAGATTCACAAGAATTACTATAATATTTTATCCGGTGGATTTCTTCAATTCTAACACGTAATGGATATTCATTTCGATTAGGTCCATCTTAATTCCTAAATGTTTCCTTATCATGGCTTGCTTTCGGAGCCCAATGATTTGGACTTTTTATTTTTACTACTTTTTTAAGAGGTTTTAGTCCCCCGAATTTCATTCTCTGTACTTGACAATTTCTTGTATAATTAACAATGTTTGCAGCTTTAAAGCTCCGGCAAAGACAACGATTTGGCATAAATTTGTCCCAACCAGATGTTTTAGTCATAAAAGATTTTTATAAAAATAATTATATAAATTGATGTGATTTGATATAATATATTTATTGTAAAATTATTTTTATTATATATAAATTTAACATATCATATAATGTCGTATCAATTTATGAATGAATAATTCTAGTCCTCCTGCTCCCAGCTCTTGTTGGGAGCTACCGCTGGCATTTTTTTGTTTTTTACTTTGTGATTAAAGAAATTTTTTTTAATGATGATGTGATTTTTTTAAAAACAAATTAAAATTGTTAAAAAAATACACATAAAAAAAAAACACACCAAAATAGCTAACGGAACCAGCGGTGGCTGTAGTGTCGTCTTAAAAATTCAAGAAAATGATATTCTCACTATTAGTTCTTACAGCTCGATGTTGTTGTTGAAATTTTTTATTTAATTTATTTAATTTTTCTTTTTATTTAGTGATTAAGGAAGTCATTTTTAATAATATTGTGACTTTTTTATTTTTTAAAAAAATATTAAAAGTATAAAAAAATACATGTAAAAAAGACTAAAAAAAAAAAAATTATGGCTAACAGTAGCTCCCAACGAGAGCTGGGAGTGATGAACGTAGCACCATCTTTTATAAATTTATTTTTATAAAATCACTCAAATCAAAATTCTAAAATTCTAAACACTGGCGCAAATAGAATTCATAAAAATTGATCATCGAGACATCAAGGGATATTGTCTATTGACCAAACAACTACAGCTCCTAACATGTCATCTCGCGATAAGACTGCTTCAAAATAATAATATCTAATGGAAAAGAAAAGAAAATAAAAGGTTCGTTTCTTTTGTTACACAATTAATTTTCTATGAAATAATTGTCAGTTCTTTATTTGGTCCTTCGTTAATTAATATAATAACTTTTATATATAACGTCGAGGGTGGCTATGGTACAAAGTAAAATATTTTTGTACAATTTTGTGGCTCGTTTTGATCAACGATTCGGTATGTAGGTGAAACGTCCGGTCCCAGATAGGCTCGGAGAGTTATTGCATTTCACTTAAAATTATTTATTACAGTATATATATAAACTCCAATCCCTTAACTACATATAGATCTCACTGTTTTAACTCGACTATTTTAAATAATGACTAGTATCACATCATCTGAGCACAACAAATTTACTAAATAAAATTTCTTAGTACTCATATAACTTTTTTATGCTTAATCCACTATGTTTAACTAATCTCACTTATGTTCAATAATCTTAATCCTCAGTTGAAATATTCAAATCATCTGAAAAATATTGCGGAGATAAATGGTGAAATATCAACAATTCAGTAAATAAAAAATATATACTAATATATAAACCTGAGCCTTTTCACAGAATTCAGAATGCAGAACAAAATATTTTAATTTTAGAAATGCAAATCCAAATACATGTTGTCAGAATATCATAGCGACTATTCAAAATGTTCATATTAAAAAATGTCATTTGGTATAACATGACTGAATATCATGATCTTATCATATCATATCATAACATATCAGAATATCATATCAGAACATGTTTAACCCCCGTGGTAGGGTTGTGCATTCTGTGAAAAGCCAAACAGAACATAAATCACCATGATATCAAAGCAATTGCACTCGAAACAGAGGCCAATGGTCACTATTATGTCCTGTGATAAGGCTGAAGGTCACAATTATCACCCCCAACAGAGCCATATATTATAGCAAAACAGAATCAAAATCATCGGATCATGACCAGAAACAATATCAGATACAGAATCAAAACGTCATGCCAAATGTTTTTAGAATGCCACATCATATCAAAACAGAGTACTGAACAATTTCATATCATTTTCATATATTCAAAACCGATTCAGAGCATATTCACATAACATGCACAAATTTTCAGATTTTATATTCCCTTTTTTTGCAATGTCAGAAACAGGATGCCATAAATTATGTCATGTCTACACCAGTCATGACAAAAACACCTTTCTCTTTATATAGATTTCATGAATAATGTAGAACAAATAACTAAGGTTGTTTCAATTTTTTTTTTCATAACAAAACATGCATATTTTTCCAAGATTAACTCTAATTCATTTCTTTTTATACAATAGGAATCCTGTTTACCTGAACTTTTAATTTTTTTAAATTTTTTCAAAACAGTGCCAAACAAATATCAATCGTCACCTATAAAATTAGACACGTAACTTACGTAAATCTCCAAGTAAACACGTATTTTGATATTTAAGCCTAAAAACACCAAAATAACCTATTTTTCCTAAAACTTTTAAGATTCTCGCAACCCTAAATATCATCACTCCCCAAGTGAATCGATATTCACTAAATCTCTCCAACTAATACTTTAAATCCTAAATTATTTTACTACTGAAATCTAACTAGAAAAATTTAATACTAGTTAATATAATTATACCAAAAATCTATTACAATAGACAATAAAATTTCATTTAATAAAAATAAACTAGATTAGATTTAAAGCATTCAAAATAAAATTACACAGTTACTGTTTACTTCTGAAATTAAATTATAAAAATTAATGCTTAACAACATAATTTAAATCGCTTAAATATTTACTGTAAAAATAAAGTTTCTGGACTATTATGAATTAAAACTGAGTGCACTGAAAATATAAAGTCCAGTACGTAAACAAACCCATGTGAGCCCAAACCCAATTGTAATAATAAGGGCATAAACGTAATATCAGTTCAAAGCTTCCCCTTTGGCAGAGACAAAGAATATATTTCCATTGTGTAAACAAAACTTCACTGAGCAGAGAGGAGCCGTGCACGGATCCTTATCAAGAGAGAAGTGAACATGCGACGATGTAGGGAGATGGGCTGAGGTTAACGGTGGTGAGTGCGGCAGTAGAGTAGACGTTGAGAGAAACAGAGAAAGTGATGAGAGAGAGAGAGAGAGCACCGTGAAGGGAAGGGAGACAGACAGAGACAGTGCAGTGAATAGCTGTGGCTTTCCAAGAGGGACACAAAAGTTTTGGGATGGCACGGCCGGAGTTTTCTGTGGCTCTTCTAGCGTCACTTCCTGTTGTTGATTCCAGCGGGGTGGTGGTTTGTGGCCCACGGTAGGGGAAGCAAGTGCTCTGTTTTGAAGAGCAAAAATAGAGCCTGTCTTGTGAGGTTGGATGCGTGGTGGTTGTTGGCGTGGAGGAAAGGCTGTGCGACGGTATTTGGCTTGGCTTTGGGGTGCTAGTGCTCGGTTAGTAGTGTGGGCTAGTGGTGCAGGGGCAGTGCGATGGAGGATCATGGGCTGATGTATGTGGGGCTGGCGGCTTTGTGCCTTCTGTTTGGATGGCTACAATTTATGGAAGGGAGTCAAGGTGGCTGCCGGTTTCACGTTGGGGTGGGTAATGGCTAGTGGTTTCCGTCGTGTAGGGGGAATCACGGTAAGGGGGTTGGTTTCCGTTCGGCTGCTGCTGCGTTGGACGTGAGACTAAGCCGTGAGTTGCCTCATTTTCTCTCTGTCTGTCCAGGTGCAGCAACAGAGAGGTTAACGACAACTTGGGGCTGGTGGTTTGTGGAGGTGTAGCAAGGAAGAGGTTGGGTAGTGGCTGGCGGCAGTGGGCGGTTTCTGAAATACATGAGAGGGATATGTGTATTTATAGGTAATAAGAAAAACCTAGAGATGAGGGTAGGAGAAACGTGCATGTGCATGGGGGTGGAGTCATGTGTGGTGGTGAGTTTCTAAAAGTTTTGGATGTTGGGTCTGATTAGAGCGACCGAGTCTGGATCTAAAAAAACAAAAGGTGGGTCGATTAAAGCATCCCACGTAATCAACTGCTAAGATACCCCAACTAATCCTGTAAATTTTTCCGATCAATTCCCAAATAATAAAAAAAAAAAATCTAACTTGGTCCATTAAAGATTTTTCCCTAAACATCAAGCCCAATAAAAATCTCTATTCCGCACCCAAAATTTTTTTAGAATGCGAGCTTGGTGCTGGACCTGGGTGTTACGTCCTCCCCTGTTAAAAAAAATTTCGTCCTCAAAATTTATTGCATCTAAAGTAACATCTACACACTTAACCGTCACATCCAATCCATGCTTATTTTAATTTTCAATAAATTTTGTTGAACCTAATATTCCAAGATTTTTAATTTTTAGATATTTTCGCTCGATGCCTTAAATACCACCTAATTCACGCACTTAGTATCAATCATCATACACTCCAGGATCCAATTCAAGTTGTAAACCTAATTCAAGTTGTAAACCTCAACAACGGGCTCGATTAAAAGCCTAATAATAATTTCACTCAAGTTCTAATCTTAACTTCATATCAAATAGTAAACAGAACTCTTCACGTAATCTAACAACCTCATACGCAAAGCGAAAATTAAATTCTCCAAAGTCTAGGGTACTTAATCTCACTCTTTGTTCATGAAGATATCCAATTTGTGGCTCCTAAGAGCCTATTGTTCCTAAAATCCTCAAAAATTTGAGAATTCATAGCCAAGATTTAAGTCTTAAGTGATCTCAAGCCGGCTAATTTCGAAACCGTCACGAAGTTGCTCTCAACCCATCATACCAATCTCTAGATGCGAACTCTAATAATTCCACCCAATTACCTAAGGTTAAAATATCATAAATAAATTGCTGATGTAACTAATGACTTCCATACCTAATTTGACAACTTTTACCAAACTTTATTAAAATAAAGAATACATACACATCTATATATCCAATTGATGGTCTCTTTCATCATTAGTCATAATTAATACCCCTTCTCATCACCTAACCTTTCAGCTCCTAAGGTACAAAACTTAGCATAATCTATTGAGATGAAAGAATGGTAGCTCGAAAATCAAATACATCAATAGTTTTTTTTTAAGAACAAAAAAATAGGTAGAGTATCTGTATTGTGTTGAACTCAGGTTGACACTGTATTGTGTTGATTCTTGTCTCGTGCTGCTGAATCAGTCATCTGAGGCAGGTTAGGGTTCATACTCCCATCTAATTGTCTTGGACAATCTTTGATGAGGTGGCTATGCTTACGACATCAAAAACACCATCCGGTTTCTCTCCTGCATTCTCCAAAGTGTAATACATTGTATGACTTGTAATGGTTATTTTGTTGATTGTCCTGCACTTGTCTTCCTTCTCTTCCATGGTCCTTGATTCTTGCTCAAGGGAAACCCCAATGGCATCGACCTCTTCCTTTGCTCCTGAAGTTTAGCACTTCTCTTGAGACTTTGCTCGAGTGTTGTGGCCTTATCTACTAATTTTGTGAAATTCTAGATCTGAAAGCCCACCACTTGCTCATATATCCGGTTATTTAGTCCCTCAAACTTTTGGGTCTTCTTCTCCTCATCGAATAGTTTCATCTATAAAGAAAATCATTCCAAATTTCAAAATACCTGTGTTGCAATCTTTTGAATTAAGAGATTTTCAAATAAAGAAGTAATTACTAATTATTAAGTGATATCTAAATATGAACACGTGATATTTATATTATATTATAGACAATTTTAATAAAAATGACATTTCCTAGTAAAATAAGAATTGTTACTTATTATACATGATTTATATTTACAAACTATCTAACAAATTTGTCCTCAATTAAAAGATGGTGACATATTACATGCGTGGGGTGTTTTCACTTTCAAATCATATGATAAGTAACAGAGCTAAAGAACTAGGTCCTGAAGTAATCATGCCTAAAAAAATGAACATTGAAAGGCCAACAACACTCCCTCCATTCAGATCAGAGAACTGATAGATTTCAAAAATTGGACAGGAAATAAAGAGGAAAATCAGTATCCACCAACAAGTTTCCAATAGAGCAAAGGAAAAGGAAAAGTAATCATGAAAGTTTACTAAAAAAGAGATTTGAAAGCATTCTTTTTCGGTCTATATGTGAATCAGGAAAAGAAGCATGGTGCAAGTGCAAATTAGTCTATTGTTCATCATCTACCCACAACTCATCCATGCAGTATCAAGGAGTTCTCGCGCAGAAATTTCCAAACACGTGGCAGCAATCTAACGCAACCAACATACAACACTAACACATTAAATGCAAGCCAAGTATGGGAGACAACAAGCCACCATCTGGTACCTACTAGTCAATACCAATTGTCTCCAAACAGCTACCTCAATCATTCCTTGACACTAAATTACCCCACACCTCCCACACACGTGGCCCTCACTGAGAATCCAACATACAAAAACCAACTATTTCCACGTAGGCATTGCTCTCAACAGGCACATCAAATTTAATTCCCGTCAAAGAAGACTTATACCATTCTATTGCCAACTCAAAACCGAATCTGCAAAAATCCCCAAACACAAGCAACGACCCACCAATTCCAAACACAAGCAGTGACCCCTCGGTTTTCAGCCAACTCATAGCCCAATTTCAAAACATCAAAAGCCCAATGGCCCATCAATCCCAAAAGGAAGTAGTTTCCATCTTAGTAAGCCCATCGGGTAGGGCATGTCTCATAACTAAACATAAACATGACCCACCAAACCTCCAATTTGAAACCATTGATCCCTTTGAAAAAAAAAATCTCCATTGACAAGAACCCAAACAGCATCACCCAAAATTTTTGAAAAACCGAATGATTCAATTAGTTGGAAGAAGAGAAAATTTTACTTATCAAAGGCGAGACCTTAAACACCCCTGACCAAAAAATGTTTTCTTTACTCAACCACCCCAGCCTTCAACGAAGAAGAAGGAAGCACAAAAGATCTTCCCTTAATGATAGGCATCAACGACATCCCGGTTACACAGGCAGGGAAGATGGCAGACAACAACGACATCCAAACTGCAAAAGAAACAGAAACAAGGTAAGAAACTCTCTCAGACAGCAAAGCAAGAAAATCAACAAGAGCCTCAAAGAGAATCATGAAGAAGAATCGCCTCAATCCATACAAGCATCCAAAGGAAAGCTTTTCGGGTACTCAATCCTAGACCCATGTTATGAACCTTTTCCCCCTAAATCCAAAGACTGAATTGGCAGGGTCTAAACAGCCACCATCTTCTCCATGAGACTTCTGACATGGAATTGCAGGGAAATAGCCCGTCCTTGTGCAATAATAAATGTTAGGGCTTGCATCAGGAACCACAATCCAGATGCCATTTTCCTATCTGAAACTCTTTGGCTCATGTAAATACAAGTAATGTTGTAAATAGTCTTAGGTTCTCTAAGCATGTACGTATCCCTCTCCTTGGAAAATGGGGAGGTCTACTGTTTTTGTGGCGTCCAGGCTTGGACGTAGAACTTGTTTATGTTTCTAGTAATATCATAGCTATGTTGATCTACTCAGACCCCCAACACAATCTGTGGCTCTTAAATCTTGTTTATTACCCAGCAAACCATACGAAAAAACAATCTTTTTGGGATAATCTTAATGCAATAACAGAAGCCTTTCCAGATCCTATGTTAGCCATTGGGAATTTTAACTCTGTTTTAAATCAATCTGAAAAGATGGAAGGGAGTCCTGTTGCTAGCGCATCAAAACCAAAGGGTCTGAGTCTATTCATTGAAAAACATGGTTTAATAGACTTAAGCTACTTTGGTCCCAAATTCACTCGATCTAACAATAGACATTTTCCAAATAACATCAGAGAAAGACTTGGCAGAGGTGTGGTAAATCTGTATTGGAATTCCTTGTTTTCGGAGGCCATCGTAAAAAACCTCCCAAGATCTGCCTCTGATTAGTCTCCAATTTTACTTGAAACCTCTAAATCCAACAATCAGAAAAATATTTTAAATTTGAGGAGTTTTGGACTAGGGACCCAAACAGTTTGGAAGTGGTAAAAAAAGCTTGGAGCTCTCATTACACAGGAACCCCAATCTACATTTTAACAAGAAGATTGAAAGCTACCAAAGGGGCTCTGAAATATTGGAACATCACTTCTTTTGGTTATATTCAAAATAACATAAAGAACCTCAACAAGAAACTCCAGGAAATTCAAACTATTGATCCAACCCTCATTCAATAATTTTGGAAGAAAACCTTAAAGAAAACTTGGAGGAACAACTGAAGAGAGAAGAATCCCTCTAGCGCCAAAAATCAAGAAATGCCTGGCTTACCACTTCTGACCTAAACACTAAATACTTTTATGCCTCAACCACAATTAGGCGCAAAAGGAACAACATTGAAAGCCTAAAAGTTGAAACAAATCAGTGGACCGTAAACCCCACAATCATGAAAGAAAAATTTAAAGACCACTTCACAAACATCTTCAAAACCACAAATCCAATGATCTCAGAGGATATTGAAAACTTATTCACTAAAAAAATTTTAGAAGATGAAAATGCTTATCTCTGTGCTTTACCATCTGAGGAAGAGATCCTGAACACAATTAGACAAACTCCCTCAATAAAGGCCCCTGGCCCTGACGGATTCAATGGGCTTTTCTACAAGTTTTATTGAAACATAATAAAAAAAGATCTCATGACAGCTATTAACACATGAAAAATTGTTAAAAGAGCTCAACCACACCAACATTGCCCTTGTACCCAAAAATGAGAACCCAAACATTGAACAACAATTCAGGCCCATTAGTCTAGCCAATGTGTGCTACAAAATTATAGCAAAGATCCTAGCAAACAGGCTTAAAAATATCCTCTAAAAATTCATCTCACCACACCAAACAACTTTTTTACTTGGAAGACTCAGTCAAGAGAACACAATCCTAGCCCAAGAAGTCTTCCACCATCTCAAAAAAAAAAAAAAAAAAAAAGGAGGAAAAACCAGTCTCATGGTTATAAAAATTGACATGGAGAAGGCTTTTAACTACATGGAGTGACCCTTTATTCTTAAGATTTTCCAATCCCTTGGGTTCAACCAAACTTGGATAAATTGGATAAAGGAGTGCATTACCACAGTTACTTTCTCCATCATCATTAATGGAACTCCCACTGGTTTTATTCAACCTTGTCGTGGTATTAGACAAGGGGATCCACTATCCCCATTTCTTTTCCTAATGGGAAGTGAGGTTCTATCCAGGTTAATTACCATAGAGGAATTGAACAATAACATTGAAGGGATTAAGATAACACCAAGAGGCCCTTCCCTAACTCTCATTCTCTTCGCAGATGATCTCATTCTTTTTGTAAAGGCTACCTTTAAGATGCTCAATCCTTTGCCCAAAGCCTTGAAACATACACAACCTGGTCTAGCCAAAAAAACAATTTCAAAAAATCCTCCATCCATTTCAGCAAAAACATCTCTAACAGTACTATTAGGGAGATCAAAGAACACCTGACCTTCAAAGATAACATCCCTAAACTGAGATATCTGGGTTTGCCTCTCTATATAGGTGTTGATAAGAAATCTCTTTGTAAAGAAGTCATGGAAAAAATTGAAAACAGACTACAAGGATGGAAAATAAAAATCCTTTCACAAGTTGGCAGAACAACCCTCATTAGAAGTGTAGTCAACACATTCCCTTCCTACATCATGTCAACCTATACCATTCCAAGCTATACAACAAAACAGACAGACAAATTCTTTCGAAAATTTTGGTGGGGTATTGATGTGCAAAACATTCACAAACTCACCCCAAAATCCTGGTAATCAATCTGCACACCAAAATCCCTAGAGGGTCTAGGCATCAGAAAAATTTCTTGGTTTAACAAAGCTCTTATCTCCAAATTTGCATGGCACATGCTAAATGACACAAATAATCTCTGGTAAAACATTCTCACCACAAAATACCTCAGAAACACTACTTTTTTTGAAGTCAGAGCAAGACTCTCGGATTCATGGTTCTGGAAAAACATTTTGAAACAAAGAGACTTCATCAAAAGCAGTATTTGTGACCAAATCAACAATGGTGTCTCAACTAGAGCTTGGTCAAATCCTTGGATCTATACTTTAGCCTTTCTTCAACCACAACCAAATCCAACCAACCTCAACATGGATCAAAACATAAGAGTTTTTTAACTGATTTTGGAAGAACCAAGAAGATGGAACTCTTTATTACTTCAAGCCCTCTTCAACATAGCAACTGTTAATGGCATCCTCAAAATTTCACTCTCAACACATGATTAGATTAACAGAGAAGATAAGATCAAATTGGCACTTCATAACAGTGGCAAATTCTCAGTCAAATCAGCCTTTGCCAACCTAACAAATACACAAAACCCTCAACAGAAAACCAAAACTCTGACTAAAATGCAAGTTAGACCAAAACTCTTGCTCTGAAAAATAATGCATAATATTCTTCTTACCAAATTACTCATCAAAAGAGTAATACCTACCATTCAAGGAGAGCAAACCCTTTGCCCCCTCTGCAAGACTAAAGAAGAAAATCTCACCCACATTTTCCTTAACTGTCCCTTCTCAAGAATGTTATGGAGACAATCCCAATGGCCAATCAACATCTCTACCTTAGCCAATCAACCAATATCAAATTGTCCCAAATTGTCTTCAATCCTGCCCACCTCATAAAAATCCTAGCAGAGGAAATTCAACCATTCCAACTCTTTGCTACTCTAGCCATGGACAATCTCTGGTTTCTTAGAAACCAAGTTCTCCATAATACACAATGCCCAGCTCATGAGTGGTTTGTTTCTAGAGTCAAAAAGCTTAATAAAGAACACAGTAAAGCCTGGATCATCAAGGAACACTAAGAGAAACTGAAATGGCAGACTCCCCCAGAAGGCTACCATTCATTAACTTTTGATGTAGCAATCCGAGATCAAGGCAGCATCATAGCTTCAATATGCAGATCAGAAAGTGGAATCCCAATCTTTGTTCAGACAGAATACATTTGTAGCACCAACTGAAACATAGGATAAGCATTAGCGGCACTTATGGCTATCCAACAAGTACTAATCAAGGGCATAAAAAAGATTATAATAGAAGGAGACTCAAAACATGTTGTTCAAGCTGTATCAGATCCAAAGGCAGCCACAAATTGGACAATGTAGGCCATAATAAGGGATATTCACTACAGTCTGCACATATTTGAAGACTGGAAGGTGAAAAAAATATATCGATCTCACAATCGATTTGCGCATAACTTGGTGCAATGGGTAGCTTCCAAACTCAAATTTGGAAACACACCCCTCATTTCAATCCCGCAATGTCTCCTGGACTTTCATAGTGAAAATGACCCTCCTTATTTATTTGTATAATTATCTATTTGTGTAATTATTATCAGACTTTGTATTAGCTTCTATTTCATCAATGAAATTTGCCTAAAAAAAATCATATGATAAAAGAAAAATATATTAGCATATACAATGCGTGTTCAAATCTAGCACACTTTTTTTAAAATATAATAAATTTAAAGAGCGGCACTACAGTCACCGAAAAAGTGTCTCGAGAAAATGTCGCGACAAGTGTATTTCACTTTTTTTTTCTTTACCTTTTTTTTATTTATTTTTTTAATCATTATAAAAATTTTAAAAAATAAAATCTTCGTAACATTATTAAAAAAATACTTCTTTAATTATTAAGTAAAAACAATACCGAGAGAAATGCTTGGAACACATTTGTTGGGATTCCAAGTATTTCTGAAATTTAAAATACACATAAAAAAAAAATATTTTCTAATAATAAGTTCCTCAATTTTCATCACTAACATTACTCATCTTGAAAAATCTTATGCCTGACAACCCTTAGATATTTTATGGAGAGAGAGCTGATGAGAGAGAGTGGTAGACGTCTAGTGTGTTTTGCGCAAAAAAAAAAAAAAATTAAAAAAAAAAGATGAGAAGCAGCCACGTGTTGGGTTTGCTCCTTTGAAGTCCCACACTAGTGGGAGAGAATTGAGGAGCAGGCCTCAAGACCTATAAATATAGTACTTGGCCTCTTAGTTAATTACACCAATCATAAGCTTAATTAGTAACTTGTGACTTTAAGAAAAATCCTCTATTAGCCTTTTTTTGTAAAAAGGAAAGATGTGAGAGTTAAAGTTTTGCTAGTGGGGAAGCTTTGTGGTTGTCATTTGGGGTGAGGAGAAAAATTGTGTTATTGTAATAATTTTTCACATAGTGCATTTTCTTCTCTGGGTTTGGTGGTTTTTCTCATGTTTTTGGAAGTTTCCACGTAAATTCTTGTGTTGTTATTATTTCTCTGTTTTTCTTTATATTCACCAAAAAGTGGATCTTGGAGATAAATTTGGGAGGTCCAAATTCCTAACAAGTGGTATCAGAGCTATTCGGTTCTTTTTGGTGGGTGGAGCTTTGGTGTGGTAGTGTGGATATATACAGTCTAAAAATGTTCTGTTTAGGAGATTGATATTTAAGCAGTCCAGTGTGACCCTCCAATCTTTCCTAGGAACCTTAAAGTTCTATTTAGAAAAAAATAATCTTTTTTGAGAACTTACTTAGTGAGTACCATTCATTTATACGGTAAAAATTTGAGGCAATGTCAGGAAGTAAGGTTTCAAATCCTACTAGATATGAGGTGGATAAATTTGATGGAAGAATCAATTTTGGCTTATGGCAAGTTCAAGTCAATGATGTTTTGATTAAATCAGGATTACACAAGGCGTTGAAGGGCAGACCAACCCCTGAAGTCAGCAGTGATACTAGAGTGACTGGTGAAATAAAGAGCAAATCTGTAATGAGCGATGAAGATTGGAAAGATCTGGATTTGAGAGTAACAAGTGCGATACGTCTGTGTTTGGCCAATAATGTTCTTGCAAATGTACATAGAATATCTACTGCAAAGGAACTCTGGAAAAAACTCGAAGAGTTGTATCAGACAAATGGCGTCTCAAATTGGAAATACCTGAAGGAGTAGTTTCATACACTGCAGATGAGTGAAGGTACGACTATTTCAGATCATTTAAGTGTTCTCAATGGCATTGTCTCTTAGCTAGAATCTATTGGAATTAAAATTGATGATGAAGATCAAGCCTTAAGGCTCATCTGGTCTCTTTCACCTTCCTATGAGCATATGAAGCCTATTTTGATACATGGGAAGGAGAAAATAATTTTTTCAGAAGTTACCAGTAAACTATTTTATGAAGAGAGAAGACTAGGTGGTGGAAGAAATGGTCCACCTAGGAACTTAGCATTGGTAGTAGCTGGTAATGGGAAGAAGAAGAACTCCATGAAGATGAAAGTAGTTTGCTGGGGGTGTGGACAATCTGGGCACATCAAGAAAAATTGTCTAAAAGCAGGAGCATGTTCGACAAGTGGCTCCAAGTCAGTAAATGAAGATATTGGTAATGAAATTAACGTTGTGTCTCTCTCCATGGAAGACGATATCTTTTAAAGGGACATGTACATTCTCATGTTATGCCGCTAATTCCCAAAGTTGTCATGATAGATAATGTGTTAATGTTAGCGGGTCCACTAGTTTGCACACAGGCATTGGTTTGGCATTAATGCAGGGTGTGTGGTAGAAATTTATGTCGATGGCTGATGAACTTCCAGGAAAACCAAATGTGGAAGTTGCATCATAATTTTCAGTAAGGTTACTTTCGACATGGGCTGAAATTAAAATGCTTGGAATTGATTTATTCTGAGTATGTATGCTTTTATGGTAGAACATGATAGCGGAAGTTATGAAAATCTTCATTGTAGTAGAGCGTGGCTGTGGGATCAACTAAAGTCGTAAGGTGGAGATTGTTGGATTTGCTCCTTTGGAGTCCCACACCGGTGGGAGATAATGGAAAAACAGGCCTCAAGGCCTATAAATAGGGTACTTGGCCTCTTAGTTAATTATACCAAGTTATAAGCTTAATTAGTAACTTGTGACTCTAAGAAAAGTCATCTATTAGCCTTTTCTTGTAAAAACGAAAGAGGTGAGAGTTAAAGTTTTGTTAGTAGAGAAGTTTTGTAGGTGTCATTTGGGGTGAAGAGAAAAATTATGTGATTGTAATAATTTTTTACATAATATATTTTTTGTCTAGATCTGATAATTTTTTTTTATTTTTAATAATTTTCACGTAAATTTTTATATTGTTATTATTTCTCTATTTTTTTCTTTATTTTATCAAAAAATAGATCGGATAAATTTGAAAGGCCTAAATTCTAAATACCACGTAGTGTGTAATATATGCACAAGCTATCATGACTATTAACTTTAGCAACGACGGGCTGTGGCTTTGAGGACGGCCACGACATCTTGCAGTTTTGAAAGGACACGCTAGTCAACAACAATAAATCAAGCATCCGAAGATTCCATCTCAATTGAAGAAAAAGTTGAACTCTTCCTTCTTTACTGGCAGATTGTCACAATCATCACAAGGTATTCAATATCTACTCCACAGTCCACAGGAATCCCCTCTTAATTCAATGGTAAAAAGTGAAATAATTTGTATAAATTTTAAATACACATATTTCATACAAGATTTTATAAAAAAATAGATTTAATATTAAAAAACTATAAAAAAATTATTATTTATTAATAACATTTAATATTTTACAAAAAATTTTATATAAAACTTATCTATTTAAAATTTGTACACCTAACATTACTTTAATAAAAAATATCAAGAGGCATTTCCCCACCTCTCTCATGTTGGCCAGTGTCCTTATATAATATTTTTTATATTTTCAAACTATTATAAATTTTAAGTCCAGTTTAGATTGGTAAAGGATTTTATTTAATCTTATCTTATTTTATATCATAATTATAATTTTTTTAAATTTTAACATAAAATATAATAAACAATTCAATTTTTTTAAATCTCAATTCAATTTTTTAAAATTTTAAAATAATAATAATATCAAAAAATAATATTTTAATAATATTTTTTTCAACTTTCATCTTTAATCTAAAATCATCTTATCTCTAAATCCAAACTATCCCTTAGAGTAAGGTTAGATATAATAATAAAGTGCGTAAGTATTGTTTAATTTTTTTTTAAAAAAATAGAGTCTAATATTAAAAAATTAATTTTTTATCATATATGCGATGTTTGCACATTTTACGACTGTAAATATCATTTATCTAGATTTTATATTTTATCTATCATTAAAATTAACACATATGTTTTCAAACTACCACGAACTAATATTTACGCCCTTCATTAAAATCTCATTATTGAAATTGTATTACATTGCATGCACTAGTTTTACTTGATCTAAACGGATATGATTGAATTAGCGTGCATATGACAATTCTATAGTTTGAACGTGCAACTAATGTGTGAATTTTGCTAATTTGTACTTTGCAAAGTATGAAAAATATGGTAGTTTAATTCATGTCAAGATCTACATTGTTCACATAATGCTATAAGAAAAATTGAAAGTTATATATTAGGAGTGGTAACATGTGACACGATCCATGAATCCAACAGGAACACGACATGAAATTAACAGGTTTATGTTTGATATAAATGAGATCGGGTTAAAAGGAGTTTACACATTAAGATACAATTAATAAAAAGGTCAACCCATTTAACCCTGATCTATCCTCAATAACTCGTTTAAATTTTATTTTAAAATTATAATTTTATTATTGTTGAATTGTAATATTGATATTTTTCAATATGCTTATACTTTTATTATTGGGATTGTAATGTTGCACCTATGCTCATATTTATTATTCTTGGAATTGTAATATTGGTTTTATTATATTTTAAAATTTTAAAAATATTGATAGTTTTTGTCAGTAGTGTAATGTTCGTCCTCGTGGTGAGACTAGATTTCCATCACCTTTCCCTTGGGCCATGTTTGTCCTAAAACTTTGTCCTCATTTTGTTATTGGGAAAGGGAGGGGCATACATAAAAATAAAATGAGTCGAATACTTCATAAACATTAATTCATACTGTAAAAATATGCTAATATAGATTTTCATTCTTTCATTTGACATTTATCTACATACTTTACATAAAGTATTCATTTCCTTTGAAAATATTACAAGGTGGAGTTTTTCTTTAAAAAGCTTTTATATCTTGCTAAAACATTTCTCACACCTTGTATATCCTTCATAAAGAGCTAAACAATTTCAAAACATTCAATTAACTCTTATAACTTTTCCTCTAGCCAGTACAAACTGTTACATCCTGTGTGTTAGGATTAGGAATCTTTTGGACCTGGATTCTAGCAGTGGCCACAAGTTGGGAATCCCTTTCTGTCAGGGGGTAGCACTAGGTACACTACTAGTTCTACCTATCTGGCATTGCAATTTGCCCAGTCCATTGGTACCTTCATTCATTCAGCATGACCATTACGTACCATTATACATTAAAACATTCTTTAATTTTATTTTATTTTCATTATTTTCATTCATCAGTCCATTATATTTCATAAACATCATTTCATAACTTAAACATAAACATTATTAATAAACATCATTTTATAGCATTATTTAAATATCCTATTATAGCCTCATTAAATATTTTTTCATAGCGTCATTTAAATATCATTTCTTAGCTTCATTTAAATACTCTTTCATCACATTATTTAAACATCATTTCTTAGCATCAAGCATAACCTCAACACTTCACTTCATGAAAAATAAATACAATAGCTACTACATATAACATCCATCTCACATGTATATACAACTACTCTTGAGGTGCATAAATAGGGCTACCAAAGAAGCCCATTATATTAATATACCTTAAAACACTATTAATTAGCATACTTTCACAAACATCATTTCATTTTCCTTCGTTGCATAAAAAGAACATCCATCATTTAATTATGTGTTGCAAATGAAATCGATGCAAATATCCATTTTTTTGTGACAGTTTCAATGTCGTCGTTGAATAATAGCGTGAAGTAACTTCTAAAGCACACGTGAACAATACAATTTCTTTTTGCTGTGAGATGTCTCTTTCTCACGGCGAATTTGTCATTGCAAATAATGGTTCTCACGTCTGTTATTTCCTTCAATAAAGAGGATTAATTACGGCAATTTTTTATGAAACGCCGCTAAAACCTTAAAGCAATATATTTTTTTCCTTGTAGGTGTCCCATGCTCATTCTCTCATTGCTTCCCACCATCATCGACCTCCCTTTGTTATTTTCCTTTTGATTTTCCCTTCCCAAATCGAAGACGACGTCTAGCAATGAAGTAACTGTGTGGTTTGTTCGATGAATCCTAAGGTAGGCATAAGAAAGTCTCGAGCCTTATCTCCTTCCATTGTCTTCAATTTGTAATGTCATTCTTAGGGTTTATGGACTATTTTCTCGAATTTCTTGGTCTTCTCAAGTTTACAATCTTATCGACACCACATTCCTTAAAGTATTGTCATTTGCAAGACTTAGAGATATGATCCCACCATTGATGATGGAAAGCAGAGCTGGATTTCTAGGAGGAGCAACAAGGACAAATATGAACTCTAGATGAAGATAGTACTGATTGTGCAATAAAGAAGTTAATCCACATTGATGATACTATAAAAATATATCATAAGGATAATGATACTTTGCTCGATGGTTTGGAATACTAGTGAAATGTTTCGCTAGTATTTTATTTATTTATTTTTGTAACAAATTATTTGCAAGCAAAAGGATCATTTTTTCTTTGAAAATATATTTTTGTGACGATTAACGTATGTCGCAAATACGCTTTTAGCGTCAGAATCCAAATTCGTAAAAAAAACTTTATTTGTGATGAATGTTAGTCGTAAAAAAAGTCCTTATGGTTCCCACAACCTTTTAGCTTCGAAAAAAAAATATCGTTGGAAATTGCTTATTTGTGGCGATTTTTATAGTATTTGTGAAAAATAGTTACTGCTGCAAAAACGTTTTCTCAACGATTTTCATTGGCAAAGAAATGAATATTTACGGTGACTTTTTAACTATTTGCGACCAACTTAATCACCAGAAATAATAAGCTATTTGCGACGATTTTTGACTTTCGTTGATTAAGAGAAAAAGTGACTCTAAAATTCCAATGAATGTGCAGCGAATCAAAAATTGATGGGAAAGATCAATTGTAACAATTTTGCCTACTTTTTGTGACAGATTGCTTCGCTGCAAAAAGTACTTTTTCTTGTAGTGTGGGAGGTAAAACCGTAAAAGGAGTGGAGATTTTTTTTTTTAAAGGAAAAAAACAAATAAAGCATAAAACGAATAGGTAGGTTTACTAGAAATGGGAGTGGACAGAAGATTATGGTGTAATTCGTCATGATGGCATAGTAGTTTAAATGAGTAAAGGACGTGCAGTTCTTTTAAAAAAATAAGTAAATATGAGACTCATATCGAAATTTCAAAAATATTCTTATTAAAGCATCATTTGGCATATAAAAAATCAGAGACATCATCTTCATATCATATCAGAGCATCACATCGGGACAGATACTATGTTTAACCCACGTGGTAGGGTTATAAACTACCATTATACCCGTGACGAGGCTATATGCCACTATTATACTTGTGGTGTGGCCGTATACCATTATTATACCCGTGGCAAGGTCTTAACCAAAACATAATAGAAACAACATCAAAACCAGATTATAATCAGATATAGAATCAGAAATTCATGCTATAGTTTTTAGATGTCATATCATATCAAAACAAAGTACTGAATAGATTCAGATCATTTAACATATTCAAAAGATATTCAGAACATCTTCACATCACATGCAAAAATTCTCATAAATTTCATATTCACTCTTTTTGCATAGTTCATAAACAGAATACCAAAAATTTTCTCATGTCGACACCAGTTTTGACAAAAATAGTTTTCTCTTTCATATAGATTTCATCAATAATGCAGAACAAATAACTGAGGTTGCTTCAAATTTCTTTTCATAACAAAACATGTATATTTTCTAAAATCATCCCCAATTCATTTTTTTTATGCAAAATCTAGTATAGGAACCCCGCTTACTTGGAATTTTTAACTTTTTAGAAAATTTTCACAATAGTGTCGAACAAATATTAATCGTCATGTATAAAATAGTCATATAACTTCTGTAAATTTTCAATCGAACACGTATTCCGATACTTAAACCTAAAATGTTTAATTAACCTATTTTTCCTAAAATTCTAAAATTCTCGTAATCTTAAAATATCGCCACTTCCCAAATTCATCGACATCCACTTGATTTCTTCGTATAATACCTTAAACTCTAAATGATTTTCTCTATAAAATAAAATTGTATGGCTAACTTATTTACTTAATTAACACTAAGCTCACGTGAAAAGACAACTCCATCTTAATATTTACTTTACATAATTATAATTTAATCTATTATAGTTTCGTTTAATAGAATAGAATTAATCCTATCTAAACCGTTCAAAATCAAATTAAAAACTTACTATTGAAGTTCATTTATAAAAATTCTGATACTAAATAATATAATAATAAGTAATATACTTTAAAACCCTAACTATCTTCTGTAATAATATTTATACTTAAAACGAAGCCTTCACAGAGTAAATTAAAGACCAAGCCCAACGTTAACCAGGGTTATTTTGAGAATTGACCATAAATATGTATGGGTTCTTTGGGAAGGCTGGAACTTAAAAGGAAACTCATAGACACCCAAACTAAATTGTGTAACAGAGAAGAGTCCATACTCACCGAGCAGGAAGGAGAGACGCGATGGGGGCAATGCTGGGCATAGATCGAAGGTGGTCAATGTGGTGGCACGAGAGAGAGAGAGAGAGAGAGAGAGAGAGAGAGAGAGAGTGAGTGAGTGAGTGAGTGAGCATGGCGTGAGGGAGAAATGAGAGGTTATCGAGAGAGAGTAGTGGCTTGGGTGGCGTGAGGTGCTCGGCAGCACTTTCTGTGCAGGTGGTGAGTTAGGGTGGGGGCTGGCGTTGTGCGATGTATTTCCCGAGATGAAGTGGTGGCTGGTTCAAGTTGTGGAATTACTTTATTTCGGTTGATGGTTTTCGGTGACTGGGTGACGATGGTGTAGGGCAGCGTTTCACGGCAACTGGGTGTGTTTACGTGACTAAGGTGTGGAGTAATAGCTACGGCTGGACTAGGGTTCACAGTTTGCCAATGGGCTGGGCGGTGCTTGGTGCTTCTTGGTGCAGGGTGGCAGTGGTGTGACAGAGCTTGGCAATGGGGTTGTTGGCATGGAGGCGGGAAGGAACTCATCTATGGTACTGAATTTTATTGTGACAGAGGGTCCTATAGAAAGCGGAACAGATGCATGAGATTAGAGGGAGAGGGAGAGGGCGACGCGGGGCTTATTCCATGGTGGTTGATGGTTGAGATGTGGAGGCTAGGTGTTGGTTTCACTGTGCAACGGCCTCGGTCTTCATGGAGGCTGCCAGACTTCGCATAAGGGAGCTTCATGGTGGAACCGCTTGTGCAACAACGCATATATGTTATGTATATGTATGCAGTACTGAGTACCCTAGGGCAGCGATAGAAAAACGACATGATGCTATGAGGTTATAGCAATTGGTAGAGGTTAGGAATTTTAAATGGGAAGAGGACTCTAAATTGTGATCCTAGTAGAAAGAGGCAGGTATGACTTGGGGTTATAGAGAAATGGGCAGTTGCGTCTTCACAAGAGAGGGCTAAGGTCATGTGGAAAAATGTTCTGAAATGTGATCTTTATCTATATACGCTTAGTTGGAAACCTAAACGAAAGAAAAGGAAGAAATCAATGTGCATGGAGTTATGCACGGGTCTCATGCAGTGCTTTTGGGTTTTAGCTCGTGAGTTTTGAATTTTTGGGTCCATTTTCAAAATGTTAGGGGCCCACATCTTGGGTAATGAATGGTCTTAACAAATATGATAGGCCGGTTAGAGCAGTCTAAATAATCGTTCTGGTTTGTCTGTATTTTCATGGGTCGAGAATTGAATAAATACTAATGGACCTAGTATTCGATAAATTTTCATGGGCCTCGTCTCAAATTTTAAAATAAAAATTTATAGAATTCGTGCTTGGCTTGGGCTTGGTGCTGGACCTGGATGTTACATTGCACAACCCAAATTGTATCTAGAATTACTCAAAAATAAAATATATTTATTTCCATGATGGCAACCTTCATCTTTTGAAGTGTAATTCTTGGTGTTTGCCTTGCTGAAATCTATTTGGTAACAACAAAAAACCATATATACTAATACATTTTTGAATTGATACATTAATAATATAGAATTTTTTTTAGCAAGATACATAAATAATATTAAATAGATGACGGTATGTATATATTATATATATATATATATATATATATATATATATATATATATACTAGTAACAGAGTGACGTGTAAGGGACATTTGCCTAATTTAGTTAATTAAGAATATTATCATACTTAAATTATGTTAAAACTCTAATTATTTATATGATTTTAATTTCTTAAAAATATTTAGTAAAATTTCATCATTTATTTAATGATGAAAGATTAGTTTTTTATAAATTAAATTTGATAGTTTATATATGATATGCTATTTATATTTTAATTATTTTAATTTTAAATTAGTTTAAATCAGTGTTTAAATTTCTATTGTTAGATCAAATCTAGGGACTTAAAATAAAGGATTGAGATTTAAATCCACAAAAATTTCATTTTCCCCTAACTTTCCCTTTCTCCCTCTCTCTCCTTCCGCTTCAGAGCCTTGTCTTCCCACTCTCTCACCCGATCTCCACCCTCAAGCAGCCCAGCGCCACCATGCTTCACCAACCACTTCACCGGCTTCCCTCACCGATGACCAAACCCCATGGTCGAAGCCCCTTGGCAGCTCCTCCCTTAGCTGCACGCGAGCAACCCGAAATGGGTCTCAAGGCATGGGTTCCCCACCCTTGCGCCACCGCGGCTCAGCCCCAACTCCACCAAGCACCACCACCGAGCTCTCCTCACGCTGTGGACCACTTCCATGGAACCCACCACCCGTAGCTCCTCCGTAGCCCACCCACGCAGCGCCTCTACAAGCACGAGTTTCTCCCCGTAGCACCGCCGTTAGCCAACCCACGCCACTGCACCACCACAACGGCCTAGATCCGCTACCTACAGCCCACGACGCCGCCACCAGCCTTCCATGGCACCTCCTCTGCTCCTCCATGCCTAGCCGAGCCACTACCTCTCCCATTTTATGATTTTGTACATTTTGTATTTTGTGATTTGTAGAAATAGGATGATTTACGGTGAGTTTGTGATCATCCTATGATGATTTTGAGATGATTTACGGTGAGTTTAGACGGTGGTTGCTGTGAGGTTGTGAGGTTGAGATCAAGGGATATAAGTGGAAGACGGAAGTTTATACTGTGCATTACTGTTCATCAGCCGATAGGCTCTTTTAAGTATAAGGATATATATATATATATATATATATATATATATATATATATATAAACAATCTTTGGAAACAATGCAAGTTATCCAACATCTCAATATGTAATTGGGGAACTATAATCTTGTTAGCGTTTGCTAAATTTTTTTATATTTTTGAACCAGAGTGTTTGCTAAATTCGATGTTCAAACCAATGAGTAAATTATGTTATTGGAGTTGGCTTAACATGGTTTGTTAGATGAGATCAATAATTGATAAGAACTTATCTGTAATTTTATTATTTGATTAGATAAATATGAATGTTGGATTAAAAACACATTATCGACTTTCCGGATTAAAAAAGAGTTTGATCAACCCAAGTACTATTCAAGTAGCATGATATTGGTCAAAATCCTCTAATTTGACTGACAACACTTTAATTTTTTATTAAAAGATTTTAGAATAAAATCTTCTCTCTATATATTAAAAAAAAATATATAGCAAGATATTGGCTAAAGCTATCAATGTAGAGATTAGGATGTGTTTGGCTATTAATTCAAACTCAATTCATTTCAATCTAATTATTTATGAGAATCATTAATTTTTTAATTTTTTTTGAGAAAGTTAAACTTATCTCTATAGACTTTATACATTTAAACCTAATAAGTTAAATTTATCTCAACTTAAAATTAAACCTATTTCAATGAGACTCGTAAAAATTACTATTTACAACACAATTCAACTCATCTCAACATCTAAATTTATATGATACTTAAGTTAAGTATGCTAAGAGAAGTTTTATCTTTATTTTATTTTTTTATTATTTTTTTAATCAACCAAAACTCCTTTGCATTTTTGCAACAATTTATTTATAGGCCATCCATTTCTTTCAATACAATAGCGCTGATCTCACTAGATCCCTTTTCTATCCATTTTTGCTCCCCGTTCATTTGAAGTATCTTCCGTGCTAATACATGAGCAGTTGTATTCTCTTCACGAATAGTGAACTGAGCATGCCAATTTGTCCTCAATAACATAATGTGTTTTATCTCTGTCAACAACTGTCCTGTCCAAGTCCAATCCTGCTTGCTCTCTTTTATATAGTTTGCATCACATTCTTTGCATCTCTTTCAAACACTACATCTTTCACCTGTAGATTAGAACATATTTCAATTGCCTTCCACAAAACATAACTTTCAACTAGGAAATGTTGCCTATAAAAGAAAAACAAGTACTTGATGAAATAAGAATATGACTCTTGCTATTTCTAGCAATTACACCAATCCCCAGCTTTCTATTTTCTCTTTCTGTCTCCTCATTTTTTTGCTATCTTTTATTCAGTTTCTGTGATTCTCAAAAATCTTCAAGGCTTGAAATTGCAGCTTTTAAAACATAACTTAGGATTTCAAACTTATTTTAAAAAACATACATGTTCCTTCTATGCCATAGTCCTCTAAAGATCTACATGGATTTCTGTTCTTGACAAATTAATGTCTCTCGACAGTTGCAGCAACTTAAGATTGGAATTTGTGAGCGAGAAAACCCGTGACAACGCCACCACCCTCACCCACCCACCCTAGTCCGGCGAGTGACTCCTCACCGCCGGCGCAGACAAGATCGACAGGCCCCGACGACTAAGTCGAGGGACGCCCGGCGTTGGTCATCCCTCTAGTGACCCGGTTTCTTTGCAAGATCCAATTTTGGGATTTGTGTTTTCCATTCTCGGTCATCCCTCTAGCGTCTGATCTGCGCTTCCGTCTCCTCCACTACCACAGACAAGATCGATGACTCCAGTAAGGGCCTTCCAACATCGGTACCTCTCCGGCGACCGAGTTTCTTGAGCAGTTTTTCAGTTTTGACTCACAGATCTGGTTTTCTCTTTGTACACTTCCACGATGGGAAGTTTGTTCCGGTGACCTTTCACCAGAATCATCCAGCCTTCTTGATTGTTTCTACAGTTTTGGGATATTCATGGGCATTCTTAAACACATTTTAATAGAATCAAAGGTGTTTATATTGTCTATGGAGGGTGAAAATTATTGTCATATCACAGAAAGGGGCATGAATGTAACCAAGGAGATGGCGCTCAGTCATGCCAGTGCTTGTTGGCTGGCCAATACAGTGGAAGAATGTGTTTTATCGGAAGGAAGGAAAGACTTCTTCAAGACATATATGGATGGAATCAATGTTCTGTTTGCTCATAGGAGGTCTAACGCTTATGGGCATTTTTTGGAAGTAACTGACTATGGTGGTGGTAGGGGGGTCATGGTCTCTTAGCGATCCTGGAAGGAGTGGAAGGAAAGGGTTGGAAGAGCTTTTCAATGGAGTTAAAACAGAGTTTGGCTAAGAAAGCTCTAGTCCTTGCACCACAAATGGACAAAGAGGTAGAGAAGGGGAAGGAGATTGTGAGGTAGTCCAAATCGTACACAGAGGTGGCGGTGGGTGGAGCAAAGAAGAGGGCGGCAGCACATGGAGTTAAAAGTCATCCTTTTGTGTTTGAACAAAAACAGAAAAAGGAAGGCATGGCGGGGGAACTTTCGGTGTGAGGTAGTCCATATCGTACGTAGAGGTGGCGGTGGGTGGAGCAAAGAAGAGGGCGGCAGCGCATGGAGTTAAAAGTCATCCTTTTGTGTTTGAACAAAAACACAAAAAGTGAGGCATGGTAGGGGAACTTTCGGTGGGATTTGGTCTGAAGAGGGAAGGGGGAAGATGCAAATTAGCTGAAAGGATAGTTGGACTCAGTCCTATGGCTGTTCAGGAGAATGCGAGTTGATGAGGTATCTGCATAGTTTGAAAAAGGAGGAGTTGATGAGGTCTCTGCATAGTTTGAAAAAGGAGGTAACAGGCGTGAAGGTGGATTTGAAAATGTTTAGAAATGAGATAAAGTCTTGGATTTTTAAGATAATCAAAGATTTGGGTCTGGGCTTGGGCCAAAGTCTGCGGCCCCTAAAAATAGGAAAACTTGGGAAGGCCAAACTTGGACTGGGCCACATAAGCCCATTTCGCCTCCCAAACCCGAAATGGAGGCCGAAATTCCATGGGTCTGTGTTTGCGAAGGGCTCCACTTCTGGGCCAGTTTCATGGTCCAACGAAAGTCCTAGGCACATGGACCAACTTCCGTTACACGAGCCAGAAGAGAACCTTATCTCGACGCTAGTAACCTCTGTCGTCGATCTCGGAGACCCTTACGCCGGCATTCCTTCATTGGTGACAATAGCTCCTATGCAGAAATGCACTCAAGCTTTTACGGAACACTCAGGGGAGGCATTTGGCCTTGGGGGGCCACAGACCAAGTTGTTGACAATATCTGGGTTGTCCCCGGTCATCAAGGCGGCAAAGCCGACGACATTGGTGTCTGCGAGGGTCACAACAGTCCCTGTGAAGAAACTTTTGCGTGTTTCTATGAGACACTTGGTGGAGGCTTCTAACCTCGGGGGGCTGACTCACAAAAAAATGAGTAGCACAAAAGTTATCCTAAGTGCAAGAGGGTGTCGTGTAATAATTAGGAATAAATTCCTAAATCGTCTCTTCAGGAAAAATTACTTAAAATCAACCCCGTTTAAAATGGTGAAAATATTTACAAAGAGAAAGTAAAAATGGTGGTATGTGCAATGAATGGAAGAGTGCAACAGGAATAAAAAAAAAAAAAGCACTAGTCATGGGCTAGATTCATATTTTTAGATTTTTTTTTATTGTCGGAATGAAATGTAAAAAACTAACGAATTGAAATTAACAATCAAGAAGCCAACTAAGCTAAATAATCTCAATTAATCAGAAAATTATTTAATAAAACTGAAATTATTTAAGTCCTAATTAAGCTTTAATCAATATAATATGCAATGAAACTAAGAGATTAATAAAACTAAGCTAAGAATTAAACTAGATTAGAAAGTAATTGACAAAATACGAACTGAAAATTAAAAAGCCCCAAAATCAAGATTCTAGGGTTCATCCTTGTATTCAAATCACAAATTCTTAAAATCAATCCATAGCAATTGTGATCACTGTTAAACGAAAGCTTAAAAGAGTAAGAAAAATAACTATATCAAACTTAAACATACTGAAAATCAAATATCCAACATCAAATGATTCTAAATTAAAAATCTGAAAAATACACCATAAAATTTAGACTAAAATTAAATAGAGATTAAGGAAAGGAAAGAGCAAGCATAATGGATGGAGATGAAGATGGAAAGTAGTAGATGAGGCTAGAGAAATTGCAGTTTGGACCCCTCGAGGTTCTTCAAGCCGCGGCGCCTTCTTTCTCTGTTTGCGTTCGTCCCTAGCCTCCAAACGAAAAAGTCCCCAATAATAAAAACCCGTGCCTCTTATGCAAAAGCCAAGTCAAAAAGGGCCCCAGTGTCCTTAGGTTTTTTTTCTCCCTATCCAAAAGCCCTTCCTTTTTCTTTGGGTTTTTTATTTTTTTGACTTTTCTCATGCCCTTTTTTTCTTTTCCGTGTGGCGTGTGTCAATTTCTTTCTTTTTTTTCTTTTCCGTGTGTGTTGCCCAGCGTGCAAAACTAAAAGAACTTTGTGTTGCTTCTGTCCGAATTCCAAACACCAAGAGATTGTTGGTGCCCTTTTGACTTTTCTTTTGCATTTCTTGGCTTAGAAAGAAAGAAAAATAAAAAAAATAAAATAAAAAAATGTGTTGTGCATGTGAAGAAAAATTACCTAATTAAATCACAAGGTATAAAATTAAGCATAACTATACTATAAATCAATTTAAATCACAACTCAGATTTATTCATCTTAACTATTTTTCATCTAAAATCCATAATAATGTAATGAAATAATTTAAATATATGGGTTCTAGATGTATAAAATATGCAATAATTCAGCGCAATCACACCCTCCAACTAGCGTTTTGCTAATCCTTGAGCAAAATATTGCATAAAGATCGAAATCTAAATAGAAACAATCAAACACAATTTTGAATTCCCACAAAAGTGACACGTTACTACTCAACCCCTAGAGACTATACCCACTAAGACTATCTCAACAATCTTTCACATAGAATTGAGGCAAATGTCTTAAAACTCAAATGTGTGTAGAGCTAAACTGGTCGTGTGTTCCTCATTGCTAGCCCTGATTTGTCATATGATTTTTCAACTTAAGATTAATTATTGCTGATTCTAACTACCTTAAAACCCAATGGACTAGTAGTTTTCACGCCAGCTCTGTTTTTAAAGGTTGAACACTCAACTCCCAAAGTCTTGGATAACTGTTTCTAACCCTTAATTTAGGAAAACTCCATAAATCGCTTTCATCTTTTTTTATTTTTTTATTTCTTTCTTTCTCTGTTTTTTCTTGTTTTTTTTTTTCAAATTGAAAAAAGGCTCGGTAGTCCTGCAGTTTACTTCTTTTGTGTTAAATCAGTGAACAGTAAATTGAGGAACACTACAAATGTAAGCATGTGCAAAATGTCCTTCAAAACTTGTCATTCGTTCTACAAAAATCTTACCAAGTCTCATCTCAATGAGTATAGCATCCTAGTGTTTCAAGCTACGCATCAACAAAATATGATGCATAAAAAATCATGCTTTATGCTCAAGCTTGAAAATAAATCTTCACAAAATGATTCCACTCAACTAGTCCACTAAGATGCTATGATTTCACAAAATATTAGAAATAGAGTGTGTGTCAATCACATGTGTATCAATGCACACCACATTAATGCAATTGTTTTTTTTTAAATCTGTGCACACACGCTACCCCCAACCTAGTGAGAGACATGGTTCCCAATAAATTGAACGAAAGAAAACATAGTGTACAAGAATAAGTAAACAACACAAACAACCAAACATGTGATATCAAATCAAAGCAAAACAATGAATAAATATAAAAGTCAATGCAATTACACAAAGCTGTAAGAGGGAAAAAGATCAAAACACTTCATTGGAATATTATACAAGTAAGATTTCTTTGTTCGGATCAAAAGTAATCATAAACAGCTTTAGACGTTGTCCATTGACAGTGAAGCTATTGCCATTCTTCGGATTGACAATGTCTACCACCTTGTGAGGATGAACCTTCTTTACAATGTACGGCCCACTCCATCAAGATTTCAATTTACCAGAAAAAATATGTAAGAGAGAGTTTTAAAGAAGAACTTCTTGGCCAAGTGTGAAATGCTTGGGATGAATTTTCTAATCATGTAGAATTTTCATATGTCCTCCGCCAGCTAAGCATTGTCATACGCATCTCGACGAGCTTTATCCAATTCAATGATCTGCAATTTTCTCAACCCTGAAACTTCATCAAATGACATGTTAACATGTTTTATAGCCCACAGAGCTCGATGTTGAATATCAACAGGTAAATGACAAGCTTTACCATAAGCTAATCGATAAGGGGACATTCCTAGATTAGTTTTAAAAGCAGTCCTATAAGCCCACAAAGTATCAAGAAGCTTAACTGACCAGTCTTTCCTATTAGGATTGATAGTTTTCTCCAAAATGATTTTGTTCTCTCTATTTGCCAATTCTCCTTGCCTATTTGTTTGAGGGTGATAGGGGGTAGAAACTCTGTGTGTGATACCATATTTCTTCATGAGTGTAGAAAATTGTTTGTTACAAAAATGAGAACCCCCATGACTAATGATAACTATGGGCATGCCAAAGTGAGCAAACAAAGATTGCAAAAATTTTAGGATAACACGATGGTCATTTGTTTTGCAACTGACAGCCTCTGCTCATTTTGAAACATAATCCACAGCCAATAAAATAAATGTGTTTCAAAAGGAAACCGGAAAAGGTCCCATGAAGTCTATTCCACAACAGTCAGATATTTCTAAAATAAGAATAGGAGAAAAAGACATCATGTCTCTTTTGCTAATGGATCCCAATTTTTGGTAAGGTTCACAAGCTTTACAAAAATTATAAGCATCTTTAAACAAGGAAGGCCAGCAAAAACCGCTTTGCAAAATTTTAGCAATTGTTTTCTTTGCTGAAAAATGACTACCACATGCACCCATATGACAAAAAAGAAAACTTATCAACAGGGATGCATCTTCAAATCAATTGGTCCGAACAATATTTGAAAAGGTATGGATCATCAAAGTAAAAGTGTCGTACCTCAGAGAGAAATTGACGCTTATCTTGGGTGGACCATTTCAGAAGGCATTCGCTCAGTCATCAGATAGTTGACTATATCAGTATACCAGGGATCTCTATGAATCACAAAGAGCTACTCATCCGAGAAACTATAATCAAAAGGGAGGATGGCATTTGAAGGGAGGATAGTGGCAATCTAAAGAGATGGTCAGCTACCACATTTTCAACTCATTTCTTGTCCTTAATGGTGATGTTGAGCTCTTAAACTAGTAAAATCCAGTGAATCAAGCATGGTTTTGCATCTTTCTTAGCCAACAAATACTTCAGAGCAGAGTGGTCAGTGAAAATAGTAACAGAGGAACCAAGAATGTAAGCCCGAAATTTATCAAGTGCAAAAACCTTTGCAAGCAATTCTTTTTTAGTAGTAGTGTAATTTTTCTGGGCATCATTCAAGATTCTACTTGCATAATAAATCACGAAAGGTCTATTATCCACACGCTCCTCCAAAACAGCACCCAACGCATAATCACTTGCATCAGTCATAATTTCAAAGGGAATGTCCCATTACAGAGGTTGCATAATGGGGGCGGTGATAAGCGATTTTTTAAGGGTATCAAAAATTTTTTGACACTCATTAGTCCATACAAATTTAATATCATTTTGTAAAAGAGAGCACAAAGGTTTTGTAATAGAACTGAACTTTTGAATAAATCGCCTATAAAAACCATCATGGCCAAGAAAAGAACGAATATCCTGAACTATCCTAGGGATAAGAAGTTTAGATATTAATTCAATTTTTACGTTGTCGACCTTTATACATTCAGAAGAAACAATATGTCCCAAAGCAATGTCCTGAGTAACCATAAACTAGCATTTCTCCCAATTAAGTAAAATATTTTTTTCCTCACATCTCTGGAGAATGCGTGTCAAATTATGCAAATAACTATCAAAATATTTTCCAAAAACAGAGAAGTCATCTATGAATATTTCACAAATATTCTCAATCATTTTAGAAAAAATACTCGTCATGTATCTCTGAAAGGTGGCTGGAGGATTACATAAACCAAAAGGTATTATGGTAAAAGCAAAGGTGCCAAAAGGACAAGTGAAAATGATTTTTTTCTAGTCCTCAAGCACTACAGCAATTTGGTAATAACTAGAGTATCCATCCAAGAAGCAATAAAATGCATTACCAACCACTCTTTCTAAAATTTGATCCAATAATGGTAAAAGAAAATGATCCGTCCTATTAGCTGAGTTATGTTTTCTATAATTAATGCACATGCTCCAGCCAGTAACTATTCTAGTTAGAATCAACTCATTTTTATAATTTTTGACAATAGTTAAACCAAATTTTTTTTGTACCACTTGAGTTGGATTTGCCCACTTACTGTTTGAGATGGGGTAAATAATACCCACTGCGAGCAATTTAAGTACTTCATCTTTGACAACTTCCTTCGTGGTAGGATTGAGCCTACACGAACCGGTCTAGCATCGTCTTCAAAATGGGTTCTATGGCTACAAACAACAACATCAATACATTTGATGTCAGCTATTGTCCAACCAATTGCACCTTGATGTTTTCTCAAGACTTCAATCAACTGGGATTCATCCTTCTGATTTAACTTCGAGGAAATCACCACAGGAAAGTACCTTCTTCAAGACCAAGGAAAACATACTTTAAATCTTGAGGAAGTGGTTTAAGTTTCAACTGGAGAACTTCTTCCTCTGAAGATTTAAGTATGTCTGGAGGTGGTAGAGTTTCAAACTGTGGTTGCGATCTTGTACTTGCAAATTGTACTTCAAGTGGTAAAGAAGAATCTACAAAACAATCCAAAAATTCAAGGACATTTTCATCAACATAGTCAATTTTTTCATTAAGTAAAATTTCATATGTCTGAAAAATGGAATCATCATCAGAGAAAGGAAAAGTTGAGCAAATAAATTCTGTTTGTGTCAAACTCTCTACATGTACTGGCATCTTGCAAACATTGAAAATGTTCAACTCAAGTGCCATGTTCCCAAAAGTAAGCTTCAGAAATTCACTTCTATAATTAATCAAAACATTTAATGTAGTTAGAAATGGTCTTCCAAGGATGACAAGCGATTGATAAATAATGGAGGATGGCTGCTGCATATCAAGAACTACAAAATCCACTGCGTAGTAAAATTTGTCCACTTAGACTAGCACATCCTCAACAACACCCCTCAACACCTTAACTGATCTATTAGTCAATTGTAGCATGATGGAGGTCTTTTTCAGCTCACCCAATCCCAACTGTTCGTACACTGAGAATGGCAGCAAATTCATACTACTCCCCAAATCAAGTAAACCTTTCCCAATGCGTGCTCACTGATCATAATAGAAATGTTGGGAGAGCCGAGATCTTCGAACTTCTGAGGAGTCTCGCTCAATATCAATGCACTGACTTGCTCTGTTAGAAAAGTTTTCTTCTTTACATTCGGCTTCCTTTTCACTATGCACAAGTCATTCAGAAATTTTGCATATGAAGGAACTTGTTATATGGCATCCAAGAGTGGAATATTAATCTTTACTTACTTGAAAATCTCCTGAATCTCAGTGTGGTATTTGTTCTTTGGCCAGCTGCCAATCTTTGAGAATAGGGAACCACAGGTTGGTACCCCTACTAGTTTCAGCATCTGCAGTCATAGGATTCTTCGACTCTGGTCTTACTACCTCTGGTTCTTTTTCAGCTTCATCAGTCCTTGTTGTATCTTCAGGTGTAGGAGCAACTTCTTATCTTCCAATGGTCATCTCTGGTTGGAAAACTTCATTTCCACTTCTCAAAGTAAGAACGACCTTCGTTCTCTTAATAACATCCCCTGAGACATTATGTGCCTGTTGTGGTTGTTGTTGGTATACTTGAGGATTAGGCTAAGGTTGTGCTGGAAATTTCTCCCTCTCTAAAGTGCTCAATGTTGTGCTCATCTTATTGATGGTGCCCTGCAAGTCATTTATGGTATGAGTGTTCTGATTGTTTGTGGTGGCTTGAATCTGCATGAATTGCTTAAGTGTGTTGGCCATCTGTGCCATACTGTCATCTAAAGACTTCTTCGCAGATGATTGAGGCTGAGAACTCTGAGCAGCTACATGAGGCTAAAATCCTGAAGGTGCTACAAAGGGATAGCTCTAAGAATTCTTATATGGTTGATACTAGTGTTGAGGAGCAGCCTGATGAAATGGCTGTTGAGAAGGTGTCGGAGATCAGCCAAGCTGATTATTCTTCTATGAGAAATTTGGGTGATTCCTCCATCCCGGATTATATGTATTGGAGGAAGGCTGATTTTACGCTCTGTTTACCCAGTTCACTGATTGCATTTGCTCGGAGCCACTCTCCTAAAATACTGGCATTATCAGGCAATCTTAGGTCTTGTGGTTAGAATCAGCGCATATAGAGCATGCCTCCATTGCTTTCACGGCTTTCACTTTTTTCGTCTCCATGGCCTCTAATTTTCTAGTCAAGGCAGCTATTTGGGTTTGAATGTTAGTGTCTCCCTTAAGCTCATATCTACCCCCACTAGCAATAGCCCTCAGTGGTTGTGCTGTCAATGAAACTCGATCAGTTCGAGTGTTCCATTGTTGTGTGCTCTCAACAAGATAGTCAAAAAAGGCAATGCTTTATCAGGTTCCTTGCTAAAGAATTCTCCATTGCACATAGTGTGAACAAACTATTTGTATTCTGGAGTGAGACCAGTGTTAAAATAATTCACCAGCCTCCAAGATTCAAAACCGTGATATGGACAAATGTTCCCCAAATCTTTAAATCTTTCCCAGCTGGCTTGGAAAGTCTCGTCAGATTTCTGATTGAATTGGCTGATCTGCTCTTGTAAATACTAAGTTCTTTGAAAAGGAAAATCTTTTTGTAAGAACTTACGTCGCATATCAGACTAACTAGAGATAGAATTAGGCCTCAAAGAATTAAACCAAATCTTCGCTTTGTCCTTTAAAGAGAAAGGAAATAAATGAAGTCTAATAAATACAACAGTAATGGCTCTATTGATAAAAGTAGTGCAGGCCAACTCAAAATCTATCAGGTGCTGATAAGGACTCTCAAAATCCATCTCGTGGAACTAAGGTATCACTGACATCATAGCATGCCTAATAGAAAAATTAGGTACATTATCAGGTAAAATAATGCATGATGGTGTAGTGGTGCGAGTGGGCTGCAAATAATTCCTAAGTGTGCGTGAAGCAGGTGTAGCCATGGTTTCTTTAATTTCAATGTCATCGTCTGTAGAAAAAACAGAAGAACTATCTATCTCTGGGTTGTGTATACTACTCTTAGTATTCGATGTAACTCTAACCAACCTATTTGAATTGTCTCTCACCCATAACATGAAACATCAGTCCAAATAGCATAAGTAAAGTTCAAGCGACTTTGTAGTAGGTGATAAGTGAAATGTGTAATTAGAGATAAGATAGTGAAAGAAACATTTGAGATAAAAATAAAAAAAATAAAAAATAACGAGTTTAAATTTACGTCAAGCAACTATTTCCCGGCAACGGTGCCAAAAACTTGACTCACTAAAAAATGAGTAGCACAAAGGCTATTCCAAGTGCAGGAGGGTGTCGTGTAATAATTAGGAATAAATTTCTAAATCGTTTCCTCAGAAAAAGTTACTTAAAATCAAACTCGTTTAAAATGGTGAAAATATTCACAAAGAGAAAATAAAAGTGATTGTATGTGCAATGAATGGAAGAGTGCAACGGGATAAAAAAAGCACTAGTCATGGACTAGAATCACATTTTTAGATTTTTTTTTAGTGTTAGAATGAAATGTAAAAGACTAACAGATTGAAATTAACAATCAAGGAACCAACTAAGCTAAACAATCTCAATTAATCAGAAAATTAATTAATAAAACTGAAATTATTTAAATCCTAATTAAACTTTAATCAATCTAATATGCAATGGAACTAAGAGATTAATAAAACTAAGCAAAAAATTAAACTAGATTAGAAAGTAATTGAAAAAATACGAACTAAAAATTGGAAAGCCCCAAAATCAAGATTCTAGGGTTCATCCTTGTATTCAAATCATAAAATCTTAAAATCAATCCATAGCAATTATAATCACTGTTAAATGAAAGTTTAAAAGAGCAAGAAAAATAACTACATCAAACTTAAACATATTGAAAATAAAATATCCAAAATCAAATGATTCTAAATTAAAAATCTGAAAAATACACAATAAAATTCAGACTAAAATTAAATAGAGATTAAGGAAAGAAAAGAGCAAGCCAAATAGATGGAGATGAGGATGGAGAGCCGTGGAGGAGGCTGGAAAAACTGCAGTTTGGACCCCTCGAGATTCTTCAAGCCGTAGAGCCTTCTTTCTCTATTTGCGTCCGTCCCTAGCCTCAAAACGAAAAAGTCCCCAATAATAAAAACGCGTGCCTCTTATGCAAAAGCCAAGTGAAAAAGGGTCACATCGACCTTAGGTTTTTTTTCTCCATATTCAAAAGCCCTTCCTTTCTCTTTTGGTGCTTTTTTTTTTTTTTTTGACTTTTCTCGCGACTTTTTTTTTCTTTTCCATGTGGTGTGCGTGAGTTTTTTTTTTTTTTTTTTTTCCTTCTGTGTGTTACCCAGCGTGCGAAACCAAAAGAGCTTTGTATTGCTTACGTCGAAATTCTAAATACCAAGAGATTGTTGGTGCCTTTTTGACTTTTTTTTTTGCATTTCTTGGCTTAGAAAGAAAAATAAATAAAATAAAATAGAAATAAAATAAAATAAAATAAAATAAAAAGGAAGAATAGAATATAAAAAAATGTGTTGTGCATGTGAAGAAAATATTGCCCAATTAAATCACAAGGTATAAAATTAAGCAAAACTATGCTATAAATCAATTTAAATCACAACTTTGATTTTTTCATTTTAACGATTTTTTCATCTAAAATCAATAATAATATAATGAAATAATTTAAATATATGGATTTTAGGTGTATAAAATATGCAATAATTCAGCTCAATCAGGGCCCATAGACCTAGTCACTAGCACTATTTGATTTGTCCCCAATCATTATGCTGGAGAAGGCGATAAGTTGGGAATCTGAGAAGTCCACGACAGGAGCGGAGTGGGCAGATTCATTGGATGCAGACTTGGCAGAGTCTATGGAAGGCTTGGAGCACTGTGGGAAGACACATATTACAACGATGGGACCCTTGGCTCTGGTTGTTGGGTCGTCCACAGTTTCGTCACATGATCATGCTGTAACACTGAGGTCTAAAGTAGGGTCCATCAAAGTTGCACATACAAGGTCGCCAGAGGTGAAAAGACTTACTGCCAACCTAGAATCTCCAATGGAGAGTACAAATGAAGTTGTTGAAGAGGCACATGATTGGAATAAGGGTTTATTGTTGGTGCCATTTGGAAATACGTAAGAACTTTGTCAAGGGAAGATGTTGTCCCCATGGTATCTCTTCCTCCATTCAACAATATAGATGGATAATTTCGGATTGGGTTTTGCAAAAGGTTAATGAGATTTAGCATATTGTGGGAATCTCACATGGAGGATGTGAAGACCAATTTAAAGTACAACTCACTGCGATTGAGGCAAGCCACTCGTGTGATACCAAATCAAGCTTTAAGAAAAGTAGGGAGTTGAAGCGTCTTTCTTGTGCAATCAACTATCATGCTAAGGGCGGTAGCTCAAGTCGAGATCATAGAGGGTGTTTTATTCCATAGAGCGTCTTTCTCATAGAGGGTGTTTCGGGTGGAGGTTGGGCTATGGGAAATATTGGGTTGGGGTTGGGGAGGTGTCTTTTATTCTAACTCGGGTTTGATGTATTTTGGGTAGTTTTTCGCAGGCTTTTTGGGGCAGTAGGTGCTTTCTAGCATTGGTTATGGATTTTCTTGTATACATCTAGTATACTTGGTTACTCTTATTGATATATATATATATATATATATATATATGATACTTTTAAAAAAAATTAATGTCTCTCCATTCTTATCTTTCTCCAAGCTCATTCCCAAGTGGTATGCACTTCTAATTGAAAACAGTACATCCTTAGTATGCTTCCGTATAACCTAATCTTTAACATCCCTTATGCTCAAAGGAATGTTGCAGATCTTTACAGCTTCATCTCTCTAAAAAATCTCATATATCAGATTTTCTTTCCAACCACTTAACTCGTCCATCATCAATTCCTTGACTTTAGCATTTTCATTCAAAATTTTTATAGCAGAGACTGCATTAAACGAGCTTGCCTGTGGTATCCATTTCTATCCCCAGATTGAGATGTCTCTACCATTTCCTATTCTCCATACTAGCCCCTTATTTAAAAATGTTTGTGTGGACATGCTTTTCCATATAAAGGATAGGGCTTGCCCTAGTCTAGCTAAGAGAGGTTTTCTAGACTTTCATAAGGAAAGTCTTTTCTAAAGCTTTTAGCAAACCACACAAAATACCAAAAAAGTGATCGGTGGGATCTAGCATGATTTCAGCCATTGAAGTTCTAGTATGAAAAATCAATTGTTCAGATCTCAATTACACCTAGAGGGGTTGAATATGTGTTTTACCAAGTTTAATTATTGGACTATTTGAATTAGTAATCAATCAATCAGCCAATCAAATAATCAAATCACAGGAAATAAGCAACACATCAATTTTGATAACAAAGTGTAAACTGATTTTAAAAACTCATTTTTTGTAACTTATTAACTTATTTTTTTTTCACATTTTCATAATTATTTAATTATTTGTTGAACCCATATTTTTTACTTTTCATCTGTAACATTTTTTTTTAAAACGACTCATCTCTATAAATGGTAGTTTTTTAAAATCAGTATTTTCATAATAATAATATTTTAAAAAAATTACATTTACACAAATAGTCAATTTTTTAAATAGCAAAAAAAAATTGGATCATCTCAAACTCAATGGTGACATTTTTTCAAATTTCAACTATAAAAAATATGACCATGAGAGAAAGTGTATATGATTAGAAGAAGAATTTATTTTATTTATTAGAATAAAATGTTTATAAAAAGTGATTTAGGGATGAACAGTGGCTCCCTGATATGGAGAGCAACTGTTCACATCCCAAAAACCTTTCTCTAAAATAGGAAACTGGATGGAGAGGTATTTTTATCAGAAAGTTAATTTATTTTGCTAAAATTTAGAGAACTGGAAGCTTTAGGCATCCAGGATGCTGTTAATAGTTTTTTAAAGGGTTTTACTTAGTTAGCAAATTTCTTATCTCTTTATCGTTATTTCTTTTTTTTAATTTGTTCATGTCATGTGTGGTTGCTCTTATTTTTTTTAGGAAAATTGTCATCATTCATTCATCAGAGAAACTTACATCTATGATCAGATACATTTTGGGAAGTCCATATGTTAAACATGACATCATAAATGAAAATAATGTGTTTGGAGCTCCACTAGTACATTATTTCCTTTAGTGATTGGTCCAATCTGCACTATTATTGATAATCTCTACAGAAAAACGTTTAAGAGACAACATTCTCTAGCTAAACCTTGACTCAACCTGTAAAGACAAATGTCCGATTGATGAACTTTTTTTTTTAATATAATTAACAATAAGGAAAGCAAAGAGGAAAGCAATTGATAGATGTGGAAATGAAGGATTACAATTTGGACTAATTTTGGTAGACTTCAGAATCTATGACGGCCCGTGAAGGTAATACACTTGTCTCTTTTCAGCCACGAAGGTCAGATCTGAATGGTCTTGTAGGTGCGATTCAAGTGATCTGATTCATGTGTCGAGAAGAGTTGCTAGAAGTGATGGCGCATGAGAACCACGCACAGATATGGGCGGCATGTAAGAACCATGCGCAGTGATTTTTACAAAACTACAATTTTCCTAAACGATTTTTGACTTGTAAATATACTTTTGCCATGCGTGTCTCTCAGTAGTTGTCGAATAGTTGTATTTCTGTCTTTTTCAACCTTAAGGAAAGCACAAAAAAAACTAAGCAAAAAAAATTTGATAGACAAAGTGTGTAAATGGTGGAATGAGGAAAGGAGAGGAAGCTTTTAGGCAAAAGTCAGATATGGAGTCTTTAATTTTTTTTGAGAGAGAGAGAGAGAGAGAGGGGGGTGGTTGCTATTGATATGGTTGTTATGCTAAAACGTTCTGCATAAAAAGCTTATTTAATGAATGAACTTGGTCTTCCATAATTTTTAAATCTCCCACAGATTTTATCGTACACTTTATTCCCCTAGATGTACTATTGGGGGTGAACACGTTTTATTTGTGTAAAATTCAATGGCCGTCTATCAGAAAAAATAAAGGAAAAATGATTTGACGATTCGTTGAGAGTTTACTTATATTAACTTATATTACAAATTGATGTACAGAACCGGCTGCACATGCCTTACGTGTTCAAAGAGTTGTTTTTTCCGTAAAAGACCGGAGGCACCGTCCCCTTAGAACATTGGCGTTGATTATTTTAAATTTATCTTTAAAATTTAATTAAAAGTATATATTTTTTATAAATTCAAAACTCATATAACCATAATAACTCCACATTAGATTAACTCTTAGATTAGTCGAAATAATAATATAATATTCTTTTTTTAATAATAACATTTTTAATTTATTTTTTTTCATATTTTACAATTACACTAACTATATATTAATTAATAATTTAATTTGATACTTCATCATTGTTTCCCAATTTAAATATATTGTGATTCAAAATTGAAAAACAACAATTTAAGTAAATAAAATAATGGTTATAGAGTGTGAATAGTGAGTCTTCAAATTTGAAGATGAAGTGAAATGCATTGTAACTCAAAGTTTCAGATTTTAGTATTTGGTGAATCCAATGCAGTGATTTTAACCATAAATTCATCAAATTTTAAAGATTAGACTCATTTGATGAGTCCAATGCCAATGTTCTAACAAGTAACAATCATGCCGAAGTCTTGGGCCGTTCGGTTCCCACCCACTTTTAAGTGTTTGTTTTGCAGTTTTTTAGACTGCGTTTGGATGTTGAGATGAATTAAGATGAGTTGTGAATGATAATATTTTGTAGGTCTCATTGAGTTGAGTTTAACTTTTTAAAGTTAAATATATGAAGTAAGTTGAGGTAAGTTTAATTTTTTTATGTGAAATTGAAAAAACAGTAGGTCTCATCAATGATCTATTTAAGATGAATTGAATTTGGTTCACACTAACTATATATTAATTAATAATTTAATTTCATACTTCATCATTGTTTCCCAATTTAAATATATTGTGATTCAAAATTGAAAAACAACAATTTAAGTAAATAAAATAATGGTTATAGAGTGTGAATAGTGAGTCTTCAAATTTGAAGATGAAGTGAAATGCATTGTAACTCAAAGTTTCAGATTTTAGTATTTGGTGAATCCAATGCAGTGATTTTAACCATAAATTCATCAAATTTTAAAGATTAGACTCATTTGATGAGTCCAATGCCAATGTTCTAACAAGTAACAATCATGCCGAAGTCTTGGGCCGTTCGGTTCCCACCCACTTTTAAGTGTTTGTTTTGCAGTTTTTTAGACTGCGTTTGGATGTTGAGATGAATTAAAATGAGTTGTGAATGGTAATATTTTGTAGGTCTCATTGAGTTGGGTTTAACTTTTTAAGGTTAAATATATGAAGTAAGTTGAGGTAAGTTTAATTTTTTTATGTGAAATTGAAAAAGCAGTAGGTCTCATCAATGATCTATTTAAGATGAATTGAATTTGGTTCACACTAACTATATATTAATTAATAATTTAATTCCATACTTCATCATTGTTTCCCAATTTAAATATATTGTGATTCAAAATTGAAAAACAACAATTTAAGTAAATAAAATAATGGTTATAGAGTGTGAATAGTGAGTCTTCAAATTTGAAGATGAAGTGAAATGCATTGTAACTCAAAGTTTCAGATTTTAGTATTTGGTGAATCCAATGCAGTGATTTTAACCATAAATTCATCAAATTTTAAAGATTAGACTCATTTGATGAGTCCAATGCCAATGTTCTAACAAGTAACAATCATGCCTAAGTCTTAGGCCGTTCGGTTCCCACCCACTTTTAAGTGTTTGTTTTGCAGTTTTTTAGACTGCATTTGGATGTTGAGATGAATTAAGATGAGTTGTGAATGATAATATTTTGTAGGTCTCATTGAGTTGGGTTTAACTTTTTAAGGTTAAATATATGAAGTAAGTTGAGGTAAGTTTAATTTTTTTATGTGAAATTGAAAAAGCAGTAGGTCTCATCAATGATCTATTTAAGATGAATTGAATTTGGTTCAACAACCAAACATAGCCTAAACCTAGCCATTCGAAATGATTGTATGGAAGAAAATAATCCCAATAATTCCAAATTATTCTTATGCACAGTTGTCTAATATAAGGTTCGACCTTTCTATCCTACATGTAAGGGGGTTTTTCCTCAGAAAAGGCCCACTAGGGAGGGGCGTCGAATAGTTGATAAGACAGATTAGTCTGACATTCTGTAGCCGCCTTCAGAACTTAGGGATCTACATAGAACACGATGAGAAACCCGGAGGGCTCTCGATTCATCGGCATCAAGTCATCTACGGCTCATATAAACCAAACCAAGGGATAGGAAACCAAACCAAGGGATAGGGAACCACGCCGCATTAATGACATTGCAGCTAAGTTACACGCCACATTTATGAAGTCGACGCAGAACCACGCCGCATTAAATGAGGTCTGACAGCATATACAAAAGGGAGGCACGAACTTTGTGGAGAAAAAGACTATTTGCACCTTCCCCCAGATCACGGTATAAATAGCCAACTCCAGGTGTAAAAAAGCTCTCTAATCCTAGACTTCCTTACTAATTTGATACAATCCAAGAATATTTACTAACTTTGGTATCAGAAGTTACCCGGCCCCTAGGCTGCCCTCTCAAAGCCACAGTCTTTTCTACTTTTTGCAAGCCCGTTTACGAAGACCTGAGTTGTCAGAGCTTGGCTCAAAGGTATACGAAACACGACATTAACAATGGCGCCGTCTGTGGGATCGTAATAGATCTTACGTGTCTTTCGTGCACCAGGGAAAACCCATTCCTGGCAACTCAGAGGCTCGTTGAAGCTATCCGTGACATGGAAACAAACCAGACAAAGAACCAGGCATGCAGAAATGGAAAGATCACAATGGGAGAAGACCATGTGTACACGGATGAAGCACAACACACAACAGAGGATACCAGTGCTCTTCCTCCATCCCCCGATCGCGCGGAGGTTATAAGCAAAGTTCGAGACGAGCAAGAGCTTTGGAAGGCCGAGCCAATCGGACCACTGGAGCTTGTTACCCTCCACCCAGATTGACCAGAAGCCACTGTGACGATTATCAGCGAAATGACGTTCGAAGCTCGAGACACCATGCAACAACTTCTCACTGAACATCTGGATGTGTTTGCATGGAACCATGGGGACATGCCCGGGTTAGCGCCTGAAATCATACATAACGGCTTGAGTGTGGATTTAAAAGCCAAAGGAGTGTGACAGAAGCGCCGAAGCATCAGTGCGGAAAAGAATCCTGCCATAGTTGAGGAAGTGGGCCGACTGTTAAGGGCGGGGTTCATCCGAGAATCTCACTGCCCTGAATGGTTGTCTAATGTATTGCTAGTGAAGAAGCTAAGTGGCAAATGGAGAATGTGTGTCGACTTTACTGACCTCAATAAGGCTTGTCCGCAGGATAGCTTCCCGCTTCCTCGCATTGACCTCATTGTCGACTCGACGATGGGTCATCGCATGCTTAGCTTCATGGATGCCTACGCGAGGGATAACCAAATCCGTATGAAGCCTGAAGACAAGGAGAAAACTTCATTCATCACAGACCGAGGTTTGTACTACTACAAGGCAATACCTTTCGGTCTCAAGAATGCGGGGCCACCTACCAACGGTTGATTAATTGTATGTTCAAAAATCAATAGAAAGAAATATGGAAGTCTACATGACGACCTGTTAGTTAAGAGTAGGACCTTAGAGCAACATTTGAATGACATAAGGGAAGCTTTTGCGATACTGCGGTAGTACCAAATGAAGCTGAACCGGCAAAGTGCGTTTTCGGTGCGAGGTCAGGAAAATTCCTAGGATTCATGGTGTCCGAACGAGGGATCGAAGTTAATCTCGAAAAGGTGGAAGCCATCCTCAGCATGGCGCCACCGTGAGATATAAACGAAGTGCAAAGGCTGGCTGGGCGAGTAGCCTCCCTCAACAGATTAGTCTCAACCATTCTTCAAGGTCTTGAGGAAAGCGAAGACATGGGAGGTCGAGTCTGACCAGGCGTTTGAAGCCCTTAAGAAATACCTCACGAGCCCTTCGCTCCTTAGTCAACCCCAGTGCAGGGAAACATTGACCTTGTACTTGGGTGTCGACCCCCAGGCAGCTTCTTCGGCATTGGTAAGTGAGGAAGAGGGGGTCCAAAAGCAGGTTTACTACATTAGTCAGGCATATCGGGGAGCTGAGTCTTGATACCCCCGTATAGAGTAGTTAGCTTTTGCATTAGTAGTAAACATGCGAAAGCAATGCCCATACTTTCAAGCTCACTTGGTGCGAGTCCTCACCGAGACTCCTTTAAATAAGGTATTACAACGACTGGACGCCTCAAGACACCTCATGAATTAGGCGATGGAGTTGAGCGAGTTGGGGGAGTGGGGGTGTACATTGCGACACCCGAAGGAGAAGAGCACAATTACGCCATTAAATTGGCATTCAAAACAACAAATAAAGAAGCAGAGTATGAAGCACTGCTTTCAGGATTATAGGTAGCCAAAGCTCTGGGAGCCAACGAAATCAAAGTTTGGACAGATTCTCAAGTTGTAGTAAATCAATTGTGAGGGGAGTTTGTTGTGAAGAGTGAAAAGTTAAGGAGATATTTGGCACTGGTAGAGGTTGAGCGCCCTCACTCCAAATACTTCCAAATTCATCAAGTACCAAGAATAGAAAATTAGATAGTAGACAAACTGACGCGTGCGGCGTCCAGACATGAAAACTCCCCTTGCCAGAATATACGGTGATTAGAATAGTGAAAGTACTTACTGTCGGAATCAAGGTAATGGAAATATGACCCGGGACTCCAGATTGGGCATGGGACATAATCAGGTAGTCGGAAACCAACGAGGTACTTGATGACCGGCAGAGGGCAAGAACAATCAGGAATAGAGCGGCACGCTACACAAAGATCGAGGGGGTCTTGTACCAACGGGGTCACTCTACGCATCTCTTAAGGTGCATCTCCTCGGAGGATGCGCAATACGTGTTAGCAAAAATACACAAAAGAGTTTGCAGGAACCATTTGGGAAGACAGGCGCTAGCCGGAGAGGTGAAGAGGATGAGTTATTATTGGCCTCAAGCCGTGCGAGATGCCAAACATTATGCATGGAAGTGTTGGAAGTGACAAGAATATGCCCAAATCCCCCATTGCTCGCTAGAAAAGTTGAGAAATTGCTAGAAGAACATCTAGACCTGTTCGAAGAAGCCCGACTGGAAGTTGAGATAAGGGTTGCAACTAACAAAAGAATGGCTAAGAGGTGCTTTAACAAGTGTGTGCGGCCGAGAACATTCAAAATTGGAGAACATGTACTCGAGGAAAAGGGAATGACAACACGGGAAGAAGGAAAACTAGGCCCCAGGCGGGAGGGCCCCTACGTGGTCATTGCCACAAATCGACCAGGCTCCTATCGCTACAAAGACTCCTTGGGAAACTAACTGTCACACTCATGGAACACTGAGCATCTACGAAAATATTACTACTAAGCCGACTTTTTGGTCATACCTTTTATGTGTCCTCATGCACTTGTTCTCGGCCTTATTAAAAAAAGATATTTTTGTCTTGTCTCACTGATAATTTTCATGAACATAAGGTAACTCGCCAAGGGAATTCTCTCCAGAGCAAAGCGATCTACTCAGTAAAGTCAACTTCGCTAAACGAAAACTCCAACAACTTACCTCCATGTGAAGTAGAAAATGAAAGGTAGGCCTAAAAGATTGCCTTATCTCTCTCACACAGGAGTGCGGATCGGCCTTTGGCCACTCAAAAACAAAATCTCCACCAACGGACTCTACATCAACGCAATCGCCATCAGCAACTTACCTTCCCATGAAACCAAAAGGAAAAAGTAGGCCTAAAAAGTTACCGTATCCCTCTCGCTGAGGAGTGTGGGTCGGTCCTCAACCACCCGAAGACAGAAATTTACCTTCCTCATAAGCATAACAGGTGGGAGCAGTTCCAGTAAGAGACTGCCTGAATGACTTACCATCTTGCGGGATACCATAGGGAAAGGTAGGCCCAAAGGTTGCCATGTCTCTCCCACAGTGGAGAGCGGGATCAGCCCCATGGCTCCTCGAATGAATTACCCCGACCTTCGTTATGACGAAGTGTGGGATCAGCACCAGTCTAACCCAAATTTACCCTTCCTTGTGATGTTAATAGGCAGGAACATGTCCAAAACAAATAGCCCAAAATATTTACCTCACCACAAAGAATGATAGGTGAGCAGACGACTTGACCTCTTCATTTGGGAGAGAGGGACCAGCCCCGAGGCGGTCCGAATAACTTACCCTGGCCCCCATCATGGTGAAGGAGTGGATCAGCTGCGTTGCGATCCATACTACCTCCTCGTGGGACAACAGAGGGCAATGTAGGCCTAAAGGTTGCCTTATCCTTCCTACGGCAGAGTGCATGTTAGGCCTTAACTACCCGAAAAAAAAGTTTTTGCTTTCCTCGTGAGCATCAATCGACGGGAGAGGGTTCAATAATAAAACAACCCGAACAATTTACCTCCCAGTGGGACACCATTGGGAAAGGTAGGCCTACAAGGTTGCCTTATTCCTCCCGTAATGGAGAGCAAGATAAGCCTCACGGCTATCCGAAAAACTTACCCTGGCCCCAGCTATGATGAATTGTGGGATCAACACCAGCCTGACCCAAAGTTACCCACCCCCACATGGTCAACGAGAATGACTTACCTCCCGAATGACTTACCCTCCTGCGGGATATTATGGGGAAATATAGGCCCAAAGGTTGCCTTATTCCTCCCGCACCGAAGAGTGGGTCCAACCCCAAGGCTACCCGAATATTCACCCTGACCCCCACTGTTGCAAAGGAGCATACCAGTTAAATTGCTATCTAAATTACCTCCCCGGGGGTGAACCACGACGGTATTGGACGGGCAATATCAGCAAGTATCGTCCAGCATAGGTTGGGAAGCTCAAGTTTGTAACACCAATTCCATGACGAGAAGGCAAACATAAGGCCACCATTGGCTCCCGACAACAGCGTGAAGAACAAAAATCTGACAAGGAAAATGCAAAAAACTATAGCGACACAAACGAGGCCGACAAAATGAATGCAAGCTGAAAGGCCACCGATGGTCGGGGTCGTCAATTGTGATCGAGCGCTGGCGGGGTGGATCGTGAGAAATGCCGCGAGGCGAACCCTCACAACCAAGCTCTACCTAGGTTGGCCCATTAAACAAAAAAAAAAAAGAGGAAAAGAGGAAGGGATACAGTGAGAAGAGTACAAAAACCATATAGCCGGGTACGATTAACAAGAAAATAATTTTATTGATTACTGAGGACTACAAGAAACAAGTTATATCATAAAGTCGCATAAAACCACGAAACTACAAGAAACAAGATTACATTGTAAAGCTCATATCTTCGACAAAACAAGTTTAAGTACCCAGTCGTAGACCTAGACGGTAAAACGACTAGGGCTAACCTAGAAAAACCACAAGACCACATTGTTCTTGGACCAACATAGAGTGAGATAAGCCCAAATTCTCCAACAACGACGAAGATAGCGCCAAGAATTGGAACATCTCGGAGTTGATTTCTACATTGAGAACTGCTTACCAGACTAAGGCCGTTCACTACTGCAACCAAGCTCGACATAATCACTCTTCCATGCGAAGCAGCAGGCAAAGGTCTCCACCATTACGACGTGTCAATAATGCCCGAGGCAACTAATTGAGTCGTATGGTGATGACATCATTCGGGAAGCCCACAAGATAGCCCATCGAATGTGGAGAATGGCTTCGAAGTCAAGCCTCATAAGCAAAGGGGTAAGAACGAGTGAGGTATAATAAGCAAAAGAGCAAGAACGAGAACAAGGGGTCTGGGACCTCTACAGCAGAAGGCTGGCAAGGAGATCTGCCCCGAAAATCCACCCTCAACGAGCGGGTTCATTCCCCGCATGAACCTGCAGGGCCATCACCAAGACCGCTTGGAATCAGACTTTCCCCAAGAGTGTCACGCCGCCGTAGAGACTCCTCGTGCTGGAGAAAATCTGCCACTTTCATAGCCTGGAGGTCAGACTAAGGGTTCTGAAGAAGGTATGTCTTCATCCACTCCAAGCCTTCTGCATAGCCAAAGTTCCACGCGTCGTCACGGACCCCACGGACAAAAGATAGCTCATCACGCATGCTTCAGAGGATAACTTTGCGGCCTTCAAGGACCAAAATATTCATTTCTAAGGCAGCCTCCGCATCTTTCCTTCGATACCTTTCCTCCTCGAGGGTTTTCCTCGTTATCGCCACTAACTCATTAAGATTTTGAACTTGGGCCTTGAGCCATTTGATCAACTGACCATCTGTGTCCCGCTGTCGATGTAGTTCCCGAATATCAACTTGCAACCGCTCTAGCTTCAATTGACATTGGTCATGGGATTGTTGCAGTGTGTCCCTTGCCTCGCAAGCGAGCGAGGCCTCAATGTGGTGCTGGCCAACCTCCCCCTAGGACTTGACCAAGTCGGTTAGGGCTTCTTCAGCCGCCTTTTTTTACTTTCGCTCGGAGGCCACGCGGTCCAAGGCCACCTGAACTAGAGAAGAAAGGTCACGGTTCTCGTTCCTCAGGTTTGCTTGGCTATCCACAATGAAGGCCGCCAAACACTCCAACCTCTACTGCGAAAAGCAAGGTTAAAAGAGAGAGAGAGAGAAGAGAGAAAGTCTGAGGAATTGACCAACAAATTTTACCCCTGCAAATAGCCTCTGAATTCTCCCCTCCGCCTTGTGGAGACAGTCGGCGTGACCATGCAACGAGGTCATCTGAAGGTCCACCAGAACTTCTTCAACTGCTTCCGCACCCACTTCATTGTCAGGCACACGAGGTGCTACGATTCCCTCACCTGGACGTCGGCCTCCTCCACCTAGGCACTGCTAGGGAGAATAGCTTCGGTCGCAGGGGCAGCGTCGACTGCAACTCTCCAAGCTGGCGGCACGTCGTGAGGAGGATTGGCTATCGGCACCTTGTTTTTAGGCACTCTTGGGGGTGGCATGATCAAAAGCACCAGGACAGACGGCCCCCTGGGAGGAATGGGGACATTATCAGAGTCAACAGAAGTGGGCAGACTCGAGGAACGACTACGAGCAGATGGAATAACTGGGTTCATTGGAATACCTCCATCAGATTGTAGGTTAGCGGTGGGAGCAAAATGCTGACAAAGACTGCCCTCCGTGAACATAGCCTCCGAAGAAACATCGATTAGATGCACCCTCACCTAGGCCCGAGCATTCTCAAGTCTCAACTTCTCATCAGAGTGCGGTTTAGGGCGGCTGATCGAGTCATCATCTACAGTACCCTTTTGGCACATACATAAAACAGGCGCTTGATGGTCTGTCCAGCCGGGTACTCCCATCTGTCACCTGGCAAGAAGAAGAATCTATGGGTATACCCCTTCACCACCATATGTCGCTCCTGTACTTGGGCCAATTTTTTAACCGACTGGAAACTATAGATGTGCCAGCCCTTACGCACTAGGTTATGAGTAATGAAGAATCCTCCATGCGAGAGGAGGGAGCTGAGTGGGCGCCAAATCTCACCAGATCAAAGAAACTCGGTACTTCATGCACTGGTCGGCAAAATGGAAACCTAAGGCCACAGGAGAACATGGCAAGGTACACCTCCACTTAGTGCCATAGGCCTCAAAATCCACCGCTCCGATGGTAGGGGAAGGCACTATGTGCTCCACTTTCGAGGGGATCCTGTAAGTCACCCTTAACTTCTCCAATTTGGCGGAGGTAACCACCAACCGCCATGCATATCCAGCAAAGCCATCTGGGAGAGAGCCACCACGACCTGTGGCAACATGAGCAACGCTAGAGAGCCTTGCTTAATCAATAGAGCACGAAGATTTCTTTGGAGTCATGAAGGACATGAAGAAATGGTAAGGAACTTCGGAAGGGAAGACAAAAATCGCGTTATAACAGGAGAAAGGTAGAATGAATATAATTGGATTCTCAACGTGAGAGGGAATCCTTATATAGGCAGGGTGGACGATCGCCCTCCGGTGGCATCATAACTCCACATATCTTCACGTGTCCCTTCAAGTACCAGAATCCCTCGATTAACGTAATCGTTGCAAAGCATATTTGCTGATACGATGTGCGAAATTAATGGCTGTGAAACACAGAGCATGACGCAGAAATCGAAGGGGTACCATTCAATGCGGAAGCATAACTGACGTCATGTTGCTATGTATACGAAATGCGAGCGATTGCTTAGCATGTGACAAGGCGGGCCAGGAATTTGATGGGATAAGGGGTCAAAAGAAATAAAAGGAATTCCTCCCTGACCCATCCGGGAAGAATTGGCAAAGTAATTGTAAGGAGATTTTCCCCTTGGGAAGGCCCACCGGGCTTCAGCCCAGAACCCGGCCCAAAGTCTCTCCTATTCATGCAAGGGACAAAACGTCTACCAAGGAAGGGTGCCAAATAGTCAACAAGATAGATCAGCCTGACATTCTAAGGCCGCCTTCAGAACCCAAGGATCTGCACAGAACAAGAAACGCAGAGGGCCCTCGATTCATTAGCATCAGGTCATCTACAGCTCATATAAACCAGACCAGTGGTCAGGGAACCACGCCGCATTAATGACACTACTACTAAGTTACACGCCATATTTATGAAGTCGACGCAGAGTCACGCCCCATTTAAAGAGGTCTAATAGCATATACAAAAAGGAAGACACGAACTTTGTGGAGAAAAAAACAATTTGCACCTTCCCCTAGACCACGTAATCAATAGCCAGCTCCAGGTGTCAACAAGCTCTCTGATCCCTAGACTCACTTACTTATTTGCTACGTTCCAAAAATATTTATTAACTTTTGCATCGGAGATTACCCGGCTCCTAGGCCATCCTCTCAAAATCGCAGTCTTTTCTACCTTTTTCAAGCACGTATTCGAAAACCCAAACTGTCGGAGTTTGGTTTAAAAGTGTGCAAAACACAATGTCAACACTATGTATTGTGTCTTCAATCATATTTATTATGAGGTACATTTTAGTAACTACTTTTATCTATCATTTTTATAGAAAAATAATATTTACAGTTTTAGAGTATGCAGTTTTAAAATAATGTTATATATAATTGTAGAATGTGTAAATATTGTACAATCACTTAAAAAAATTAAATTTATTATTAAAAAATTTATTTTTTTCATATAAATCTTATATTTATATATTTTTTAAAAATAATTATACAACACATACCCACCACCGACTAAAAACAGATATCATTTCTATCGTAGATATGATTACTTCAATGACATTACGTGGGGATGATGAAATACGTCGGTATGAGCATTGCGCGTTCCATACCTAATACGCCTGACATTCAAGACTGCTCAGCCTGGGCCCTTTCTTCAGGTTGCCGACATGATTGAGAACCGGCCACAAATTAAGGCGTCGGCGACGCAGACAGCTTGATCCAGGAAATGAATTCCGAGCATTCCCATTGGTTTACTATAAAATTTTTTATAATTTAATTAAAAAATATATTTTTAAAATTTTTTTTTTCTAAATTTTACTTATTTTTTAAAAATCTTCTACATCTCATTTTCTATCTATTCCCTTTTCTATTAAAATAATATTTCTCTATTCTTTCTTTATTACTTTTTTCTCTCACTTCTATTTACAAATTTAACTACATAATATTTTATCTTATATTTTAAACTATTACTTTAGTGAATATTTTAAATAAAAATTTAAATTATTTTTGATATTTTTAAAATTATTATTTTTGATATTTTCGTAATTATTTGAATTATTTTTAAAAATATTATTTAAAACTATAAAAAAATTTAGTATAAAAGAAAATATAGATGATTGAAAGAAGAATTAATTTAAATAAAATGAATAAAATATTGATAAAATTGATTTAAAGGATGAATAGTGATTTTCCAACTATTCATCCCCTAAATCATTTTTCTAAAATAGCGATTCGAATAGAACGAGATTTTTCACCAAATTATAGGAAAAAAAAGGTTACTGGTAACCAATGGGAATGCTCTTCCATTTTCAAACACGAAAATGATACTGAAAATAGTGGTTGTGCCGCTGGCACTATCTTTATAAAAATAATAATTCTCTAAACGGTACCTATTTCGTAAATAATATATTAATAATAATAATTATTATTATTAAAAAAATTAAAATTTTAAAATTTATTATTTTTTAAAGATAAATGTGCGACCGAAAATATTATATCTCTCCAAATATACACCAAGAAAATCTTTCGTGTAACAATGTGTATTTTAGTGCTAATGGCACGCTTAACAGGCAATAAATAAGTTCGGCATGATCAACACCAGAATATTATTGTATAATTTAAAACACAAGATTACGTGTTGAGAATTTCTTCTGCCAAACTTTTAAATATTAAAAAAATCGAACTTTTTTTTTTTTATATAAGATTTCGTGTTAAATTTTAATTTTGACTACCTAAATATAAGTTTTTTAAAACTTTCTAATAGATTTTGACTATTATAGATTTTTGGGTAGTTAAAGTGTGTAATTTTCTCTCATTTGGGTCACTTCTAATTAAAGAATAAAGAAAAAGAACTATAAAAGAAAAAAAAAAAATGGAGGATGGCCCCTGCCTCCTCCTACATGGATCCATCCCTGCTGCATACGGCGGTTGCGATACAACCATGCAGTACTCATACCATGAGGACAAAACATGGAGTGGGACTGTGGGAATGAAGATCCTCTTAGAGTCTTATTGTATGGTATGTGCGTAAGACGTAGTAAGTTAATACGGATGAAGCTGCTTCAACTTTAAAGGATGGCGTAGTGATCTTTAAGCAAGTCGTATAAATCGATATAGGATTTAAATCTATGCGTTCAAATATCTTTTATTTAAATTAATTATACGCTTGCAAAAGTAATCGAGACTTTATCCGATTAACGGCCGACGTGAATGAATAAAATGACCTTTCAACCAGGTTGATGTTTCTCAAAAAGAACAACTGATAAGAGTAGAATCCTAGTACGCGCCAACAGATCGATCTACAGTGGAATGAAGATGTTACGCCTTACTTCAAGGTCTTGATGTCATGGTCCTTACCTAGTGGCTATATTAATTCTGTATATATAGAGAGGGGAAACATCCTACGCTCTCCAACACGTACACCAACTGATCACAACCACAAAGTCTGAAGTTTTAGCTTCGCAAAACATGGCTGCCACTAAGCTCTTGCTGACCGACCTTGCTTTAACTGTGAACCATGTTCCTTCAAACTATGTCCGACCCATCTCCGACCGGCCAAATCTCTCTGACGTTCAGATTTCAGAGGGCTCCGTTCCTCTCATTGATCTCCAGGACTTAAACGGCCCCAATCACTCTGATATTATCGAACATATTGGCCAGGCATGCCAACATGACGGTTTCTTTCAGGTGCCCAGGCGATATATTTGCGTGCATGCTCCATTGTTTTGTCATTCAATTCATAAATACATGTCGTGATGTGTCATGCATAAACCTTGTTCTTACAATTTGTTACGTGTAACACATTCTCAGGTTAAAAACCATGGGATACCAGAGGCAATAATCAGTAATATCATGCGTATTGCAAGAGAGTTTTTCAGATTACCAGAGAGCGAGAGGTTGAAGAATTACTCAGACGACCCTTCCAAGACCACCAGACTTTCCACTAGTTTCAATGTCAAGACCGAAAAAGTTTCAAACTGGAGGGATTTCTTACGACTCCATTGCTTCCCCCTCGAGGATTATGTGCACGAATGGCCTTCAAACCCTCCATCCTTTAGGTGGGTGAAAGAGTTCCAGTTAATCATATCTGACTCGTACACTTTTTTATATTTAGAAAATTTCTTTCAATGGAAAAGGGGAGGTCCCTTTAGGGGTAGAAATGGCCTTGGAGGTAAAGCCCATCAGAGGAAGTGAAACTCCAACTCATTTTTATAAATATTAGGATTGCAAGTAATTTTAGTTGCTTTTTTCTACAGGGAGGATGTGGCTGAGTACTGTAGCAGTGTTAGAGGTTTGGTGCTGAGACTCCTCGGGGCCATATCCGAGAGCTTAGGCCTGAAAAGAGACTACGTCGAAAAGGTTCTGGGCAAGCAAGCTCAACATATGGCGTTGAATTACTATCCACCCTGTCCGCAGCCAGAGCTTACATATGGATTGCCCGGCCATACTGACCCCAATTTAATCACAATTCTTCTTCAAGATGATGTGCCTGGATTGCAGGTCTTAAGAAATGGCAAGTGGGTTGCCGTCAATCCTATTCCAAATACCTTCATTGTCAACATTGGGGATCAAATGCAGGTAAAATTACACTCCCTTTGTTCTCAACTGTTTGTTATCAGTTTTCCTTTTTACACGAGAAGTGTTCTAATAATATTACCATTGTATCAGGTTATTAGCAATGATCGACACAAGAGTGTGCTCCATCGAGCCGTTGTGAACAGCAGCAAGGAGAGAATATCCATTCCAACATTCTACTGTCCATCCCCAGATGCTGTAATAGGACCTGCTAAGGAGCTGATCAACGATGATCAGCCAGCAGTCTATAGAGACTTTACATATGGGGAGTACTATGAAAAATTTTGGAACAGAGGGCTTGCATCCGAATGCTGCTTAGACATGTTCAAAGCTGTATAGTGCTCTCAAGTCTCGAGCCATTATATTAATTATGATCAACCTACCTAGCTATGTACCTGTTCTGAAGATGTCTTGAACCATTTGACTTCTCTTCCTAGATTAAAGTCTTCTTTAAATTCAAAATTTATCTTAATTCATTTTATTTTATTACTATAATTTTTTTAAATTTTCATATAAAATATAATAAATAATTTAATTTTCTTAAATTTTAAAATAATAATAACATTTAAAATAATATTCTAATAATATTTTATTTAACTTATTTAAAATAATTTCAATCTATTTCTAAATTTAAATAAAGCAATCATGTACCATTCTGCTTACATCATACTACGTGCGTATTCATGTGCGTCATCTAGCATGATAGAGGTGGGTGTGTGCATGTGTCTGTGCTGTATATGCCCTGTCCACTATCAGGCCTGTCCTTGCCGACTTTGAAAGCAACGAGCAGTGACTGTTAGCTGAGCAGAGACAGACAGCTCGAACCAGAGGATCTCTGGCATGATAATTTGTAGGATCAGTGTGAAATCCCCTATTAATTTATTTAGTTTTATGACTTGGAATCCCAGCTACGTAAGCAGATGTATGTCGGCATTTCTGGGCTGCAAAATACTGTATTTATTTCTTCTTATGAAGGGTATTCTGTCGACCGAACCTTTTCAGCGAGTATATTATAAGATGAGTAATGCTACAGTCAACGTTGAATTGTACCGCTTTTTCCTTCCGTTTAAGGTGGCATCCCACGTGTTTTATTAATTAAAAAGAAAAAAATCGAAACACGTCTCCCACCCAACATTTCCCTCCCATTTTCCTCTTCAGAAGTCAAAAATCCCCAACAACGATACGCTTGCCTTCATTTCCTCTGACTCTTCCATCAGATCTTCACTGACATCCAGTTTTCACGGCAAGAGATCTATAAGAAGATAAAATTTAAATTCGTGAAATTCATAGCATCTGCATTTCTTAAGGTCGTGCTTCTCAATCCTTAATCTTATTTCATCCTTTGTCAAACAAAACTTCTGAGGCACCGCATACTGTAGTCGAAACTTTTTCTATCTTTGTGCAATTGAAATGATTGATTTGCTGAGATTTAAGTTGGTTTTCTAGGACTTTTTATACTTGTTTGGTTAATGAGAAACCACAAAAAGAATCGAAGTTTCTTTCTTTTTGTTTTTTCTGTGTTGCAAAATCAAATGAGATAACCAGTCTACATGTCTCACTTGCCTATTTGATTGTATGTAGCTTATTAGTTTTTGCTTGACCAGGAATTAGATGGCGGAACTTGTAAAACCACAAATTCTATGATTTCTTTACCGTTGTTTTCTTAGGCATCGAACATATGGTTGTGAAATCATTTGAATCTGTTTGCAATCTGTGTGTAAATTTCTAATTCCTAGAATTTCAAGTTGATTTCTTTTATGGTTTATATAAGAAGTTGTATCATGGGAGTTTATTGAGTGTTATGGATGACTATTTCATTTTGTCGTAGAGTTTCCTTTGTTGCAACTTGTAAGTGTTTATTCTGTTTCTTCTTCCATAGTCTGTTTTGCTTTGGTGACATATAATGGGTTGTGTTTGATCTATGGAAAGAGCAGTTTTTGTGAAAATTTGATTTTTATGGTAACATGTTTTTTCCATTTTCCTTTTTCAGATTTGGGAGAAATTTATATACCTAGGTCTTATGGTGATACTGGCAATCATTTACTGCTTTTTGGGTTTGCATCCTGTCTTCATTTTTTTTAATGTGTTCCCTTATATAGTTGAAAGCAATAGACCTTGCCAATATTTCATTTCTTTTCTTTTTGCGTCAGTGTGTCTTGGTGGAACATATTTTTCTCTTCTTGAAGCTTCTGACAGTAATTGATGCTCTATTTTCAAACTTCATTATGGTATTTTTTCTATATTTGCTTGTTCTTTCATATATAGTGCATCTCCCTTGTATTCAAACGTGTTGTATTATTGTAGGCAATTCGAAAGTTTTTGTTAAGTGCGTTGCCACTTTTAATATTTTTTATGCCCCCCTTAGGACACATGTTGATCAGGTATACACTACAGAGGCTCTTCATATTGGATCAAGTGCTCCTATAATGCAAGTAGTCTCGATGTGAAATATCATATTTAGTTTTTTCAGATTTTTTTTAGAATGATAATAATGACTTTTTGTTCATTTAGACGCAATGGAGAGGATTGCATCTCTCGAATCAGAATAATGATCCAAGAAATTACTCATAAATGATGCAGTTTTGGTAATTGGAAGACCACATGCTTTTGGAAGATAGCTGGTTGATTTTGTATATTTGCTTCTTTTCTGGTTGATTAATTAGGGGAGGGTCCAATGTTATATTTGCTCCATTTTTGGAGTTGCAAGATATTTTGTGATGAAGCTACAGTTTTTTGGGAGGGACCAATGGTATATTTGCTCCATTTTTCTGGTCCCCCCATATTTTGTAATGAAACTACATTTCTCTAGTTGATTAATGGAGGGGATACATTATGGTATATTTGCTCTGTTTGTTTGGACGCCCCCTTATTGGTGCATTGGGGTTACTTGTTATAACATCAAAAGATTGAAGAGTGAAGCAAACTGAGTTGTGGGTGATCTCCCATAGAAACTGAAACTATTAAGCAGCTGCCTATCCTCTTCTTGAATGTATTGAATCATAATAGATGGCTTGTTTTTTGCCTTTTATCTAAATGAACGTTGCACTTTGTTTATTTTTAGTTGACCAATGCGCTTTTTAATCTGGTAAACCTTTTTTTAGGTATTGATAGTGATACATTTCATAACAATTTAAGAGAAAATCACGCGTGAAATTTAATTTAAACTTGAAGAGAAGCTTCATCCTGCATGCTTTATCTCAAAACCTTGAGGGTTTTAGACGAGGGTAAAAGTTCCACACGAAGACCTGATTCAAGCAGCCATGATTCCAAAAATTAAATTTATTTTACATTCATAAAAAATATCTTTTAACTTTAACTTTACATTTGGGGAGTACTATGAAAAAATGAGTAAATACGGAATTCACATGAAAAAAGTAATTATTTAATAATAGATTCTATTTTTTTCAAAACGATTGCACAGCGTTTGCACAATCCATAGACTGTATGTAGCATTACTCTTTAAAAAAAATTAATGTTTTAATATAAATATTAGATTTTTCCTATTTTTATAAAGAAACATGAAACATATTATCTAGGTCTCGTTTGGATAATGAAAGTATTTTATCTCATATGATCTCATCACATTATTACAATTTTTTTAATTTTTATACAAAATATAATAAATAATTATATTTTTTAAATTCTAAAATAATAATAATAATAATAAAATAATTATATTTTATTTCAAATAATCTCAACTCAATTCAATACCACCTATACCCTAAGTTAAAAATCATGGGATACGGGAGGCAATGACTAGTAATTATATCATGCATATAGCAAGAGAGTTTTTCCGATTTCCTAGACCACCGTAATTTCCACTCGTTTCAATGTGAAGACCGAAAAAGTTTCAAGTTGCATGGTGGATTTGTTAGGACTACATTGCTACCCTTTAGGGAAATGTAGGAACGACCCTCAAATTCTCATAACTGTAGATGCGTGAAATTAGCGCACTTCAAGTTAGTCATATATGACTTATGCTGTTTTTTATATTTAAAAGTTCTCTATGATTAAAAGGACATGCTTGGATTCAAGGTTTTAAGAGATAATTGACCCTGAAGGTGAACTCCATGGGAGAAAGTACTCTAGATCAATTCCATCAACTAGTCTGGTTACAATCGACTAATAAGATTTGTTAGAATATGTTTTGTAAGCATCGGGTCCGAACCGCGCTGAGTACCTGTAAGGGAGAAGAATGTGGTGATCGAGTGTGTCCGTGACATCTCTGATATCAAAATCAGAAGGTCTTTTGCCCACTCCCTCTTATTTATGCTCATGTCCCTTGGGGGATCTTTGACTCCTCTGTCACCATCATGATCACCTTCTATTCCAGACAGCGTGGCGTCGCATTTAATGCAGCTGTTCATGTTAGTGACATGGACTCAACTTTGGTGTTGGCAATTTGACAGCACATTTAATGCGATTGATCATGTTAGGGGCATGATCCCGATCGAGCTTTCCCATATTAATGCATTGTTCTTGAGAGTAGACTATATGCTTCTCTCTTCCTGACTCGGTCTGGGTTTTCCCTTTCTATTCCCTAGCCCACAAGTTTCAGCAAAATGGACTGAGCTTGGTTCAACTAGGGACAAAAACCTTCTTCCAAAATTGTTTTTCTGTAGTGAGGATGTGGTTGAGTATTGTAACAGTATAGAGGTTACTCTCTATAATTGGTGCATACTTAGCCAATATATCTATCTCTACGTTGCTGTACTACTCAACCACATCCTCCCTGTCGAAAAAGTAACTTAAAATTACTTGTAATCATAATATTTATAAAATGAGATGGACTTTTAGGCTTCATCTATGGAGTTTATCTCCAATGCCATTTATCCCTCAAAGATTTTTAACATAGGCTTGTCCCCTTCAGCTGTTAATCTGTTTGTTAACTTCATGTTTTGTATACTTTTAGGCCAGGTTCCAGCAACTCAGATTTTTAAAACTAAGCTTACAAAAATGAAGAATAAAGAAGTTGGGAGAGAGCGGCATTGGGGCCAAAGAGTCTCTAATGCTAAAGTCAGTAGAATATTTTAGAAGTTTGTAAATAATGAGAGAGTCCAGAGAGATTTTTCATATATGAAAATTGCTTTTTATACCAGGACAGATCGTATATGCCCCCATGGAGTCAATGTCCTTGTTATTGTTCCTTTTGTCAGAGTCTTTTAAATGTGACGTGCCTCTGTGACAGGGTCATTAATCTGGCATGTTGCTCGAGTAGTGGTGTCATTCATACGGCTTGGTTCTCCGATTTGCCTTATTTTGCTCAGTTTTCAGTGATTCATCAATGTCACATTGTCAAAGGATTGAGGGTCCCCCTTGCTTCCCGCTCGTTCATGTGGGTAGGTACTCAAGGGTTGGATGTTGTTCAAGAGATCTCCAGGACGACAAGTCCCATCTCAATGGCTGGACATTGCGTCCAGGGGAGTCTACCTGCTGGCCTATCTGTTCTGGGCTAGGCCTTCTTTTATTATTCTTTTTGTTGCTCCTCATAGGCCCACTAAAAGGGGGGAAAATCCCTTATAGTTACCCCGCCAATTCTCATCGGACTCGTATGGTAGAAATTCATTTTAATCTTAAACTCGTCTTGATGGTCACCCTGATGACACGTGTTTCACTCCAAAGTCTGAGGTGGTTTCTTGTCACTTAGCAATCCTAGTAATGTTTCCCCTTTTGCCTTTGTTGGCACATCTTCCAATAACTATGTTTGTATTCTATAGCGTCCTTTCAGTTATGTCAGTATTGAGGGCGTCAAGCAACTCTTTGCCTTCACGTCGCTTGGTGGTGCGTATTCCTTGGGATTTGAAGTATTTCACACCCATTTCTTCTGCCACGGGGCGTGGGAGATTAACCGTTGTCTCTTTACTTTATAAGTTTGATTGGGCCGTTGTCTGGTCTTCTTTCTCTGTATTGTAATCTTCTCGTCCTTCCGTCTTCACCGCCTCTAATAGTTTCTCATACCTCTCCACAGCATGTGGGAGACTCTTGGCGTCTTCGTGGTAGTTGCTTCCACTATACGACCTAATTAGCTGCCTCATTACATCCCTTGTTGATTTTCTTCGTGGTAACCTCCAGCGTTACCGGCACATCATAATGATGGAGATCCCTGTCTGCCACTTCTACTAGAATATGATCTGATTAGGCTTCGGTTTTCTTGTGCATGCATGACTTTCTGTTGTATCTAGTTGACTTAAATTGTATGTCATTGTAAGCTTGCGACTTTATGTGGTAACTTATCCTTTCACATTGTAATTTGTTCATTGCAAGCTTGCAACTTCATGTTATAACTTGTCGCTTCACATTGCAAACTATCTATTGTAAACTTTCATGTTGTAACTTGTCGCTTCACTTTGTAACTTGTCTATTGTAAGCTTGCGGCTTCATGTTGTCAGTAACATTATCATTTTTGCTTTTTGTTCATCTTCTGTGGCCATTCTCTTTCGCGGTCTCTCCTTTCTTCTCTCTCTCTCTCTCTCTCTCTCTCTATCTTTAACGATCGGCCTAGGGTTTGATGCAGAGGATTATGGGGTCCACTTCAGACGGGAGGATTGCCGTCGTCCAGAGATTTACGATTCACCCCACCAACTCCAAACCCATCCCCGACGACCCCAACGACCAACGGCTTCCCGCTTATATTGTCATTGCTTGCCTTCATTAGTCGGTTATCGTTTTGGTGCCTTTAGCGATATCATTAGCGAGACCAATGTCTTTCCACTTTTTCTTTGAGATAATTTCTTTCTTTTTTGTCGTTGATCTATTGGATGCGCTTTACCCCGCCAAGTTCTTTAGTTCTTCCATTTTGTGTTGTCGTGTTTTATTTTGATATGCAACTGAAAAAAAAAGTTTCATCAGCATATGTCCGCCCTCGTCTATTGCTACTAGCTTGGAGGGATGGAAATGACCCTAAGAGTTAAGCTGCGTTAAGGAGACTTCGGTTGCCTCCTCGGGGAGGGGGGAGGGTCGGGAAGCGTTTTGTTAACCCGCGCTATCTCCCTCCGAGTAGCACTGTGGTCGTGGATTTGAATTAAATAATTTGGATTGCTTTTTACTGCAATGGAGCCCAAGGTAAGTATTCCGTATTCGGGTGTCCAGGAGGCCGGACTCGCCCTCCGTCGCTAGAGGAGAAGGCGGCCTCTAGCTCGACCCGTTCCTTTTGTCCCCACAGGAGGTAGGTTGTTCGGGCAGTTTAGGACTAGACCTGCTCCCACACATTAACATTGCGTATTTAATTCTTGACCAAAAAATAAGTAGGCTATCATAAATTTATCCTTAACTTTGTAGGAGTTAGACTTCGTAAACCTAGGCCCTTTGGCATATGACGCGATGTGCTTGCAGCTTTTTACCATGTTGTTGATGTCTACTTACCTTGGTGCAGCATTCAGATGGTGAAAGACCCGGCCAGCACTCTATCGAGGAGAGGTCAGGATGCCTCAGGCCAACCTGCCTTTTTAACTCCCTAGGGAGGTAATTCGGATAGAGATGTGGCTATTCCGCTCATTCGCCTCGATGGTGGTCAGAGTAAGTTTCTGGGCAACCATCGCTCTCCACACAAGAGGGACAAGGTGGCATCTAGCTCAACGTGTCCCTTTCATCCCCGTAGGAGGTAGGTTGTTCGGACAGTTTGTAACTAGGCCTGCTCCTGCCATTGGCATCGTTGGGAAGGGTAAGTTTGGGTCAGGCTAGTGCTGAGCCCACACTTCGTCATAGTGGAGGTCAGGATAAGTTATTCGGGTAGCCGAAGACTGATCCCGCTCTCTGTCACAGGGAGACAAGTTGGCTTCTGGCTTGACCCGTCTCCTTAGTTTGCTGGGAGGTAGATTGTTCAAACAGTCTGTAACTGGACCCGCTCCCAGCTGTTGACACTTACAAGGAAGGTAAGTTTTCGTCTTCGAGTAGCTGAGGACTACTCGCACTCCATTGGGAAAGGGTTGGGATGCCTCAAACCATACTGCCCATTTGCCCCTCTATGAGGTAATTCGAACAGCAATGTGGTTGGTCTGCTCTTTTGCCGCGATGGGGTCGGGGTAAGTTTTCGGGTAGCCTCGGGGCTGGACCCACTCTCCGTCGCCAGAAGGACAAGGTGGCCTTTGGCTCAGCCCATTCTTTTGGTCCCTGTGGGAGGTAAGTTGTTCAAGCAGTCTGCTACTAGACTCGATCCTGCCTGTTGACACCATAGAGAAGGATAAATTTTGGGTGAGGCTGGCACTGAACCCACTTTTCGTTGTAGCAGATGTTGAGGTAAGTTATTCTGATAATCATAAGGCTAGTCACGCTCTCTACAACGGGGAGACAAGGTGGCCTCTGGCTCAACCCGTCTCCTTTGTCCATGGGGAGGTAAGTTGTTCAGACAGTCTGCTACTAAACCTGCTCCAAGCGAATACATCCTGGTGTTCGGCGAGGAGTTGATGCATGGCACTAAGCGTCATCTCACTACCGATCCTTGTAGTGGTTTCTGGTCTATTCGAGTTTAAGGGAACGAACTCTAACGGCTCGATTGGTTCCACCTTTTTGAGTCTCTGCTCATCTCGAATTTTGCCTTCTGTTGGGCACAGACTGGCAACGGTGGTAAGGTGCAGTCATCCATCGTAGGGCATATTGCGTTCACCCTACTACTCTTAGGCACCCCTTCCTGTGTATGTTCTCGTCTCTCTTCCGTGGCATCTCCTCCTCCAATACGAGACCCCGCTGCCCCGCCCCCGTTCGCCCTGCCTCCGCATGGGGGCGGGCAACCCCGCTCAACCCATGTGGGGGCGGGGCCCCCCGCCCCACATGTAGAGCCCCTAGCGGGGGTGGGTGGCGGGGAGGGCCCAACCCCGCCCTGCCCCCGCCTACATTTATATATATATATATTATATTTATATATATAAACATAAATATATATTTTTTATATTTTACAAATTGTATATATATAAAAAATAAATATAATATATATATAAATATATATTACAATTTGTTAGACTTGTTCATAAAATATGCATTGAAAAATTTAAAAACTACAAAATTTAAAAGCTAATACGCTATAATTTACACAAAATATATACTAAAAAATTTAAAAATTACATAGTTTTTAAATTATAGTCATATTTATAAAATTTAAATTTATAATTTGGGTCTAAAAATGTATTTTTAATTACTTTTCCACTTAAAAATAATTTTTAAATCAAGTAAAATGTAATTTTTTTTAAGTAGATAGAGGCGGGGCGGATTGGGAATCCACCCCGCACCCCGCCCCTGTATCCCTGGGGCAGGGTGCGGGGAAGGGGTGGCCTTGCCCCGTAGGAGGCGGGTAGCACCCCTACTTTGCTTCCTTGTTTGTGAGCTTCTATGTTCATCAACACTATTGTTCTTTGAAGACCCGAGCTGTCTAGAATGGGTTGTCGCAAGCATACGAAGTACATGCAAGATCTACAAGGATTCCACAGATGGCACCATTGTTAATGTCGTATTTCGTACGCCTTTGGGTCAGGTTATAGTAACTCAGGTCTTCAAAACTAGGCTTACGAAAACAAAAAAGAAAGAAGCTGATGAGTCTCTGATGCTAAAGTCAGTAGAGTATTTTGGAAGTTGTAAATGATGAAAGAGTCTAGAGAGTTTTTTCATACCTAAAAATTGCTATTTATACTGGAAGTTTGGGGGACAGATCATGCTTGTCCCTATGGAGCCCATGTCCCTTTTATTGTTCTTTTTGTCATAGTCCTTTAAATGCGGCATTCCTTTGCAACATGGTTCCATTAATATGGCATGTTGCTCGAGTAGTAGTGCCATTAATTTGCCATGATTCCCCGATTTGCCTTACTTTACTAGTATCTTTGGTGGTTCGTCTATGTCCCCTTTAAGAGGATGAGGGTCCCCCCTTGCTTCCCTCTCGTTCATGTGGGTAGGTACTCAAGAGCTGGACACTATTCGAGAGATCTTAGGACGGCGAGTCCTATCGACCCATGGGTTGTGCCTTCTTTTCTTATTCTCTTAGTTACTCCCCACATGCCAACTAAATGGGGGGAAAACCCCTTACACTGTTCTTCTTGACAAACCTTTTAAAGTTTTAAACTGGACATTGACTTTACTAATAGAAAATTTCTAAACATAAACAACTATATGAATCAGATCATATGATTAACAAAAACTTGTTCACCCTCCTAAAAGATGACTTAGAGGGTTTGAAGGTCATTCGTCCACAATGTCCTCAAAAGGATACTATATATGGATGTTGGGTTTGGTGAGCCTAATTTCTTTTTGCAACGGTCGGATTTAATGATCTGATCTGATAAGGATTTCGTTACGATTTTTGGTGTATTTTCAATGAGGTTTGAGCCATAGAGTGCAGGTTTGACCCACTTTGAAGGAAACAAACCCAAGCCTCATGAGGGTTTAGGGGTAACACTCCCGAGAAAAATTTTTAACCTTGTTTGTGACTCAAGAATTGCCAAATAGAATGTTCGCTTCATGTTCGCGTGGCAAGTCGCCCGAGCAAAGTTCAGGTAGAGAGTTTGCTCGAGGCTTACTTGAGCAAATAACCCAGTAATTGCATGTGAAATTATAATTTATGCCATACAACTCTACAAATATGCACTTAACGAATAATGTGGCTATTCTGGAGCTGTGTATTTTCATCCAAAAGTATATTTTTTCATTTCTCAAGATAATAAAATCTTTAGCAACTCCGTAGATATAGACACGTTGTCGAATCACGTAAATCTTTATATTGTGTGATTAATTTCTTGTTACTTTATTTTTGTCATCATAGTTTACAAAATTTTTCGGTCTTGACATTGAAACTAGTGGAATGTCTTATAGTGGTCTTGACATGAGAATGTGCTGTGCTCGTAACATATGAATGGTTAATTCAATCATGCATGATACATCGTGTCATATATAGAGTGCACGATAAATTAATAAAAGAGTATCCGTCCATGAAAGAAGCCATGATGCATGTTGATCACATGCCTGCCCAATCTGACTCCTACGGTTGTTGTGCCCTCACAGTAATGTACGTGGGTATATGATCATCACCGTACGCAGAAGGGATGCATCCATGGAGGAAAAGGTCGGGGGATCCTTGTCCACGATTTTTTTAATTGTTTTTTTTTTCTTTGTTCTCTTTAATAAAAAAATATGTATATATTTGTGAGAGGTCGTGTCGCTTATTATTGTGCGTTTCAATCAAGTCTGCAACGGGAAGAAAGTGGGGTGGGGTTGGGCGGGCTCTGAATGTCAGGTGCGTTAGGTTACGAGCCATTTTCATGCCGACGTATTGGCACTTAGCACCGAATAGGCATGTGAAATATGCGCATTCGCATGAGGTTATGAGAATGACATCACCCTCCCTACGTAATGTCATTCTTGAGCAACATTTCGTGATAGTTGCCAAGACTGCTTGAGGAAAAGTCCGAGAGCTTAGGCCTGCAAAGATAACACTGCTAATAGAACTTGTTTTATACTTTGTTGCTAGTGGATATAGGAAGGGATGATGGAGCACAGCCAATATCTGAATCACCATCGAGAAACAATACTGACATTGATGACAAAACTAATCGCCTGAAACAAAGATCCATTGTGAAAGCAGGCATCCATTGCATCACTAATACCTAGCTCCTCACAAAGAACAAAACACCCACACAGACTCATTAAGTCCTAAGTAATATAGACCGTCCATCACTATCCGCTCTAAATTTTAACAAAAACCAATTGTGGCAACTGATTACGGAGGTGAATTCAGAGAGGTGAGAGCTTCAAGAAAGGTTGTTGCATGGAGAAGTAGTACACTAGATAAGAATTTTCCTGTTTAGAATGCATGCATACCAGAAAGTGCCAGCTTAGAGATATAGTGGACATGATCATGCTTATTGAAAAACATGAAAGAAACACACAAACGCACCCAATTGCGACATCCAACATATCAGCAGTTACTCTCTCTGGATCTACTGGCGCTCTACCTGAATTGTCACATGACTGATATTGTACTCTCTTTTGATGTAGTCTATGACCTTGTTCAGAACCATGTCAGCATCAGCCTCGGACTTAATTATAACATGACAGGCCAATAAGACTTTACCTACTGTTATGGCCCAAATGTGCAACTCATGGACAGCAACTACCTCCTGCATCTCACAGAGACCTTTCTCAAGCTTTGTGGCATCAATTTCCCTAGGTGTGCTCTCCATCAAAACCTCCAGAATGTTCCTCAGCATCCTTATTGTTGTCCCCAGCACAATTGCAGAAAATACAAGGGTACATATCAGATCAATAATCTTCCATTGAGGCTTATACCATATAATTGCCCCACCGATCATAACCCCAACACTTTGAATAGAATCCCCAAGTACATGAAGATACGCCCCCTGTACATTAATGTTCCGTTGCTTTCTCTGTTTAGCTCCATACTTTGACTTCCTTTCACCTTCACTGCTTGTCTTCAGCAGAGGCTTGGTTTGATCTTCTTCGTAAGCATGATGGTGCTCATCATCATGTTTGTAGTGCCTCTCATGATGATGATGTGTGGTAATGGTTATCCCATGGCTATGCATTTCATCATGACCCCCATGAGTATGAGCATGATCACCATGGCCATGATCATGTCTACCATGTCCATGATCATGGTCATGGCCATGACCATGGTCATGATCATGTCCCAACAAGAGAGCCATGGCAATATTAACCACTAAACCAAATGCAGCAACAACAAACATAAGAAAGCCCTGAACCTCACCAGTACCATTCATAATTCTAGCAATGGCTTCATAAACAAGGATCCCAGTAAGAAGCCATATCATCTGGATGGAAATAAGAGCACCTAAGATTTCAATTCGGAAGAAACCGTATGATTGGCGTGGATTTGCTTCCCATCCTGATGCCCAGAGTGAAAATAGCGAAATTGCAAATGCAGCAACATCAGACAACAGATGAGCTGCATCGGTCAAAATTGCAAGACTGTTGGCTTTAATACCTCCCACAACTTCAACACTCATGAAGATGACACAGAGTATAACAGCAACCAAAAGTTTCCGCATGGATGCTGACCGTTCTTTGGCATCTTCAGAACTGGTTTTAGGATCTGAAAATCCACATGCTGCTTCCCCACAATTTTTACTCCCAGCTAGACTTGGTCCCACAGCTGGCGCATTTCCACACACCTCAATTATATGGCCATGTTCAGAATTTTGCACTTCCATCTGAAAATTAAGGAACAATGAAAAACATGAATGATTATAACAACAGAATGACATCATAACTTATTGCATCATTGGTTCACAAAATACAGAATGCTCAGGATACTATCTCAAAATAAAGTTTATGCACAATGATAGGAATCCAAGACAGTCAAGACAAGTAACTCAATGAATAGAATATGGAGACCAACAAAGAGGAAATGAAGTTCATAAATATGCATTTGACCTTCTTACAAGAGCCTAAGAATGCGCTCTTGACAATAAAAGATAAGAAATCACTGTGCAACGTCATAAAAAGACCATATATTTGCACAAACTCCACCAATAAATTTCTAAGCCCAAGATTTCCTACATTTTCCTTATCTGCTGATGGTTTATGGATGAATTAAGCACAACCTACAAACCAAAAAAGTACTTCATTCCCAAATTTGTGTACTTGATCCTCAACATTGCAATGCAGCAACAACAAATACTTTCCCACGCTAAACCCCAAAATTATATCTCTAGTCCATAAAGCATTTACCTATTCACCAGGTATGTGAATTCCTAAGAAGCTGCCGACTAAAAATTTGCTAAAAAGATTTTTGTGCAACTCATTATATTCATATTTCAATTATAAGTTCCTAAATGAAACTACTTTATTCTTATACAGAACATTTTACTTATTTATAATTCTATTATTAAAAATTTACTCTATTCCTAATCACACGAGCAGTCACTACCAAACTGGGAGACATTCCAGTTTTTATATTTAGTCATCTAAAGGCCTCTATGTTAATTCTAAGAGACAAAGAATAAATAGAAATGGCAACAGGTAGGAACCATAAATCCCAACATTAAATCATATTGGAGGAAGTATGGTGTTCTCCCTTTTTTCCACATCATTTCACCAAATCTGGCACACACGCTAGGTAGGGTGATACTTCATACTGTTGCCAAAGATCACTGCTAGTATGCTTCAACAACATTAACAAATGTAAAAAATAAGGATAGAAAGATCTTCAAATTTATTGTAGGACAATAAAATCACACAACAAATATCTCATCCCGTTTCAACCTATCCAAAGAAAAATCAATCCAGATAACCATTCTCTTTGCTTCCTTCAAAGACTCGGCGATTAAACTTTCTAGTATTCTAAGTTCCTGCCACCACACATAGAAAAAACAACCAAAGCAGGTGGGACCTGAACTTTCAACTCTATTATTGTAGGTTCTGTTTGTTAAAGGCGCATAATTTTGCTGCAGTCAATCACATAGCTTCCAGAAAATGTATCACTCATCAAAAAACAAACAGAAGAAAGTATACGTGTAACTTCCGATATCCCATTCTTATTTTGGATAAATCAGCAAGTCTTACAGACAAACAAAGTTTTTAACCCTCTGTTGCTTCCTATATTTCATCCATCATCCTTTAAACGTTTTATGCCAGCTCCACATTGAACATTTCTGTCTGCACTTCCATTGTAACCACCAAGTCCTAGAAGATGCCAATGATTATTTCTGCATACCATTGTAACCATCATTGAAACCAAAGTGCTTTTTCCCACCAAGTGCTATTTTGAAACCATTGTAACCACCAAGCCCTTGAGGGGAAAAAGCACTTTGGCTTCAAAATAGCAAAATGGAAACATAGTCTACGGAAAATACACATTAGAGAAGATGCCAATGATTAATTCTGCACAATGCTATATCTACCACTACCTTCTGCTATTGCCAAGGTATGGTAAACGGTTTCAAATGACTACACTAATTTTTTTTTGAGCCAACAATGAGGAAGATAACCCAACAAACCAACTCAAACACATTGTCTCATTCACACTGGAAACTTCGGATCTCCATTGAGACTAAAATAGGCCATCACTGTTCCGTGCTTCTGTACATTATTCTGATTGGCAGAAGATCTAAAAACATCCACAATTCTTAAGTAACTGTAAATCCATTGCATAGCCCAAGGCCAGAGAATCAATGATCGCTAGTTATTTTTTGAAGTACTAGAATAAACTCTCAGAACCGAACTTGTGACTCATGAAACATGATTCAATTGAAGATTGGCTATGTTTGGATGTTTAACTGAGTTGAGTTGAGTTGAAATACTAAAATATTGTTAAAATATTATTTTTTAATATTATTATTATTTTGAGATTCGAAAAAGTTAAATTGTTTATTATATTTTAGGTTGAGATTTAAAAAAGTTATAACGATGAGTTTAGATAAGTTTAGACTTTTTTAAACATTTCTAAGCCAATTGAGAATTAACTTTCACACATAATTTAATGATTTAAACCCAAAAAAACAGCCACGATCCTATGTAGACGAGCATTTTGGATCAAAGGAATAAAATTAATATGGGTCAGTCGTATCAACAGCAGAAACAAAAACTAACTAGTAATAACGAAATCCAATCATCCATAAAGAACACAATAACGAACTCCGTCAGCAATGCTCATAAGAATCCGAGAACCATAAGCACAAGGCCATGTCACGTTAAACAGGCATAAAAAAGGTAATCAAATCCCAAACAAAACAAAGAAACACGCTTTCTTCCACCAATGAGTTTGAAGGGGTTTAAAACGAATAAAAAACAATACATAAAACATACTTCCTCGTGAATAATGATCTGGAAGTCAAAGGGGCAATAAATTTGAATGCTCTTAAAACAAATAGAAAAATAATCGACCAAGAGAGAGAGAGAGTGATATATATACCTTGAACCTTCAATTTGACGCGAAAGGTTCGTTCAGTCAATCGGAAATTAAAAAAATAAATATAAAAGCAGGCAGCGAAGATGAGCTTTTAGGTATAAATGAAGGGAATGGATGGCGAGTCTCAGAATCTCAGATCCTGTGTTTCAGTCCTGGGATCAGGGCAGGGTGGTTATATATTCTATCTTCGCACAAGAAAATGAAACACTAGTACGTACTATCTTAGTACTAGAAAGTAAAGGGATTTTTAACGAGCTCTGAAGAAGAGCTATTTTTAATAGGAAAAAAAAAATTATTGCAATTTACTGTATATTACGGCCGCAGCACAGGGTGTGCTGTGTTTAAAAAAAAAACAATTACATATGGAGAGTGTGCGGAGAGTATAGCCGCACTCTTTTTAATATTAATGGCCATAAAAACAGAAAACATCAACTAAAATCATCTGTTTCGACAGCTGATACGAATTTGTTTGCTTGTAAATGAATGTTTATTATTGACTTGAAAGAAAAAATAAGAAAGGACAAAGTGAATGCCAATGGAGGACATTGCATTTTTACAAATTTATCATTTTTCGTCCGCATCTTTATTTTAGAAAAATTCTTCTAATCAGTCATTATTTATTATCTCACACCACGCATCCTATAAAAAATACTCTCACATTATAAAAAAAATTATAAATATAGAATGTAAAAATGACTAGTGACTGATATATAAAATTCCTCTTATACTTAACTCAGTTGTTAACTTATAAAACATTAGAAGTAAAGAGTTATTAACATATAAAACAGTTATTATTATATATTTTTATTTTAAAATAATTTATATGGTTAATAATAAATAAAAAAATTTTGTACAAGTTTTAAATATATAAATTGTGCACAAATTTATTAGAGAAAGAAAAAAAAAAGCCTCACCATGAAATTAACGTAAAAATTCAATTTTCCTTAATGGATCCTACTGTTTTAAGAGGGCATGCACAAGATTTGCGCACTTAAAATTTGTAACTAGCACTACTTAATTCATTTATGTGTCTGTTTCACTTTAAATTATTGAGATCTTGGAAATTTATATATTTTGTTTTATTCTATCTGTTCTAGTTAAGCTATATTGATTCCAAAAATGGGAAGTGGGGTTCGATGTATTTTGAATGAAATTTTCTAAAATACTATATTTTCTGGTAACAAATGTATTAACTACTTTTAAATTTTTTATATTCTTGACGCATTTTTGTCTCTAATCGGTAGTGCACTCCATATATTATATATATATATATATATATATATATATATATATCGGCCATTCCCTTTTATAACTCTCAAGTCTCACGTGACTCTAAAATCAGATGAATTTGGATTATAGAGTGGAGTCTAGACACGCAGATGGTGTTCTACACACAAAAAAGAAAACAATATCAAATATATATATATATATATATAAGATTTGATATTGTTTTCTTTTTTGTGTGTAGAACACCATCTGCGTGTCTAGACTCCACTCTATAATCCAAATTCATCTGATTTTAGAGTCACGTGAGACTTGAGAGTTATAAAAGGGAATGGCCGGTCTCCATACCTTACAATTTTTTGCAAACACAATTGTTTTAAATATTTTATTGTCAAACATTATTTAAATACAAACATGTGAGATTAGATGAGATGATCTATAAATATTAATGAAATAATTTTTGAATAGTAATGAAATAGCTTGAGTTAAAATGTGTTGAACCCAAAGTTTCAAGTCTCATATAATTACATATCTACATATGAATTTTAATAACAACAAATGAATTCAAGTATAAATAAATCTTAAACTCAAATTGTCTACACAATAAAACCAAACACATCAATGAACCAAGCATGAACAAGAAAGTGAACAAACTTGCAAATGAAACTCTTAAAATAATTTTATATTTCTCTCGATAAAATTTGAAATTAGATCAAAACTCAAAATTAATCTTTTATCATAAAACATCAAATTGCACTTTCTACATGTGCATGACATATTTAAAAATTAAAAGTTTAAAATTTGAATTTTTTGAAAGATGATTAATTGTAATCTTTCACATGTGCATGTTTTGATTTGAATATTTTGAAAAGTGATTGATGTTGTTCTTTATAATTACGAAAAACAAAATTTTGATTTGAATATTTTGAAAAGTAAATGATATTGTCTTTGATAATTACAAAAAGGTTAAAACTTTGATTTGAAAATTTTGAAAAAGTGAATGATGTTGTCTTTGACATATGAATCTTTTTCAATTTGAAAGTGAAGTCTCATATGCCTACAAATAGCTCATTGGAGATCTTCAAAATCAACAACTACAACAAGAGCATACGCACATCATTGCAAGTTTTACAACATTCATTTAAAGCTTTCACTCTATCTTCTCTAAGCATTGAGCCTTAACCCTTGTTTATTTTGAGAAAGATATAGTTTGCACTGTATTGTTTTTATTCCACTCATTGAGGAGTGCTTTCTGATAACTTACTCACTATCAATTCTTATATCAGTAAAAGAGTGTTACAACCTTGTGCGTGGAGAAGGTGTTCTACATAGGGAATAGAAGTTGAATCATCATGTGTAAGGTGATTGCAAGTGTAGAGGGTGTTCTACACGGATTCTTTATAGCGGTACTGCTAAAAGGTATAATAAATGTTTATTTCTACCTAAAGGAGGTTGAATAGTGAATTTGGGAATCCTCAAAAGGTAGCTTGAGCCGATGACGTAGGCAGTGGGGCTGAACCTCGTTAAAATACTAAGCTTGCTTTCTTTTACCTATACTCTTTATATTTATTATTGTTTCGTACTGTGTTCATATTTTATATTGTGTATTTGATTTATAATTGTGAATTTTTAAATACAATTCAATTTACCCCCTATTATGTTAGTGATCTAGGCAACAAGTGATATCAGAGCGATGGCTCTTTTTACAAGATTAACTATCTTTTGAGCTAAAATCTTATAATTAACATTGAAGCTACATTTGGTGAAAGTCAATCTAGCAGTCGGTCTCCACTATTTTGTGGAGACAATTACACATTTTGGAAATGTATGAAAATTTTCATATAATCTCAAGGTAAAGAAATTTGAAGATGCGTTATAAATTGACCTTATATCCCAATAAAAATTGTTGATGGAGTAAAGGTCAAAAAGGAAGAAGAGTTCGATCGTGAAGATGATAGAATTACAACATTGAATTCAACGGTTATGAATCTCCTATATAATTTTCTCAATGGGAATGAGTTCAATAGAATAATGACTTGTAAGATGGCAAAAGAAATTTGGGATAACTTAGAAGTTACTTATAGAGGAACTTCACAAGTCAATGAATCGAAAATTTATATTCTTACTCATGATTATGAAATTGTTAAAATTAATGATGATGAATCTATTTCTAGTATGTCAACTCGTTTCACAAACATCATAAATAACTTGATAACTCTCAACAAAGTCTATTACAACGTGGAGATAGTAAGAAAAATTCTCAACTCTCAGCCAAAACGCAAGGAATCAAAAGTGACGATGATTCTTGAAGCTACATATCTCAAGAAACTCAAAGTAAATGATCTCATCAGGTCACTTACCACCCATGAGTACACATTGAAAAGAGGAAAAGAAGAAGGAAAGCCAAAGAAAAGTTTGGCACTTAAAACTGTTCCTCATGAAAGCGAAAGTGATGAAGATGAAGAAAGTGATGACCAAGATGAAGAAGTTGCGATGATAACAGGAAGAATTAAAGGAATCATAAAGAGAACTAAAGCTCCTTCAAATAAATCATTCAAAAAAAATTCCAGGAAAGATACAGGTTAAAATGATTCTTTAGCTTGTTACAAATGCAATAAACCAGGACATATAAAAGTGGATTTTCCTCTACTAAAGAAAGATCAAAACGAGGGGAAGAAAGTAATGAAAGTTACATGGGATGATAATTCTATTAGCTCAGACAGCGAAACAAACAATGGAGAATCTGCAAATCTTTGTCTTATGGCTAAAAATAACCTTGAGGTAACAAATCTTGACGATATAGAAAATCTTTCATACGAAGAATTGCAAAATATCTTGGAAGAAGTATATGAGGAACTTGAAAAATTGGGTATCAAATATACTGCTTTGAAAAAGAAAAATTCTTTTTTAACAAATGAAATTGATGTTTTAAGAAAAGAAAATATTATTTTGAAAAATGAAAATTATGAGTTAAAAAAGAAAGTAACTGATTTAGAAAAGATTATTGAAAACTTTACAGAAGGAAAAAGAAATTTTGAAAAACTTATTGATAATCAAATATGTGTTTTTGACAAGGCAAACTTAGGATATATGTCAAAGTAAAAATACAAACCTTATAAAAACTTCTTTAATAATCATTCTAAATCAAAATCCAATATTTAAAATTCTTTTCATAAAAGTAAACTTTTCAAAGAAATATACCATACAATCACTCAAGTTCTTTGTATTGTCATATGCTATTTGTAATTTTTGTAATAGAAATGGTCATAATTATCACACTTGTCCCATTAAAAGAAAACATACAATGACTATTAGGTTCATAAGAGTACCTAAAAATCTTATTTCTTCTAATACTAATAAATGAAGAACCCAAAAAACTTGGATACCAAGAAAAATCATTTTAATTGTTTTTGTAGGTATGCATGAAGTCCTCCATAAGCAAAAGCAAATGGTTTTTAAATAGTAGATGTTCAAGACACATGACGGGAGACAAGTCTAAGTTCATTGATCTTACATCTAGAGAAGAAGAACACGTGACATTTGGAGACAACTCAAAGGGAAATATCATGGGAATAAGTAAAATTGATAATGAGTCCTATCTCATAATTAAAATGTTCTACTTGTTGAAGGTCAAAAGTATAATCTTTTGAGCATAAGTCAATTATGTAATAAAGGATTTATAGGTATTTTCAAAATGGATAAATGCATTATTTTAAATGATCATGATTGCAATGTATGTTTTATTACTCTTAGAAGCAATAATGTTTATACTATTGAATTCGAAGAAATTGCCTCAAAAGATGCTATTTGTCTTTTAGCTCAAAATGAAACTTGTTGGCTATGGTATAGAAGACTAGGTCATGCCAACATGAAACTTTTTTCCAAACTTTCAAAAAATGATCTTGGGAGAGGTCCACCAAAGGTAAATTTTCTTAAAGATAAAATTTGTTATGCATGCCAGTTTGGTAAACAAACAAAAACTTCTTTTAAAACCAAGAAACATATTTTCACTATTAGACCATTGCAACTGATACACATGGATCTTTTTGGACCAAACAGAGTTGCAAGTCTAAGAGAAAAATATTATGCATTTGTTATTGTTGATGATTTCTCTAGACATATTTGGGTCATCTTTCTTGTTCATAAAAATGAGGCATATAATGCCTTTATGAAGCTATGCAAGAGAATTCAAAATGAAAATGGTTATACTGTTTCAAGTATTCGAAGTGATAGGGGAAAAAGTTTGTTAATAAAGATATTGAAGTTTTTTGTTATGAAAATGGTTTTATGCTCCTCAACAAAATGTGGTAGTAGAGAGAAAGAACAGATCTCTTCAAAAGATGGCAAGAACAATGCTCAATGAGAACAACTTGTCTAGTTATTTTTGGGTTGAAGCGGTAAGTACTACTTGTTATGTCATAAATAGAGTTATGTTAAGGTTTAAGTTAGATAAACCCCCTATGAGCTTTGGAATGAGAAAAATCCCAACATTGGTTACTTTCATGTATTTGGATGAAAATGCTTCATTTTGAATGACAGGGATAATTTAGGCAAATTTTGTGCAAAATCTGATGAAGGCATCTTTCTCGGGTATTCTACTAATAGTAAAGCTTATAGAATTTTCAATAAAAAAAAATACTTTGATTGTACAAGAATCTATGCATGTAGTATTTGATAAGTGTAATCTTCTACTCTCCAAAAAATCTGTTGATGAAGAAAGAGAATGTATAAATAAAATAGATAATCTCAATCTCAACAAAGAGAACACCATAGAGGAAGTCCAACATGGAGACATCAGGAAAGATCATCAAAACTTGATACAAGATGCAACCAAACAATGGAAACTTGTGAAAGATCATCCAGTGGAACAAATTCTAGGAGAACCTTCACGATGTGTAAGTACTCGGTCATTTTTTATAAATATTTGCAATCATACTGCTTTTCTATCTCAAAGTGAATCCAAAAAGATTAATGAAATACTTCTTGATGAATCTTGGATTCTAGCTATGCAATAATAGCTAAATCAATTTGAAAGAAATGATGTTTGGACACTCGTCTTTAAACCCAAAAATCATATTGTTATTGGAACAAAATGGGTTTTTAGAAACAAGAAAGATAAGATGAGTTCGGAGTCATCATTAGAAACAAGGCTCGACTTATAGCCCAAGGTTTCAATCAAGAAAAATGAATCCATTATGATGAGACATATGCACTAGTTGCAAGATTAGAAGCTATTCGAATGCTACTTACTTTTATTTGTTATAAAAATTTCAAACTTTTTCAAATGGATGTTAAAAGTGTTTTTTTTAAATAGTTTTATAAATGAAGAGGTATCTTAGCAACCTCTAAATTTTGAAAATCATATTTCTTCAAATCATGTTTTCAAGCTCACAAAAGTATTATATGGACTCAAACAAGCTCCTGGATCTTGGTATGAGAGATTTAATGGTTTCTTGATTGAAAAAGATTTTTTAAGAGGAAAAATTGATACAACACTTTTCATCAAATATGAAAAAGAGAATATTATTTTGATTTAGATTTATGTGAATGATATAATATTTAGTGCTACTAATGAAAATATGTGTCAAGATTTTGCTAAGAGTATGCAGAAAGAATTTGAAATGAACATGATGGGAGAACTTAACTTCTTTCTCGGATTGCAAATCAAGCAAGCAAGCAAAACTTAACTTCTTTTTCTCTCTCCTTTTCCAAAATCTAAAAAATACTCAACTTAAATTATTTCATTTCTATTTGCAAATTATCTTACTACTATTTACAAAATTCTCATCTCATCTCATTCTCCCAACGAGCCCTAAAGTTTTGGTTGTTACCATTAGTCAAAAGAATTCCTTACAAGTTACTTTTTTAAGAGGTAACAGAAGATATTCCATGAACAATTAACAACAAATTGATATATATGACGTGATTACGACAGTTGTGCAAAGGAATATTGTTACCTAACTCAAAAATTCCTTACAAAATTTAAAGAGGAAACCTAGGGCATTCTAAGATAGGATCAATGCAAGAATCTTCTGAATCTGGTATGCATGTTGACATGACAAATGTCTCATCAGCCAACCCAAAGCAAACTCCATCTTCCATATGAAGAAATCATTCAAAAAGACTCAGGTATTCATTCTACTTCTACAGACTCCATCTTCTCATGTTCTCTTTGTTCATTGGACCTCGAGGCAAACTTCCTGAGATCGTGACCTTCATTATGATAGTTTAGGACTTTGTGCTCTAGCGTTCATTGCTCAGTGCCAGACAACCAACCGGGCAATCTGGCACAGATACCTTAACCAAAAGTAAAGAGCCATCAATGTTAACCAGCATTTATGTACCTCAATTATTTTTCAAGCTAGCCATACATATATCACAAGCAGCCCCATCCATAATCTTTTTTGTTAATGAAAGTCATTTTTTCCCCGATAAGTAAATAGTTATCAATTTGAAGGCATCCTCTCATTAACAAAGTCAGATAGATAGAGCAAACTTGAGGTAAATAGTATGATTAAAGCCTGATCAAGTGGCATAACCACTAATAAAAGGTAATTGAACAATCAACTTCGCCTTGTCAGATGAACAACTTTCCTGGATCCTACGTGCTCACTATTGCTTGGTTCTGCTTCATTTTTCTACCTCATTGGTGGTTACTTTGAGCGTCTCGTTCTCCTTTCGATGGGTCTTCACCTCGGTAGTTAGTTTTCCTATTAGTTATTCCATTGCAACGAGCCTTACTTCCATGTTTGTCGATGTCGCTTCTTCTTATCCCCAAGTTGTCTGAGAACAGGTTGGTGCAGGCATGCGAAGGACACGTGAAGTCTATAGAAATCCTGCAGACAGTGTCATTGTTAATGTCATGTTTTGCATGCCTTTGGGCCGAGTTTCAGCAACCTAAGTTTTCAGATTTTGACTTGCACACTTAAGCAAACGTGGAGAATAGGGGCCTTGGTGGTGGCCGGAGAATCTCTAATGCCAAAGTCTGTATATCTCCTTAGTAGTTTGCGCGTAAACTTAAATAGATCAGAATGAGTTCTTCGTACCTTGGGATCAACTTTTGTACTAAGTTTCGAGTGGGGATAGCTCATCCCTATCTTTGAGGGACTTATGTCATTTCCATTGTTTATTTGTCAGAATCATTTAATGTGGCGTGGCTTATGGGGCAGTGTCATTAGTGCGACGTGGCGTCCAAGTAGTGGGGCTATTAATGTGATGTAGCTTCCTGACTCACTTTATCCTGCGAGCATCCCATGTTAAGCCTCTTCATGCCTGCTGGCAAGAGATCGAGGGTTCTCTATATTTCCCACCTACCTTCCTATGTAAGTTCCCGAGGGTAGTTTGTCATTAGGGTGATGTTAGGGTGGCGAGTTCCATCTACCCCTACCGCCCATTTTCCCTATGCGTAGGTTGCTTCATAGGTGGGTTTTGCTCATGTACTAAGTACTCTGCAAAGGCCCACTCACTCCTTTTAGAGGAGGATTGTTGGGCTTGACTGAGTTCCGCTAGGCTCTCTGACTTACTTCCCTGGCAGTACTTTGTGGGCTTGTTTTAAGGACCAATAGTAGGAAAACCCCATTACAGTTATTCCATAAATTCTTATCGGACTAGTCCGATGGGAATTCCTTTTTGTCTTTATTCTCGTGCTGTATACTTTCTTCTCATGCTGATTAAGTAATTATTAGATAAAAAAGATGAATATTTGAAATTGAAAAGTGTTTGTATTTGTAGTATTTGGATATTAAAATGAGATGGGATGAGATGAGAGGTTCTTGCCATCCAAACCAGGCCTAAGTATCCAAACGGCCCTTACTCTTAAAAATCCAAAATAATTTTGAAATTATTCATTCTCTCTTAGTTCTCTCTCAAAATCATTTTGAAAATTGGAAATTTAAATCTTAAAATACGAGTCATTAGATTTGTTGTTAGAGACTGGTAATAGATGATCATGCGGGATAAGCAAAGGATTGTTTCCATTATTTAAAGAGAAGTGACGCCGACAATCATAAAGAGAATTCATAAAAATAAATTTATAATTAACGTGACTCTAAAATATATTAAATCTACTTTAAAATAAGAATAATTTTATAATTTAACATATTAAATTTATTATTGTGAAATTCTTTAACGCTAAAGCATTTCTCTTATTCAAACCAACTCGAGCCATTAGATTTGGTGGGAAAAAGAAAAGTGACATTACGTGATTCGGTGAGGCGGTTGTTCAAAGCTTTGGTTGGTACCATTAGTCAAAATAATTCCTTACAAGTAATTTTTTAATTTCTCGTTACGCAATTCGGATTGAATATTTTGTTAAAAGTTTAATAAAATATTATTATAATATTATTTTTATTATAATATTTAAAAAAATTAAATTATTTATTATATTTTGCGTAAAAATTCGAAAAAATTATAATAATTATATCAGATGAGATGAAATAAAATAATTTGATTTCATGTAACCTAGCCATAAATATATCACAAGCAAAGTCCCATCCATAATCTTTCTTTGTTAATGAAAAGTCGTTTTCTTCCCTGATAAGTAAAATATTTATCAATTTGAAGGCATCCTCTCATTAACAAAGTCAGATAAATAGAGCAAACTTGAGGTAAACAGTATGATTAAAGCCTGATCGAGTGGCATAACCACTAATAAAAGGTAATTGAACAATCAACTTCGCCCTGTGAAATGAACAACTTTCAAGAAATCCATACTCGCGTATAATTCTGTCGCAATTCTGCAAGTTATCTTAGTCAAGAATTTCCGGCCCAGAGTCCAAAATCCAAGGTTGGTATATAGGATCAGGAATTTGTCCATAGTTTTACACAAAGATGATTTATAAATCCAATTAAGCAAAATCGAGGGAACAAAGATCGAACTGGTCTACACAAGTTCCTTTTTTTTGGGTTCAAGAACCGGAGGATCAATATCAATTCCCATATTAGCTGCAGTGCCTGCTATAATTCTCATCGCAGATTCAATACTGGTGCAGTTCAAGTCTGGTAGCTTTTCAGCAGCAATTGTGCGCACTTGTTCAATGCTGATCTTGCCCACTTTCTCTATCTTTGGGTCTTTAGAACCTTTCTCAACACCTACGTGTTATTCAGTATAAGCTCTCAATTCAGTAATGGGATTCAAGATCAGAGAAAAAAAAACCTCTACTTAATTAAACCTATGGTAACAAGTTACTATCAATATTTTTACAGATAACATCATAATAACACATCGCTATAAACCTTCTAGGCATGCCATCAATACATCACCAGAGTAACCACCCCAAAGTTGAATTGTCTACAAGATAAAAATTTCTCAAATAACTGTCACGATTATATCACTAGGGACTAGAGACAACCAACATTAATAGATCCTGCAAAATGGAAAGCCTGCAACCTAGCCTAAAGTTTTGTTTAAATAAAAAATTCAATTTCATAGGTTCCTATTTATAGGGTAACTACACGAAATCAAGATAAGATAGATATCCGGATCATTATGAAAATCAAAAATCTTGATAATATGAAAATCAAATCTCTCAATTGGGATAATAAGCAAACCAAAATGTTGATTTGATTTTACCCCCAACACCATTGTCATACCCATTAAAACGCACTTGGAGCCATAGCTGATCTTCTCCTTCAACTAATTATAACTCAACCCGAGTTTCTCTTTTGCTCAAGGACCTAATTTCTAACGATTCATGCCATGTACTAATAATCAAACTTGGATGGTTATCAATTAATTCAAGGTCAAAAGCCCCTAACAACGTGAAAATGTTTCTTTACACCCTAGATTCAGTATTTTAATTGACACATAATCATGTCAAATCTACGAATACAATCATAGTGTGTGTTGCATTAGACTTTTAAAATCTTGAACGTTATGGTCTGGAGCCACATTCAGGTGTTCATTATGTATGTGGGTGGGTATTCGGGTCAAGAGGCCTTTCAAAGGTGTAGTAAACATTCAACAACATATAACAGTCATTTTTTACTAAGCACCACCGAAGTCAATGCCCAAATTGAGAATGAAGAACTTCACACTTTTTTAAACAAGTGAATTGTCAGTCCGCAGGGTCAATTTATAGTTGTCCAGACTTGCTCTGAGATGACAGGTTGGATTCATCAAAACTGATCCCATGAACGCAAGTAATGTTTCATTCCCACTCAAATAATTTCTGAATCAAATTGGTAATGCTCCCTTAAAAATAACACTGATAAAATGCCTGAAATTAAATTATCAAACTGCATATATTAAGCCTCCAAAAAGAAGAATATCAAACGTATGACAAGAAAAGGGGGTAAAATTATCAAACATATGATGGGCATTATTAAAGTGGTATACCTGCGGCCTTTAGGAGCAGAACCGAAGCAGGCGGCGTCTTCAATATGAAAGTAAAGCTTCTATCCTATAAAGAACACAAGTAATCCTTACACCAAATCCAAATAATAGAAAAGAAAGAAGATGATTCTAAAAGGAATAGAATGGAAGAATTGAACCGACATCGTAAACAGTAATTTCGACGGGAATAACATAACCGGCTTTGTCGGCGGTCCTGGCATTGTAATCCTTACAGAAAGCCATGATGTTTACACCCTTGGAACCCAGTGCTGGCCCTACAGGCGGCGCCGGGGTCGCCTTCCCTGCCTCCAGCGCAAGCTTTATCAATCCCACCACTGCATAACCATCCCCAACACAAATTTACACAAATTTTAATTTCTTAGACTCATACCCAATGGTAAAAAAGATATAAAAGATAAACCTTTCTTGGATTTGCCACCGGGCTTAGGTGGAGCCATTGCAATGACTGTGAGACGCCTTGGTGTTCGAGTGAAAAGTGGGGGCTGTTTGTGAGCGAGGAATTGGAGAGGAATGTAATTGAGCTTTGAAGACAGACCAATAATGCCAGTCGATGAGGCCAAAAGAGAAGAAGAAAGTTTCCCATTGATACTATTTTTAACACTGCTCTTTGAAGAAGAGAGGCTCGAAGGGAGCTGACAGTGGGAAGAAATGGAGAGAGAGGACGCCATTGGAAGGTAGTTTGGGAGCTGGTTTGATTCAAACCAGACCTAAGTTTTGGATAAAATCCCCACAACTCCCACTCCACCTTGTCTGTACTCTTATCTTCTACGACGAAGTCGACTGGCAAATATATGGCTTAACGACGCGGTCGTTTCCGTCTCATGTTTTTTGCACTTAAAACGGAGACCGTTTTGCTACAATGATTTGCTTTCCTCACTCTACTCAACTCAATTAAGGGTGCGTTTGGTTACTAAACTCACTTCAATTCATCTCAACTCATCATTATAATTTTTTCAAATTCCAATACAAAATATAATAAACAATTCAATTTTTTCAAATTTTAAAATAATAATAATATTAAAAAATAATATTCTAACAATATTTTATCATCACAACTCAACTCAACTCAACTCACTTCAACATCCACACACACCCTAAATCTTAGAGCTCTCGCATTGAAATAGTTAAATTCAAACTCAAGTTTTAGTTAATATGACATAAATTTATCTTTACCTATTTCATTCATATCCAATCTCCATATTGGATTATCTATATATTATTTATATAATAATAAAACAATGTTAATTTATTTTTTTAAAATTTTAAAATTATTTAATTTTATTATATTTTACCATTGTTAATTAGTAGTAATATAAATTATAATAGCCCTAAAAAAAATTGCTGCAACCAAATCACAGTAGGAAGTAAGGAAGAAAATATTTTTTTTATTTCTTTTGGCCATGCTTCAGTAACTATCAAATTTGACCCACAACACTAACTTACTATAACAAAAAGCCATCCCCTTTTACATTTGTATAATCCAATGCAATACATTTTGAGATTCTACTAGCCAAACACTCCATTAAATTTGTATTTGTATAATTCAATGAAAGTGCTCTAATAGAGCCAAAAAAGAAAAACAAATTATAAAAATAAACTAAAAAATTATCTCTTATCTACTTCATATTGTATTAATAGATATAACGTATGTCAAATTCTAATGTTATTTTTATTATATAATAGATATAACGTATCATATGAATTTATAAATTTACTTTTATAAAATTTGTTTGTAGTTATCATACTTCTTTTAAACTATTAAGAAGAAAGTTTCCTCTATAAAAATGGAAGAGAAAAATAAGTCATCGACGGACTTACAAAATTTTCTTTTTCGCTTAACATAAGGAGAGAGCATAATCCAAGTTGTAGAGAGAAATTTTGCTTGCTCGAAGTATAAGATGGTAAGCCAAATTTCTATTTTGTAAATAAATTTTAATACTTTCCAATTTGTCATTTTTAATGTTTGAAATTCTTGATTTTATGTAAGGAAAGGCAAGTTATCAATTCTTTATATGGGCAGATATACTTCAATTGGTAGAGGAGAAATTTCTGGCAAAAGAGAATGCACTAGAGAATGATTTATTGTTGCACAAGTATGAAGTTCAGAGAAAAAAAGATAAATTAATACAGAGAGAGAATTATCTGCACAAACAAGAGGACGAAGTTCAAAGGCGGATCATAGAGAATAGATGTGCACGTATATTTTTGTATCTGTACTCGGTGTGTTCTATCCTAATAGTTTTTGGTTGGTTCGAATGATATATGTATCGTGTTATTGTTACTTGTAAATCGATCTTGTAATTGTGGTAAGATTTAAGTATGGTAATGGATGTTAACGTCATTTTTTATTTGTAAGAATGGTACTGTACATGAACCACTTATTGATGGGAACAATGGAGATTTGTTTGGTACTTACAAATGACATTAGATTCTTGGCCGATTGTTGATGTTGATACAAGTGGTTAGGAGAAACAGTTAATGCAAGTTAGCTGGGGGCCTTCTCTCTCTCTGTCTCTCTCTCTCTGAACTTTCAAGTCAGCTTCTCACCATATATATAGAATATCGATTAAATATGCATATGGTCTATAGAGATACAAGAACAAGGAATTATCTTGCTAGTGCAAAATACTCAAGCTGTAATGCATGAAGATAAGTGCACTTAAGCATGTTAAGTAAAATTGACAAGTTGATTATGCTTCTCCAAAAGCTTCAGATTGCAGGCAAAAATATACAGCTACTTCTCAGAAGCTTTTCCAAAATGGTATGGTAGAAATGAAGAGACTATATATACATGCAAGTAAGAATATACAGCAAATTAATTAAGAAGAATCCTGAAAATGCTGCAAGGAGAGACTATATATACATGCATGCAGTGTCTTCAATCAGTACTCAAACTCAACCAAGAACACCCACAAATCTATACATTCTTTACAACCACAACTTCCAACAGAAAGCCTCCAGATTTTCACAAAATACTTCAAGATTTCTATAATTTATAGAATAATCATTTTCATACAAGTAGAATATCCACAAATCTGTACATTCTTTACAACTACAACTTCCAAGAAAAAGGCTCCAGATTTTCACAAAATATTTCAAGAAACCCTTAAAAAATACTTCACAAATTCTCATCATTGCTCGATGGAGTTTGTTGTGTGACAGTACTACATTTGGTTCCAACAAGAACATCTTCAATGTTAGCACCAACTTGGGGGTCAGGGACCTCACCAACTTGTTTGTCATCAAATATTTTCCTACAAGCCTAATTCTCAAAATGAAGAAAATACACATCTATTAGAAAGAAAACAAACACTAGTCCAACATATATACAATTAATAGAAAAAAACTTAGTATATGTTTCTTCTTTTTCTTGGTTGCAACCTTCTTCACAGGCGGAACCTTTCTCTTCGTTGGGAATCTCACTTTCCGAACAACAACGTGGAGGCTTAATATTTTATTACCCTTATCTACGACGTCTCTCTCATTGACATTGGTTGAATCGGAATCAAGTGGTAATCCTTTAAAATTATGCTCAAACTCATCCAAAACCAGAATGAATGCATTGACATGGTCATCACTTAGGGATACACGTGTCGCTAATTTCATACATCTTTTAACCACAACCTCGTACCTTCGTGCATCGACATTATCCCACAAGTCATAATAGCTACTTTTGACAAGTGCGTATCTCCTCTTTAAGTCTTTCCTCCATTGATCCAAGACGTACATATCTGGCAACACATGAATCTTCTTCATTTGATAAACTTTAAATGCATGCCTACAAATAATGCCCTTCATCTCAAACAGTGCACATATACATTTGACTTCACATTCCTCCTTGTTATAGTAAACCACGTACTAGACTGTTTTGACATGGTCATCATTAAAAATTTCATCCAAGACATCGAAGGTGGAAATACAATCTTGTTCTCTAATAAGTATGCAATTACAACAAATCGTCCCCCACATCTCCTTTTGGACTTCTTTAAACTTCGCATTTGTATACACCACTTGAAACTGCTCCTCAATGTGGAATGGGGATACACATGGGATGGTTTGGTTGCACGAATTGAAATTAGCTGTCGTTTTTACTTCCACCTTCTTCCTTTGAGCATTGTCAAATTGATAGATAAATTCCTTCAACATTGTACTAGAATGCACAAATCCGTTGAAAAAAACATTCATGCTTTCAGATTGCTATGTAGTACTCATACTAGCGCAAAATACACCCTTCAAGTAAGTTGGTACCCATAATGATCTCTCGGTGTACAACCCTTGTAGCCATGCATTATCACCAAGGTTATACTTCTGAATTAGTTTCCCTCACTTGTCCTCAAGTTCTGCTCAGGTATGCGAATCATATAAGGCAGTCTGAATGGCAGTCTTCAACCCTACATTGAATTGGGAGTGAGATCTTAATTTCTCGGACAGTTTCCATATGATATGCCATAGAAAATACCTATGGCAAGTTTCTGGGAATACCATCGCAATAACACTCTTCATTGCCCAGTCTTGGGCTATTATGATTGCTTGGGAGCCCGACCGTTCATGTAGTCCAATCATGCTCGGAAAAACTACATAAAAGTACTCGTATTCTCTCTTGAAATCAAGCATGCCCCTAATAGTATGGACTGCACATGATGGTTTACCCCAAAAAAGTGAGCAAAATGCATATCGTACCTATTTGTTAGGTACGTCATACCAAAGGTGATCACATCTCCAAAATACTCGTATGCAACTCGACTACATACATCAACCCAGAACATATTTCTAAGTTACAACTCGTCATCCACATCCATCATAGAAACAAATCCATCATTCATCTTCTTCATCCTCTTAAAGTAATCACTATTCATCCTTTGTGTGATAACAACAAAATCTTGTTACTTGACATATCGCTTATAATATGCTAGAAGCTTTTTATTAGTGGCAAACTCCATACCAGGTTTTGGCTCCTCAACTCGTTCAACATTATCCGATACTTTATTAGTTCCCTCGGTCTCTGTCTCTTTATTTACATCCGGCGAAATTTCTAAAAATGAAAATGTTTCATATTAGAATATATTATAACACTGGATGTTTACTAATTGGGTTAAAAGTCTAATACCGTTAGTCAGGTGACAGCTCTGATCAGTCGTGTGTGATGTACCTCCGAAATTTTTTTCACTTTCAGCACCCAATGGCAATGGCACAGTTGATGATTCACTTGCTAGTTAGGGAGTCTTTTCAAATCTTGTTGACTCCTCTAGATTACTCGACGGTGGCATCGATGGAGGCTGTAATGAGGCACAGTGTTCAAATAAATTCAATGCATATATAAAAAATAAAAAAAATAAAAAAAAAAAACCTTAAAAAGTTTAAAAAGAATGTACTTGGTAGGTATGTTGAACTTGTCTGGACTCCTCCGGATTACTCGACGAAGGGTAGGGGCATCCTTAGTCCAAAATGTGGCATCAATGGAAGCAGTAGTTAGGCACGATGTTAGAACATCCCAAATGCATATAAGAAAAAAAAAATTTAAAAAGTTTAAAAAGAATCTACATGGCTACCCCATGCACATGTATATGGATTTGGATATGTTTTTTGAGGCATGATAAATGGTGGGTAGTACGGGTTTCCTGAATCATAATATCCCTATAATACACAAATAAAAAATACATTTAACTAAATGGTAATATCGGACACAACGACATTTCTAAATGACCAATATGTTTTATACCTGAGTCGGTGAAATCAATGTATAAGGTGTAGGTGGCGTTTCATCTCCCTCTTTGTCCATCCTGCAATTTTAACTGAGCTTTTAGGACAAAGTTACTAAACAGAAAGACATAAATCATTTCACAATTGAGTATGCTAAAAGCATGATGGTTAAACATAAATCTTCAACTTAAATCCAAAATTTAAATACTTCAGTTTAAAAGCATGGTGGTTAAATACTTTAAAAGCATAAATCATTCCACAATTGAGTACGCTACTTCTCTCTTAGAATGCTTATAGTTAGTGACAGCATGATGTATTCTGTTGGACTTTTATACCTTTTTGCCTCTGCTTACTCCCTCATATGTGCAACCCAATTGACTTTTAATGCAATATTCTTGTGCTTCATCAACTCTTAAAATCACTGCTTTAATTCTTAACTATGTGGTTGTCCTCTCAGAAGTTTCCACTCTTAGAGTAACAAAAATCCAAGAATGCATTTCAAAAACTCCAAATTTAGATGCAAACTGAAGATATGGAAATTAAATTGTTACCCAACTAAAAAAAAAAACAAAAAACATGGTTGCCCAACTCAAACTAATATTCTACATATGGCTCTGATCATTTAATTTTGGACTTGAATCCAAAATAAACAAAAATTAGTTCCCACTCTTACACGGCATATAAAAAGAAATTACCCTGCACTAACACCCCAAGTCTCAAGCTCCCAAACAAAATGAGAAATGAAACCTATCAAATATATAGATAAAACAGTGAAAATTAATGTAATGAACTTGTAATAGCCAATTCCAATGCTTATATTTTATACAATGATTATACAAAAGAGGGAAAACAAAAACACTAAAAAAAATATGCAACGAGTAATAAGTCAAAAATGTCAAAGTTAATAAAATTCAATAGGAAGTAGACAAAAAAAACGAAAGCAAAGAAAAACCCAAACTTTATCTACTGTGATTTTTAGTGTTTCGATTTTCTTTACAAGTTCGAGTTGACAGAGGGCAATAAGTCTCTCAAATGAGAGGCTCACATAGAATCGAACAACAAGCATTGATCTGGAGGCCTATAACCATTATTCGTCTTCAACCATGGACATGAGCTGAATGGTTGTATGAGTTGAAAGAAAAACAGAAAAACAGGGCATAAGAAAGAGATTTCAGGGCATAACAAAGAGATTATAGGGCATAAGAAAAACGGAAATGACTCAAAGATTATAAAACAAAAAAAAAAAAAAAAACTATGTGAGGTTGAATGTGGAGGTGAAGATTCATGCATGCCAGTTGAATGCAGTGGGTCAATCGTTCTAGTCGGTGGTCCCAGAAGGTGGTGGACGTGGAAGGGCTAGCGGAGGAAGAACATGGGGGAAAGGGAAAAAAAATCGAAAGCCACCCACAAATGATTTGGGTATTTACTACTATTTAGGTCTCTCTAAACACACGTTTAACTAAAAAAAGAAAAAAAAAAGCCACATCAATTACATGTGTTGTATGTGGGAAGGAGGCAGATGAGTAGAAGTTCTCTTAACATGTACTGCAACTTGGGCAAGGTAGCTATGCATTATCATATAAGTTGCTTGGAAAACGATCCTATATATCTGTCTACTTTTTATCTTCTCCTTCTAGAGAACGTAAATTCAATAAGCAAGAACATACGCCATAGAAGACCTAAATCAAATCTTCAAGAAATGGTCCAAGATGGCTACTTCCCTTTCCCAAAGGAGAACATATATTACCAGATCCAGTTCATCTAAGCAGTCTGAATGGAAGGACATGCATAAAGGTCCAGAAAATGGAAACTTGTAATGTTAGATTTGGATAGTGAGTTGAGATGAGATGAGTTGAGATGAAAACTGGAAGTTAAATAAAATATTGTTAAAATATTATTTTTTAATATTATTATTTTTGAAGTTTGAAAAAGTGTAATTGTTTATTGTATTTTATATGAGAATTTGTGAAAGTTGTAATGATGAGATGAGATAGGTTAAGAGTGTTTCTCAATCTAAACTGAACCTAAGTCAAAGGTGAGATCCGCGACTTCGCACCCGAATCCATGGATTCCGCATGCAGGCCACCTGTTTGAATATAAGCATGTGTGCAACATGCTCAGTGTTGCTACCGTTATGCATTAAATGACAAGACTGCAATGTGCTGTGAATAAAAGTGATGGTCATGGGTAGGGGTGTAATCAATCCAGTTCGGTTCGGGTTTTGAAAAATTTTGGAACCGAACCAGTATATACCGATTTTGGAAATTTAAGAACCGATACAACCGATTCAACACCAAAACCGGAAATTTTAATTTTTCCAGTTTCGGTCCGGTCCTGTACGGTTTTTTGGTTTACCATTTACATGTGTGACTATATATGTTTAATATTATAATTTTCTTAATACTAAACTTAATTGTGAGAATTTAGTATTTATTATTAACAAATTAATTCTTTAATGTTCAAGTTTAATAGTATAATATAAGTAGTATCTAACTTATTAGTGAGATTAATAAACTTGAATAAATAAGATTAAAATAGTATAATTAGTGTCTAATTATACTAGTATATTAATCTTATGTTATAAGATTAATAGACTTGAATAATAAGATTAGAATTTCATGTTATATTAATTAGAAATGTAGCATATAATATATATATAATAATAATAATAAATTATACATAATAATAATATAAAAATTATATTTAATATAAAAAATTAAAAATATATATACCGGTCCGATTCGGTTTAAATCGATTTTCAAAATATGAAAACCAGTACCGTACTGGTTTAGAATCAGTTTTTATTTTTAAGAACCAGTACCATATCAGACCGGTTACAAACCAGACCAACCCACTGGTTCGGTCTGATCCAATTCAACCCGTTTTTCGATTTTTTCTTACACCTCTAGTCACGGGGACTAATATTTAACAAAAGAAAATGATATAGTGGCAATTATACTACAATTTAATTACAACAAAGTATTAAAAATTAATTTGATTAATTGATTTTTAAAAAAATCTAATTTCTTAAAGTGGAAAAAATTAGTTTTTTAATTAATGTGAAATAATTTTTGAGTTGTCCAATAATTGTAACTCTCCTTTGTGGTGAAGTTTTCAAGGCTTATGAAAAATAATTCCCAGGTCCCTCCCACCCCTTCCAGCAAAAAAATACAATCCAATGCAAATAATAAATAAAAAAAAACACACACACACAAATTTGTAGTAAAAAAGTCTGTCATTATAAAATAAAATAAAAAATAAATAAAAAACAACCCAGCAACCAAAAAAAAAAATAGAAGTTTCAAAATCCCAAAAAAAGAAAAAAATAAATACAAGAGAGTTTTTGAAAAAGAGCATGTGCAAGGCAACGAGCGATGCAAAGATCAAGAACTCGTGAGTTTTGTATCCGACATACATACTCTGCTATTACCCATTACTTAAGGTGCGGATCACCAATCCCCTTACAAATCAACATATATAGCCACATTATAAAAGATATTCAAAATCAAACAAGAGAGCAATGTGGGGGAGATAAGAGAAAGGGAAAATGGAAGAGGAGAAAGAAGAGAGGCTGCTGGGGAGAGAAGAGAAATGGAAAAAGAGGAGTGGAGAAAGAAGAGAGGGTGCGGGAGAGAGTAGAGAAAGAGAAGAATTGCAATTCAATAAACTCGGACACACCATAAGACACATAAATCTCATATGTGTTGAAATTCTATTGACTGACATGTTTGAAGTAGAAAATAACACCTGACATAGCTTTTCTCTTATTAAACAAGAATGGGTCAGACGTCGATGTCCTCCGTTTAAAAATCTCCACCCATTTTAAAATTAAAACCACTCTTATTTCACAATCTCTCACAAAATCCAAAGCTGGCCTCCACTGCTCCATCCGATGCCAGCCACACGCCACGCCATCCATCTGCCGTGCAACGCTGCTATCGAGCACACCATCATCTCAGGTAAGCATCTCTCTCTCTCTCTCTCTCTCTCATATTTGGGTATCCCCTAACACATTGGTCGGAAGGGTACGTATCACTATCCTTAGGACCTTAACAAATATACTCCATCCGCAGCCCTTATTTAATTTCCTAGTCAGAGATCAGGCTAGCTGCGTTTCAATCTCTCTCTTTGCTTGGTTCTTTCCGTATCTAAGATCAGACTTGATCATAAATGATATATTTTTAGTTGTGGAAATGGGTCAATTCCGGATGCCTTAATTTGTGAGTTTAATTGTATCATCTTACTATGATCAGCAAGACATGGGGATGGACAGCCTAGAATTAATATTGTTATTAACATTTCAATTTGACTTTTGAGAAAAATATCTTAATTAATATTGGCGAATTTCTAAGGCAGGCACTAGGCAGTGACAGACATTACCTGCGCCATAATTGCTCATTTCCCCCATCACCCCCAAGGCTCCATCATTTTCAACCCTAATTCCGGCTGCTCCTTCGCTTTCTTCTTCAACACCTTCATGACTGTCCTCTCTTTTCCTATCATACTCATGGCGTTAACCAGTATTCCCATCGCAAAATGCATAAACATCACCTTTCTAGTTGACCTGCTGGGCCATCTGAAGTTCGTGGGGATGATGGCACTCTCTCGTCTGCGTCGGCCTCTCAATCTACCAGATCAACAAGATCATCAAACTGAAGATCAAGACCAATCCACAAATAGTACATACGTTCTTGTAATGAATGGTTCATCTCCGTCCCTAGTCCCAGTGTACACTCTGATGGCGTTGATCAAGAAGAGGGTTCCTGTAATAGAATACAGCACTTTTGTTGAAAGATATGGATCAGTTGCGCATGAAACGGCATGTTCTGTCTGCTTGAACAGCGTCAAGAGAAGCCATGAGATCAGGGAGCTACCTAACTGTTCTCATGTGTTTCACAGGGAGTGCTTGGATCGATGGGTAGATGAGGCCCAGGTGACCTGCCCTTTGTGCAGAACTATGTTGCTTCCAGCTGCTAGGAAAGATCAGATGATGGTGTTGTAGTTCACGTACAGATGATCTCATCGATTCTCCATGCATCAAATATGTATCAGCCTATCAGAGTAATTTGTTGCAGATTAATTTGAATAAGTCATACATGCAAATATAACTGGATCATTGTCACTGTCGATCGATGGTACTATTGGTCTGTCTAATGCTTAGTGATAATATACATGTAGGCATATAAAATCCCCTACTATTGAATTATTGAATGTCATTAGGTTGACTAAATATTAATTATAGATATTATTTCACATATATGATTATAGATAACCGCCAATTCATGAAATTTATTACTCTGCCTGCATTTTTAGTCTTCATTAGTCATTGTGATTGGAGTACTCTTTTTTTTTTTTTTTTTCTTTGAAGGGTCGTTGGAGTGCTTGAACAAGGTAAAGTTACAAACGTGAAAATTGCTTTCTTGACAAAAGTTTTGGTCCCACATTTAATTATTTTGCAATTAATGGAAATATTTTTCCCGATTCATCCGAAAATCCTTGTAACCAATCACATCTAGCAGGAATAAGGCTTCACTTAATAACTTTATTAAAAATAAATGTACGTGTTTAAGCTAAAGTCGTAATAAGAATCACGTCACGTATACAACCAATTGAATTTTTATTCCAAATTGATGACGAAGGTGAAGTATACAAACACGTTTAGATAGTGAGATGAAATGAATTGAGATGATTTATAAATAATAATAAGATAATTAGTTAAAATTAAATGAGATGAAATGAAATGAACTAACTGAAATGTTTCATCTCACCTCTGAAATGAAATGAAATAAAGTGAAATAATTTATGAATAATAGTGAAATATGTGTTTTGATGAATATCATGATCCCAAAAAAGACATTTCTGTGCATGACATTTGACTGCAGATTTGATCGAATGTGTTCAAACATTTTTTTTTTTTAATTTCATTTTCTAATAGTCATTCGAAAGTGAACAATAGTACCATTTAACTGGAATTTTCGGATTAAAGATAATCGAACGATTTGAAACAACATTTGAACGGTTTGAACTGGACCATTCAAACGCTACCATGGAATAATTTTTTAGACTTGATAATTCTACTCAAATATATAGGTGCTTTTTTACTCGAATTATGAAAGCATTATATATTTCAGGAAAATTTACAAACAAATATATTTCAAGGTTACATAAATATAATCACCCAATTTTCCAATATATATATATATATATATATATATATATATATATATATATATACTCACCCAAATTCTCTAATAATAAAAATTGAATATATTATATACACAGTTAAAAAAAAGGATTTGGAGCACCAAAAACTCATATAAGAACAAAAATGATATTTGCAGTTATAGAATGTATAAACGCCGCGTATTCATTTTAAAAAAAATAAGTAAATATAAAATCTATATGAAAAAATTAATTTTTTTAATAATAGAATTTACTCTTTTTTAAAAGAAATACGTGATACTTGCATAATCCATGAATGTATGTAGCATTATTAAAAAAACCCACAATACAACGTAGGAAAATACAACGTAGGAAAAAACTATACGCACGTTCAAACTGCAACAAATAATTCCTCTGCTTTCACAAGGTCGTTAACAAAAAAAAAGTTTCCATCTTCTATAATTAGTTCTCGCTCTGGGCGCCGATTTCTTAAAATGTTTTTGCCCAAAATATTTCATTAGAAATCAAGAATAAAATTAATTCATGTGGTTTTACTTTTTATCGACGGATTTGATATAAAATTGTTAAGAATATAATAAAATTAATTAAAATTTATTTTTTTATATTAATTTAAATTTTTGGAACAGGTGATGATTTCACATAGGGCGTAAGTATATTGGTCTAGTCTAGTCTGGCTTATATAACCTTAGAATTTCAATTTTCGGTCCGATCCCGGTGTGTATTTTTTTGGAACGAAATGGACTGAACAAAGTATATATATATATATATATATATAGTTTTTTAAAATATCTTTTATATATATTATTTTATACAGTAGTTATATAAGTTAATTATGTAATTTTTATCTAACCTATCATCAATGATTATATGTATTTGGAGTTTGGATGATATTACATATTCCAATTTTATTTTCTCTATTTTTTGTTTTTAACTTTATTATAATGATTGCTAATTTTTATGGATTGATATGGATAATTTTGATCATTTTTCCTACTTTCTTAAGCTATTGTTAAGTACCATATGTGTAAATAAAGATAAATAGCTGATATTCAAAAATGTTAACATTGTAGACTTTTTTGTATAGATAGGCCGAAAACACACATTAGAAGTGATTTTGGACTTTTCGTATGTTGGCCCATTTTACAATTGCCCGGACCAAATTAGACCGACCAAACTAATAGCTAATGGTTCAGTCCGGTCTATAGGGATAATTGGTCCGGTCTTGATCCAGAAAAGGGTGGATTGAAATTTTCGGTTTGGTCCAAAAACCCTCTAAATCGGATTGATTACAAGTCTAATTTCACACGGTATCAAAACAGATATCAAAACACGGATTTTATATACAACTTGACCACTAAAGCTTAAAATAACTTTAGATTCAAGCTCTTATAACGTATGAAATTCCATTTACGCAAATTTACTAGAATCATTTATTTGTTCAAAACTAAATTAGCCAAGCCTTTTATTAGGACATAAACCTTTAAAATAAAGCCCACCAAGCTCTATTTATAGAAACAAAGAAGATTATTAAATTTTTCCTAAGTAGAAATTTATTAAAATATAGACCTAACTTTTGAATTTAAAGCCTCTAGACCCAGCAAAGTGTCATTGTAGGTTGGCGTGAGGCTGCCAATTAAGTGTTACTTCTACTTTTTTCTTTAGCTTCTACCAAACTCTCTTCTTCTTTTTCTTAATTATTTTCATTTCTTCTCGCGTAGCCTTCCTCTTCAATGGTACTTATGTTTTGTTATTCTTTTTTTTTTCTTTTTTTCCTATTACATTAATTGCAGTAATTTTTAAATAATATATCTTTATCAGTTTTAGACTTCAATATTATTGTGATTTAAATTTTTTTTCAAATTTAAAAAAAAAAAATAAGACTAAATTTTTAGCTGTCAATCGGACTCTCATCAATGATGTTTTGGATATAAATATTAAGTTAAATTTTTTAAGATGCTAAAGACATAATATATCCTTCTATATATATATATATAATATTATATATATATATATATATATATTATATGCCCACGTTAGATATTGATATATATCCTTCACGTGGATATATATATATATATATATATATATATATATATCAGTACGTATAAGGTGGGCATATAACATTTTATCTTCCCAGTGTTTTATCTTCTCAGTGTTTTCAAAACTCCAACAATACTAGGGTTACCGAATGTTTTAACCAAACATAGAGCATCGTGTCGCGCACATACGTACGTTCCCACATAGCAACGCCTCTGATCACTCCATAGCAGGGCAAACGAAGGTTGTTCCTCCACCGATAGACGTCGGTTTCCTCTGTTTTGGACCCTCAAAACAGAGTAAGAAATGCACTGCAAACCGAGAGTTTTCCACGGATCAAACACCCACCATACGTAAGTCTCACGTTAAACTGATCTTCATAAGAGTTTAAAATATTGTGTTTTAATATTATTATTGTATTGAAATTTGAAAAAGGTGAATTGAGATTTGAAAAAGTTGAATTATTTATTATATTTTGTATGGGAATTTGAAAAATGTGTAATGATGAGATGAGATGAGATGAGATGAGAATTTTGTGTCTCATCCCATTCCCAAACCTGCCCTCTACGTATTTACTCTATGAATCTGCCCCTTTATATATGTAGAACAAAGATTGACTATAAATAGGACTCTCCCACATCGAATTGGACTCAAAAGACACCAACACCTGAATGAAATTTGACTCCAAATAACCATCAAACAAACTACTACATCTAAAGTCACCTACTAAATCTATACATGCTCATGCAATACCGTAACTCATCTCCAAACATAACCCTTATACTTTTAATTGGAAACAAAAGATGGCATCAATCCTACTATTTAACAAAAACCTTTTAACTTCTATTGATTGAAAACAGACAATGCTCTCAGACCAACCTTGGTGACCAACGAATTTAACTAAAAGGGGAAGTGGTAAGAACATGTTTGAATAATATATGATTCAAAATGCTTGAGAGAGAGGGATTAGGGCCAAAGTTTCCAGAATGAATATAAGAATATCCAATAATTCCTTGTAAACTGATCTCAATAATTCCTTAATCAATCATAACATGGAAAACAAGACAACACACCAACAGCTGCATTAAAAAAAAAAAAATAGATGACATGTAACCACTTAGACATCAAATCTCATAATATATAGGGAATAATATTTCAGAAGATCCAATTATCCCTGCAATCAATAGATATTTTTTAATTTAATTTTCTGGTATGCTTTGTGTAATTTAATTTTGTAAAGTGTACTTTTTACAAACACCTGTTGTAAAAAAAAAAAAAAAAAAAAAAAAAAAGTCTATATATTGTACTAGCATACATTGGAAATGTACGTGAGGAAATATTCTGAATCAAATGGGATTATTCAAGAGCAAAATATTCTTTAAGAACTTTTTACAAACACCTGTTGTGCATTGGAAGTGTACGTGAGGAAACATTCTGAATCAAATGGGATTAATCGAAAGCTTTTGTTATCAAAATGAGAGTTAAAATATAGATGCTCTTTGCAACCAAAGCAAAGACCAAATTAATGTGAAAAGGCTACTTTTATTATTATTTTTTTAAAACGTATTAAGGTGATAAGGACAAATTAATAGATTTAAATCAAAAAAAGATAAAACTATATAGGTGGTCATTTGAAGGGGAAACTTTATAGGACTACTATTAGACTAATTGTGTTTCACATATCACATATTATAAGTTTGGGGTTTTATATTTATGCCTATATTTATGCTCTCGAAACCTTCATGGGCCGTGACATAGTCGTCGTTGATACTTATATTTATGCTTTATTTTCTTTTACATTTCAAAGTTCAATATTATTTTTCATACCATGTTTTAAGTTATTGATGATCTTGCATTCTCATTCAGTTCTATTTTCATATTTCAAATATAGTTAAGTTATAGATAAAAGTTAGATGAAAAAACCTCGACATACAAAAGAGTATGTCGATGGTGTCAATGAGTTTTTGAAGTTTGCATGTTAGAATTGTCCTACAGATTCGTCGATTTGTTGCCCATGTAGAAAATGTGGATTGCATATGATGTTCATGCCCAACATGGTATTTGATCATTTGATTAGCTATGGAATTTATCAAGGTTATACCATTTGGCATGCTCATGGGGAGAGAAAAGGGGAGGCATCTTACCAGGCTATTGGTGCCCAAAACAATAATGAGCAAATAAATGAAAGCTCCAGTGGGATGACAACCATGTTACATGACGTTTTTCCAATGTTTGATCCTGAAATAGTCGAAGGTACTGGGCCAGAAATACGTGTGGAAGCTGGAGAAGCTGGAAAAACTACAAGAATGAATTGAAGAAAAAGTTACTTCATGAAAAAGACAACTCTACAACACAAGTTGGGGCAAGGGCAAGTCCCAATATGGTGGACTTATCGCAACTAGCAGAGTTAATAGTCAACAATTGAAACTCAAAATCTGGGTCTTGATAGTCTGTTTTTATGTCACATGAAACTGCACTACAACTTTAGGTACCGCCACCGACTGCCCTATAGTTCTTGTCACGGTTTTCACACTCTTACGGGATTGGAATTGTGACAATGGGGAGGTTGAGATGCAATTCAAAATGGCTCTTTCATCTCCAATCAATATTGATGGAGGCACGACTCTAACTCATGGAGCGGAGGAACTGGACATGATCATCTGTATCATTTGGTTGATATCCGAGCAGCTACGATGTTATTATCCTGTACAAGAATGTCAGACTACATACAAACCCAACAACAATGTAGATTAGTGTAAGCATTATAGAGACTTCAAGAGAAAGACATACAAGGGAGGGCAGCCAACACCATCGCCGATAGTAGCTTGTCCTTGCCGTTGACAGGTGGCAATCACTCAGCCAAAAATACCACCTTTCCAATCGGAATTGGGCCTAGTTTTAAGTTCCAAAGTGTATACCGGCCAACTTCTGACCTTGAAACTGCCTCCGAGTCCGACCCGAAAAGTTTTTGCCTTTTTTCAATCGATCACATGGGTATGTATCTTGGCGTAAGTTTGAGGCGATTTTAATTGTAATATAGAGATTTGGCTTGGCAAAATGAAATCAGTTTACTGTTCACATTCTGACATTTTCATTTGACATAAGAGTTTTGCTACTCATCATCTCCACACACCACATTTTTATTTATTTATTTTTAATTTTTTTGATATTATTCTTCTTAAACTAATTGAATTCTTTTACTCATCATCCATATACCACATATTTGATAAGAGAAAAAAATAAAAATTATGTATAATATATGGTGTGAGAATTATGAATATGATTTTTCTTGACACAATAGGTGTGTAACATAGGATGAATAGTCGATGGACCTCAAGAAATTTCCAGATTCAAGTGAGTGGATGTACTATTTAACTTATTGTTATTTTTCAAAATTCTCCATGCTCTTGTCCTTTTAGTTTCTAGAATCGATTGAACAAGAGTAGAGTGGATTTCATGATTGGAAAAATCTTTTCATCAGCCACTGTTTCTCCTCATCCATTGCACACCTTACATGGAAATAAGCATTTTTTTTTTTTAGTTTTTTTCCCTCCTTCACACGTTTCTCTCTCACGGATCCTGTTTCAAATTCTTTAAGCCCCGTCGCCCATCCTCTCCCCCACTCCTCGTGTTGCCCATCCTCTCCCCAAGGCCCCGTCGCCCACCCTTTGCAAAGATGTAGAGCAGATCTCCTCCCGAAACCGGTGAACAAATGCCTCGCTCGTTCCCTCCCGAAGGGCGGCAAAATAGAGCTAGGAGTCACAAGTGTTGGGCGGTGATGGGCAGAGGGAAGGCCGCGAGTCGTTGGTGCGGGGCGACGAGAGGGACAACGACAAGTCAAGAGTGCGTCGCGGGGTGGCGCTGGTGGAGGGAGGGCGACGTGGGTGCTGGGTGACAAGGGGTTCCCGTGAATAGGTGGTGTGGCAAAATGGTCTGTGGGGAAAACAGGTGGGTGGTGATAGGTAGAGGTCTTTCGATGAGTCGCCGGTGCTAGGCTACAGTTGGAACGACGATGCTCGAGGGTGCTGGGCAACGAGAAGGAGGGGGACGCGGGATGGGTATTCAGTAAAGAAGAAAAAATGGATTCGAGACTGAGATAAGTATTCAAAAAAGAAGGGAAAAAAGAAAGGTACATCCACGTCAGGTGTGGGGTGTAGTTGATGGATGTAGTTGATGAACAGTTGTGGATGAATAGAAAAACTCTTCATGATTTCAACTTTTCTTTTCTTATTTAGGTTGCGTTTGGATAGGGAGATGAGTTGAGATGGTTTATGAATGATAGTGAGATTTTTGACTTGAGATGAGATGGGATAATATTTGAAAACTTTGTGTGTTTGGATTATTTGGAAGTGAGATGATATAGTTTTAACTTTTTGGAGATTTGATAGATGAGGATTCCACCAATTATTGCATACTGTTTGAAATAATTTTGTTTTATTTATAAATTACCTACCCAAATTTCATTTTTTTATAATATATTTTATAATAATATTATAACATGACAATATTTTTATAAAATTAAATTATTTTACAAAATACCAAATCAAAATATTTTATTTACAAAATAATTAAATAATTGAAAAGAGTTGCTTTGTCGAATCTGTCAAACAGTTGTAAGGCACGGGGTGGGTTTGGGCACGTGAATCCACGATTTCTAAAAAAGTTGGACTGGGGTGAAAAGCAAAAGCAATGATCACGTTGCTTTATCTTTATTTAAAAACTTTCTAAAACACTCTTTATTTTCACGATAGGCCGTTTTAAGGGGGGCAGCAGGGTCTCGTTGCCCCGCCCCCATTCGCCCTACCCCGCATTTGGGCCCCTTAGCGGGGGGCAGGGGCGGGGGGCGGGGAGGGTCCAATCCCGCCCCACATTTCCCTTGCCCCGCATTATATTTTATGATATAAATATATATTTATCTATTTATACTATACATATTTATAAATATTTATTATTTGTACTATATATAAATATAGTAATATGTATTAAATAGAACTTATACTTAATATTTTGTATAAGTTGTAGTGCAGTAGGGTGACCCTTTTATAGATTGTCATAGCAATACAAGAGTCCCACAATGCTTAAGTGTGAGACTTATATTATGAAGGTAATCTATAAAAGGGTCACCCCACTACACTACAACTTATATAAAATATGCATTAGCAATTTTAAAAATTACATAGTTTTTAAATTATAGTCATATTTACAAATTTAAATTTACAATTTGGGTCCAAAAATGTATTTTTGATATCTTTTAGACCCAGAAATAATTTTTGAGTTTAGTGGACTGTAGTCCATTATTGAAGTGGGCGGGGGGCGGGGCGGATTGGGAGTTCACCCCACTCCCCAACATGCAGGGTGGGGTAACTCACCCCCAGGATGCGGGGAGGGGGCTACCCCGCACCGTATGGTGTGGATAGCACCCCTAGGCTGTTTAGATACGTAGTCAACTCTCCGTGCAAACACTCTATATCCAAACCCAGCCTTAGTTTTTCATTCACATTGAAAGTATCATGGTTCCTAATAGCTCATAAATTATATTATCGATTAAACAAGTTGCGTCTCTTAAATTGGATTGAAATTATTCCCGTAAATTGTATAGGTCTATGAGTACTTTATATTAATCTACAAAGCATGAGACAAGATGTTTGAAACATGAGTCTTAACGTCTAAAAATGGCGCAATAGGCCAGAATGGGAGAAAGATTCATTTTTTGCCCCGTTGAGGTTGTTCGGGCCTCGATAGGTGTGGTGAGGAGCTCTCGATGGTGGTCCAGTGCAGTTGTACGGTATCCGTGTATACATCCATGACAGTGAATGGTAAACAAATTTGGAGAAAATAAAGAGAGTGAGACACAAATTTAGGTGGTTCAGCACTAGATCTACGTTTACAGGGTTTGGGGAGAGGAGAATCCACTATAATAAGCTTGTTTTACAGTCTCTCATAATCTCTCATCCGCATTGTACAATAGATCTCGAAAGTCTGTATTCGGGTGGAGATATCGTCGCTCGAACTCCTTTTGTGAGGTTGAAGAAGCCTTTTGGAGAAATCTGACCAAAAGTCCCCCTAAGTCATCTGGTTCCCTCTTCTTTTAACTTCCGCCCCTAGTCATCTGGTTCCCTCTTCTTTTAACTTCTGCCCCTTACTTTAAGTCACTTCACCTCTTCTTTATGTTGCTTCCCCTTTACTTTATGTCACTTCCCTCCTCTTCCCCCTGACACTCTGTACTCCCTCAGCCTTTTGTCCATTCCCTCTCTCTTCTTATTCTTCTCTCCTAATGAATCTCTCCATTGGGTTGGGCTTAAAAAATACTATAGGTTGTTATATTTTATGTTTACAATGAGAATAAAACCTGGAACTTTTTTTGTATTGTACATTTTGCAGATGCGTTAATTCTTATTTCTATTTTTTTTAAGGTTTTCGTGAGATTTTATAATTGACCGAGGTTACAAGCATGACCAGCTTCATTTGCTTTTGTCTCCAGTTGAAATACTCTAATAATGACGAGAAAGTTATGATATTAAAGCTTTTTTTTTTTTTTTTTCAAAATTTTATACATCCTTGGGAATTGCATTTTTCATAACAGTTTCAATTGTTACCCTAGACTATTAATAGGTTTTACTTCGATTCATTGAAATCTAACCATGACGATTGCGTAATGTGATCAATATTTGTTCATCTTAATGGCTAGATCTTAAATGAGTAGCTAGGATTTGACGCATGCATAAATGTGCTGTAACCCTGTTCTGTTCTTACTAGCATATAGTAAAACTTTAGCCACTCACCTATGTGGATGTAAGCACATTATCGAGCCACGTGAAATGCTTGGGTTTGAATATTCTCTTTCTCTATTATTCGTTCTCTTTGCATAATCGTTGTTGTTAACACCACATATCACAACAGTAATGGATAAAGTTGAGGGAATGTATATAAAATTGTCTGTCTATACACTCAATGCAGACTTCATTATTATCATTATTATACATGAAGAAAATTTAGTAATACAAAGACTGTTTAATTCAGAATACTTGCATTGACCTTAACATGGAATCAAGGATTCTGTTAAATCTGCAATTTTTTTAGTAATCAGCAGCATTAGATTGTAAAACTTCAGTTCTCACGGACAAGGGACTCCTTACAGCATGCACTCCATTAATCCACGTCAGGCTCCCAAAATAGTATCCTGTGTTCACCTTGTGGGTTGTGGAGATTGTAACCCTGAAGGAGATCTTCTTAACAGTAGAGTTGAATTCCAAGACATTTGGTTTTACTGATATCATTATGCCAAATGGAGGTTCGATTACAGCTCTATAAATAGATGTTGAGGTTGCCACATTTGTAACAGTTCTGGTGATAGTGATAGAATTTCTTAGACTTGGTATGGTTATAGAAGGTAGATTTACATCCAAAATGGAGGGTTTTTTACTAGGGCACACCATGGATTGCCCCGTGAGCCGAGAGATAGCAGAGTTGTTGTAAGCCATGGCACAGAGATAATTTATGTAGTCGGTAGTGCCCATGTCATATACCATTCCGGGGTCTGCTGCCTTGTTTGGATTTGCAATGCCACCTCCAAAGTCGAATGGATTAGCAAGCTTCTGAGGAGATCCTTCAGCAAAGATTGGCAAACCAGATGGACCAGTCTGCCATGCTGCATCAAGATTTGTGAAGATTGACGTGTGATTAGTCAGTTTTATATGCATGGTCTTTTGAATGGTAGTGAACTGATGACAATTTTCTTAATGAAAGGTATCAGAATAGAAGTACCAGTTGTGAAAAGGGCTGATTTTATGGCTGCTGGGGACCAGTTAGGGTGCAAGGCTTTGAGAAGTGCCACGATGCCTGAGATATGAGGGGTTGCCATTGAAGTTCCCGAGCGCATGGCATATCCACCATCCATCGATCGATCGAAGGCAGTAGTGGCGGCCAATATGTTGGCACCAGGTGCAGTTATATCTGGCTGTCCCACACATAAACAAGATAGAATCATAAGAATCAAAGAAGAAACCCTGCTTTTTATGATAGTGCTGCTCAGGCTATGTTGGACTTGTATTAGTTTCTTTGGAGACCATGCAGAAATAGAGCCAAATAGTTGAACATATTCAAAGGTCGATATATAGAGGGAAAATGAGAGGAAAAATAAATAAATAAAAGGTTACTTAAAACTGTTTCACATGCATTGAAGAAAGTAGCCTTTTTCCATTCTTCTTTCCCAAACAAGAAGCAGGCATAAACCCATTATTGAATCCAAAAGGGCTTGGTAAGAGAAATTCCTCTGATCTCGGTACAGGCCCAGTATATGTTAGTAAGGCACGTTCTGACTGAGCACTCTAGTCCCTGCCTAATGCCAGATTAATTAAGCAGTGTGTATTAAAACGAACCTTTAGAATTGCTGGTGCAATAGAGCTAGGCCCCCTAGATGAGAAATACGCAACCTTTGGTGATACTGGCATGCCCACAATTGTTTTCGTAGGGCTCAACTTCACTAGAGGATTCCTGCGTGCTCCATTCCAACAATCAATTAAAGGATTAGAAAAGAACCTGGATCATGAAATCAAGAATGGTTATAAAGGTGTTTTACCCAGTGGACCTGATGTAAAACAGTATCTGGGTGCCGATTTCATAGTCAACTTCAATGCATGGGAATTCAGCATCACATGAAGTCAAGATATCACTGGGATGCTTGGCAACAATCAGCCCAACACCTCCTGCTTCCTGCACTGCTGTTGAGGCACTCCTTAAAGAAATCTGCCGAGCCATATACATTGAAGTGAAGCAGAGAACCACATTCCCGGCTACCCTAGTTTCATCAAGTGAGAGGGCTTGACATCTGCTTCAAATTTAATTAAGAAAAAAGAATCATGCTTCAAGTTAACTTGCAAGTTATAAGAATGTTAATCCAAAGAAATAGATCAAGCTACCTTCCTGCGGTAGAATCAAGTCCTGTGGACTCCGGGTATACCAAGCCTGTAAAATCAATCTCCTTTCCTGTAAAAAGGGCTTGACCCTACAATAACCATCACACAAGACATTGTTTCATATTCATTCTCAAAAGAAATGATGAAGACTATTGTCGACCGGATGGTTGATATTTTAAGCTGCAATCTGCCTAATCAAAAACACCATACCAGTAAAGTTTTATTGTTTCCTAGAGTAATAGGTGTAGGAAATGCTCGATCAGTGGTGCTTGCTGCAACAGTTAAGATCCATGGTGCTGTGTTATGAACTGTGTATGCTGAAGGTCCGTCATTTGCGGCTCCACAAACTACAGTGATTCCCCTGGCCACAGCATGGAATGAACCAGTGGCAATGCCATCACGTTCATCAACCTCTGAGAACAGAGGAATGGAAGACCCAATTGACAAAGATAAAACATCAACCCCATCATGTATGGCATCGTCAAAAGCTTTCAGCATATCAGCTGCTGCACATTGGCCTCCAAGTATATTCCAGCAAACCTTGTATATGGCCAAGCGAGCACGGGGTGCACCACCTCTAACAGTTCCAGTAGCAAGGCCCCTGAAGCTAACATTGCCCACGAAGGAACCACCAGCGGTGCTGGCAGTGTGCGTGCCATGTCCATTTGCGTCTCTGGGAGATAAGTATTCTCGGTCTCCAGATGTGTTCAATGGCTGTCCGTACTCTGCAAGAAATCCATCGATGTACGAACGGGCTCCAATTATTTTCTTATTGCAGTTTGTTGTGGCATTGAATTTGTCCCCAGATATGCAGACACCCTTCCATCGAGATGGAACTGGCCCGAGACCATCTTCCCCGAAAGATTTGGACTCTGGCCATATTCCTATTTCATTAGGCAACTAGTCAAGCGTCCATTATAGACGAGAGAGATAGAGAGACACAGATAGAGACAGAGAGATGATTGTAATGATGAAGATGCTGAACCTGTATCGAAGACACCTATGATAACTCCATCGCCCATTTTACTGTTGTGAAGAATATTGTTTGGAGACTGAGGAGACAGACCGAGAAAATCCCAGCTCCTAGTTGTCTGCAGCTTGTGCAGACTATTTGGTATGACGCGAACAACCCCAGGCAACTCTAAAATACCCGTCACACGATCAACAAAAGGAACAATGCTAAGACAACTATTATGATTGTAACTCTAATATCCGAAAACTAGAGTTCATTATTTTATATGTTGGTGATCGCATGCATGGAATTGTAGACTCTAGATATGATCATCTACTTTTTCATAGCTATTGATTGGGCTGGTACCAGCAAGTTGTTGTGCTTGAGACTCTGTAAGCTTAGCTGCAAATCCAGAGAACCCATGCTTGTAACTGTAGACCATCAAACCTGAGGCCATTTCCTTGCTTCAGAGAGAAAAAAGTACCAATAATCAGAAGAAAACAAACATTTTACTAAGATTTATTAGGGATCTCAGCCAATCCAGGTTGAAGTACATAAAATTTTGTTTATCTCGTCATATATTTAAGCCATACCTCCCTACTACTGTGGCAAGCATATCATGATGTGAGCCTGTAATCAACTTGGGATCGTCTCGCGGCTTCTCTCCCAGATAAACTATATGAACCTGTAGATTGTAAGAGGAATTTAAGCACACCCGACCGATTAAGGGCTTCTAAATATTAATCAGCCACACCCAAGTTGGGATGATGGAGTATTAAATATTACGTACGTTGCTTCTTGCCTTCACGATTGTTGTAATACTCTGGCCATTCAGAACCAAGATTAGATACACTAAAACAAACATTGAAGGACTCATCTTGTTCCCCATATCATCCGACCGTTCCACAGAGAGAGAGAGAGATGGCCTCTTGGACACCTAAAAATGTGCAGAATTCATTTGGGTTCTGCAAATATGTTTTTGATTCAAGTTTGATACCAGTAACAACGTAACCGTCGGTCTCAGGCTCACGGTGAGGTTGCTCCTTAAAGTTGTGGGAACTTGATGAATTGAAGTCAAGACTTTATGCACACAAACCTGGATCATTTGACTGTAATTTCTTAATTAATAAGGGACAGTGATGGCAGTTAATGTGGTACAGAATCAGTCATCCAATGGGATAAGAAGAAGGATCATGCTAGCCGACCTATAATTTTTTTGTTAATATTTTTATTAATTAAAAAAATATATAATTTTATTAATAATCACTTTTTTTAATTATTAAATAAAATAAATAAATAAATAAAATTAAAATACATGAACAATAAGATTAATCGATAAATTTAAGAGATTCTACTACCATTTTCCAAAAAAAAAAAAAATCTTAATTCATGTAAACTACAGGGAAGTTGTATAGCCACGCATGTAATCTCACTTACCGTACACGCCCAGGTCCAGGCCGTGAAAAGGTATCTTCAAGTCGATGGACTCCAAAACTTGACTAGTGCACTCCACGCAGATTGAGTTTACGAGCATCTCATTCCAGGTGAAATAGTGGAACATAGTAATTTCTTAAGAATTAAGTCATCTTGTGGCACCGAAAGAACTGTACGTACGTAAACAGGCATTTAAAAGTACACGCATAGAAGCCCAAAAGCAGAAGTCAACTGAAAGATGGGGGACATTGTGTGGTATTGGACAATATCTATAGTAAGAAACTCGATTACCATTTGAAGCTAAACTACACCACTTTTTACGGCACATGTTTGATCTAAATGATAAGCAGTGAACTGTGAAAGTAACAGTATCATGTACGAAAGGTAGATCCCAAGCAGACTGCATTGGGAGGAAGTTGATCTGAAAGGTTTGTATGGCTTGATTCTCGTTTTTTAACAAGTTAGGCTTGATTCTTGGTAAGAATGTTCACCACTCAAAACTACATATGTTGATGTCCGTTCACTTTGTAACGACACTCACCATAATTGTCTGTCTCAAGCACTTTATGCAATATGGAGATAAATAAACGCATGGATGTTACAAAATATTAAATGTTGTTGGCAAACAGTGGATATCAAAGGAATAATGTTAGTTATAGTTACGAGTTGCGTAAGTATTGCATATTCTTTTTAAAAAAAGAGTGGAATTTAATATTAAAAAATTAATTTTTTTTATATAAATTTTATATTTTTTTAAAAAAAATAAATGAGTGCGTAGTGTTTAGTAACTCTATTATTGCAAGAATACTGATAAAATTACTACTGTTTTACTATCTATTTATTATTTATAGTGTATTTATTTTTTTATCATTTTTTTAAATATTTTTTTAACATTCTTAATTATTAAAAAAATTAAAAAATATATAATTTTATTAATAGTCACATTCTTAATTATTAAGTAAAATTAAAAATTAAAAAAAATAAATATAAAAAATAATAATAAATAGATTATAAAAAAATAATAATCTTATCATTTTTGTCAGATATCACAAATATCGTTTTCCTGACAGAAGATACAGAAAATGGGTCCATTTGTACAGGCATAAAGGCCTCCATGTAATGCGCGTCCCAAAAGTCTACAAGCAAGAGCGAAATTCCGCATCGACATCATCGAGAAATGATCAAGGGTTCCCCACTTTCTAGAGCCGTAGAATTTTCCACCCCAAATGAATGCTTTCCTGTCCACGAAAAGAGGTTTAATACCACAGTTTTTCCAAGCAATCTGAAAGGTACATGCCTAGAGACTTGGACTTTATACCACTTTCATTTAATTTTAGAATAATGATATATACATAATATATTGTATAATATATTACATAATAATATTATAAAATAAAGATATTTTTATAAAATTAAATTATTTTTATAAAATATTTTATAAAAATACTTCTCATTTAAAATATAATTGTATAAAGTATTATAAAAAATATTATGTATAAATAATTTTTCTTAATTTTAAAAGGGTCACATGCGTCTGAATGGAAACATTCAACCGGAGATCAGCAACGGTTTGTTACAGAAGCTTTCAAAATGTCGCTGCTACATTAACTATATGCATTAATGAAATGCGTCAGGATATGCTTTCAAAATGGCCCTCACGTGCGGCTTGTTTGAGGTTTCCAACGGCTACATGCGCCATACCAGCAGTTTCGTTTTGTCGAGATCTTCCAAATCTAGGCTACCCTGTCTCCATCCCACCGGTGCGTGACTGCCACGTGCCATCACAGGAGCGCAGGAATGTAAATGATCACTGGCCGCAGATCAATCCACCTGATGCCGGATTTTTCACTATATTATCGCTTTCCCTAAACCGTGATCTCAAAGAAAGGATTGTGGATCTCTCCAAAAATATCCCAATACAACAAGCAACAGTGCACCCGCCACTCTCACCACTTTCAACGGAGATTCCATCACTACCAGCAGTGGTTCCATTGTTTGCAATTTTTTGTAAGCAACTTATTTCTATCTTTTAAGACGGCGTCCTTTTTGTAGGACATGGATGAAGATTAAGAAATTGGTCACAAAAATTTATTTTTTTCTTTTCTTTTTTATCCACCACTTTATACTGTTATTATTGTTCTGGGGTGTTTGTTGGAAATTCTAATGAAATATACTTGCTTGCTTAGAAAAAAGAATTGCTGGAATGGGTTTTCTTTCCTTCTCTCTAGAAAGAGAATCTCTTCCTTCTCTCTAAAAAGCTCAAATCACTCTGAGTACCTCCGCCGGAGAGGAGGGTGAGAGTTGTGTGAATATGTTTTCCACCCTCCTCTCCATCTTCATTTTCTTTCCACTACCACTGTGTGAATATGCTTTCATGATAGTGTTTTTTTTCTCTCATCCCCTCTACCGGTTCGGTTTTCGTTAGATCTATTGCACTCCGACCACCATCGGTCAACACACGTCCCACCACGCAACCCTACTACTGCCGATCTACTGGGACGACACGGAACCGAGCCAAAAATCTCAGCGCGTGACGCTCACGCGCTGCTTGCTTTCGCACATAGTCTCCACGCGCCGCCGCGTCTCAACGACTCCGCTGGTTACAAGCGTCGTACCAGCAGATTCCCCACCTCACCTCCCAACTATTGGTGCGTGGCCTCCACATGCCACCACAGAAGCGCAGGAAGACAGATGATCCGCCGCAGATCAGTCCATCCGATGCCGGTCTTTCTACTATGTTATCGCTTTCCCTAACCGATGATCTTGAAAAAGAGATTACAGATCTTTCTAAAAAATATTCCAAGACAACAAACTGCAGTACACCCACAGCTTACACCACCTCTAATGGTGGCTTACTTAAAAATCATCTTTTAAGATGGTGCCCTCTTTGTAAGGCATGGGTGGGGATCAAGAAATTAATCCTGAAATCTATTTTATTTTTCTTTTTTTATCAATTTTGCATTGTGGTTATTGTACCGGGGTGTTTGTTGGGGAACTCCACTCTCTCCTCATGTATTATCTTTTCATTTTCTAATAAAATTTGTTTGTTTAGAATAAAATCAAATTACTGAGAAAAGTCATCATTCATCCATTTACTTGTTCATTTCCTAAGGATTGGATAATTTCATTATTGAAGCTGACATTATTTATTATTATTTTCACTAAGATAATGAAATTATTTTTTATTATTTGAAAGTTTGAAAAAGTTATAATGGTTAAATGAAAAGATTAAACATTTAAAAATAAAAAATGTTTGTATTTAAGTGGTGTTTGGATATTGAGATAACATGAAACGAATGGGTTGAGACCATCTCAACATCCAAATACTGCATAAGTGAGTTATATTTTTTGTCATTTGTATATTTTTTTTTATTTTTGTGTGATTTTTGTATCATGTCAGGTGTTTGATTGTTTGTAGAATCCATGGATAGTGCTCAAGTTTGAATATTAGCACTAGTGCTAGCTCCCCTACACCTACTCTTACTCTTACAACCAAGGGTCCACCGAGGAAGAAACTTGTTTTCATTGTGGGGAAACATTTTACCAAGTTAGAGGGTGGTGATGCCAATGACCTACAAGCAAAATGTAATCATTGTAGTCTCGTTTATGAATGTCACTATAAACGATATGGTATGTTCCAATTGAAAAATCATTTAGAAGAACAGTGCAAGAAGAGTCCGATTAGATATTCTTTATTTGAAAAGAACCAATCTAGATTGGAGATTGGACTTAAGAAAGTGGTGGATGAGAGTAGTGGGGGCAGTACATTGAAGGGGTTTGTGAAGTGTGACATGGAGGGGTGTAGGACTCAGTTAGTTCTCATGATCATAATAGACAAGCTACACTTTCGGTTTATGGAGAATAAAGGGTTCCAATCCTTTGCTAAGCAGTTGGAACCTAAATTTAACATTCTTTCTCGCCATACGAATGCGAAGGATATTCTTAATTTATATGGCCTCGAGAAAGATTTGTTAAGAGATTTATTGAAAGGTCAAAGAGTTTGCCCTACCACTGATACATAAACATCTCTCTAAAACTTGAGTTGTATATGTTTGACTGCTCATTTTGCAGATAGTGATTAGCAATTACACAAAAAGATTCTCAAATTTTGTTTAATACCAATCACAAAAGTGACACGATTGGAAAGACGATGGAGTCCGCAATAAAGGAGTGAGGTTTGGAGCAGGGGCAACTCAATACAAATTGAGACCTAATGCAAATTTTAAGTGAGTCATTCGTAATTATAATACAATAAAATATAAATTATTATATGAAATAATTTTCAAAACTTTCAATAAAATAAGATTTTATTTAAAATCTTTAAATAAAGTTTTTTGGATTTATATTTAACACAACAACATAAAATGAGACATCAATGCAAATTTTGTGCCTCAATTTAGCAAAATCTTAAAAAAATTATTTAAAATATAAATAACTCATTGTATTAAATAGTAAATTTAGTATTATGGGGCCTTGCACACATTAAAAAATATAACAATTATTTAAAATTTTATTTAATAAAATCGTTTTTATTTTTTTTTCAAAAGAAATTTAAAAAAAAACACCTCATTTTTATTTTTGAAGGCCTTACATAGGGTGAGGGCCTTAGGCGATGGTCTAAATGACCTTACCATTGAGCAGACCCTACTTTGGAGCCAGTGGTGACAATTACAGTTGGCAATACCTTGTCTAACGATATTACACTTGAGTATTTAAAGAATAAGATTAGAGAGAAAAATATATCAATATTGGGTGGTGGATTTTTGCATGTTTGATGTTTTGCACATATCCTCAATTTTATTGTGACTGATGATTTGGAAGATGTTCATGAGTCGGTTGCAAGAATAAGAAATGCGGTGAAGTTTGTGGGATCTTCACCGACTAGGTTTGAGAAGTTCAAAATCTTTGTTTGTGCTGTGGGCATTGAATGCAAGAAAATATTATGTTTTAATATTCCTACAAAATGGAACTCAACCTTCTTAACATTGGAAATAGCCGAGCAGTATAGAAAAGTCTTTGATGCCATGGGTGAGGAGGATATGCAATATGTCCTCCACTTTAAGGAGGATGAAAGGAGATTGGGACAGTCCAACTATTATGATTGGGAAAGTATCCAGGAATAGAAGGGTGTATCAACTTGTGCTAAGGGTTAAGGATACAATCAATAGGTTGTATGATGAGTTCGCCACATTCATGGGTGTTAATATAGATGTTCCACCATCCACCGCATCACTTCTTCCTGAAGTTAATAGGCCAAAAAGGTGTAAGTGGAATATGAGTTTGGCGATACCTAAGAGTTTCAGAAGAATTTAGACTACAATTGAACTTGGAAAGATACTTGTCAGCAGATCTACAACCATATGCGAAGCAGTTTGATATCTTAACTTGGTAGAAAGTAAATGCCGTCAAGTATTTCATTCTTGGAAAGATAACCCGTAGAACTTTGGATGTCCCTATTTTTACTGAAGCCTCAGAGTATGCATTTAGTATTATGGGACGCATACTGGATCCATTTTTAAGTTCATTGCCTCCTAACATTATAGATGTTTTGATTTGCATTCAGAATTAGATAAAAGAGAAGCCAATTCTGGTTCTGGAGGTGGTAGACTTTACAAAGAGCAACAAGGAAGATAATGTTAGAAGCAATAATCACTTTTAATTCATTATTTTGTTTTTACTTATAATAGATTGTGTTATATTTATTTGAAAAACTTATTTTCAATTCAATTGTTGTAGGGATTACTTTGAAAATAATATTTCATCTCAATCTATATTGGACTCAATTTGACTTTGATACATCATCATTGGTTTGTTAACTTTGTTAGTTAATTATTTGTAGTCTATACATATGTTAATAATGTTATTGTTTTTTTTTTTCAAATTGACATTCTTTTATTTTTGAGATATCATATTATTCATATTCTGATTTTTTTTTTTTGGTTTTTTTTTTTTCAGGTTATATGAAGTTGCTTAAAAACCCCAAATGGTTGCTATGTTACCTTTATTTCCTTGTTCTTGAATGTATTTATATTTCAATGGTAATAACATTGTTATTCATTCAAGCTATTTGACAATTTGTAATATTTTTAGATTAATTTTTAATAATTTTAGATTAATATAAATAGTTTATACTTAGAAGTATTAGTTAGCAAGTTTCTTAGGTTTCTTTATATTTAGAGAACGTTTAATTTTATTTTTTATACATTTATTTCAACTGAAGTGAAAAGTTGAAAACAGGTTTTTGGGTCAAAATGGAAGTAAAAACAAGTTTTGGGCAAAAATTGACCCAAAAGTAAGATTTTTGGCTTAAAAATGACCTAGAAACAAGTTATGAGTGATGTGCCCATTAAGGCCCATGATGGGCACTCAGCCTATTAGGCCAATCTATCTCCTCCTAAAATTCATACAGGGCACCCATCCATGGGGGGGCATGGTCGGTGTCTAGGGGCCCAACATGTCCCCTGCCCATGCAGGGGTAAGGGCAGGGGCAGGGGAAAGGTGCAGGTAGCACCTCTAATTTTAACTTTAACCCAAACATCCTTCTAAATATAAATATGATTACAAATGAACCAGAACGTTTGATAGCTCGCTCGTTACTCACTCACATCAAACTCGACTCATAAAAAAAAAAAAAATCTCCCGTGACAACAAATACCTGTCCAATTAGTAAATGACACATACCAGGTTAAACTCGACTCGACTCAGCTAAAACTCGTTAAAATCTTCTCATTTATACTTGAGTCGACTCAGTAGCTTAACTCAATTAAAACTCATTCATATATTGATAAATGTGTATACATACATACATACATACATATATTGTTAATAATATAAGCATAACACTTTTTATAATTAAATATATAGTATGTAACCTAATTACTTATACCTATATATTGAATGTACTTCATAGCTATTTTATAATTTGTACAATAATTAATTGATAAGGTTTAATAATTTCATATACTAGTATGTAGGAATCATATATGAAATTTGATATATACTATCATATTATCTATATGTATTAGTAATTTATATAGATATATTATATATGGTTATTATGGATAAATTTAAACTAGTTACATATTAATTATTTATAATTTTTTATAGTTTTTTAATTCAATAGAGAGTATACTTGTTATTTGTAAAAATTACATTAAATTTAGATATTTTATTTTTGATTTATCTAATTTCTTAATTATTAAATTTTATTCAAAAATTATAAATAAACAATTTCGGCTTGGCTGACTCGACTCGAGCTTTTTTTTAATTGAGTTCGAGTTCAAGTTGAAAACTTAGCTTATCAAGCCGAGTTTGAACAAATATCGGTGAAAAATTTCGAACTCGAATTTTTTGAGTTGAGCCAAGCTCAACAATCCAAAGACTGGCTTGGTTCGAATCAATTACAGTCTTAAGTATAAATAATGAGTACTACTACTGAACCATCTAAAACTTATCGCTCAAATGGTCCTATTTACGTAACATCACCACGTAACGCCACGTGGTTTATTAAAATAAAAAATATATATTTAAACTAAAAAGGCGTCTAAAAATAAAAATAAAAAATAAAATTCTAGATTCCTTTTATTCATTTTCTGACCCTTGTTTTTAGTTTTTTTTTTTTTTAATATACACAGCGTCAAAAGGGCCATATGAGCTATAAGTAGCCGAATAGCATTATTCATAAATAGTTCCTATTCCAAAAACATCAGCTAATCATGGGCAGACGTGCATCTTGTACCTATAAGCTCTTTAACACCCTGGCAGCGTATGACTGTACTACCCTTGCCTTTAATCCACGATTTTACGATTAGATCCATACCCCCCTCCCCGCTTTTGATTTTTGAATCTTGTACTATAAACTCTTTAAATTTACTTGGACCGAACTGCCCCTACTATTTTTTCTTCTCGATATGCTGAAGAGATCGAGGTTATTATTGGAGGTCTCGAACCTTTTCGGTTGCCTAAGAAAAATAATAGGTGTCCAAAAAAACAGCCAACACTTATTTTTTTATGTATTTATTTTTCCGGTAAAAAACTATTAAAAAAAAAAAAAAACAGATATTTTTATTGATATCGTATAGATCTCTCGATACTAAATTAATTAATTAACCAAACTGACGACACTTTTTTTTTTAATCCAAATGGATGTATAAGCTGTTATGTAACTATAAGTTAAGATAACAATATAAAAAAAAAAAGAAAATACATCAATAAAGTAATAAATATTGATTTGATTTATTTTATTTTTTTGATTGGTGGCGGATTATTGAAGTCTACGTGGTATAATAATCCTTGTACTTGACGCAATACTAAAACATGAATTAAAAGAGCTAAGAAAATGAATGCAAGCCATTGTATTATTATATTGTATAATATTACGTGTCAGAATGAAACATGGAGCACCCAAGTTTTAATATATTAATTATTAATTAGATGACCATATCAACTACTCAATTTACATGATTGGATCAATGCGGTTGAATCTGATGATTGATTATATTTACTGAATCGGGTTTCTTTCTCCCACTTTGGGTAGAGAAGTTATCCAAATAAGAAAAATATACCAATTATTACAATTATGTAGCTCTTGATCCAACAACTGCAGAAGGCCAGTGGGAATCTGCTAGAAATTGATGTATCCCAAGTTATTTTGTTCAGATCCGACAGTTGTTGAGGACAAAGTTGTTCTTCAAGCTTCCATTTTTATGTCGTGATTTAGGAACAGATATAGGATCCGTTTAGATACAGAGATGAGATGAAATGAAATCTCATTTCATTTAATTTCAATTAATAATTTCATTACTCTTCATAAATCATCTCATCTCATCTCATCTCATCTTCTCATTAAAGATGCATGAATCATGTTGAATGAGAGGCAGGTAGGACTCTGCATATATTGGCCAAATTAGCTCTGCATTTATCTATAAACCGATTTAGCTGATACTGAGGAGTGCCATCTTTGAATCTGGCAAATTGTTGTTGTTGAATGTCCTTTGGTTGCTCACTGAAAGTGAAAGCATGATTTTCAAAACCAAAAAAAGAAAAAGAAAAAGAAAATACAGAAAAGAAAAGAATATGAGGTCTTGATCTATAGGAGTGAATACATCACTGTACAAAAAAGTTTGAGGGTTGCTTTCAAGTTTCAACATACAATCAAAATGTCAAAATTATGGTATATTCCATAAAGTGGCCAATCTATAGCAAAATGTCATATTGTGGGATTAGTTGCATCTTATAATCATTATAAGAAATAAATCAATATTTCGGACTTGTTGGATCAAATATTAATATTGTTGGTACTCAATAATAATGTTTTTCTTATATTTTTGGTGTGGTTAACTGGTTAAGGATAAATTTCCGGGAAAATACACAAAAACGCTTGAGATTTACGCTTTCCAGAAAGGAAAACCAAAAGAAAATATATAAGAAAACAAAAGTTTTACAATAATGTCCAAAGAAAACAGAAAAAAGCTGTCAGCTCCGGACAGAAAGAGAAGAAAAGGAACAGAGCACAGAACTGCGCACAGTTGCAGATGTGAGAGCCCCAGCTTTGGTTGGCAATAAAAGGGCATTATTGGTACCTGAGGTTTTCCCGACTTTTGTTAAATTTCGTGTTTTTTAACGTTGTCCCGTGACAAAACAATGAAACCGAACGTAATTTGCTAGTGATGATGTCCATTCTCCGAGTGATTTTTTAACATCGTCGCCTTTTCTACTTGTTCTCTCCATAGTCCGTGTAGGTGCTTCTCATTCTCTAATGGGATCCCCTGCTTTCTCTGATTTGTAACACAGACGCTTCCTTATAAAGCTGAAGCTTTTTTGGAGATTGAAAATGGGTCTGAGCAGACCTCACAAGGCTGGCAATGGCGTCTCCACCAGATGGGTTCTTGGCCTCTGTATCGCCAGCTTCATCTTGGGTGTTCTTGTTGTCAACAGGTACTCTCTCTCTCTCTCGTGCACGACTAAGATCTCGTGTTGAAGTGTCAACTTTTCGATTTGCCGCTGTTTCTAATAGGGTTGAAGCTTTCATTGTAATGATCTTTCGAGCTAATGGGTTGCGTCTTTGGCTACTTTTTTTTTTTTTTAAGGTTTTGAGGTTCTGATGCAGGAAAAAAATGAAATTATATCTTTATGAATAGATTCGATCCTTAAGTTTATAGACTTTTGGGTACCTGTGCTGGGATTCCAGGTTCAAGATTACAAATTCTGCTGTCATTTGTGTAATTAGTTGTTGTATAAGACCTCCAGTACTGCTGACTTATGTGTTGTAGGATCTCTCTTGGCACTTCGGTAAAGCAAGGCGTAAACTTGATGATGCTTAGTTCTGGACAATGGTGAACTTAGTTTAATTGGCCTTATCTTTCCCTAATGCGGGGAACTTGTTGCTGCAGTAGCTTAGAAGTCTGTTTTTAAAGTTGCGTTTGATTACGGGAGATTGCTGGTTGTCCCCAACTCTTAGAGCGGCTAATGGGAAAAACATGAGAGTTAGTGGGATTACTGATATTGATATTGAGTTGCACATTGCATGTCTGTCGCATAACAAATGTTTGCTTTGGATTATATGGCTATGATCATTACATTCATTTGGAACTTCACTAGGGGTAATACTTCCAATATATACCAGAGATTGGTCCATGTATTTTACATATCGGCTTTTGAACTAATTCTCAAATGCCTAATTAGGTATTTCTCTCTTGTAAACTACCTGTGTACTTGGGCTTTACCTAATTATGAAGATCAATAAATTTTCTTATAACAAAAAAAAAAAAAAAAAAAAAAAAACTAATTCTCAAATGCATTGGAAATAACACTGCTGTTTATTCATCCCATCCGTTGTAGACAATTTTCTGCCCATTAAAGATTGGTGCCTTATTGTGCAGTCACAGTTTGCTAATGGTAATTTATCAACACCCACAACTTGTATGTGGGAACTGTATCATTTAACCCACGTATGTAGCTGGCAGCAAGACACAAAAATGTGATATGTGGTATCTTATGGTTTAAATCTTCCATCATCTGGCTTCTTTATTGTCTTACAGATTTTTCAACATTTTTAGTGTTTCACAATCCCATAAGTGTGTATGCCAGTTTAATTCATTGTTTCATATGGATGTCACAAGGGTCCTAGGAGTTTACTGAGTAAACTTCTGGGGACAGGCAAAAGTAGGGGCTTGCCACCTTGCAACAAACTCCTTGACAGGTTCAATATCCCTTTGCTTGGTCTTGAGTTGTTCAGGCAACCCAACCCTAGTTTGTATGTTGCTGAACTGCTTCCTGAACTTCAAGATGCTTGCGTCCTGGATTGGAATTGTTTGGCAGTCCTACTGTATCACATTTTAAATTAATTGTCAGATAGAGATCATGAGGATCCCTTATCCGACTAGACAAGTCATTAGGATTTCTGCATTTCTCTTTATGTGCTGGTCAACACAAACAAACTTGATAGATTTTAGAGTCATAGGTTGAATCATTTCTGAATTTCTGTTATCCTTTTACATATTTGTCACTGAGTTGATTATTATCTATTTCATAGGTTCTGGGCTATTCCTGATCCAGTTACAATGGACAGAGAGGCTTCATCAGTTGAGCAACATGAATCAAGACCTCTCCATCCCATAGACAACTGTGAGAAGAAGGCAAGTCTCAAGAATATTGTCATCATAAGCTCCACATCTTTTATTACCACATCCTTATAGCCTTCTTCATGTTATTACAGGATGCTTCTTTTCAGACAGGGGACATCCTATCTCAAGTTTCACAAACACACGATGTAATAATGTAACTTTCTATAGCCTCCTGAGTAACGTTTTAAAGTTATCTGGCTACATCTTACATGTTGTAATCATCTTACTTTCTGTCATGTAATTCATATATATGACACATCAATGTCCAATATTTTCAGGACATTAGATAAAACAATCTCCTCATTAGAGATGCAGCTAGCTGCATCTAGAGCTTCCAAAGTTAACAATGAGGAAGGATCTCCAATAGTTACAAAATCGGGAAGTGAGCAATTTAAGGAGCGTCAGAAGGTTTTCTTTGTTATGGGAATCATTACTGCATTCAGCAGCAGAAAGCGACGAGAATCAATCAGAGAGACATGGATGCCCCGAGGTTCAGTCCAAAACTTAATGACCATCCTCTCAGATATTAAGTACATGTTGAAGTGAACTGACTGCTAAACACACTTTGGCTATTTTTCAAATTAGGGGAAGGGTTAAGGAAGTTGGAAACAGATAAGGGAATTATAATTCGATTTGTCATTGGACACAGGTGATTTTTCTTGAACCTGAGAGAAATTTGCATACTACATTTGCTTGATTCATTTTTTTTTTTTTACTAAGCAATCATAAATTTATTAATAGAACAATAGGCATAGCCCTAGTACACAGCATTTGCTTGGTTCATATTAATAATCTTGACAAAATATACTGGTTTAAATTTGGTGGACATTAGTGCAACTCCAGGTGGTGTACTGGATCGTGCTATTGATGCAGAAAATGAGCAAAACAAGGATTTCTTACGTCTGGTATGGTAAACTGCTTGGGACCGAGTTGATCTGTTATCTCTAGTCATCAATTATTCTTTTTCTGATCGGTAGTTATCTCTAAGTGTAATATTATTAAACCAGGAGCATAGAAGGATCTGGTTTAGGTCACTGGCTCACTGGTTCAACTAGTGGATCAAGTGGTTTGATTAAAATCGTAAAATAATTGCAACATTGAAAATTATGTTGAAAGTCGAAAACTCATATTACAAGATATAATAAGTTGTAAATCACCCATTGTTTCAAAAGTTTAAGCTGAGGGGAAAAGGTAAATTTAATAATTTAATTTATATTCTAACACTCTTCCTCACATGTAGGCCTGTTCTCCTTAATAAGTGGGTCTAATACTGTAATACATGGAATACTTAATTAATTGTGGGGTGAAATGTAAGTCAGGGTTTGGAATCTATTTTGATATCATATTAAGTCACCAATTATCCTAAAAACTTAAGCTGGTGGAAATTTAATAATTTAATTGATATTTTAATAGCAGAAAAATTACAACATATGTGCACAATAAAATACACAAAACAAAATGTGGATAAAAAGTCAATACTTATTTAAGTACAATAGCGATATTGAGAGGCTATTACCAAATTTTATACAAGATACTATTATTTCAATCTTCAAATTATGACTTGGAAAACTGTTTAATGACATTGAAACTCAATATTAGTTAGATGTACATCTCACAATTAGATAGATCAAACATATCTATGATGCATGGTATTTACAATGTTGTTTCTCTTTTGGTCATATCAACAATTATAAAAATTTAGAATGCATTAGCATAAAAGAAGAAAATGTTGCTGGTAGATCCGGACCTAAGGAACTAAACTTTCCAAAATACCCGGTCAGCTTTTCATGGTGGTTAGAATTTGCAAGTTATCCTTTGATTAAAATTTCTTCTCTGAGCTTATGCAGAGTTACTTCTTTACTTTGCAGAATCATATTGAAGGATATCATGAATTGTCCTCAAAAACTCAAATATACTTTTCAACAGCTGCCGCTAAGTGGGATGCTGACTTCTATATCAAAGTCGATGATGACGTGCACATAAATCTTGGTTGGTGTATCTCCATTATTAACTGTCTCTATCTTCAAAGAAAGGTGCAATATTAGGGGCATTTAATTCATTCTTTTAATATTTCACAGGTATGGTTGGTTCGACCTTGGCCCGGCATAGATCAAAGCCACGCGTTTATATTGGTTGCATGAAGTCTGGACCTGTCCTGTCACAGAAGTGAGCTGTCATTTTTTTTCCCTGTGGTTTGTTTAGTTGTTAGAACATTTATGGATGTCATTCATTAGATGTACCTTTGGCTACCAAATGCAGAGGAATAAAATACCATGAACCAGAATACTGGAAATTTGGTGAGGATGGAAACAAGTACTTTAGGCATGCGACAGGGCAAATATATGTGCTCTCCAAGGATTTGGCTACATATATTTCAGTTAATCGGTAATTTCTTCAATGAAATCATTCTATACTTATTATTCCACTTAAAACTGTCAATTATTTATGTTTTCCCTCTGTAGGCACATACTTCATAAATATGCAAATGAAGATGTCTCTTTGGGTTCTTGGTTTATCGGCCTTGATGTTGAGCACATTGATGACCGGAGCCTCTGCTGTGCAACGCCGCCTGGTAAGATGCTTGCGGACATGCACCTGAGTTTGTAAACAATGAAAGCTCCTTTCTTGGTTTCCTCCCTTGTTAGTTCCTTTTTAAGGTTTCCCATTTTGATAGCTACGACTTGCATATTACTGGATATGACAATGTGCTGCATTAGAGAGATGCATAGTTCTGAAAGTTTAATTTCTTCTGACAGATTGCGAGTGGAAGGCTCAAGCAGGAAATCCTTGTGCTGCATCCTTTGACTGGAGCTGCAGTGGCATTTGCAGATCAGTGGAAAGAATGGAGGAGGTGCACCAACGCTGTGGGGAGGGCGATGAGGCTATCTGGCACACCAGTTTCTGAGACAAGTCTCTGTTCATTGTAATATATGTGAGATCAAATGGTGGTTTATTTAGACAACTCAATCTGCCCCATTTTTGTTTATTGAGGCCTCGGGACAGTCGGTATATGATTGATTGAATTACTCACTGCACATAGAGATTTTCATGCTCAGGAAATATGATCCAAGTTTTTTTTGTTCCAAGTTTAACTTCCCCGACTGCTAATCACAAAATTAAACAAGGTTGCAATCGTTTAAATGCATGAAAATGAACTCAAAGCATGTCAAACCAGATGTACATTTTTAGGTCATATTTGCAGCGTGAATCCATTATAGAAGACCATCAGTTGCTTTGCGTGCAAGGAATACAGGGGACTCGACCAATATTTCCATTTCTCCCTAAACTTTTTGGTGTTTGGGGACTATTTGCTTTGTGTTTTGGGAGGATTTGTTTTTTCTTTAATGGTAAGAATGACGTGAGCATTGGAGGTATTTGAATTACTTATAAGTTTCTATCCATATCCTATTATTTACAAGAACAATAATAAATATTATGGGCAGTGATTGGGGGTGGCAATATGTGACACAATCTGTAAGTCTAATACGAACACAATACGAAATTAATAAGTTTGGGTTTGATGTTAACAAGTTTGAGTCAAAATGGGTTGATCTGTTAAGATACGATTTATAAACGGGTCAACCCGCTTAATCTGAAATCAACCCGTTTTGATTTTATTTCAAAATCACAATTTTATTAATGTTGAGTTGTAATATTTTTATTTTTCAGTACGTTTATGTTTTATTGTCGGGATTGTAATTATGAAGCTATGCTCATATTGATTATTGTAGCTTTTGTTTGATTTTATTATGTGTTAAAATTTGAAAAGTATTGATATTTTTTTTTTAGTAAATAGTCTTTTTTTTTAAAAGATATCGTGGCTACTAATAAATAGAGATTTTTAACTTTTATGTGAAATTATGTTAATCATGACAAATGAATTATGCATATTAGTTTAACCAATTTATATAAAACCAGTTTAAATTAGTTGTGTTGTGTTTATCTATTTCTAATTAATTGTTAAATGGATCAAAACGGGTGACATGACATGACCCGTTATCTGAATTGGTTGGGTTAGGGTTTGAAAGTTTGACATGTTTAGCTTAATGGGTTGGGTTTGGGTTGTCCTATATAGTCAAATATTCATGATTTGGCACGGCACGAACACGATCCAAAAACACGAATTGCCACCCTTAGCAGTGATGGAAGTTGGAACTATATATTTTACAAAATTGTAAGTGTTTTACTATGACACCCACTAAAAAAGTTATTGAGTTAATCATGAATATCTTTTTTATTGAGCATGTAATCTCAATAATAAACATGTACAAAAATAAGGTATTTCTCCCAAATAGGCAATATGATCCAAGAATTATGATCGGTGTCACATTGATAGGATAAAAGTAGGAAGAAAGTATTATATCCTTAGGAAAATCTTCAATTTCAATTTGCTATAATATAGCATTTTTTTTTCATGGGCTGCTATAACGTAGCAATATTGATACCTGTTGGTAAGATTAGCCTCTTTAAATTAGTCAATTAAACCAAAGGTTCTCATGAATTTTAAAAAATCATGATAATTGTGTTGAGTATTTTAGGACAAAGATCATTGACCCGCACAAAATTAGCCTAATCTGTTTAGTTATTTAACTACTAATTAGATATGAGGTTAGAGAACTTTTCAAAAGTTCTTTGGGGACTGGTCAAACTAATTAAAATCAGCACTAACATGTTCAATTAACAGAAATGAAAACTCTATACATTAATACTTTTTAATAGAAATGGCTAGAGAAGAGATTGGAATGGATAATCTTACTCACTTTTAATTGGTTAAGCTCTTAAAATAGTTGTGGGTATGCCAGGTATTATGTCCGAAAGGAATGCTATACTTAGGACTTGCTTGGTACAAGATGAGATGAAAATTAAAAGTCAAATAAATTATTATTATAATATTATTTTTATTTTGTAAATTAAAAAAGTTGAATTGTTTATTTTATTTTATTTTAAAGTTTGAAAAAACTGTAATAATTAGATAAAATGAGATGACACTTGTTGATGTGATGCATTTCAAATGATTGTATCAATCTGGAGCATTCACATTGGAATATCCAAATGCAAATGCAAATGCAAAAGGTCAAATGACTAATAAAACATGAAAACGGGCTGCATTGGATTATGCAAATGTACAACCAAATGACTTTTAGCTACAGTGATTCGACTCCTTCGGTCAGATTTGACTTAATACTATAGTTCAACCAAATGTTTGTTTATTATTTTCTTCCTCTAGAAGCGGTCTCTCTCTTCCCTCAGATTTTTTCCAATCCAACCTCTATACATAGTGCATCAAGCCTAATAAAAGAACAAGTATTGACATAGAACAAGCACATACCTTGGTCTGTCTGAGATGCTACTTGGGATTTAACGCAACTTTCACTGGTTGGTTGTACTGATCATGAGAATATGATAGTAACATTATGTTTGAAATAAGTTTAATGATGATGTATTAAATATTTAGAATGTATTTGCTGTACTCCAGGACCCATCTATATCTTTATCTAAGTCTTATATTGTATAACATTAATATTTCCATGTAACTCTTAATTTAGAAAAAAAAAATTTGAAAAAAAATATTATTAAATGTATAATATTTTATTATTATTTTGACTAATAGATGGATAATCCACCGTGAGAATAAGTTTTGAGTGGAATAGTCAAATGTAAAATCATATCATATTATACAAATTTTAGATTTTCATTTGCATAATCTAATGCTAATTTTAAATAACAATCACTTGAAATATACATAATACGTATGACTAAGAATGAAAAAAATCTAAAATAAAGAAGAATATTACTTTATTTCTAAAGTTTAAAGTGACATATTTTATAGTCGGAACAAAGAAATTGAGGAAAATTGTAGAAATGCTTAATATAATTCGACTATGCTTTGACAAAAAACTATGAAAGAGAAGAACTACATATTGGATGGCATATGCTCCAATTGACTAAAACCGCACACTTCTTTGTAACATGTTTCACATGCTGCATATGGGGTCGGTGTGATTATCGTTGGTTCGATGATAAAGATGTTTGTTTAAGCTCTAAATGATCTGAGAAATACATTTTTTTAATTAATAAATAAATCTAATAATATAAGGCCTAGTGGCTGAAGAACTATTTGTATTTTGTTTGAAAAATTAAGAAGAGAGAAATTCTATTTTTTTTATATCGTAGAAGGTCCTTTTCTTTGTTAATAATTAATTGTTTTAAAAAGAAGAAAATGCATAGTATCTCTCATATATATATATATATTTTCGAAAGTCAATATAGTAGCCAATCTTATTGAACTGAAATATATTAATACATGGCAAATGATAGGGAGCCCGTTTTGGGCTCCCCTTAAGTTTTCCCGATTGTTTGTTTTTTTTTTTTTTTTTTTTTTTTTAGTTTTTTCTTTGATTTAGTGATTAAAAAAATACTGTTTAATAATATTGTGAATTTTTTTCTTTTTTTAAAAAATATTTAAAAGTGTTAAAAAAATGATGTAAAAAAATTTTAAAGATTTTTTGTTTTTTTTTTCACATTACTTTTTTAACATTTTTAAATATTTTTTAAAAAAGAAAAAAATTCACAATATTATTAAACAATATTTTCTTAATCACTAAGTCAAAAAAAAAAAAAAAAACCACCGGGAAAACTTAACGGGGGTCCAAAACGGGCACCCTAGCATTTCCTATTAATACATACTACAAATTAAAATTCTATATTCGATATTAATTGTTGATTTTTTGTCCGATATTTATTTTGTAATTTATACGAGCTGTGAATGTGTGAGCCGAAATTCTGACGGGGAGAGAATGATCTGTAGCAATCGAAGATGTCCGTAGTATCTTTTGGGAAATAAATGTTTTTTTTCATCAGTTACTATTCACCACTCCATATTTATCCTATAAAAAACATTCTCATATTCTATGAAAAGAAGAATTCTATGCATAAATGTGCTCCTAAATGTCAATTCTCATACGCAGTGTCTTCTCTCGCTTTTTCTCTCTAGAAGGAGCTTAGGTGAAGTGGGGTCCACCAGGATTCTAACGGAATCAGTGGTGGTTGGGAGTGGAGGTATTGTTTTTGGAGTATTTCCGCAGCACTCTAAGGACGGTGTTGGTGGTTGCAGAGAAAGTTTTTTGGTGGGAAAGAAAGAATCACGACAGGGGAAGAGAGTCCTATGGTGTTGGGTACGAGTTTTCAATGGTGATTGTGGTTTATTGGTGGTGGCAAGATGAATGAGCTCGAGCATCGGTGAGAGAATTTGAAACTATCTGAGAAGGAGGCAGCGAACATTGACGTTGATGTAGTTGAATCTGTGGATTCGAAATATAAAGAATATGTGAGTTTAGTAGGGAAAGTTTGGGCAGAGAGGAAGATCAGTAAGGGTGTGATTGAGTCTGTTATGGAAAAAATTTGGAGGATCAGTAGACGAGCAAAGTTCCACGAGGTGGGGCTGAATATTTTTGTGGTGGAATTTGCCAATCTTGAGGACAGACAGAGAATATTGGAGGGGAGACCTTGGCTCTTTGATAACCCGCTTTTTGTGCTGGTGAACTTCGATGGCCTCACACCTCCGTAACAATTGTATTTCAATACAGATAGATTCTGGGTCCAGCTACACGGCTTGCCTCTAAAATGTATGAACAAGGAGACATGGGAGGTTCTTGGTGGAACACTTGGCAAAGTGGTGGAGGTAGACACAGAGGAAGACGGAAATGGTTGGGACTTATTCCTCAGAGTTCTAATTGAAGTAGACGTACACAAACCTCTAGCAAGAGGAAGGACCATCAACTTGAAGGGGAAGACTCTCTGGGTCCCTGTAAGGTACGAAAAGCTCCCTTACTTTTGCTTTAAGTGTGGATGTATTGCCCATGGTGCTCTGGGATGTAAGGGGGAGTTGAATGGGGAACACCAATTTGGTGCTTGGCTGAGAGCTGGGTATAGACAAAAAAATAAAGAAGGTATGATGAGATCTGAGAGGTTTAAGAAAACAGTGATGGAAGGTATGAGTAGTGGAAATGTGGGAGACACTATTAAGGGAAGGGAAGGAAGGCTAGATAAGGAGAGGGAGGGTGAGGCATACCAATATATGGAGGAAGAGGTGGAAGTGGTTCCTGCCATTCAGGAGGTAGTGGAGCAAAGGGTTGAAGAGGAGAGTAGTTCTAAGGAGATGGGGGAGATGGTGCTTTCTCAAGGAAAAAGTATAGAGAGGGATGAGGGGTTACTATCAGAGGGACTTCTTGAGGTAGAGGGGGGCAAAGGGGTGAATCCAAACAGTAGCTTGGGGAAGGTATTCTTTGAGGGAAAGAGTACAAAGAAGGGTGAGGGGTTGTCTACAAAGGGATTATTGAGGTGGAGGGGTGCAAAGGGGTGAATCCAAACAGTAGCATGGGAAGGGTCAGAGTTGCATGGAAAATGAAGGCCAAGGACCAAGGAAATAAGAGTGGATTGATCATTGACATCTCACCTTCTAAGAGGTTGTTGAGATTAGGGTTGGACATAGAAGAAAAGGGAAGAGTAGGTAAAAAAGCTAAAGGGATGGAAGGACTTATGGCTGGGAATGTTGAAGGGTATTCAATAGTAGAGGTGGAAGCTATGCAGCATCCCCACCTATCATTATGAAAACCTTGAGTTGAAACTGCCGAGGGCCTGAGAACCCTTGGACAGTTCAAGACCTTTGCCATTTGGTAGATGACAAGTTGCCGAATGTTGTGTTCTTAATGGAGACCAAATTGAGGAAGGTTAGTGGGGAAAGAATTAGGAGGAGGTTGAAGTTTGATGGCTGTCTGATCATTGAACCCTTAGTAAAGAAGGGTGGATTAATGTTGTTATGGAAACAACCTCTAGAAGTTGAAGTTCTGAATTATTCCAGATGGCATATTAATGCATGGATAAAAGAAGTGCAAGGAAATGACAAGTGGCTGTTAACAGGTTTTTATGGTCAGCCAGATACCAATTTAAGGGAAGAGACTTTGAGACTTCTAAGCTCTTTAAAACCACAAGAAGACAAGGGGTGGTGTGTGGTGGGTGACTTCAACAAGATACTGGCCCATGACGAAAAGAGAGGGGGCAAATAGAAAATTGAAAGACAGATGGCTAGGTTCAGGGAAGTCTTGGAAAGATGGGGTTTGTTTGACTTGGGTTGGAGGGGGGACAAGTACATATGGAGTAATAAGCATGAGGACGAGTCTTTCACCAAAGAAACATTGGATAGGGCTGTAGCTAACACCAAATGGAAGGAAAACCATGCAGATGGGTGGGTGGAAGTACTGATGGCTAGGTGTTCTGATCATAGGCCGACTCTTCTGTGCATGAACCAAAAATATGAAAAGGTTTGGCGCCATAAGAGACTGTTCAGATTTGAAGCTTGTTGGTCCTTGGATGAGAGTTGTGAAGAGGTGATCAACACAGTTTGGCAGGAAAGGTCGAGGGGGAGGGAGCCCTCTTTGGGGATAAATTTCAAATTGAATGAGACTAGAGAAGCTCTGGTAAGATGGAGTAAACAAAGGGCTTTTGATCACAAAAAAGCTCTGGTTGAGAAAACTGCTTTGCTAAAGGAGTTACTAAAAAATGAGGGTAGTCATAATACTGCAGCCATCAAGGCATTACAAAGGGAGATTGGAGTTTTGCTTGAGAAAGATGATGTGAAGTGGAAGCAAAGGGCTAAGGTTAACTGGTACTAATTAGGAGATAAGAATACCAAGTTTTTTCATAGTTGTGCAAATGAGAGGAGGAAGAACAATAGAATTCAGATGCTTGTTGATGAACATAATAGAGAGTACACAAGTCAAGAAGGCTTGGAAGGGGTCCTTAAATTTTTTTTTGAAAAACTCTTTGCCTCTTTAGATCCGAGGAGTTGTGACATTGAGGAATGCTTGAATAGCTTAAAGCCTTGTGTGACTAATAGCATGAATGACCAGCTATCAAAAGCCTTTACGAGAGAAGAAATTGAAGTAGCTGTAAAACACATGGCACCTCTCAAGTCCCCAGGACCCGACGGGTTTGGAGCATGTTTTTTCCAAAAACATTGGAACTCAATTGGTGAGGAAGTTAGTAGCAATGTGCTAAGATGGCTCAATGGTAACTCTTTAACTTCGATTACAAACTTTACTTATATAGCTCTCATTCCCAAGATTTCTGTCCCCAAAGCAGCAAGTGATTTTAGACCCATCAATCTATGTAATGTAGTCTATAAGATTATGGCCAAGGTGTTGGCAAATAGACTGAAGGGGGTCCTTAATGAAATTATATCCCCTAATCAAAGTGCTTTCATCCCTGAGAGGTTAATCTTAGGCAATATTTTGGTTGCTTATGAGGTGTTGCATTCTATGAAAGTGAGGAAAAAAGGCAAAGTGGGGAGTATGGCCATTAAGCTTGACATGTCAAAGCTTATGATAGGATAGAGTGGTCTTATTTGAGAGTAGTCATGGTCAAAATGGGATTCTGTGGGAAATGGATAGAGTTGATAATGAAGTGTGTGTCTACTGTTTCTTATTCTGTCCTAGTCAATGGGAAACCTAGTTGCTTAATCAAGCCCTCGAGAGGATTGAGGCAAGGAGACCCTTTGTCTCCCTATTTGTTTATCCTATGTGCTGAGGGACTTAGTTCTTTGTTCGACAATTCAGATCTTAGAGGAGAGACAAGGGGTGTGACTGTTTCAAGAGGGGGGTCTCGAATAAACCACTTACTTTTTGCTGATGACTGCATACTTTTTGGTAGAGCCAAGATAGAGGAATGAGATAGGATTCATGGCTTGTTTAGTTTGTATGAGAAGGCTTCTAGTTAGTTTCTCAACAAGGACAAAATTGTTGTCTTTTTCAGTTCAAACACTAAGGAAGTTGACAAGAGATTGATATTGGAGGGAGGTGGTGCAGTGTTGAGAGGGAATTATGAGAATTACTTGGGGCTTCCTACTGTTGTAGGGAGTTCAAAATATAATGCTTTTAGAGGCATTAAGGAGAAAGTTTGGAGAAAAATCAACAACAGGAAGAATTCATTTTTGTCTGCTGCAGGGAAATAGGTACTCATCAAAGCTGTTCTTCAAGCTGTGCCTACTTACACTATGAGTGTTTTTCAGCTCCCTAAGCAACTCTGTAAAGAACTCAATGTCATGCTAGGTAGGTTTTGGTGGGGAAATTCAAAAAGTGGTAATGGAGTGCATTGGTGTAGCTAGGAAAGGATGGGGAGACAGAAGGGAAAATGAGGGTTGGGGTACAGGGATTTAGAGAGCTTCAATCTGGCTTTATTAGCTAAACAAGGATGGAGGATCCTGCAAAATGAGACTTCCATAGCTGCCAAGATTCTGAAAGAGAAATACTACAAAAACAAGTCATTGCTTGAAGCTAGTCTGGGACATAGACCTTCTTTTTTGTGGAGGAGTGTATGGAATGCTTTGAGTTTGCTCAGGGAGGGTCTAAAATGGAAGGTGGGGAATGAAGAAAAAATCAAAATTTGGGAGAACAGATGGCTTCCAACCCCTTCATCTTTCTCGGTCCAATCCCCTATTTTTGTTTTGGATAAAGAAGCCAGAGTTTGTGAATTGATGCAAGGCAGATGGGACTGGAATGTTCTTTTGATTCAAAATATCTTTAACAAGGAAGAGGCTGACCAGATTTGCAGCATCCCTATTAGCAGCATGGAGTGGAGGACAAATTAGTATGGGGTCCATAAAAAAAAGGCCTTTTCTTTGTTAGGAGTGCGTATCATTTGGAGATGGGAAGAAAGCAGGCCATTAGAGGTGAAAACTCTAGGCATGAGGAGAGGGTCAAAGGCTGGGACAGCATATGGAAGTTGGATGTTCCAAGGAAAGTTAAGCTTTTCCTATGGAAAGCTACAAACGACTTCCTTGCTATAAAAAAAATCTCTTCTTGAAGAAAATAACAGACAATCCCCTATGCCCTATTTGCAAATTAGAAGAGGAGACTATTATGCATGTGGTTTGGCAATGCCCTGCAATTGGTGATGTATGGTCAGAATCATTAAGTGTTATGCAGAAAATGAAGAGTGAAGAACATGACTTGTTGACCTTGTGGGAAAAACTCACTGTTAAGCTTAACGAATCAGAATTAGAGGAGGTTGCTGTGGTGATGAGGGGCCTGTGGGTGAGAAGAAATGAGAGCATCTTTGAAGATAAATTTAAGTCCCCAAGTCAAGTTATCAGTATTGCAAATAATGACTTGAAAGAGTACAAGCAAGCTCTACAGATGAATAAGGCAGTACTGAGGAGTAATGAGGAGGGTAGCAGCAGAACCCTGAGGTGGGACAAGCCAAGAACAGGTTTTGTTAAAGCCAATTGAGATGCAACAGTAGAAAAGAAGCAAAGGAAGGTGGGAATAGGGGTAGCAATTCGTGATGAAGATGGGGAACTTTTAGTTGCTGTTGAAGGTCAGAAGTTCAATGTAGATCAACCTGCTGTGGCTGAAGCTCAGGCTCTGTGGAAGGCTATGGAAATATGCAGAGATCTTAGATTTGGAAAGGTTATTTTCAAGGGAGATGCACAAGTGATTGTCAAAGCTGTCAACAATGCAAGTGAAGATTTTCCTGTTTATGGTAGTTTAACTGAAGGCATAAAACAACTGTTAGAAGGGAGGATAAACTGGATAGTTCAATATACACATAGGTCTAACAATGTAGTAGCACATACTTTAGCAAAGGAAAGCTTACTTTTACAGAATGAATTAGTTTGGATAGAAGACATACTTGATAGTATTCAAAGAATTGTAGAGAGGGAGTGTTATTGTATTGAGTGACAATCTGATATCAATGAAGATGATGGTTTCTTTAAAAAAAAAAAATAATAATAATTCTATGCATCAGCTACTATTTACTTTTAGACCCACATCAATAGCTTTTTTTTTTTTCCATAAGATGTAAGGGTATTTTTCATAATGTGTAGGGTACGGGACAGTGAATAGTAGATGATGAGAAGAATTTCCTATGAAAAACCCTCACACCTTATGAAAACGCTATAGATACTGGGTGCGAGAATAAATAGTAATTGATGCATAATAAATTTTTTGCAAAAATGAGATATAACAGTGCAACTGGTCTGACTGACTATAGCAAGACGACAAGAGGATCGATGTAACTAACTAGGCTACCTGCTTTCTTTGTAAAAATAATATTTATAGTCACAAAGTGCGTTTAAATTGCATATTTATTTTTAAAAACATAAGTAAATCTAATATTCATATAAAAAAAATATTTATTTTTTAATGATAGACCTTACTATTTTTTTTTAAAAAGTGCTCACAGATTACATAATTTATGATTATATGTAACATTAGTGTTATTTCAAAATTGTCAATGGACCATACTCACCGTCAAGTATTAGGCAAGCCTGTCGTCTTCTTTTTCTTCTTCGTTAGACGTCCATGTCGCCCAAACTTAATTCAAACTGAATATCTTCAAAAGATCAGAGGCTGTTGCATGTGGAGGTTTTTTTAATGACAGATAAGAATTGTCAATGGTATCGGTTAATGCTGAGTTACTTCAAATCTTCATGATTTCAATCCGCGCGGGCACGTACGATTGTTAAAGCTATTTATCTACTTAGGTCAACACATTAACCTAACACATTCATTTGACACAAAAAATAAGAACGAAAACAAAAATGTTCGCAAACAGTACTTGATCCTTGTTATGATTTGATAAAAAGCTAAGGCTATACAAGAAGATATTATGGAAAGATTTAACATAAGTAGGGGTGGCAATATGTGACACGATCCGTTAACTCAATACGAACACGACACGATAAAAGCGGGTTAGGGTTTAGCATTAACGGATTCGGGTCAAAACGGATTAACCTGTTAAGACACGATAGTTTAACAGGTTGATAACGGTCAACCCGTTATGACCTGTTAAGAAAATTAAAGTTACAATTATACCCTTATACCTAAAAATAAAATTTTTGAAATTTTAATTTCGATATTTTTATTGTTTGAATTGTAATTTTGAACTTGTAGTTAGATTTATATTTTTTTTATAGATATTGTGATTTTAACATTTATATAAAATTATACTAAACTTAACTAGATTAAGGGGGTTAATTTTGAGTCTGTTCAATCTATTTACATAAACGGGTCAAAACGGATTGACACGACACGTTCCGTTATGTTAATGAGTCGTGTTAGGGTTTGAGATCTTTATACGATAAGCTTAGCGGGTCAGGTTAGGGTTGACCTATATAGTATAATATATATGTCTTGATATGACACAAACACGACCTGTTAACACGATTTGACACCCCTAAACGTAAGTGCCATATTCTTCAAGTCAAAACTTAATTCTAGCAAAAAATATCATTTGGCAGCTTACTTTATTTTTTATTCATTGTATTTTGCTAGTTGGATTACTCAAGTTCTTAAAAAAAATGTACGAATTGATATAATATAACCCCGATTATTTAATCAGGGTTAGATTCAGGTCTACTTGAATTTACATGAACTTGATTATATCCAAATAATCTAATCAGTAATCCTAATACTTGTTGAATTCACGTCGAGTTTGCAAGTTGAGTAAAAAATTGTTGGCCCTACCCCTCTCTCTCTCTCTTTCTCTCTACCTATTTTATATATAAGCTTATATATATATAAACGTTGGAAGTGAGGCAAACAGATTACAACTTGTTTATACTAAAGTTTTTTGCATTAGTGATCTATTTTAACTGATGTAAATCTTCAAAGTTTATATTTTGCTATATGAAAAATGCAACAAAACTTTGAACAGGACATACGTGTTTTGCACATAGAAGATGCATGTTGTGGATCAACATAGGGAAATTAATGGCTCTAGCAGCTCCCATATTCTGATTGGTTTACATACACAATATTCAGGCACTGAAATGACCACTACCAAAGCACTGATTTCTACATATTTTTGTCATTCTAATTGCTTGTGGTTAGGCTTTGTGTTGCTATAAAAAATCTGTTTGGTGTGCATAACACATGAATAAGATGGATGATCAGGTACTGAACCGACCACTACCAAACCAGTACTGATCCTATATATATACACATCTCTACATGTTTTCTTCATGTCTGTTTCTTTCTTTCTTTTTTTGACCATTTCGTGCGTCTGATCTGCATGATTAGCTACGCGATTTTGAGTATCGATTGAGATCCAAATCAAAAGCTATCCTTTTCAGGCTTTACCGGCGGCGAGTTTCATTTGCTACTAATTGAATGGGAGGGAGAACTAATTGGGACCCATTAGAAATTGGTCGGAGCCTTGAAAAAAAAAAAAAAAAAAGCTTCAATAATAATTATTTCTGGCTAGTTTGGTGATATTAGGTGTTACGTACTCCTATGTCAATCAATAATTGCCTGTAAATTATGGGAATATTTCTATATACTATATTTCTATATTATTGTCTTATAGATAGTGTGATATTACATCTTCGTAACAAGAGAATTGTTAGATTTATCAAGATATCTTTAAAAAAAAAAACTTACAAATTGATATAGTTTGTTATGGTTGTATATCATATTATAAATACATATTTATTTAAATAAAATAAATTTATAATTTCACGTCTAACCATATAATTTATAAATACTTCGATATCTCAATAAAAATAAAATAAAGCCCAACATAAAAAGGTTATGAAAAAAAAAAAAAAGTCAAAGAACGTGAAAAACGAGAGAGAACGCGGTGACACCAGGGAGGCATGTGCTCAGCGGAGTCGTATATTATAGATCCGATGATAGGGAGTGGAGCGGCCAATGAGCAGGAGGCAGTAAAAGGAAAAGCCCACAATTAAATAGACCGCACATTTTCAATGCGCATTGTTTTTTTTCTAAATAATGAAGTCTTTTTTCGAAGATTGATCATTTGCTTCGCGCACCCGTCGCCTTCTCTGCTTTCTTTATATAAAATCTATCGTTCATGCTACCTTCCCACTTCATTCATTTCCTCGAACATTTGTTGTGCATGCATTGCTAACTTCTCTCCCCAATCCCTAAACATAGTTAAGAGAGCATAAAAGAGATAAGATAAAATAAAAAATCTCAACGGCCTGAAGATACAAGAAAATCCGGACCTAAGGTAATCCGTAATCCTAACACCACATCTCTCTACCGCTTATCTCGTAATCCTTATCCACAACACCTTCTGAGAATACTTGTCTTCTTCTTCTATGCCTCCTGTCTCTGCTGCAAAAGCTCACATCTAAATCTCATCATTTATTCGCATCAATCTTCTCTCTCTAGTTATCTATTTTTTCCGTTAAATTTATTGAGGCTGGTTTTTGTTGCTCATCCTCTATCTCATTCCCTACCTCTCTTGAAACCCTCGAATCATCTATGTGCTTTGACGCCCACCAATCCCATTGAATCGAGGATTCTGCTTTCAAATTTTGTTTCTTTCGTAATTTGATTTCTGGGTCGTCCTTGAGCATTCCATTTCAGAGTCGCTTCGTTTCATTGTGGTCCTTGTGATGGCTTTGCTTTCGGCTTTATTGGAGATTTTGCGGAGACCCACAATGTTAGATGTGCTCAGCGAGCTCATGCTCTTCATAGCGCCTCTTTGGCTGGCGATTATTGTTGGCCTTTTGGTTGGATGGGCATGGAAGCCCAAATGGGCTAAGAATTTGACCAATTGTTCTATGTCCAAGGACGCTGCGGCGGCGTCACCGACCGCATTGTTATCCGCGTGTTTCTCTTCGTTTCCGAGCTTGAACGCCCTGAAGTTTCAGCTGCCCAACTGCGTTTCTTGTATTGGAGATGATAAGGAGAGTCCCTCTGTGCCACCTGCTGCCACCGAATCCGATTCCAGGTTTGTTGGGTTTTGTTATGTTATTTAAGGGATTAGACGTCTTGGTTTTTGAAAACCGTTCATTTCTTAATGCTTTGGGTAAGGAGGTGGAAATGAGTTCAATCGTTGAATTGAGATTTGGGTCATGTCTGGGAGATGGGTTTTTTACTTTGGTTGGTTTTCAACGTTTTATTTTTTTAATCTTACGGGAATTTCAAATTTTCAATCATACGGTTTGAATTAGAGCATGGAATGGAATTGACATCGAAACTGTGATCTTGGTCGGTTCTAACAGCTGTATTTTACTTGGGCAGCTCGTCACAGCTCGATGGTGAAAAACTGGAAAAAATGACCGGAGAGGATTTAGAGCACTTATGCCGGCTAGTGGAGGACAAAGATGGAGGTCCTGCTTGGATTCAGATGATGGATCGTTCTACCCCGACTATGGGCTATCAAGCTTGGCGTAGAGATCCTGAGGTATCTTTTCATTCATTTGTTGAAATGCTCGCCTATGGATATGTAGTTTGAGAACTACCTCATGTATTACGAGGAATTTTTCAAATCATATTAGTTTGGAATATCATGCGTGTGCACTCTTGACTGATCGGATTACTTTTGGTGGCTTTGCCAGACTGGCCCCCCACAATATCGTAGTAGGACCTTGTTTGAGGATGCCACTCCTGAGTTGGTGAGGGATTTTTTCTGGGATGATGAGTTTCGATTGAAGTGGGATGATATGCTTATACATTCTGCAACCTTGGAGGAGTGTCCCACCACAGGAACCATGATGGTGCAGTGGGTGCGCAAGGTATGGAGAGCACTTCCTTGTAATCTTTAGATGCATGGATTGCCTTCGGTGTTATTAGCTTATGTTGTATAATGTTTTTGTTTTTTTGTGCAGTTCCCTTTCTTTTGTAGCGATCGGGAGTATATAATAGGTCGTCGAATCTGGGAATCTGGACGATCTTACTACTGTGTAACAAAGGTATGGGATTACTTTTCGCTTATTTCTTAAACTTGAAAAGTTATAAATTCTTGTTCTCAACTTTGTTTTCTAGTTTTAGGCATTCTATGTGCCGCGGTTTCTTTTTATTTGCAGAGGGGAACACTTGGTTTTGAGATCTGTGGTACATATATGTTCATAAATTCTATCTACATATGTGGGTTCATATTATCTTCTTAGGCGTGAAGATTTGGCCAGTTAGATGACTAGATGTGGTTAGGTTTGGATAGTGAGTTGAGATGAGATAAGTTAAGAGGAAAGTTGAAAGTTAAATAAAATATTATTAGAATATTATTTTTTAATATTATTATTGTTGTGAGATTTGAAAATTTTGAATTGTTTATTGTATTTTATGTGAAAATTTGTGAAAATTGTAATGATGAGATGAGATGGGTTGAAAGTGTTTCTCAATCTAAACTGAGCTGTACTAGTCTTCAGATAAAACTGAGCTGTACTAGTCTTCAGATACTTCTTGTGTTCTATCCACCGGTGCGAATGTGATACAATGCTATGGTTTGGAGATATGGTTGTGATGATTGTTACTTGATCACATTTGAAGTCTGATGACTTATGTTACTTCATAATTACTGTGATAGGTCATAAATACGGTTGCTTTTCACAAAAAAGAAAAAAAAAACAAAAAACAAAAACAAAAGAGCAGGTTATTGCATAGCATTTGAAACCTAGGCAAATGGGAGTCACTCTAGGATCTGAAATTTTGGCAATGTGAGCAAATCGCTAGTTATTTACCATGTGCTGTAGTTGCACTGCACGAGGCACTTGGATCATTCTCAATGGTATCCTTTCACTTCATATCATTAGTGAACTTAAGTCCTCTAGATTGTGGAGGCAATGAAATTTAGTTTTTCTCTATTTGAACTGATTGTTTTGGTTGGGATGTATTTACAACTATGTGTTTCATCATATTTTCCAGATTTGATTTCTTTAAGTTTCTGAATTAAGAATAATTTGTGTTTGCGTTTTGTCTTTTTTTAGGGAGTACCCTGCACGTCAGTGCCAAGGCACAACAAACCTAGACGAGTTGATTTGTACTATTCAAGTTGGTGCATTCGTGCAGGTAATGCCTGCCTATGTCTCTTTTTAAAATGAAAAGTTGCTGTATGTATTCCTATGAACTTTTGTTGTTGCCAGAGTTGAACACCTTCATTCTTAGTTATGAGTCTTGCTGCAACCTAATCAGTATGTTCTTGGTTGCACACTGGTGAAACAGAATCAAAAAGAAAACCTATCATTCTTGGGATATGATAGACAGCTGTTTAAATTTTCAGTATTGGTCTATGATATCTATTGTTGCCTTGGATTCATTCAATGACTATGGTGTGTCTCCATTCTATATGAACCAGTTGAATCGAAGAAGGATGGCCAGTTGACTGCATGTGAAGTGTTGCTGTTTCATCATGAAGATATGGGTATACCATGGGAGATTGCAAAGCTTGGGGTTCGGCAAGGCATGTGGGGCGCTGTGAAGAAGATTGACCCTGGTTTACGTGCATATCAAAGGCATAGAGCATCTGGAGCCCCACTCTCACAATGTGCTTCCATGGCCCAGATCAACACTAAGGTCAGTGCAGACTACCTGAGATCTTTGGAAAACAACAACAGTGATTTGACCAAGGTTGAAAACGGAGATTCACCTCGGAATCCAGAGGAGAGGAACATACCAAAACTTTTAGTTGTTGGTGGAGCTCTTCTCCTTGCCTGTAGCCTTGACCGGGGGCTTGTAACTAAAGCAGTTATATTTGGAGTAGCCAGAAGGTTTGCAAGAATTGGAAGGAGGATGTGATTGAGAATGCTTTTTGCTTCATTTGAGAAATTGCTCAATGGCGGATCTCCTACATACCACCCTTTCAGAGAATAGAAAGTGTTACTCTTTTTCCTATTGTTTGAGCTGTAGAGCAGCTTTAGGTTGGAGAAGAGAAGAGATCACATGGTTGTATTTATCATAGTTGGAAATTTCAGTGAAGGATCTCATATGATCCGGAAATAACGATAATATTCCAGTTATCTCATATGCAAGTTAAACCCCTATTCACTTATCCCATATGCTGATTTAATCCTTGTGCGTTAAGAGACTTGGAATGACAATCAACAGAATATGGTACATATATACTTTTCCAGATCATGGTATATCTCCTTAATAAGTTGGTCATACATCAGTCTCCATGTGTGAAGAGGATGTTAGCACAGAAAATATGTAAAACTTGGTCATATTATTATGGTTTATGAAATACAAAGAGCACTTAGTTTGGATACTAAGGCTGTATTTGGATGTTGAGATGAGTTGAGTTGAGTTGAGTTGAGTTTTTTATAAATAGTAGTGAGTTGAGATTGTTGAATGAGTTTGGTGAGATTCACTTAAGATGAGTTTAAAATATGTTTGGATGTTAAGATAAATTTAGATATATTTATGAGAATTTATAAAAGAAATGAATCTTATCATTATTTTATATTGTTCACATTACAGTAAAAACGGAAATGCTTTCCGTAGCTGGCGCCAAATGCAGCAAAGGAAAAATACTGTCGTACTTGGCATTGTAGCTAAGGCGCCAAGCTTGACCATGCAAAATGGAAAGATGCCATCCGGTTTTATTTTATTTATTTTTTATTTTTATAATAGTATTCACTATTCACAATTTCGTACTCTTTGAAATTGTTATTTTTTATACAAAATTGTTAGGTACAACCGGCACGTACAAACATGGGGTAACCGACTAGCATACGTGGAAGTGAAAAAACTAAAAAAGTAAAATTGAACTTAAAAAGCAAAAAAAGAAAAAAATAAGAAGCCAAAAAGCTGAGTTTTTCTTCTTCAAGTGCTAGCAAACTAGAGCAAGAGGGTATTCTCCCACAGAGCAGCTTCTTCTGAAAGCCTATCAAAACAAATGAAATTGGTATGTTGAAGCGTTTCTCCACCAAGAAAAAAAAAAAATTCATCTTTTAGATTTCATCATTAACATATTTTTTTAAAACCCATTTCTTAATTTTTTTTTCCAAACCCATATCCAGATTTTTGCCAAACCCATTTCTTAGGTTTTTTCTTTGAAATCATTTTCAACGTATTTCTATTGTTTCTTTTTTATTTTTTTTTTTATCTTTCCAAATAAATTACTGTTCATTGATGATGGCCGGCTGTGAGTGCTCCCAAACCCAAAATGGTTGTTGCAGAACAGAGTTGTATCATATATTTTTGAAAAAACCCACTCCAGTCAGCCATATAATGCAAGCAAAAAATTTGCAAATAATACCCATTAGAATCAAAATCCACTGATTGTGTAGAAGACAAAAACTGGGTTGTGGCTTTGTGGGGCGATGACTTCGTGGAGAAGACGATGGGGCTTTGTGGGGATGTAGAAGACGAAGACGAAGAAAATAGTAGTTTTCGTGAGGATGGGGGCAAAATGGGAAAGGTGGCCACCAGAGCCCCTTTATCTTCGAGGGAACAGAAACGGTGTCGTTGCATTTGCCACGTCAGATGCGATGCCGCGGGGGTTCCAGGGCGGTTGCGAGTAGCATTTTTCTTTTTTATATTACATTTTCTTTAATTTTTTTTTATCCGTTTCCTTTCATATCATTTTTCATATTACCATTTCACTATTTTCATTTTTCATCACTTTTATTTCATTATTTCTATTATTTGTTATTTATGATTTGAGTAAAATTAGTAGTGCCAAGTACCATTATATATCTTTCCTAAAGTTTTTATTTGATTGTATAAAATATTTATTGATTTTGTTATTTTTAATTTTTTACAAATAACAAAATTAATAAAGAATATCACTTTATTATTTAAATGAGTCAATGCATGTAAAAACGGAATTTTCACTACATTTTGTATGTAAATTCCTTCTTGAAATGTTAAAAAAAAATAAAAAATTATTGAATTAGTGGGAAAAAATACTGCCAGGAGCATGGCCACATTTTATTTAATAATTTATTTACATATTAAACATCAATATATGTAAATAAAGGGTCCCGAATTGACAATCTATTGTTTCATACTGACGTAACAAAAAAAATTGCAACACCATACTAGCAATTAGGTGTTTCCTTGTTGACCACAAATATGCTCCCACATAGGTAATGCAATAGCATCTCTAGTTGAGGCCATCGCTTGTGCTGATGCAGTCGACATGTCAGGAACATGAGATTCTTCACTAGTGCTCTGATCCACATCCACTCCTGGATAATCATCGGGATTGCTATATACTAGAAAATCCCGATCATTAGGTATAACCGTGCGAATGAAGTTATGGATTATACAACATGCAATAATAAGATATCGTTGCCGAGTTAGAAGGTATGGGGGCATTAAATTTAAAATTCGAAAACGCTTCTTCAACGCACCGAAAATTCGTTCAATGACATTTTGAAGGGATGAATGCCGATAATTAAACAGATCTTTATATCCTTGGAAGGTATGAGAGCCTCTTCGTTCAGATCTGTGGTACCTTACCCTCAGATACGGTGGCATAAATCCTTCGGTACAGAAAAATATCGAATCTACTAGATAATAATAACCTGAAAATTTAGAATACAACATTAATCATTTATAATGTTTGAAGAATCCAAATTCTCGCAAACTTTCAAGGTACAAATAAAATAATGTGTAAAAATTACCCTCTTCAAGCCATGGAAAATGGTTTTCCGGACGCCTCAACGCATCAATTAAAACACGAGCATCATGGGCTGTACCCTCCCACCCGGCATATACGAATGTAAAGTTCATATCGAAATCACATACACACAAGACATTCTGGTTAATCCTGTGATACCGATTTAAGTATGCATTTGCTACGGAAGCCGACGTAGCTGCGTTGATCATGACCCCATCCATTGCACCATGACATTTCTGCAGATTTTGTTTTAACTTCTCATAAATTCCAAAATATCGAAATGCAAACAGTTTTTGACATTTGTAGAATTTTAAGCTACGAAAGTAGATCATGTAATGGCCAATATTTACCTCGAACCATGGATAAAGTCTTGGATTTCCTTCAATATAAGGCATCACCCCAATTGTCTGGCTCGGTTTAATCACACTGCACGATAGGCGACATAATGCACGCATTACGTTGTACACATGTCAATTTATAGTTTCAACCGAATGTTGAAACAAGTTTGCTGCATTCCATTGAACGACACCATGTCCGACAGTGTAGCAAAACATTCCTAAGGCTTCCTCAACCGTGACGAATCACGCAAGCTAGCATCTCTACGTAAACAATCACATAAGACCCGAAATGCATATACCTCCATTCAAAACATCTCGAAACAGGTGTCAAGATGTCCATTAAGTACTGAGATGATGTACTGATAACTACGCAAGCCAATGTTATGTTGTGGTCTGGGCATACGACGTTGGGCATGGGATTGCTGCTCCTCCATTAACATGCTCAAAAGAAGAACCGCTTCTTCCGTACCATCATTACGGCTAGACCATGCGTACCATTCTGCCCATGTATCAAAATCAAATGTACTTGACGCGTTACTAGTAGAGCCCTCCTCACTCGTGTCATTCTCCTCGATATTGTCGTCATCATTCCACGCATCGCTATCATTGTCCATGCCTTCCTTTGAAAAAAAGATGTTCACACAAACATTAAACATTACATATTGCATATGAATTTGTCATCCAAAGAATAAAAGGAATTCATATAGAGCAGGAACTTAGCAATGCAAAATTATTTAAAACCAAATACCAAGTTTGAACTTAAATTAGACAACACGAAATAAGATTGTTAGAAATCATACACCATCTAATAAAGTTAAACATAAAAATAAAGTCTCATTAGTTTAGAAAAACATAGCAAGACCAGAGTGGGTATGGTCAACCTAGTGACCAAACCCAATCTATTCTCATCGATGGGGTCATGTTCTGGAAGACAGTTAGGACATGAGGATCCATAAACGCTTTTACTGCACGAAGATGAACGTCCGACGGTAGGGGAGGGGTGATATCCTGCAAACACTTCATACATTGTGCTACACTGCTAAAGCCTGCATCCGACGCACTATTCGATCCCTCGCCTCTACTGCGCTTGGAGTTGCAAAGTTCAAACATCTTTGCATCCAACTCTACCCGCTGTTTAGAAGTGGCGGCAAGTGTTTGTATGGCAGCACTAAGCTTTGGTAAGAATGCTGGTCTGACTGTGTCCCTACGTCGCCTACGGGGAGCCCTTCGCTGTGAGACCCCTCCTTGCGTCGATGGAGTCATGGAAATGTCATCCAAATCAATGGTCGAGTCTAATCCAACGCCACTACCCAACACGGGACCTCGGGCCCTCAATTCCTCCATCAGGTGCTGCTCCTCCTCTCTAGAAGGGGGTTCCTGCGTTGAAGCATAATGCAAGACCTCTGTTGAGACGGCTTGATCAAAAATCGTGCAGAGGATGTCATAGTTGGAACAACCATTGGTCTTGTACTTTTTCCACTAGGATTGGACCTAAGAAATAAAATAATAACACAAGTTGAAACAAATTGATAAAAGCATTTAATCATATATTTAGCCATAAATTATATAAAAAAAAATGCAAGAAATTTCAAATGCATGACGGTTAAGCCAAATGAAGACAGTGTTTACCCGGATCGCGTTTGCCCAATGTTCTTCCGTAGCAACAACAGTTTTTGTGATGGGAAATTTGTAAACTCGCGTTGCGTCTTCTTAAGACGGGAAATTTTCCATTTCACTTGTAATGCATTAACTGACCTAATTCCAAGTTGATTGAGGCGCATGACAAGTCGGTCTGTAGTATCACGGTTTGTAATTCTAGACCCCACCAATTTAGCCTCTAATGTTTCTTGGTACAAAATATCAACCAACATCTCCTCCAACCCACCAGACCACAGTTCACGATCATGTATAACATCTACGTCATCCATGGTATGCTGCTAATGGTGAACAATGACAATGCAAACAATAGACAATGCATTTAAATCCATATTTTTACGTATTGCTATGCATCATAAACATGGTACATGCATCAAGTCCAAAACTAGTAAATTTCACTATATTAAATGCATAGCAATGTTATTTTTGTGTTTTAAGTCAAATGCATGTAATATATTGTTCAAGGAATCGAGGCCTATATACGAGTAAGATAAATATCAAAGTATTTGTATTGAAAATGTTTTAATACCTTGTACGAAGAGCTGCCAGATGAGCATAGAAAGTAGGGCTGCAAGTCATACAAGCAATTAGAATGAAGGTGTAAAACCCACAAATGAAAAAAATACTACCCAGCCTAAAATATACATATATATATATATATTATATAAAATGAAGGTGTGAAACTATTTATTTTTAATAATTTGAGGGTGTAATGTGTCGGTTTTAAACTCCATTCTAAACTTGTTAATCTAATAATTTTCCTATGATTTCATTACAAAAAAATGTAAAAAAACAATAATAATAACTTTATGTTGACTCCAATAAACCAACAAAACTAAAATATATCATTAGTAAATTCCAAACTCAACTACATTAAAACTAAAGTACTAATCTGAAACTAATTCCAAGAAAAAAAAAAAACAAAAGTTGCAAAACTTTCTCTTTTAGCCGGGAAGACTCACTACCCAGTTGAAAAAAAAAAAAAAGAATAGAACAATAAAACATATATTTTTCACAATTATTCAATATCCAGCCGAATGTTCAAATCTTGTTCCTAAACAAAAGTCCAAATATTATAAAAATAAAATCTTCCATTCAGATTAACATATGTAAGTGTTTACTTGTTCATAGATTCGGTGATACCAATCTTGTATAAGACTAGGGAAAATTGCACTCCACGTGTTTGAGTAAATTATTCTGAAATGCATGTAGTCAAATGCTTTCCGAAAAGTTGAGTTCGTTGCTTACCCGATACGAGCGAGTCCTAGGACCCGTGATTGCTGATCTCTTCAAGGTAACCCTTCGGTTGATCTGCTTGACCTTGGAGGACCTTTGCTTCCGTAGTAAATTGGTGGTGGTTTGGGCTGATATCGGCATGGGAATTATATAGGAACCTCAATACGCAAAGAAACAAATAGGTGATCAGAGGAGATGCTCACACGGGTTAACAATAGCACCTATGAATTGAGAGATTGAAAAGAAAGTTTTTAACAGATCCAGAGTTCAGTTTTTAAAAAGGAACAAGCTCACTCTGATTGGCATTATTTATTTATCACGCCGAAAGGATGTAAGCCATAGGCTGCAGCGGGTTTACAGTAGGGAAGGACAACCCATTTTCAAACTTCAATCACTGTTGGAGCATGAGGGCTGCAGACGTTAGAGGAGTTGACAGTGGAAGCTTTTTCGTTGAAACAGAACATCTCCTTCTCCAACCCGTCGACTATGGGGGATGACTATGGGTTCGGTAGCTTTCTAAATTTGAAGCTCAAGGTTGCAATTGGGAAAGATTTTAAACAATTTTTGGTGACAAAATTGCAGTCGCTGCAGAGAGGGATTTGATTTTACGGAAATGGGTTTATTTTCCTAGTCGATGGGTTGGAAAAGAAGAAGGACGGGAAAAGAGACGGGGAGAGAGAGAGAGAGGGAGGAGTTATAACGGTCCGGTAAAAAAAAATTAAAAGCTGGGTTAAATGCAGAGTCAGGAATCTCTGCAAAGAAGGACATGTTATGTTCATCTACAGTTTTAACTAAGTTAAATGACAAAACTCGGTTCAAATACGTTTGGATGGCAAGCTCAACTCAAATTTGAATTGAGCTGAGATGCTTTTGACTTCCAAACGAAACCTAAGAATATCAGAATATCTTACTATTATTTATTATTTTATTAATACTTTTCATTATTATTTAATAATCTATCATGATTTTTTCTCTACTAATCAGCAATACCATAGCTCCTAAGAATGCTCATGATGCTAGATTTTAAAACCTTTCAGCATGTCACTGAAATTCCACTCCTAAGAATGCTCACAATTTTTTGTGCGATTTGAAGTCCCTCAAAATGTGAAAGAAGAACGAGGAAAGTGGAATTGTCCCCCATCAAGTGACGAGCGTCATGGCGACTATCTCATGTCAAAAGTCGAGCTTTTTGTGCCCTGTTCGCTTACCCTTGAATCGTCTTTCCGTATTTCTTTTGTTGCACGTGGCTTCACAAATCCTCCAAATTTGCCACGATTCTCAAATATTGATTAAATAGTGAGACGAAATAAGATAATTTTTTATAAAAGTCAAAACTTAAATATTGTTAAAATATTATTTTTTTAATATTATTATTATTTTATAATTTGAAAAATTTGAATTGTTTATTATATTTTATGTAAGAATTTGAAAAAATTGTAATGATGAGGTGAGATGAAACACTTTCACAATCCAAATGTGGCATTAAAAGAGTTATGCTATATACAATCAATTTCGCATATTCATTGCGCACTCCATTGATGTGTTTGGTTAAAATAATTATTTTATATTAAAAAAATTGACGCAGTCAATCACATTAGTGAAATACACAAAGAGTACGCACGAGTGATTACACATAGAGTTTTTATTCTTTAAAATTTGTTGTTCAGGCATGAGATGAAATGAAAATTCTTATATTCTGGGAACAAATATTGTGAATCATAATGAAATGATTTAAGATATTTTATTAGGTTTTGAAAAATAATAGAGAAAATATTAAATAAAAATATTATAAAATTAAGATTTATTTAAATATTATTTTTATTTTAAAATTTGAAAAAGTTACATTATTTTTTCTGTTTTATTTGAAAGTTTGTAAAAGTTGTAATGATAAAGTAATGATTAGATGAGAAAATTTAAATTTAAAATTAAAAAGTGTTTTGTGTTTGAGTGATATTTAAAAGGAAAATTAAAAAAAAAAAGTCTTGCGGCCTAGTTTGTTTTTGTAAATTGAGATAAAAACTGAAAGTTGAATAAAATATTGTTAGAATATATTTTTTTAATATTATATTTATTTTGTGATTTAAAAAAATTAAATTATTTATTTTATTTTTTTGTGTAAATTTAAAAAAAAATTATAATCATTAGATAAGAAAAAGTTAAAAAAAGGGATATCATCGCGCCGTGAAAATATGAATTCAGGCACAGGATTTGGGATGCACGTTACAAGAGCGAATTCCTTCTTCTTGTTCTTCTTCTTCACAAACAAGATACTGGCGTACTTAAAAATAGCATTTGGAAAGGAGTTGGATTCGACAAGATTGTAAGTTACTTGATCTATACGCTGTGATGGGAGAAAAAAATCACCGATCACCACTGTCAACGATGAAACTGAGTCCAATCGATACGCAATTTTTTTTTAAAAAAGAACAAAGCAGCTCGAATAATTGTCTAAGATTTATCATTACAGGCGTGCAGGGCAAGCTTTTGGCATGGCCCCCTCCCCTTCTTTGGTGTGTTGAGTACGTTGCTTTAAGCTTCAACATTGATATATGAACAACATAATATTATCTTCTGTCTATATTAAAGACCCCCAGACGTCCCTCTACAATGCCAGTTCCTTGTAAGGTGAGTTTTTGCATGATAATTTCATAGCTAAGAATAGGAATCAAGAAAACAAGAAACAGAGAGAAAACAAGTCATGAACGAGAACAGGATTCAAAGATTAATTAGAACCAGTGGTTTTTACGTAGCCATAAGAATCAACATCAATCATCAAAGAATGTACAGTACTCGCTTTGATTGTATAATGTTCCCTATCTCTATCGGCCATACAACACATTTATATGGCGCAACATCGATCAAACGAACGTAGCAGAAGCGCTAATAAGAGACGAGTGTCTCGAAGCAGTTCAGCCCATCCAACTCTGGTGCGAACCGCGGTGACCTCCGCTGCTGCGGCTGCTTCTCCTTCTTAACATACGTCGCCGGTAGTGGCTGTGACTGTGAGTCCCCCCGTTGCTTGTTGTTCACGTCGATGCTAGCGACGGCGGTATCGCTGCGGCCCTTGGCGATGGAAGGGAAGGAAGCCCTCACCTTTTGGCCCAACAACTCCGCACACAAGGCGTCGAAGGAAGTGAAGATCATGGAATTCATGATTGACCTTCGTCTGATCTCTTTACTCCACGAACAAGAACCCAGAAAACCAAAAGAGATTTCTTGTTTACAGAAAGCAATTGATTGTGAGGGACTTGTGGGCGAAGGAAAGTACTTTATAGCAGTTAATAAGAAGTCTAGTTTTCCTTACAGGAATAGGAATTTTAAGGGCAAAGGAAGCTTCTGTATGGCACTAGAACTTGCTTGCCTTCCCTAGTTGGATTGGGAATTGTTGGATGCGTGAGAACCGAAGAAGCGTGGAAGTAGTAGAGTTTGATGCCACCTTCAAACTTCGAAGAAGTTGTAAAGCACATGACCATGGCCAGCTGCGTAGAATTCAATATAAATAAATCGGTAATAGTCGTGCAGTCTCGTATTTTGTTTTAAAAAAAAAATGGGGATTATTATTAAAAAATAATTTTGTTGGTATGAAATTTAGATTTATCGACTTTTTTAAGAGAATGCGGGGATTATATATTCCAAGACTTAAATATTATTTGTCTATTGAATAGTATTATTTGAAGGTCTTTATACCATATACCATTTACGTAATATAATTTGATTTATAAAATTTAAATTTTAAAATTTATCTTTTAAATTAAATTACATCACTTAAAAAGTGCGGAGCAATTAAAAGCCACCGAAGCTTGGATGAACAGTGGAGTGGAAGAGGGAATTAAAAGATGAAGGTTTAATAATAACATTCGATAATGAATGATAAAAAAAAAATAATGGATTGAGCCTAATAACATTGGCTATAGATACCTAATAATAGCCCAGTGATCCAATCTAAACTCAGCCCAATAAAATGAATCTAATAAGTCATTCCAAGACCCAAAAAAAAGCCCACAATATTGAAAGCATTTGCGTGTTTCCATAATATTTTATTATTCTACGTTTTTTAGACGTTTTTCCTTCTTTTCTATTTTCCTGCATCTCATGGTGTCGACATAAAAATTGAATACGGACAAAGTGATTGTGAAATACTAAATTAAGAATAACAATCTACGATCCAATTGACTAATCTCATTCGACACAATGAAGTTAGGGAGAGTTTGTGTGAGTCGAATCAAAATTATCTGAATAATAAGGGTAATGTTATATACAGTCGCAAAGTGCGCAAGTACTGTATAGTTACTTTGAAAAAGAGTAGAGTCTACTATTAAAAAATTAATTTTTTTCATATGGGTCCTGTATATATTCATTTTTTTCAAAGTGATTGTACAAGACTTGCACACTTACGACTACAACTATCACTTCTAAAAAATAATCAAATTAACTAGTTAATTTGGAACTAGAGTAATGCAATTATTTGTTGGGGCTGTGTAGTGAATGGGTTGATTAGTCAAGCTATGTTATGTCTAATCAAATGGATCCTATCTAGGGGTAAAAAAAAAAAAAGGGTAAACAAGTGAACCGGACCAGACCGAATGAGTTTGGTCCGGTTCTAAATTGGTTCGGTCTAGTATCGGTTCTATTTTTTTTAAAACCGGTCAAAATCGGTTCGATTCTAGTTTTTCCTTTTCTAACATTGGACCGGACCAGTTCATATAAATATATATTTTAATTTTTTATATTATATACAATTTTTATATCTAATATATATAATTATATGTAAAATAATCTTGTATTATATGCTAAATTACTAATTAAAATAAAATAAAATTTTAAAATCCTATATAAATAACTATATATTATCACTATAGTCTATAGTATTAGTAATTATATTAATACAATATCACTATATATTATAATATACTATAATATATCACTATGTTATTTATTATAATATATCACTATATTATTATATACTATAATAAATGTAGCATATTATATATACTATATATATAATATACTGGAAAAATCAGACCGAACCGGATCGGAAGTACCGGTTTAGGGAATAATTGGTACGGTATCGGTTCTTCAAATCTCAAAACCAATATATACCGATTCGGTTCTAAAATATGTCCAAAACCAAAACAAACTGGATCGGTTACACCCCTAATCCCCTATCCAGTCAATCTGCATAAAAACGACATAATTTATGGTTTGGATACTTCAAATATTTCAGTATATTTGTGATAGTTTGAGTTAATTATATTTTATTGGATTTTAAGTAAAGAGAGAAAAAAAAAAGTTGAATAAAAAAATTATAAAATTAAAGTTTTATTTGAATACTATTTTTTATTTATTTTAATTTGAAAAAATAATATTTTTTTTATGTTTTGTTTGAGAGTTTTGGAAAGTAATGATTAGATAAAAAAGTTGAAAACTTAAAATTGAAAAGTATTTTCTATTTAAATGATATTTGGAAAGAAAATATCTTATTATATCTAAAAATACAATTGTGTTACTAAACAAACTCTTAGTAAGTAGTTTGTCAAACAAGTGAACACGATTTGTCAAACAAGTCGTTTGCATCATATGAAGTTAGCTCAACCTGCTGATCAAAATTATTAAATAGGTCAAGAGAAATGATATTTGCAGTCATAGAGTGTGCAAACATCGCGCACTCCTTTTGAAAAAAAAAAGAAGTGAAAATGGCATCACATGAAAAAAATAATTTTTTAATGATAAATTTCATATTTTTTAAAAGAAGTACGCAATATTTGCATAACTTATAACTGCATCTAATATTGCTCATGAGTCAATAGATACAAAACACTCATGCTTTAGCATCGGGTGCAAAAAAAGCATCCGTTTGACTTGCGGGTGCTGATTTAGTAGCAGTGATAAGCAAGTTAGTGTTTTACCTATTCAATTAGAAATTGTAGATTTTTTGGTTGAACATTTACAAAACCCTTGTAAAAAACAATTTTTTTCAAGTTACGTGTAGGATCCATTTAATTATGAGAAATTCTACATAGAAGTCTTATATCACCACCTTTACCAAATCAATATGTAATTTATTATTTTTGTCTTTCTATCTTAATGATTGAATATATATGTGTAACGCCCCAATCCCGAATGGGTTGCAGAGTTGCTTCTTAAATATCGTATCTCACATTACATATATAAACTTCTACTTCTCAATTATACATAAATCTCATTGTTTTAAACCAACTACTCACAAAATAATTAACTAAGAACGCCACTAAGTCTCAAAATACATATCAACCTTCCAAAATATCAAGTCAACAAAGTAAAACAAAATTACTGAATAAAATTCTCTAATAACCAAAATATCATCTTTGTACTTAATCCACTATGCTCACATAGCCTTACCCATGTTCCCCATACTTGAACTTCAGCTGAAACATCCAAAACAACTGAAAATATTATGGCGATAAGGGATGAGTTATTAACAAGTCAGTAAGCAGAGAACATATACTAATATGCAAACATGAATATTTTCACAGATTTTAGAATGCAAAACAAAACATTTTATTTTCAGGATGCAAAACCAAAACATGTTTTCAAAATATCATAACAGTTCAAATATTCATATTCAAAAGTCTTTTACATAATATAACTGAACATCATCATCATATCATTTCTCGTCATATCGTATCAGAGCATCATATCAAAACAGAACCTATGTTTAACTCCTGTGGTAGGGTTGTGCTATTCTCAGTTGCCTCCCAGTTGCCAAACCGGGCACAAACATAAGTGAATCTTCCCGTTATCATTCTCGGAACCCCGAGTGTGCATACCGGAAAGAACATACAGAAAACCACTTTGTTTCTAAAGTGGGTGTACTCAGAGACAGAGTAGTTGGTATCAACCTAAACGGAGACCATAGTTTTACACCCATGGTAAGGTCAGAGCAAAAACAAAGCTAAATACAAAATTAGAATGTCATGCCAAAGGTTTTCAGATATCACATCATATCAAACAGAGTACTGAATATAATCATATCATTTTCACATAATCAAAACAGATTCAGAGCATCTTCACATAATCATAACATATTCAAAGCATCTTTTCGTAATCATGCCAAAAAATTGTAGATCTTATATTGGCTCTTTTTGCAGAGTTCAGAAATAGAATGTTAAAATTTTACTCATATATATATCAATCACAACAAAAATATCTTTATCTTTTCTTATTTAGATACAATGAGTGATGTAGAACAAAAGACCGAGGTTGTCCAATTTTATTTTCATAATAAAATATACATATTTTTCATAAAGTTAACCTCAATCTTAGGGGTGAAACTACTAAGGAGCTTGGGGGGACTCCCCCCTCCGATTTTTTTTTTTAAATTTAAAGAAAATTAAATTTTGAAAGATGTTTTATAAAGTAGACTATTTGAAAATTAATATTTGCCCCCCTCTCAATCCAAATTTTCTGGTTCTGCCCTGCTCAGTCCATCTTTTTTTTTTTTTTTTATGAGGAGTCTAACAAAGAAATTCCACTTACCTAACTCTTTAATTTTTCTAAAAATCTTTACAACAGTGTCAAGCAAAATTAATCGTCACCTAAGCATAATTAATACAAACTATTAACACAAATAAACTGACACATCTAAAATAAACGAAGCAATTAAACATCTCTACCAAACCAATTTCCATAGTTCCAATTATTCTAACCCAATTACTACTAAACCACAAAATGACTTTTCGAACATCGCATATTTAAGGCATTTACACTAAAATTCACTTTTGAGTTTAGCTTACTACAAAATATTATTGTATTGGTGTTCTGCCATAATTAAAATTAATTCAACTTAAAACTCTAACCCATCACAAAATCGGCCTACTTAATATATATATATATATATATATATATATAATATAAAATAATATAAAACCAAGCCCAACTTAAAATATATGCCCCAACTTAATAATTTCTTACCATAAAACCTAACTCAAGCCTAAAACCAAAAGCCCGTGTGAACAACCCAGTAAAAGAAATTGGCTAACACACTAAGGCGGGCAAGATAATTAAAACTTCAAAGCTTACCCTTAGTAAAATTAAGTTTTATAAGTCCCTTTTTATTTGAGAGCTACATAGGCGAGAGAGAAACAAAATAAAGTGTTGGCAGTAGAGGTTATCAAGAGAGGAACGACGCCGTGTGTGGGGGCAGTGACTTGAGCCAAAAATCACTGTAGCAAACTCCGCTTCCCAATTGCGTGGTGGAGAAACGAGAGAGAGAGAGAGAGAGAGAGAGAGAGAGAGAGAGAGTTGTTTGTTGCTGCTAACCTAGATAGGGAGATGGTGGAACCGAGAGGGTGAGTCCCAGTAAAGTGGTGGAGCTCCCGTCGTCAGCAGCTGGGTGGATGGCTTTAGGTCGATGGAAGCGTCTCTCGTTAGAAGGTGGGGAGCGGTTCATTGGCGGTGCTAGGGCAACGTCTAGGAATTGCAAGGTAGTAGCTTGAGGAGGGAGATGGAAGCAGGACGTTGTTTGCCATGTAGTGGCCACTGATGCTACGTGGGTTGCAGACGTTGCTGGGTACAGTGGTTAGGCTTCATGGTGGCTTGAGGGGTTTCTCTCCTTGAAGGAGAGTAAGAGAGTGAGGAAGAGAATTGGTCTACTAAGAGAAGAAAATAAAACTTAGAGGGGAGGAAACTGAAGATGTGTGGGAAAGGGAAAATCTGAGAAAGGTGCTGTTAAAAAAAAATGAGAGAGAGAGAGAGAGAATATGCAGGTGTGAAGTGCGGGGAAACGGAATGTACATAGTGGATAAGGAAATTTAAACTGACGGGGAAAGACAGAAAATGGGATGAACGGAGAAGAGGGAAAACTTAAGGGAACAAGACAAAGGAGAAAACCATCAAGGAGAGAGAGAGGAAAAGAACCAATAACCCCAATGAAACGACGTGGTTTTCCTTTTGGTGGGGATTTTATTTATTTATTATTATTTTTAGCTTGGGACAGAGCCTGGGTCTTACATATGTGTTTAAAGAAGGGAAAATATTTATTGCAGCCTACTGTATGCTGCAACCGCAGCACACCCTATACTGCGTTTAAAAAAAAAAAAATTTGTATATGGAGTGTGCGGAGAGTGCGACTGATGTATAGCCGTACTCGTTTAAAGAAAGAGTGGGTCTTACCCACCGCAGGTCAAATTTAAAGGTTTTTTTTTTTTTTTTGTTTTTTTATCACATCATTTTTTTTAACATTTTTAAATATTTTTTTTAAAAAAATTTCATAATATTATTAAATAATATTTTCTTAACCTCTTAGTTAAAAAAAAAAAAAAAAAAAAAAAAGGGAGTGGGAGCTCCCAACGAGATCCCTAACTTTTTCCTTAAAGAAAATGACGATGACAAATCACATATTGGTTAGATGGATATATGTTGTGTAATTTTTTTGTAGAATTTCTCTTTAAATATTGATGACAAATACTAGTTAATTTATGAAAAATTCTACTCATCATCATTATACTATACACCACATATAATTGTTTAATTTTTTAATTTTTTATCTTATCAAATGTGTAATGTATGGATGATGAATAGAAAAATTTAACTAGTTTACAAAAAATAAAAGAAATAAAAATAAGTATGGTACGTGGGAATGATCCAAACCCAATTCTATAACATAGTTGTCAATCCGATTAAGGAAATTAATTTTGTAAAAAGAGCACAAAATCATAAGTCCTCTCTCTCTCTCTCTCTCTTTCAAAGGCTTAAAAAGTTGGCTTTAGAAGAATTCTTTTCCTATTTTTCCTTGTATAAAGAGAAATGGGTGATTTACCATCTTTGAAACATTTACGAGTAGCATGCGCCACATCACCAAATTCTTAATCCGCTAATCTTTAATAGAAAGTAAGTTGTACACCATATGTGTGGGCATCACGCAGGCCTATACTGGCTCGCGGGCTTCATGTTTGGCTGTATCAAGTTCCCCAGCCTCAAATTGTCAAGATCCGACTATATTTGATGATGTGGCGCATGCACTTTCGAAAAATGGATGGATATGGATTAAGCTCGTGAGTATAGTCCGATCTTGAAAAATGGCTGATTTACCATCTTTGAAACATTTACTCTGAATTATTCATTCAATTAATTTCAAATAAGTCGTATCTTGTTCAAATTAATAAATAGAGCTGAAGTTATAGTTAAAACAACTAGTAGAAAACTGAAATAACTAGTTATGGTAGGCATAAAGAGGGTAAATGAAATATGTTATTTTTTTTTATACATATGTTTATAAACCACTATCCAAGGCATATTAGCATGATGTACTTCTTCTGTTCGAACCAGAGTTTGAAACTAAACTTCTCATCAGGAGGATAGATGGAATGATTCAGGTGAGATCCAATATAGATTCAACTTTCTATTTACTCGTGAATCCGGACAGTCCAAGGAGACCACCACGGCTCTTAGTATCGCATATTCATTTTGAAAAATATGGATGAATCTAAGATCTATATGAAAAAATTATTTTTTAACAATAAATCTTATTTTTTTAAAAAGAGTGCACGAAATTCAAAAATTTTAAAATTGTATCTAATATTATTCTTACATAATGAAATTAATCATCCCTGTGATGACCATTTGCATAAGACTTGATGAGCCGAATGAAATTGCAACCGAAATATTATGCAGTAAATGTCTCCATTTCCGTTTTTTTGAGATTTATGTAGTAATTGTATATAGGTTTTATTGGGGCGGCCTAAGTGCTCTGTGGCCACCTATTATAGGAAGAAAAAAAAAAAAAAAGAAAATTGATTTGGTACAACAATGTTTTATCCCTTGCTGGGGCGTCCGTCGCCTCGTGAATTTGTTGCGTGCACTGCTTTGGTGACTCTATTTGTTCGCAATCTAGATGATTAGGGGGAGGTTACTTGGCCATTCTTAAAACAACATATTCCTTCATATCATATTTCCAAACGTTGATCATATATTGAATCTCGTCTATATTATTTGTTCTATGAGCACCTCTATATTACTCTTTAAAAAAAAAAAAATTTAAGATTCACACAAAAAAATACAATACTTGCCAACTTTACTGTCTTTATTGATAGATTCTGTTAATACATAAATATAATTTATAAAATTTACATCTTTTTACCAGTTTAAATTTTTAAAACAAATAACAATTTTATATAATATCAAAATAGAAACAGTTATGCTATAAATAGACACAAGTGCGGAGGTATTGTGCACGCCAATATTTCGCCATGTCATTACTTATATTATTATTTTTTAAAAAAAGGAGGAAGAAGAAAGAAATATTATGTATCCATTTCCATCCATACACAGACTGCTTAGAAAATGAAAACCATTTCTCAATCCTCAAAAGTTTGCTACTCAAGTTTCTCTTACACTTCAAACCACTTGTAAAATGAATCCTGCTTTCCACGGTTAATGCATCTCTCGAACTTTCGGTAGGTTAAATCTTGGTGAAAAGCCATTAGGGTTTACTTTCTATGGAAACCTCTTTTCAAAACCTCAGTTTGACTATAATATGTGTGCTTTCCTTCAATGCCTTAATTTCACTTCTCTTTAGTTGGTCTGTTTTTCCACGAGCATCAGTAGAGGGTGTTATATTAGCTAAATTGTAAGTGATTCTTTCTGCAATTCAATACTGCTGGATGTACTTGTAGAATTTTTTAGATACCGATTGTGTACTGTGAGAATCTTGCTAATATAATTGCGTGAAGCATTTAGACAGGTTTGAAAGGTGGGATAAGATACAAAATTTTCATCTCATCTCATCATTAAATATTTTTCAAATCTTCATATAAAATATAATAAATAATTTAACTTTTTCAAATCTCAATTTAATTTTTTTTCAAATCTCAATATAATAATAATATTAAAATATAATATTTTAAACTTTTAAACTAAATATAAAATTCCATCTCATCCAAACCCGTTTCATTAAACGCAGCATATGATTATATACCAGGGCTGGCGTGCACGAAGCCGTTATGCCTCTGCTTAGAGTTTGTTTGAAAATTTGAATCCGTATAGACTTTATGCCTTTCTGCTGGCGTGCACGGAGCTTTTATACCTGTGCACGGAGTCTTTATTCCAATTAGATAATGAAAATATTTTATTTTATTTTAATAATTTTTATATTAAATATAATAAATAATTTAATTTTTAAAATAATAATATTAAAAAATAATATTTTATTTAACTTTTATCTTAACTCATCTTATTTTAAATCATCTTTACTTAAACTTAATTCAATTAATTAAATATTTACAAGTGTTAAAAAGTAAATATAAATAATAATTTTTCTTTTTTAGGCAAATGATGACTCCGCCCAGATGAGCCAAAAACAGACATCGTTGCAGACTTGCGGCGAGGATGGCCGGAACGGTAGTAATTACGGAAAAGAAAAATCAAGGTTTACTTGGGAAATAAGGGCCATAGAATCAAGAATCAAGATGGATTATCATATAATCAAGGAAGAAATTTATTACAAAACTGTAAAGAGAACCATAAACGAGAACAGCGGTCCATCAATTAGAGATTCAGAACCGTATCAATCGTTAAAGAATATATGAAATCTTAAGTTTCTGCTAATATCTATGTTCTCTGATTTGTATATTCACATCTCTATCAGCCATACAGGATATTGATCATATGGCGCAACATCAAGCGTGGCAAAAGCTAATAGGAAACGAGGGTCTCGAAGCAGTTCAGCCCATCCAACTCCGGTGCGAATCGCGGTGCCCTCTGCTGCGGTCTGATCTCTTTCTTAGCACACGCCGGTGGTGGCTGTGCATCTCCTTGTTGCTTCTTGCTCGCATCGATGCTAGCGGCGGCGGCGGTGTTACTATTGCCCTTGGCGATAGAAGAGAAGGAGGCCCTCACCGTTTGGCCCAACAACTCGGCACACATGGCGTCGAAGGAACTAAACATGGAATTCATGACTTCCGTCTTTAAGATCGAGCAAGAAACAAATAACCAAAAGATGGAGTTTTCTTTGTTGAGAGAAAGCTGTAGATGTTGGTTGCGTATATTGTGAAGGACTTGGGAGCGAAGGAAAGTTCTGTATGGCAGTTCAGAATTCTAGATTTGCTTGTTGGGTTGGGATTTTGAACGGAATTTATAGGAGTCGTCGAGTAGAACTAGATTTCCTTGTTGGGTTGGGAATTATAAGGTGAGCGCCGAAAGAGCGTGGAAGTCTCCGATGCAAGCCCCCTTCAAAGGTCAAACTTCAAAAGGCGTGCAAAGCTAAAGACCAGCACACCCTGGACTTGTCTAGAGTCTGGACCCATACAAGAGTACAGTCAGCGTTGGTTTACTAAGGAAGAAGGTGCGAGACCCTGTCTTGACTAAAAAATTGGCAACAAATTATATATTTATATTAGTTGCCGCTATTGAAAAAAAAAAAAACATATATATAAAAAATCTTTACGAAATATCTTGATGTGTACGTGGGACCCTGTTTTTAAATTGATCATTGATCGTTGATCGAGTAAGTGAATAGGGTAGGTTTTGGGTGTATCCGGTCGTTCATTAATGGAAAGATTAAAAAATTGGATTCTAAAAAGTTGGCGGCTTGTTCATGAACACACAAGATCCATCTAATCGATGGCTTTACGTCTCTTCATTCATTCCCCTTTACTAATTATTCGAAGGGGCTTAAAATATCCCATAATCCTTATCCAGCATGGTTGGAGGATTCCATTTCGCGGACATTTTTGCGTCCAATTTAAAGAAGAGAAATTCTTTTTACAATTCTTATTTGAAGACGGTATATGTATGTCTTTTATTAAATGAAAAAAAATATTATTTTAGGAGAGATATTTTTATAATTTTAAAAGTTTTAAAGATAAAATTATCTAAATTTGTATTGCAAATCTCAAATAAAAACTGTATGTAACATTACTCTTTAAAGAATTCTATTCAATATATAACCAACAAGCCAAGTTGGGTTCAAGTGTTACAAGGAGAATATACATCTCTATCAGTCTTTTCCTTTTTTTTTGGTGAGGTGTTGGAGTAGGGTTTCACTAAATTTACAGTAGAATTCGACTGTTTGTAAACAAATAGCCATGACAAATGAACTAACAAAGTTATGGGAAGGTTTTAATCTCACAGATATTGAGAAAGAAGAGTTGAGATTCATAGTTAAAGAGACTAAACGTGCAGATGCAAGAGCTCGAAGGTGCCTCTTTCTACTAATTTTAATGAACAAGAGTCTTAACAAAAAAACTTTTAAAGCAACTCTGACAAAGATTTGGAATCCTAAGGGTTCTACCAGTTTCAATGAGGTGGGGCATCATAGGTTCTTGGTTTAATTCCAAAGAGATGTGGATATTGAGCATGTAATAAATGGCAAACCATGGACCTTTAATAAACATTTAATTTGTATTAAACTATTGATAGAAGTACTCCTCGGTTTTCAATCAAGAACCCATCTAGATCCAACTACATGGTTTGCCTTTAGCAGTCACGACCTATGAAGGAGGGGAAATAATTGGATCCTTTCTAGGGGAAGTTTTAACTGTAGATGTGGATGGGGATGGAATTGGATGGGAAAAATCCCTTAGAAGTAGAGTCAACATGGACATCACTAAACCTATTCCTTATGGAAAGTTGGTTAGAGTAGAAGGCAAACTAAGTTGAATTGAATTTAAGTAGAAAACACTGTCTTTATTCTATTTTCATTGTGGGGTTATTCAACATGTTGGCCGAGCGTGCATGTGTAATGGGGAAAACAAGATTCAATAATGTAGTAACTGATCAATCTCAATATGGTCAATGGTTAAGGGCCACAATTTCAATTTACTTGGTAATGGAGATAAAAGATTAGTGGGTAGGGGAAACAAAATTCAGAATTCTACCCAAGGACAAGAGAAGGATCTGAGTAGTAGGGTTGTAATCACTATCCATGGTAATCAAGTAACCCAAGAAGAGGTTCTTCTTAAAGCTACTCAGGGTCAACAACATGGTAACTATCATTCATTTGAAACAACTAATAACAAAGGAAAACAAAAGGTTGAATTGGAGTATCAGAGGAAGGGTGGTCATGTTGAAGAATAGATGGATAGTTTATTAGATGAGGGGCACAAGGGTATTGAATCTCAAGGAGGAAAGCAGAACACAATCAACAACTCCAACCTAAGTCTCCAAGCAAGTCATAATGTTATTAATACAATTCCTATGCAGAATGTGGAAGTGGTACCTAATACAATTCCTGTGCAGACTGGGAATGTGGTACCTAAGCCATTGGGTTGGAAAAGAAGGGCACGAGCTATTAATTTACCAATTCCAAAAGAGATGGATAGTGACATCACTAATAGAGTTGTAACAAGAGGAAGGTATAGAGACAAATAGATGATAGAGAATGGAAACTAGAAATTAGTTGCCAAAAAAAGAAAGAAGGGCTCACTCCTAAAAGGAGCAAAACTAAGGAACCTATGGTGGAGGCTGCTGAGTAGCCCCACCAGCAACAATGAGATGCATAATATGGAACTGTCGAGGGCTTGAGAACCCTCGAACAGTTGAGAGCTTCATTTTTTAGTGAAGCAAAAGTGCCCGAAAATACTCTTCCTTATGGAAACTAAGAGCTCAAGGGAGAGGATAGAAAGAATCAGAAATACCATAGGATATGATAGAAGCTTTACTGTCAATACAAAAGGAAGGAGTGAAGGGTTGGCAATGATGTGGAAACCAGCTAGTGACATAGAAGTGGAAACTTATACCAATTACCACTTTTCTGTCAGAGTTAATGATTCAAAGCTTGAGAAGGCATGGACTCTAACAGGGTTCTATGGCAACCCAGTAATGCGAAAAGAAAAGGCAGCTGGCAATTACTAAGAATTTTACAACCTTCAAACCATAGACCATGGTTGTGTATAGGAGACTTTAACGAAATACCTCATCAACGTGAAAAATGGGGAGGACCACAAAGAACCTATGCCCAAATGGAAGGTTTCAGACTAGCTTTGCAGGATACTGACTTGAGGGACATGGGGTATAGTGGCCTCAAACATCCTGGTATAACAATAGAGAAGGTTCAGAGTTTACCAAGGAGAGATTAGATAAAGTTTGTGCTAATACTGCATGCATGAGGTTGTTTCAAGAGATTTATGTCACCACATTAGCAACATGTTCTTCAAATCACAATCCTATTTTAACAACAATGAGTACTCAGTTACAACCAGCAAGAATGAGAGCAAGAATGTTTAGATATGAATATGCTTGGGGTCTCAATAGTGATTGTAAAGATCTGATTTCAGCAACTTGGAATGGTCAATACATAAATGAAATCTCAGTGGCAACCTTTTCAAAAAAACTGAACAATTGCAAAGTTCAATTACTCAAATGGAACAAAAAACAAGAGAAGGATAAATCAGAAGCTATTGAAAGCAAGTTAGAAAAAGTAATATAGCTGCAATAAAGGAATCAAGGATCAGATCAACAAGAAATAAAACAGCTTCTAAAGCAGGTTAATTTGAGAATGGAACAAGAGGAATTGAAGTGGAAACAAAGATAAAAACAAAGATGGCTTCAAGAGGGAGACAAGAATACTAGTTACTTTCACAAATGTGCTTCTCAGAGGTCCAAGACCAATACAGTTAACATAATTTGTGATAGAGAAGGGCATCTATTTACTTCCTCACAAGAGATAGATCAGACTTTTCAGAAGTTTTTACAGATCTGTATGCTACTTCAAATCCAGTGGATCAAACATAGTGTGCAGAGTCTATGCCAATTCTGGTCACATAAGAGATGAACAATAACCTATTGAGAGATTTTGACTTTTCTGAAATTCAAGAAGCTGAGCTTAATATACACCCTATAGGTTCTCCAGGACCAGATGATTTTTTAGCTAGTTTTTTTCAACAACATCGGGAGAGACTATAGGCAATGATCTGTATGAGATAGTTACAAAAGCACTCAATACCAACTGTTGGGATAGTTCCATCAATGAGACTCTCATAGTCTTAATTCCAAAGGTAAAGAATCCCACCAATGTAACTAAATTCAGACCAATAAGACTCTCATAGTCTTTGCTCATTCCACATGGATCTCATTTTTGTAAATTTGTAATCAGAATGTGGATATGACATATTGTAACGAACATTTCGACAATTGTTTAACAAAAGAGGATAGAACCAAGAGTAATTCTACTCTTAAGCCCCTTGTGTCTCCAACATCACACACCCGATGATGTGGACTTTTTTTATTTTTATTTTCAAAACTTTTGTTTCACTTTCCCCAAAAAATCCAAAATCCCAAATCATCACCTCCCCTCTGTGTTTTACCCAGGCGCCCTCCACACCCAAAATTCCAAATCATCCAGGTGACCCATTCAAGCCCAACTCCGAAGTTCTCTTACACTGTACAGATTAATATCTTTGGGTTTTCCTCAAATACAAAATTGTAGATTTTTATAGAAAGATTTGATTTTTTTTTCTCTGCAATGTGGAAGCTAAAAGTGGATTAAAATGAAATGTTGATGCTTGCAATGTTTTTGCGAAAGTTTCCCGGAAAGCTTGGGGTTTTGGAGATGGGTTTTCGTTTCTTGACTTGTAACTAGGTCTTGGGTGAGGGCCTTTTGAGCTGGCAACATCTGTCTGTAATGTAGCTCTTGAGAAGGAATGGTTTTTGGTCTTCTTTCAGTAGCTCGTGTAAGTGCTATTGAGCCATCATTCAAAGTCTAACAACACTGGTTTTGCCAAAAGAAGAATTTATATTATAAAGTTGATCCCAAGAGAGAGCTTGAAACTTTTCAGGTGAGTATATATGAATTTCAGCAGTGTGGAAGATTGAAGAGGATTCAATTGAAGTGGAAGTTCCAAAGGGAGGGGCGAAGGTGGACTTGGGCACAAATATATTGCAGAGAAGAGAGAGAAAGAGAGAGAACCTCAGAGTGAATGGGTCACCTAGATGATGAGAGCACCGGGGGGGAGGGGGTGGGGAAAAAGAAGTCTATAGGTGTAACACCCCGTATTTCAGGGTATTTTTACTGAAGGATTATTTTTGATTGTTCAAAAATTTATCCTCTTATTTTAAAATTGGTTGGATTTTTAGTAAGTTTATTTCTATGATTTTAATTTGGTGAAAATTATTTTTATGTACTTTCCAAATATTTATTTATTGTTATGCATTTAAATCACTTTTAATATTTAAATTAATTACTGTGGGATTTAATTATTTCAATTTGACCTTACCATTACGTTTAAATTATTTTATTTAACTTGTGGTTTTAAAATCATCTCCGTTGGATCATTTTTGTGACCCAAGTTATGAGGATTGGACCTCATTTCTTTTCCCTCAATTTTTTCTTTCCTTCCTTTTTCTTTTCTTTCTTTTCTTTTTCTTCTTTATTTTTTCCTCCGCGCGCAGCTCCCTCTCTCTCCCTCTCTCTCCGTCCGTTCTTCCTCTCCCCCAGCCCGCCGCCATCGCGCCGCCGTACGCGACACCGTCCGGCCGACCAGCTCCCCCTCCCTCCGGCGACCTCACCTCCCAAATCTCAGCCCCTACCTCGCCGCCGGTAGCCCACACGCACCCCACGAAGCCGCGGGCCACCTTCACGCCAGCGCCGCTAGCTTCCCCAGCCGCCGGCGACCTCACCCCACCAACCTCACCTCCATCCGTGCCGCCGTTAACCACCAGTAGCCCTTCGAAGCCGCGGCACTCTTTCCGCCGTTGCGCCGCCGTCGCACCGTCATTGGCCACCATCTTCCTACCACTTCATCCCCGACCTCTTGGCAACCCATTGGACCCAACCCCAGCTCCGATCCGTCACCGGTGAAGCTCCACCATCTACATTTCCGATTTGGGCATTTTCATCTTCTACTGCCCATTCCGCCGCCACCCACGGCAAACCACCACCACCATTGGCTTCACCGACCTCTCTAGGCCCTACCCTACCATTTTTGGGTCTTCGTTTGTCCTCGTTGAAAAGTGGGTATCTGTGACCCACGGCCACAGTGTATTTTACACTGTGGTGTTGCTCAGACATCACCACTTGCAGCTTCGTGATCCTCCGGAAATTATTATATTGCACTGTAAGTATTTTCCTTAAAGAACTTTCGTGATTTAAATATATTTTTGCACTAACACGTATTATCTGTGAATTGGTTTGTTTTGCCGGACTGAGTCCGAGGAGTTTCGGGGGTCGGATGGATTGTAGACGGAGTTGTGTGTTTGTTTGCATTGTGAATTGTGGTTGTTGGTTGTTGGTTATGACTTGTTCACGTACATCGCATATTGCATGCATGATCATGTTTGTAAAGAAAAATGGGTTTTCGCATGATTGCATACATGTTCATGTGTTTATTGGAATTGGATTTTCATGTGAGTAAAAGGAAAAGAGACTGTAGGGATGGTGGTAAGCAGGGATGGTGGTTGTGTCCCGCCTGTGATTCCCGCCTACAGTGCTCTGTTAAGTATTCATTGTGTGTAAAGGAACTGTAGGGATGGTGGTAAGCAGGGATGGTGGTAGAGTCCTGCCTGCGATTCCCGCCTACGGTGCACGCGATAGGGATGGTGGTAAGCAGGGATGGTGGTTGTGTCCCGCCTGTGATTCCCGCCTACGGTGCACGCGGTAGGGATGGTGGTAAGCAGGGACGGTGGTAGAGTCCCGCCTGCAATTCCCGCCTACAGTGTCCGATAAATGGATTGTTTGTGTGAATCATTTTATGGGAAAATGTTTTACGGATATTTTGGGCCAAAATGGGATTTTTGGCGTGTGTTGAAAATAATCATTTTTCTGGAAAAAAATGGTATTTTATGGCTAAATGTATTTTGCTATATTGTTGGTTGCATTAATGTATTTTTATCCCGAGAGTTGTTTGGTTTATACTTACCTGTGGTACCATTTTATGGTATCGCAGATTTTGATGCAGATGATGATGGCGAGCCTTAGCTTGGCTCCCTTGGAGGAGTGATCTGGGATTGCTCCTGTTTAGTGAGTTATGTTTTTATCAATTTATGTATTTACCTTTTGTATTATATTTGGGATGACTGTATATTTTTTAAAGATAAATTGTGTTGAATATTTGTATTTAAATTTCTGGTACCTAGTTGACTTATTTATATTATCCGCTGCGACTTTTATTGTGCACCTTTGCATGTTGCACACACACTTGAGCACATTTCGTTGGGATGCGTGACCATGTTGTCACCATCCTGACGTCATGATTCCCTTGTCTTTTGTACGTGGGAGTCGGGGCGTCACAATAGGATTTTGGGTATGGAGAGCACCTTGGGGGGGGGGGGTGTAAAATGTAGAGTGGAGGGGAAAAAAATAAAAAGAAATCCATGTATCCGAATATGTGGTGTTGGAGACACAAGAGGCTTAAGTGTAGAATTACTTATGATCTCTGGACTAGATGATGACTACTCCCCTTTAATTATGGGTGGAGTGTGAGGCCAGAGATTTAATTTTATATGGCCGCAATGAGTTGTTTTACTTACATGTTCCAATAATAAGAAATTTTACTATTCTTAATTAGTGCCCCATCCACCAGAGCCTATAGAATTTATAATCTTATTTGTGCGAGACACGAGTATTTTGATCCGCAAAACACATATTAATGGGTACTGTTCATCATCAGATATTTCCCAAAAGAAATTCCTCTAGTTGGGGGTACTCCAATCCTTTTTACTTGATACTCTGTTGAGTTGATTGCTAGACTTCTATTGCCTTTAGTTGTAATTGCATGTGCAGGTCTTATTTCCTTTTGCTATTTCAAATTGTCTTTACCTTGGCAATAGGAATTGGAATCTTATTTAAGTTTCTCTAGCTTGCCTAGTGTTTTTTTTTTATATAAAAGTGGAGGACTAGTTTGCCTAATGTTTGGAAGTCCTAGTCTGAACCATCAAGATTTCAGTGCCATATACAATTCTGTTTTTTTAGTACCGTCATTTTTTTATTTTATATTTTGTTTTATCAAAGACCATTTCCTTTTTCCGTCGTAGAAATTTTTTTTTTTTTGAGTATTTCCGGCTACTTCTTATTTCCGGCGACAAGAAGTAGCCAGAAATAGTAATTTTCGGCGATAATAAAATTGCTGGTAATGTAAAATTGAGGCGACTAAATATGATCGATGCAAAAGGTTCGGATCATTTGCAACTATTTCCTTATCATTTGCGACGAAAATTATATGCTGGAATTAAGTTTTCCTAACAATCGTTTGAGGAATCTGAGATGTTCATTTACAATGAAATTTTGGGTTATTGTGGGGGGAAACAATTGCCAAAAATAATCATTTTTTGCGAGAATTTTGAGTTCCGTTGCTTTTGTACAAAAGTGTACAGATAATGCCAACCAACATGCAGTGAATTAAAAATCTACGAAAATACTCAAATGCAACAATTTCAAGCACTTTTTGCGAAGAAACTGGACGCTAAAAAATACCATTTTTCTTGTAGTGTCATATGCAAAAATAAAAAGAAGGGACGCTCAATTAGGGTTGTATCTGCCCCGCCCCCCTGGGCGGGGTCGACAACTTCCCGCATGCACCCTTGCAATCTGCCCCCACATCTCAGGGCGGGGCCCCCATCCATGTCCACAGCTGTCCCCACAAAAAAAAAAAAAAAAAAAGAAAATTCAAACACAATGGAAACCATCTCAACAATGAACAAAGTTATAAAACCATCTCAAATCCACAACAACACATATCGAAAACCAAAACAAGCAAAAAGAAAAAACCAAAACATAATACATCTGCAAGAAATTTGAGGATTTGAGGAAAGAAAAAATGAAACAAAAACATAAACATCTTCGGATTCTTACCGCATCACCAGAAAGGAAAGAGGGGGAAGAGAGAAGATGTAGACACTGGCTGCACCTCAGCGGCAACTACGAGAGGGAGTGAGTGCAACAACACAAAGAAGTAGATGGAGAGAGAAGGGAGAGAGAGAGAGAGAACTGATTACTGGGGATCTTAAACTTAAATCCCCCAAAACAATGTTATTTTGGCATTCATTTTCTTTCTTTTTTTTTTAAATCATTACCAAAAAGACATCATTTTGGTAATGGAATTTCTTTATATATATATATATATATTTGTGTGTATGTATTTTTATGTACTTATATATATATATATACATTTTGGGTTGGGCCTGAGGGCTAGGTGGAGCGGGTTGGGCCCAACCCGCCTCCCACCCTTGTTTCCCCTGCAGGGCAGGGTTGCCTGAGTCACCCAAGTGGGATCAGGGGAATGGATGGCAGGGTGATGGGGGTGAAGCCCCGCCGCCCAACCCTAAGCTCGGTTCAAAGGATTTCAAGTCTCTTTATGTTTGGACACAAAAAGAAAGAGATCAATAGAAAAAAGACTGAATGGACCCCAAAAGTTGTCATGCAACCAGAGGTTCTTGTGCAAAAGTAAGCCTAGAAATCACACATTAGACATTCTATTCTCAATGTGGGGTGGTCGATCTGCCGAATACTTGCTGTCAACACAACTAGACCCCTTTTGGTGCTAAAGTGACACCACAAATTCACGAGTCATAGATTCCATTTTGACCCCCCACCTTCAATCTTTTTTTTTTAAATCAAACTGGAGATCGTGGCACCATGAAATAAAGAAGATCTTTATCAACATAAAGACTTTATCATCTTGGCCATCTTTGGCGCGGCCCTAAATCGACTCCATCTGCAGTTTTTCATAACAAATTTGGTCAAACCCCACGCTTTGTTCAATGGTAATCTCTTTGGCCATTGGACTCCTATATCATTGGTCTCATTCAAGAGGCATGTCATATTCAAGCTACATTTAGATTTATATTTTAAAATGAGAAGTAAATATTTAATCGGAATATTTTACCCTTAATATGAAAATGAGTATTGTAAATGTAAAAGTGGTTGGTTGAGATTAGATGACTAGTACGATAGAGATTTGTTTAAGTTGATACATTGTTGAGTTGGATGAATATAAATATTTTATCTTTATCTAAGAACATTTAATTTGAATTAAGTTGTTATTAGATAATGTTTTAGATAAGTCAAGAGTGTGTATTCGAAGTTCAAGCAATCTGGAATTAATCAATTGAATGGAAACTATATCTGCTGAGAAGACTTAGCACCAGGTGTCAACAGACGTGTTAGCAGACTCGTTCCCAACAGAGTCCTCCTGTCAACAAATTCCTACCATGCCTCAAACTTCTAACAGACTTAATCCGTCAGCAGAGTCCTACTACATATCAAATACTGGACATATGATTTAAATAAGGATTTCAATTGAGGGAAGTGATCTTTTGATCACTTATTTCTTAGAGCTTAGAGATTGAAGAGAGATCTAAGTGCTCGAGTGTGAGAAAATTTTTATGAAGGATTTTCTATTGTTTTCCCCTCTTTCTTTGAGTCTTTATACTACGGGTCGGAGTTGAAGTGACTGAGTTCAGCTAATGGAATTCCAATAGGAAAGTCCATAGGTTGAAGATCGTCAGAGGTTCTGGCAGCTACTGCGATAGAAGACAAACAGGTCGTTTGTCTAGGCAAGTAAGAGAGTCTAGTTACAAAAGTTTTATAATTTATTTTCACCAAATAAAATTGACTTTCCTCAAAGGGTTTCTCTTCTTAACCAAAATTGGTATTACGCTGTTTTAATACTTTATGTATTTAATTCTTTATCAAATTATCACATAACGAATGACTAGTCAATTTGTTGATTGAGTGCTGAAACATGAGACTTAAATACAACTTTCAAGTTTTATCTCAACCCAACTCACTATCCAAACGACACCTTATAATTCGATTAATTAAATATAGGTGATAATAAACTTACAACTTCCGACCACCCATTTGCTACTCATTTTATTTTTTTAGTTAATGGATAAGGAATAAACTATTAGTGAAGTTGTATATTTTTTTATTCTTTTTTAATGATTAAGGATGTTAAAAAATACTTAAAATAAAATAGTAAAAAAAAAAAATTTAAATACACTATATAATAGTAAAAATGTGGTAAAAAGGTAATAAACCTACTATTATTCATTAAATATTTACTAAGTGTTAAAAAGATCGTAAAGATAAATAATAATTTTTTTTTTTTCGAAGTCAAACGATGACTCCCCGCGCCCGGATGAGCCAAAAACAGACATTGTTGCAGACAAGCGGCAAGGATGGGCTGAACAGTAGTAATTACAGAAAGAAAAATTAAGGTTTATTTGGGATATAGGGGCAATAGAATCAAGAATCAAAATGGATTATCATATAATCGAGGAAGAAACTTATTACAAAACTGTAACGAGAACAGCGGTCCATCAATCAGAGATTTTCAGAACCGTATCAATCGTTAAAGAATATTTGAAAATCTCAAGTTTCTGCTAATATCTATGGTCTGTGATTTGTATATTCACATCTCTATCAGCCATACAGCATATTGATCATATGGCGCAACATCAAGCGTGGCAAAAGCTAATAGGAAACGAGGGTCTCGAAGCAGTTCAGCCCATCCAACTCAGGTGCGAATCGCGGTGCCCTCTGCTGCGGTCTGATCTCTTTCTTAGCACACGCCGGTGGTGGCTGTGCATCTCCTTGTTGGTTCTTGCTCGCATCGATGCTAGCGGCGGCGGCGGTGTTACTATTGCCCTTGGCGATAGAAGAGAAGGAGGCCCTCACCGTTTGGCCCAACAACTCGGCACACATGGCGTCGAAGGAACTAAACATGGAATTCATGACTTCTGTCTTTAAGATCGAACAAGAAACAAATAACCAAAAGATGGGAGTTTTCTTTGTTGAGAGAAAGCAGTAGATGTTGGTTGCGTATATTGTGAAGGGCTTGGGAGCGAAGGAAAGTTCCGTATGGCAGTTTAGAATTCTAGATTTGCTTGTTGGGTTGGGATTTGAACGGAATTTATAGGAGTCGTAGGAGTCGTCGAGTAGAACTAGGTTTCCTTGTTGGGTTGGGAATTATAAGACGCGGGAGCGCCGAAAAAGCGCGGAAGTCTCCGATGCATGCCCCCCTTTAAAGTCAAACTTCAAAAGGCATGCAAAGCTAAAGACCAGCACACCCTGGACTTGTCTAGAGTCTGGACCCACCCAAGCGTCGGTTTTGGGTGGATCCAGCTGGAGCCGGTCGTTCATTAATGGAAAGGATTAAAAAATTGGTATTCTAAAAAGTTGGCGGCATGTTCATGAACACACAAAAGATCGATCTAATTGATGGCTTTACGTCTCTTCATTCATTTCCCTTTACTAATTATTCCAAGGGGCTTAAAATATCCCATAATCCTTATAAAAATGATAAAATTCCAACTTGTCTACAATTTTTCTACAATCACTTAATAAAATAATTTTTTTTTTCAAATTTCTTCTAATTGTATATGATTAAATTTTAAATAAATAATGTTATATTGAGAAGTGGTGATTGAGGTGTAGATGAGTTGGCTGACTATCACTTCTCTAATCCTTATCCAGCATGGTTGGAGGATTCCTTTTCGCGGACATTTTTGCGTCCAATTTAAAGAATTCTATTCAATATATAACCAACAAGCCAAGTTATCTCTAAATTTCTTAACATGCTAATTATCTTGTGCAAATCTTTCTAAAATTTGTAAAATGATGAAACATTTCAATGTTTAATATTTTTAAGTAATGTTATTCTAATCCCTCTATATCATATATTTAAATTTTAAAATTTAAATTTTACAAATCAAATCTTATCATTTAAGTTATATATATAGTGTGTTTTAATATACCAACTTAATAATAAAATAATTTTTTTTAACAATAAATATGACATATATTTAGTGTATGTAATATGTTTATAAATATTAGAATTAACGTTATTTTAACAAACAATAAATATGACATATATTTTAATATGAATTGGTTTGAGAATAATAGTGATTTAAGAGGTGGAAACTTCCTAGTCTACGAGGTGCAGTGGTACTGACTTGAACGAGTCCGCGTGGGATGGACGACCAGTTCAAACATCGGGGAATTGTATGAAGACTTGACGTACCAGCTTCTGTGTTGCATTCAATGTTCACACAACTTTCTCGGTTTCTTCATTACTTTTTAGATTCAACGTTGGTATGGCACTATGGCATGACTTTCATGGTTCCGAAACCAACAATATAAACGCACGATATATGGCATATATATATATATATATATATATATATATATAGTAATGCTATATATAATTATAGAGTACGTAACTGTTATGTAATCACTTTAAAAAAAATAAAATTTACTGTTAAAAATTAAATTTTTTCTTCATATAGATTTATGATTAATTCATTTTTTTAAAGTGATTGCACGGCATGTAAGGCGAATTTCCCCCCTCTATCCCAGTAGACTTGAGAATTGGCAACTAATGGAACAAGAACCAAAGGCCCAATCGAGAACAAGTAGAGTCTCTAACCCGGCCCATGGGTAGGCACCTTTGGGCGCAACCTGCATGAGGGAACATGCTGCAAGGGATGGGACTAGCTGACATTGAGACCTCTCGAATAGTGTCCAGCTCTTGAGTGTTTGTCCGTATAGTGGGCGTAATGTATGGGGACCCTCAATCCTCTGACAGGAGGGGCAACAACGGACTACCAAAGACGATAGTGGGGTAGGAAAAATAAAAAAATCACGCCGCATTAATGGCACCATTACCCAAGTTACATGCCGCATTAATGACATTGTCGTAGAGCCACGCCGCATTAAAGGATTTTGAAAAAATGAACAGTACGAAAGACACAGATTCCAGGAGGGCAGACACGATCTGTCCCTCAAGACTTATGGTATAAATAGCAAGTTTGAGATACGAGAAAACTTTTTCACATCCCTGGACTCTCTAACTTATTTAGAAACTTCCAAAAGAATTTACTTTGACAACAGAGACTTCTCGGCCCCAAGGCCACCCTCTCTCAGTTGCCTCATTTCTTATTTTTTGCAAGCCCAAGTTCTGAAAACCTAAGTTGTTAGAGCATGGCCCAAGATCCCACGTCGTATGTGGGATCTTTATAGATCTTACGTGTATTTCGTACGTCTGTGACAACCCGTTCCGAACAGCTCAAAAGAGACATAGAGGAAGCCATGAAAGTAAGGCCGAAAACCATGGAGGAGTGGGTCACGAAACTAATCAACGAGGTGCAAACACTTCGCAAGGAAAACAAGGAACTCAGAAAACCTCAACAAGTGCAGGATGAGGAAGCAAAGCCTAGCGATAGCGAGCACATAGGGTCCCGGAACACACAAGCTGGAGCAAATAGGGAGGAGAAGCAAAAGAACATGCAAAATGAGCTCCGCAGTCTCAAATGAAAGTATGAGGAGATCGCAAGGAATGTGGGTATGTCGTCATCGGTGGACCGACTGGTCACGAGCACTGGCCTACCTTACACGGAGAAGGTGATGGTTGTGCCTTTACCACCAAGGTTCAATGTCCCAGCTATGAAAATGTATGACGGAGGAAGGGACCCTCTTGAGCACCTGGAAACTTTCAGGGCTCACATGACGTTGTATGGCTTCCTGGGCGAGGTGGCATGTAGAGCATTCATGCTGACCCCAAAAGTATGGTTTGAGTCTCTGGCGCCCTGATCTTTAGACAGTTTTGGCGAGCTAGCCAGACAGTTTTTGACTCAGTTCATGTCGAGTCGGAGGAGGCAGCGCCCAACAGCATACCTCCTCACCATCAAACAGGGGGAGGATGAGAGCCTAAAGGCCTACCTGACTCGGTTCAACAAGGAGCACATGATCACTGACGACGAAGACGAGAAAATAACCTTGGAGGCGCTTCTAGAAGGGGTCAGGCCGTGATTCCAGTTTATGGCTGAACTGGCAAGGAGGACTCCCGTGATTCTGTAAGAGTTCATGGATCAGGTCGACAACTTCATCAATGTTGAGGACACTATTCGAGCCCTGACAAAGCTGAGAAAGAAAGAGTTGGAGTGAGCAGAGAGGAAGGCGAGGGCCCCGACTAAGACTAAGGCCCACGAGAAGCCGGAGAAGAGTTCCCAAGATAATAAGAGGGAGGAAGCCCAGACGAGAGGACCAAGACCTTGGTTCGAAGGCCTACATTCACCATCCACGAGGCCGACACCTCCGCCGCCCACGATTCCCACTGGCCCTAAGAATCCCAAGAATGAAGTCCCAGCGAGCTCTATCAAAAGCTTTCATGAGATCCACTTTTAGAGTGCATCAGGGAGAACCTTTGTCCCCGTGGTAATTTATCAAGAGCTCCTGAGGCAAAAGGATGTTGTCACCTATCCTTCTGCCTTGGATAAAGGCAGTTTACTAGGGCCAAACAAGGTTAGGAAGGACAACTTTGAATTGGTCCAGTTGCAGACTGCCCAAAAACTTCTCCCCACGCGGGACGTAAAGGAATTAGTCACGCTAAAGGCTGCTCTACCCCTCATGCGGAGAAGTGCGGATCCAGCCTCCACGATGGTCCAAATACTAACCCCAACCTCTACTACAAACGAAGAGTGGGTTCAGCGCCAGCCTGGCCCAAATTCTACATTTTCCTGCGATGTCAACGAGCCGAAGCGGGTTCAGTCTCAAACTGTCCAAACAAATTACCTCCCCGCGAGGTAACAGGGGTGAGTTGAGACAAAGGCCACTCGGACCCTCCTGCGGAGGAGAGTAGGTCTAGCCTTTAGGCTACCCGAATACTTATCCCGACTCTCATTAAGGTGAAAGGGCGAACCAACCCCACGATCGTTCGAAAAAGTAACCTCATTGGGGAATCAATGGGGCGGGTTTGACTTGAGGCATCCCGACATCTCCCTAATGGAGAGTGGGCCTAGTCTTTCGACTACCCGACGTGAACAAAATCTCCAAAGTGGAAAAGTCAGAGCAAATTGCTGAACAAATTACCTCCCCGCAGGGTAACAGGGACGAGTCGACCCTGAGGTAGCTAGGACCCTCCAGCGGAGGAGAGTGGGTCCAGTCTAGGCTGCCCAAGTACTTATCCTGACTCCCATCGCAATAAAGAACAAACTGGCTCACGGCTGCCGAAAGAAATTACCTACTCGAGGGTCAAAGGGGCAGGTCAGCCAAAGCTGTCCTGACCTCTCCCTGATGGAGAGCGGGACAGGTCCTTCGACAGCCCGAATACTGCACCAAAAAATACAAACATCAACGACATGACAGGAAACAAAAAGCACATCGCGACATAGGCCAGGAGGCCCACAAGTTGTACTCGGCCGAGTACCATCCCGCCAAGCATTGAAGGGTGGGTTGTACCCTCACGATGATGCGCTAGTGGTGACTATGCTGGTCGCCAACTTCACCACCCGCAGAATCTTCATTGACAATGAGAATTCTGCAGACATCTCGTTATGGGAGGCCTTCACCAGGATGGGAATAGATACTATTCGGCTGCATCCAGCCCCCATGCCATTGAAAGGCTTTGCCGAGAGTATGGTTGAGTCAGTGGAAACCATCACGTTATCGGTCCTCACTGGTAGCACCCCCTGCACGGCCTCGATCATGGTCGACTTCTTGGTGGTGAGGACCTCGTCATCATACAATGCCATCATCAGAAGGCCTACCCTCAACAGTTCTGTCACGTCAACCTACCACCTCAAGATGAAGTTCTCGAGTCCCCGCAAAGTGGAAGAAATCTGAGGCGAACAGGTCTAGGCAGGAGAATGCTACGTCCAAAAGCTAAAACAGAAATATGGTGAGCTTATCCCGGACGGCATCTTTGGGAAAGAGTAGGCCAAGCATTGCTTGGAGAGCCTTGGCAGGCCTTAGTCTTCGACTTGCCTTACCGGGCTCGAGGGGGAGTGAGAGGTGCATGGCCCCAGAGACAAATGTAGAATGAATGAAAGCTCCCAGGCTGAAGGCTTCGTTTTGCTTTATTTTGTAATGTATCATTTAATTATTGTAAATTCTTGCTACTTAATGAAATGCGTGATTTTTCAGGACAGTACAACACGTCTACTTCGAACTTTCATGTTATCAACAAAATGCCGACAAGACAATCTATGATTAACAAAACATGCAACGATAAAATCATTACCTAATTAATGTTACCTTCCATGCGATGTCAGCAGGCAGGAGTGGGTCCAGTCCCAAACTACCTGAATAACGTACCTTCCGCGGGGCTAAAGTGAAGGGCTAGGCCAAAGGCCGCTCAATCCTCCCGCAATGAAAAACGGGTTCTACCCCTTTGACCCCTTTGCCTAACGCTGAGCCCATAATTTCTTTCAGCCAAACCCCTCAGGTCGACCACAAAAGAAAGAGAAAAAGGAAATAGCAGGAAAAAAACACGCAAAAACAAATAGCCGAACACAGTTAATAAAAGATAATATCATTAATCATCGCTAACTACAATATGAGGCAACACAGTGACAGACAGCAAGTTACTACATAAAATGACTAAGCATAATGATACACAACAAAAGCCAGCTAAGCGCAACAGAAAGTTGGGAGGCACAGCAAACCGAAGCCTCATCAAGTAAAATTGCATGAAGGTCCCAAGAAGACGACTGCCAAATAAGGGCAAACGAAGGCATCGCAAACGGATGAATGGACAACTAGCAGGGTAGTTAGGAATCCTGCAATTTTCTGTAGCAAAACCCCTAAGGTCAGCCACCAAAAAAAAAAAGCACAAAAGGAAAACATAGTAAAGACAAGCAGCCCAGTGCGACAAAAGTGTGAAATAAATTCATTGATCAAAGTTGTATACATTTGACAAAAAGAAAAGAAAGGGAAGAGCAAAATAAAAGAGCCACAGTGGCACTAGGGAGCTAGGGCGTGGTGATGTCAGGCCTCGGCACCGAGAGTACAACCTCAGGAACGTCGGGAGCAGGATCCACTGGCTATGAAGCAGCAGGTTCAGGCGCGGCTGGAACGGCAAGACCCACAAAAGCATCAGGGAACTCTTTCCTTCCCATGTCAATGTTGAATGCGTAAGCCACCTCGTCAACAGAAAAACAAGCAAGGTCGAGGCCCTGCAAATATTTCTCGAAAGTCTGCGAACGCAGCTGCGGACTCCCCAAGAAGTGGTCCCGCATAGACCTACAGCCCTCAGCACACCCATGCCCCCACATGAGATTGCGAACGCCTGGGACCGATTTCAGCTGCTTGTCCAGGCGGGAGGCGACCTCTTGCAGCCGAGATAGGTTGCCCTGAAAATCTGTAACAAGTCGCTCCAACCGCTGGCCATGCTCCCTTGCCTCCCTTTTGAGCCTCTTCTGGCGAAGATTAAGTTTCTTGTTTTTCCTGCATTCCTCCTTCAAGGCAAGTTGTACTCTCTTCAGCTCTCGCTCTAGATGCTCCCTCTCTTCCCTCTCACCTCAAGCATACTAAAGGGCGGTCTGAGTCATCGTACAAAGGTACTGGCTTTCTTGCTCAACAGTCTCCTAGCTGTCCACAATAAAGGCTACCAGCTGAGAGGAACCCTCTCAACAAGAGGGGCCGACATGCAACGATCGGTAAAGTAAAACTAGAAAATAGCTAGAGAAAGGAAAATGACAAAGAAAGGAATAGCAGAACCTTGTAGAAAAAGCCAGACAAACACTTGGTGACCTAGCTAATAGCATCCGCACAGCTCCCTCCAGTTTCCAGCCTGGCCAAAGGAGGGATAACTTCTATTGAGCCCTCGGCCTTAGACGTTTGTGTAGCAGCGTCAGCCCGATGAGCTTTGTCGGCAACCTCTTTAGCATGCGCCCCGGTCTGAGCGGGCGGATCTTTACACGAACATTTCGGATTGGAGCCGATTATAACATCTAGAATGGAATCACCCTCCAATTGGTGCTCCACCTGGGTAGGTAAGTCATCGAGCGAACTCTTCGAACTTGAGACAACTACAACATCTAAAAGGAGGTCACCCTCCACGTTGTGCCCCTCCTCCTCGATGAGGTTATTGGAAGTAGCGACTACCGCACTCTCATTAAACGCATCCAAACCCCCCGAGCAAGCCTCAACCTCGTCTTCGAATGAGCGACTACCAGCAATAGAACAAGCTGAAGAAGGAGGAGAAAACCCCCAAAAAATGTTGTTCCTCGACTGCAAAAACTCCCTGGACTAGAGCATCTATTTCACCTGTGTCTGGGAGCACATTAGTAGCACCAGTCGGCAGGGACAGCACGGCGGGAACATCAGCCGAAGGGCCTCCCGTCTAGGTGTCCAAAGACTCCAAGGAAAAAGGTCCTACCAGCATCTCCACCGGCGTCACTAAGACAGTAGGATGGCAGACCTCAGGAGTAGCTGACTCCTGCCTTGGAGGAATTGGGGATCCAAAAGAGGGCCTACTGTCAGCCCTGGCCTCCTCCAAGCGAGGCTTCTTCCCCTTGCCCGATGGAGAAGGGTTCACAGGGTGCTTTCGGGTAGGAGTGACCCGGGGCGAGGCAATAGTCACTCTATCGTTAAAAGGAGCGTGGCTAAGGGGAGGCAGGAAACCCCAGGCTCTCCTCAGAAAGGAAGGCTTCCGAGAAGACGTTACTGGAGTTCTTATGCACCCATTCTCAAACGATTGCAATGTGCTGCGACTCTACAAAAGTAGGCGTCAGTGCACCTGACCCACATGGGACTCCCACCCATGGCCAGACGCAAAGAAGAACTTTGTAGACCAGCCATTCACCTTACGATACCTCGGCTCCAAGTTAATGAGGGCGTGTATCGCCCTAAAGCTGAAGACATTCCCCTTCTGCCACAGCATCTTGTGAGTAAGAAGGAACTCACGGCCCATGAGGTCAACGTCATCCTGGTTCGATTCCAACAAAGCATGCCGCCAGATGATGCTGCAAATCAGAAGCCTTCAACCGTTCGGATGCAGTTGAGAAGGGGCTAGACTAAGGCGATCCAACAAGTTGCAAACAGGGCGAGGCAAAGGGAGCCTCAAGCCACACGAAAACATGGAAGGAAATAGGGTCACTCAAGTAGAGCGACCCTGCCAGCATCGCCGCACGAGCGTTGGAACGCCAACTGCTGCCTCCAAAAGATGGCACAACATCGGTGTCTCCCCCACCAGAAGCCATGGGTTGGGTGGACTCCTCAGAAGCCATCGACACAGAAGTAGATTGTAGTAAAGGAAGGAGAGTAAGCAGAAGTTGGAAGAAAATTGATGATAGGAGAGCTACAGTACGATGAAAGGAAATGAGACTCTAATCCAAACTGTATTTATATAAGGGAAAGGCAACGGTTGATCTCCACGCCTCGTGGCAAAAGGGAAAAGTATGAGACGTTTTGAATCCCAGGAAATGTGCTCCCCAAAGCGACGCGAAAGCGAAGAGCCGGTCGACACCTTCGACATTGATATAACTGAAAGACGCCATCAAAGTTATCAAGAGACGAGCCAACAAAATGGAAGGGAAACGTTACCAACGTAGCCAAACGTTGGGAACCTCCCCAAACTTCAAAGCCGCATACACGTCAGCAGAGGGATCCCAACCTCAACGACAAGGTGGGTTCAAGTAATAATAATTCCCACTGTACTCGTCCCGTGAGAATTAGCGGGGTACTTTTTAATATTAAAAGAGCTAAAAACTAGGTTTTAGGAAAAATATACTTTTTCTGATATTACAAAATGTAGTTACACTTTTAAAAAAATTATCGATGGGCAAAAATACTCATATAACTTTTATATAATTGCAACTTCGCCTTTATCTTATAAATAATTATATTACTATTTCACTTATACATCTTTGAATCACTTTTTTTTATTATACTTATTGAAAATTATATTAGATTACTGTCGTTGCTTTTTTATTATAAGATTTGTTATGATCTTTAAAAAATTTGAATTATTTTTAAGTCATTTCTACCTCAAAAAATAATTTTAAAATTTGTTCACAAACAAATATAACATGTTTTGAAAGTGTTTTAGATATATTGTTCTCAAACAGAAAATAAATTTTTAATAATAGTGCTTATTACTAAAACTCTGCAACTATAAACCTTAAGCTATGGCCTCATTTGGATAGTAAATGTATTTTATCTCATTTCATCTCACCATTATAATTTTTTTAAATTTGCACACAAAATATAATAAACAATTTAACTTTTTCAAATCTCAAAATAATAATAATATTAAAAAATAATATTCTAACAATATTTTATTCAACTTTCATCTCAACTCATCTACTTAACTCACTTTCCAAATAGTACCTAAAAGTTAAATTAACCATCGCAATTCCAAACATGCACATAATCTTATGAGCTTATTGGCTTCATTAACCTACATGAGACTATTTAATCCATTCTTTGCAATTTTGGAATTATCATACTCTATATTGTTCTCACAATATAGGGTGAATGCGGCCATAGGTCAAATGTCATTGGCCTATGCTATCTAGCTAAACTTTGGAAGCAGTATGGACTATGCGATTGAGTATAAAAATGTGATAAAGCAGTTTCAATATTGTTTCGTAGGGAGAATTTTAAGCCTTTCATAATGATTTAAAGGGCTTCAATATTGTAACATTGATTAGTTTCTTTAGCGTGGATTCGAATGTAACTTGTGTCTTCTTTGGATCATTATGAATAAATTCATGACGTTTATAATAAACTTGACCCCGACGAGCATGTTAGAAATTTAAGGGAGAGATTTTCATAATATCTCTTTGTTAAAATATAAATTAAATAATAAAATCTATATATTCTAATTAGCAAATTTTTTAGACAACTAGCAATTTTACGTGGTATATATTAGAGTAAAAATACTTAATTTGAACCATGACTCGATAGAATTTGACCAAAACTTGAAGAGAGCGCTAAGATATAAATTAAATAATAAAACTACCTCTACTTTTTAATTCTTGAGACAACGAGTGATTTCACACTCTTTAAAAAGAATCGGGCTACTCTGCCACCCAGATTAGTCTACTCAACTTGATCGATAGGCAAAATGTGTATTTTTATTTTTTTCTCATTTTTCTTTTTATATTTTTTTAACATATTTAAATATTTTAAAAAAATAAAAAAAATACATCAATACACTAAAAATTATTTTTTTTAATCATTAAGTAAAAAAAAATTTAAATATACAAGTTGTTAAATTGAATGGACAAAATGAAAAGACAGACTAACATTTTCCCTTAAAAATCGAACAGATGTTTAACAATCTAGAAAATTATTTCTATCATGCTACCGCGAATTGCACGTGTCTATCTCTAGCAGTATAAACCATAAAGCCAAAAAGAGGAGCGAGTTAGACTCAGACAAATTATCAACGTTTCAAAACAACCAATCCCTCCAAGGCCATTTGCCAGCGCCAATACGCATCATGCCGTTGTTCAATAGCCAGTTGTTTGGCGAATAATGAATTTTGAGGAGTGCTACTGCTACGTACATAAAGTCAGTATACAAAAATAAATTATAAAATAATATAATTTTATATTATTTGTTAAATCTATTTTATAATAAAAATAATTTTATAATCTGAAGTACTGCATCAAGTCATATCAGCTTATAAATTTATTTTTGTGTAATCTATTTGTAACTAAAGTATTTCTCATGAACTTTTAACAATATTTGTTGTTCTTGCTTGGAGATTGTGTTTATTTTTAGCCTTGTTGTCTAATTGCTTACACGACACATCACACATATTTTAATTTTTTTTATTTTTACTAAATTAATTGAGTTATTCTACTCATCATCCCTACATCACATAATTAATAAATAAAAGAAATAAAAAAATAAAAATAATTGTGTAACGTGGAGATAATGAGTAGAACTTCTCTTTATTTTTTCCTTCTTTTTTTCTTTAGTCTTGATCAACTGAATTCATCACCAAGGTAGTCATCAGTGCGTATATGGCTTCTTCGGGTGAGCTGAAAACAGACATCCGTAAGGTTAAGTTTAGATGTTGAGATGAATTGAGTTGAGTTGAGTTGAGTTGAATTATAAATAATAGTATTTTATGAATCACATTGAGATGAGTTTTTTTTTTTAAGTTAAAATATAAGAAATACGTTAAAATAAGTTTAATTTTTTTTATAAAATTTTAAAAAATAATAAATTCTATCAATAATTGATTTTAAAAGAATTGTGTTTGATCTAAAATCCAATCACAACCGAGTTATAACTCAAAAGGCCAAATGAGCAGTGAGGTTCGTGACGAAAAGCGGAGTTCTTACTACTTACTAGCTGTGGACTGGGACAGAATCACAGGGACTTTCGTTGAAAGTTCGTTTTCTTGGTTTACAAATAAAACTTGGTCAATTTTTTTGGACCAAAGTGCCAAACACATGTATCTCTTCTTTCTTTAAGCTTTTATAATTTTATCATTTTATTGTTTCAATTTTATAATCTTCTCAATTTAATTCTTCCGTCAAACTTTCATTGACATGACACCCGACGTACCTTTTTTATTTTTTAGCAAGTTACTACCAGTTATATTATAACACCCGACGTGCTTAGTTATGTACTACATATATAATTCAATTTTCTGTCTTTTTTTTTCTTCTTTTTTTTTTTTTTAATTTTTGTTCTAAAAATATCTTAATTTCTCGGATCATGAAAAGGCCATTTGAATTTGATACCAGAAAATTGATTTATAAAGTTTTAGAGGGTACAAACTTCATTTATTTATTTTTTTAAAAAAAGTATATATGAAATCTATAGTAAAAAATCTATTCTTTAATAGTAGATTTTATTTTTTTTTTTATCAAAATTGTATTTAAGATTATTCCTGATATAATTATTATCTAAAATGTTGCAGTCGCATCATATCTGTATCCTCACGTTTCAGTACTATTGATTGTTTTGAGTTAAATTAATATGAAAAAAGCAGATAAAAACCATATGCAAAAATAAAGAAACAGGGAAGCTTAGTTAGGGGTATACCCACCCCGTGCCCCTCCCTGGGTGGGGTCGAACCCTTCACGCATGCACCCCCGCAATCTGCCCCCACATCTTGGGGCGGGGCCCTGTCCATTTCCATAACTAATCTCAACAATGAATAAAGTTATAAAACCATCTCAAACAATGTTTTGAATACTGTACCGGTCAAGATACTGAAACGAAATATTTCAATACCGATATCGTTTCGAAATAGCGTTTCGAAATAATGTTTTAAGATAGTCGATATATAAATAAATTATATATATAAATATATATAAAAATTATATTCCAAAATAATAGTCTATATATAAATAAATTATATATAAATACATATATATATAAATTATAAATAGTTTAGTCTGAATTGAAAGTTAAAAAATAAGGTTGTAGTTTGAAAAAATGAAAAAAAAAAAAACACAGGCTGAAATATAGACCGGTACAGGCCGAAATTGATGCTGGTACGACCGGTATTTTGGCCGGTACGAAACAGATACAATACCTGTACCGAGCGGTACGATACGAAATTTAAAACACTGATCTCAAATCCACAACAACACATGTCGAAAAACAAAACCAACAAAAAGAAAAAACCAAAACACAATACATCTGTAAGAAATTTGAGGATATAAGGAAAGAAAAAAATTTAAACGTCGTCCGATTCTTGCCGCGTTGCCAGAGAGGAAAGAGAGAGTGGGGGGGAAGAGAGAAGATGCAGACATTGGTTGTGCCACTACGGAAGGGAGAGAGTGCAGCGACATAAAGAAGCAGAGAAATAGAAAGAAAAGAAGGCGAGAGAGACAAAGGGAAAGAGAGAACCGTTTACTGGGAGATCCTAAACTTAAATCCCCCAAAACAACGTTGTTTTGGCGTTCATTTAAAAAAAAAAAAAAAAGAGAAGAAGAAGAAAAGATTTCGTTATAAAAAAGATAACTCTTTTGTAAAGAAATTTCTTTAAATATATATATATATATGAGTATTTTTATATACAACCATTAAAGTGCATAAACACCATATAATTGCTTTAAAAAAAATTGAGGTTTACTATTAAAAAATTAATTTTTTTCATGTGGGTCTCATATTTTACTCATTTTTTTCAAAATAATTACGCAGCGATTGCACAATTCACGATTGCAAATATCTGTTTTATATATATATATATATATATATATATACACACATTTTGAGTTGGGCGAGGGGCTAGGTGGAGTAGGGTTAGGCCCAGCCCACCTCTCGCTCTTGTTTTTCCTAAAGGGTGGGGTTGCCTGCATTATCCCGGCGAGATCGAGGTAGTGGATGGCAGGGTGGCATGCTGAATATAGTCGCCCAGCGTAACTATTGTGGAGTCCACCGCCAACATGGAAAAATAAAAACAGTGTGTTTCATAATGCATGAATTGTTCCACAACGATGACCTCCCTTCCTTCGTCTTCCCACAGATGAACATAAAGTCCCTCGTAGCTGCCCTCCCATAGCCAATCTCTCGACTTTGAAAGCAAAATAAATGTTTTTGGCACTTCCTCTGCTGCTTTCCAAGTTGGTCTTATCCCCATTAATTACCATCTAAGATTTTTTCTATGCCAAAGGATATTTTGTCTGTAATACCCATTTAGTCTTTACCTTACCTTTTCTTCCCCTCTGATATAACCATGTTCTTCGCAAAAAAAGTAGAAGAATATTCATTCACCTTGATTTTCTCTGCGAGGAACTGGATTCCTCATGAGTATTTTACTCTGTTTTACATCATGGGACACTACTTCCATGTTTTTCTTCTGATTTTGCAAGCTTATATATGGCAAGTATTGCATACTGCAGGCACTCTGGGTAGAAATTCTAGCTTTAGCATCCAGCTTCTTAGGCAGGATCTCTCAATTCAAATTCAACACCAACATTGTGGGATATCTATTAAAATAAACAAACAAAATATCCTCCACCACAGTCAATGAGCCTAGAATCCAAATTTTATAACCAAAAGATTGGACTTTTATTAGGGAAAGATCTCATATACTCCCAAAACACATTTCCATTAGATTCTTTGGATAGAACCTAGAAAAACAAAATGGAAATAAGAAATTCTAAGACCCTAGAACACCCAGTCTTGAGCCCAAAGATAGAAAAAACAAATCAACAAAAAAAACACGCTTGGAGTTCTATACAAATCCACAAATTAAGCTGGAGAAAAACCACGAAGCAATAAAAATAGAACCAAACTAAGCCAGAGAAGAACCATAGAGCAATAAAAATAGAACCACGGAGAAGACTGGAACCTGCGAAGACGAGACCCAAGAAGACAAGACCCACACGAAGACAAAGACCAAAACTCACAAAACTAGAACCCACACAGACGAGACCCACGAAGACCAAAATGCTCTCTTGAAGACGAAGACTCTCACCCACGAAGATCACTTCTTCGAAGAGCTTGTGCACTGGTTTCGTCTCTAAACTTTTTTCTTTTGCATTTCTATTTCCAGAGCTGGATCTAATTTCATCTATTTTTTGTTTTTATTTTTTTTTCCTTTATGTGCAGGCTGACATGGCAGGAAACTCCCCGCGATTGCATCTCCCGATTGTACATAGAAGAACTGATAGAAAAAAAGCTGAATGGATCCCAAAAGTTGTCATGGAACTAGAGGTCCTTGCGCAAAAGTAAGCCTATAAATCACACATTAGACATTCCATAATCAATGGGGGGTGGTCGCTGTCAACACAATTAGACCCATTTTGGTGCTAAAGTGACACCACAAATTCAGGAGTCATAGATTCCATTTTGACCCCCTCCATTATCACTGAAAATGCTATAACCCCACCTTCATTTCTTTTCTTTTTTATCAAACTGGAGTCTGACCAAAGTCTTTCAGTTGATAAAGATCTTCTTTATTTTCATGGCGCCACGATCTCCATTTTCATAGCGATTTTGGTCACACTCCAAGCTTTGTTCAATCGTAATCTCTTTGGCCATTGGACTCCTATATCATTGGTCCCATTCAAGAGGCATGTCATGTTCAAGCTACTTTTGATTTATATTTTAAAATGAGAAGTCAATATTTAATCGGAATATTTTACCTTCAATATGAAAATGAGAGTTTCTTTTTCTAACAAGTTGCCTTCCCTAGTCGATTTAGATTATTATACGCATTATTATTGTTGTTGGGGGTAAAGGCCAAGCTATAATGTGGAAGATTGAGGTGATAGATGAAATATGGGGAGCATGACATGTTAAGATATAATATAACTGATTATAATTAAATTAGTCACGTACTAGTTACTATTAATTTGAATTTCTTAGATAAGTGGTGATTTTATACGGTATAGATATTTGAATCTCGACTTACATTTTATTCCATTTAATTAAAAATATTGCATGTACTTAAGAATATAATGTAAATAATTAAATTAACTTCTTATTATTAGTTTAAGCCTTAGACTTTTTAGGACAAGTAAAAATTTCACAATTACGGAGAGGTGGGCTAAAGCAAATACGGGTGTGCATGTATTCATGCAAACCAAACGAAGGAATGCAGCAAGTATTAAACGAAGATGTATGGTTCTATAAGGGCTGATTTGATTACATAAAATTAGGACTGTTCATTTAGATTTCGTTCTGGAAATCCGAACATACCTGGACTGGAACTCTGGTTTCAAATCCGGGTTGGAATCCGGGTCCCGGATGAATTCAGGTTGGGTTTACAACCCCATACCCAGTTTTTTTTTTTTTTTTTTTTTTTTTTTCTTTTAGAGATTGAATGTTTTGATTTTTTTTATTATTAATATTATAATTATGAGGTTTCCTTCCAAAACCAATGGCATTCCTTCCAAATTCAAAGCCACAATCTGCAAGACGCTTGCGGTTAGTTTGCCAATTTGGGTCACAACACTAGCAGTCATCAATGGGGCCGATTCCGCATGAGAAGTAGCCCAGTTTCCTCCTCAGAGTGCTGTTGCGGATGCTCCTGCCATATCAAACACAATTAATTCCCACCATTAACATCTCCGAAGCTGTTCAAGGATTCCCAATTTTAATTTTGACACATTTAAAGCTGTTTTTTTACATCAACCATTTAAAACTCCAAAACTCATAATTATAACATTAATAATAATAATAATAAAATCAAAACATTCAAACTGGAAGGGAAAAAAAAAAGTACCAGGTTTTAGCCCGAATTTATTCTAGACCAGAATCCGATTTCCTGGGTTTCAGATTGGGTCGAGAAAAAATCCGACCTGGATAAATTGTCCTATATAAAACTAAACTATCTCATCTTATTTTATCTCATTTCATCATTATAACTTTTACAAACAAAATATAATAAACAATTTAATTTTTTAAAATCTCAAAATAAAAATTATATTATAATAATATTTTATCTAACTTTTAATAAAATATCTCATCTCATCTCATCTCATCTAAACTGCGTAACTAAACGAGGGCTAAACCATTGAATTGTAAGGTAGACTGCTCATGCAAAGGGAAATTTCAATTCCCAGACGTGCTATAAATAGAATGCTGGATCCTCCGTCATTATACACATTTTCTTAACTCAACTAAAAATATTCTGTGTCTTTAGGGTCTGTTTGAGAGTACAGTAGTAAATAGAATTCTTAATTATAAATTTTTATTTAAAAGCTCTACTATTACAAAATTGTTTACCATTTATTAAACATTCATTTAAAATGCTTTTAAAGTTAATTACGGTAATTTTTTTAAAAAAATGTAGCATTATTGGAGCTTTTTTTTTTTAAAAAAAAAAAACTTTAATTTGATGTTCTTAGTGACTTTCAAACTTTTTTAAGTGATTGAATGTCTTTTTATAAATTTATCTAACATAGTATTTTTTTTTTTTCTTTATAAAAGCTTTTAAACTATTAAAAACACTCTATAAACTTCAAACCCAAACATGCACTTATATCAGCTAGTCTCCGCTAGGACCATCAAAGCTTGCTTTCACTGCCTTGCAGTTTGGGAATTGACTCCTACCACAAGAATTTTTGTGGATGCCAATTGGATACTGCACTAACAATTTTAAATTTATCATTTAAATGAATAATACAAATTTAGGTATGTTTGGAATCTTTGATAAGAAGTTGAAAAAAGATGAATTGAGATAAAAGTTGAATAAAATATTATTAGAATTTTATTTTTTTAATATTATTATTGTTTTAAATTTTAAAAATATTTAATTGTTTATTATATTTTATGTAAAAATTTTAAAAAATCATATTGACAAGATGAGATGAGATAAAAAATCTTTTTATATCTAAATAAACCTTATTTACACAACACAATTCATGAAAAACGAGAGGATTAGAAAAGGAAAGGGCAAACCTATTACTTAATAAAAATGATATAAATACGACTATATTCTGGATTTTACATAACTCTTTGACATAATAATAATAATAATTTTTTAATTTATTTCATTTTTTATTTAAGTTCCGATGAGTTTTAATTAAAAAATAATAAACTTAATTAAGAAATTATATTATGTAAAAAATTATAAAATAGTAGTTATTCTTCTATTACTTTAATCAGGAATATACTGAAGCGGCGTCGAACTTAGGCAAACCGAACCCGTGAATTTCCAAGCAATACCACGCATGTACGCCGGCTCAGCCGCACCTACAAACTAACTACCAATTACCGAAACCTGGGACCAGTAGTCCCACTAACACGTCAACAGCTACATTTCTTTTTTTTTTTTGTTTTGAAAAATAATTTAATATTATTTTATAATAGGTTGTTCGTATATTATTACTCAAACGTGGCATAAAACTGTTGGTAGATGAGTGAGTTAGCTGGACCTGCAATACAAACAACGTGGCAGAAAGTTTGAAGCGAGAGCGGAACTGAAACTAAAATTAAATTCCGTTAAATAAGGAGGCGTGGAATCGAAGCCCTTCTTTTCTTTCCTCCACTGCCCTCCCAGCGTATAAAAGGGTCCCCACCGGAGATTAAACAAGAAATCCTTGCACAGAGAGAGAGAGAGAGAGAAAGGGAAGAACGTGGTCGAGATCCGGCGAGCTGCGTCGGGTTTCGCCCATTCTGTATTCAGATCCCCCCAGCCATATTGCTTCTAGGAACCCTTCTTTCCCGAGGAAAAACAAAACATGAAGGGGTCGTGTACTCTCGTGGCGTCGATGCTCGCCGCTTCCACCGTTGCCCTTCGCTCTTCTGCTTCTTCTTCTGGAGATCCTGACCACCCTACCTTTGTTTATCCTTGCTCCAACGAGGTACGGTGATGTTTTATGGCATGATTATTGGAGTTTGAGAGCTCATTGCAAGCCACAATCTTTCTTTGTTACCTTGAAATCACCCAGTTTGTTTGCTTATTTCTTTGTTTGGTTCTCCGTTTCCTTCGTTTTCAAATGACTCCTTTCTCTGCCATTGTGTTTCGTTGAGAATATTGTTCAATGATTCAATCCTTTGTCATTTCATGCTATTATGAAAATTTGCTGATTCCTTAATTCTTTTCCCTCAATTAATTGTAATAAGCAGAGATAAATCCAGAATATTCTGATCTGTTATGTTCTGTTTGATTCTGATATCTTGTGTCTTTCCCACATTTAATTAATTTATTTATTTTGTATTTATTAGGGGCCGTCTTCTTCTTCATCTTCGTTTTCGGTGAAAAACTGTGCACCAAATTCGCATCTTTCGTCAAATAAGGAGCAATTCGCCCCGAGATTCGACGGCCTAAGATTCATCGAGACCTTGGTCACTGCCCACAGATGAGATGGCCTTATAAGCCGTGCCTTTTCTTTCTGCATATGGATTTACTATTCCCATTGGCCTCGTGATATGTAATTGGAAAGGAAAACAACCAAGTTCTTTCTCGGCTCGTTTTCGAATTTCTCTGTCTCTTCTTTTCTTTATTATTTTTCTTGTGGGGTAGGGAGGGGTTGGGTAATTGACAGTTTAATATGCTTACTTCAACCCCAAAAATGGTTTTCTGGTCCCAATTTTTGTTAATCGCTTTGATTTGTAATTTAATTGACATTTGAACCTTATATTAAATTTATTATATGACCAATATCTGTACTTTAAGGCAATGATTTATTTTCCCTATTTTTTCTTCTGCCCCTTTTTTTTTTTTTTTGGGAATAAAAACTCTTTACCTTCTGATGAGTTTGTCAATGGGGGGTAATATGTTATCTTCCTCTGGACTAAACTTGAAATTTACTCATCCCGCCGACAAATTCTCTGAATTTGAACTCCAAATGAGAGTAGCTGTTAGGTGTTTGATTAAGGGTGTGTGGATGTTGAAGTGAGTTGAGTTGAGTTGTGATGATAAAATATTATTAGAATATTATTTTTTAATATTATTATTATTTTAAAATTTGAAAAAGTTGAATTGTTTATTATATTTTGTATTGGGATTTGAAAAAATTATAATGATGAGTTGAGATGAATTGAGGTGAGTTTGATAACCAAATACATCCTAATGCTCGATCAGATGCAGGTGGTGGATAGAATATTAAATTTTTGAATAAATTCTGAAAAATGAGTTTCACAAGTTTTGTGAAGAAAAATAATAGTTACAATCGTAAGTATTGTGTAATTATTTTAAAAAAATAAAAAAAATTTTAAAACGACTGTACGATATTTACACACTAAACTGAATGAAGCATGCATTACTCTTTCGTGAAAGTCTCAATATACCATAAATCATATTTGGACTAAAGGATTTTAGGGATGATTTTATTCGAGTCTGTGAATGAAAATCTTTATCAGATTTTTTTATTAGTTGTTTCAAACTTTCAACAAAATTCCCTTTGAAATATTCTTGCAGTGCTCTGGGACTTGGAGTAATTTTGGCCTTCAGCTCAACGACAGGGCTTGTTCGTGGAGCTAGACGAGATGAGGTGAAAATTTTATTAATGGTAATAAAATAATTTGTAAATAATAATAAGATAGTTTAAATTTAATATTTTTTGGATTATAGAAAATGAGAGAAAAAGTTAAATAAAAAATATTATAAAGTTAAAATATTATAATAACATTATTTTTGTTTAGGAATTTGAAAAAATTGAAATTATTTTTTATTTTTTATTTGAAAGTTTAAAAAAATTATAATGATTAATTTGAAAATTTTTTATTTGAATTATGTTTGAGAATAAAATAACAATGAAATGAGATCATATAAGAATTTTGTGTCTCATTTAAAGTTACAAACTTGTCAAAAAATTAAGTGTGATAGTGAGATGAGATGAAAAAATATTATTTTTTAATATTAATTTTATTTTAAGATTTAAAAAGATTAAATTATTTATTATATTTTATGTAAAAATTTAAAAAAAAATCGTAATAATGAGATAAAATTAAATGAAATAAAATATTTTTACTATCCATTTGGTCTTATTGGTGAATACAAAGGAATAAAGGAATATAAACGGAGCCTTAGTTGTGAATATAAATAAATTACAATGAAATAGAAGTAGGAACTTGTATTAAAAAAATAAGAAATAAAGGAATATTCTCCTCACAAGGGTAATACAGGTATCCTCAATTGTGAATAGAGAAATTCTATTTAGAATTAGGAGGGAGAGACTATATCTACAGTCGCATTAACGAATATGAATAAAAAATAAATAAATATCATTTTAAAAATAATATTATTATTATTTTAAATTTATTTTAAACATAACAATATAGACTCGTATGAGTTGTAGATCGTGCGTAGACTAACTATTATGAATATACCAAGTCATGAAAAAGAATATACCTGTTGGTGTTGGCTGCAGTTAAATAAGATCAGTTGTCGGAGATGATTAGCTGGCTGAATTGCTGATGGTTGCAAAAAGTTGGTACTTTGTTTAGAAGGTTAGTTGAAATAAGCACCTGCTTTTTATTTTTAATGTCGCTATTAATTAATAACATAAGTTTCTTATTATATTCTGACGTATGGCAGTCATGACAAAATGCGACTTGTACTAAGTTAATAACATCTGTTCTTTAATTATAATTATATATATATATATATATGAGAGAGACAATAATTTAGCTATTTAGGTTCGCATGGTTGTGGCCAACTGTACGGTGAACATTAACAAAATTTTGTTTTTGTTTTTGGTCTAACGTCTATCATCATACCATCACTAACTATATGAACAGAAAGACAGCAGCCCTTAATTAATTAAAATGAGTACCATAATAGAGGCTACGAACTCGGAATGACACAACAAACAAAGCCTAATTACGTTTATATACAAATTTAAGAAGGAGAAGACAATGACATATGGTAGTAGTTGGTGGAAAAACGCCTGCTTCATCAAGCAAAAATCTGTGTTGTGGTGGTGCTATACCCACGAGGACAATGGCAATGACAATGACATTCTAAAATCTCTGTGGAGTGGACGTCTTCTTCACCTTACCTCTCAAAGGCCTCCACGCATAGATTTATTTGTGTTCGTAATTTGACTTGAGAAAACAACAGCTTGGGCAGGAAAGAAGCCTCGTCCTGTATTATTGTTCAATGCAATATGCATTGAGGGGCCCCTGTGGAAAGTGCATTTGCATCTACCATGCCATTTCAAAACAAACTTCTCTGTGCCACAATATTATTAGTGAGGAGGCCTTTGGACTCCGACCTCGTTTTTTGTTGGATTGGCAGTACAGCCACAGCTCTCTCTATTTGGAAACATCAACCCACCGCTATTATTCATATCCAATACCTGTTGTTTGGAGGAGCTGGAGCCAATAATTAAGGGCTCTTTAACTTAATTATATACAAAAAAAATCATGACATTATTTCATCCAATTTATTTCTTTCCTTTTTCTCTTAAAATTAATTATGAACATGTTTGGTTTAATTCTCTAATCAGATTTACATGAACAGTAAAAAAGTCTATAAATTTCTACCCGCAAACATTCCATTTCCGATTTTATTCTTGGGGATAGAAAAATCTGCAAGAGAGCAATGGGCTGCACTCTGTTCATCAATTACGTGTACGATCACAAAAGTTGATTGAACGACGGTGGTGGTTTTTTTTTTTTTTTTTCGCTTCTCTTCTCTATCGTCCCTTCTAGTTTTTGGTCATTTGTTGTTATTTAATTAATCGAAATAATTTTATATTTCAAAAACGTGTATAAAATCTCAGAGAAAGCTACTCTCTTTTTTTTTTTTTCTTTTTGGGAAAATGGAATACAGGTCGTTTGTTGGTATCCTTAAACTGGACCCACCCGAGACGTCCCCTCACCGTTCAGTTGATGTGAACCGCAAAGCAAGACGTTACCCCTCGCTTTCTCCCCCATTGTGACGTTGAAAATTGGTTTAACACGTGAATGAATAATGACCTAAAGAATGTGGAATATTTTTTTTTATTTTCACTGACACCACGGGGCCTACAAACCCACGTGAATCACTGAATTAGAGCCTAGGCCTGCATAGCAAATCTTTTGAGGTGCCGAGAGAACTCAACCATCCGAATGTTGCCACGTTCATGGCACGACAATCTAGGTGTCCTTACAAATGACACGTCTTCGGTGAACACTCTTCTCGCCGGAAGCTAACCGACCTCGACATCTGTCAGCGGCCAAGGCAGGGAGAGATTCCTCTTTCACTGAAGTTGGAAAGTACACACGTGATCTTCTATGATCTTTTTGTAAACTAATTGCGAGAAAATTATTTCTGGTTGCTCTGTAATGTGTTCTATCCGTTGATGCTATCCGAAATGACACGTCTTCGGTGAACACTCATCCAAACCAAAAATAATAGTTTGTTATGATTCTCAAAATAAAATATTCAGGTTTGTGTATAAAGTCGGTAAGGTTAATTGTACCGTTTACTGATCGCTGGTCTATCTTTGTTTCTAACCTTCTCCTCTGGTTTGTAGTTTGTGATCACGGGTGTCTTTAAATTTGCATTTTTTTTAGCTGTATGTGTCATTAGTATTTAGTATTGTGGAGTTTGGTCCACATTGCTCGAACAAAGACAAGTAAGAGAGTTCGTTCAAGACAGCTCGATAGACCGCTCGAGCAAATGCAAGTTAGAGAGTTCGCTCGACACTGCTTGATATACCGCTCAAGCGATTGCGGGAAACAGGTTCGCTCGATGCGGACTCAACACACCGCTCGAACAAACATGACTATTTCTGAAGTTTTTAGGGTTTCTGCAACATGATATATTTAAATGAATTTTTTTGACTTGTGATTTATCAGAGTGAACAGTAGTCGTCCCATACATTGTATTGTGATTCCTCAAGAAATAAAAATCATCTGCAGCTCTCGTGGACGTAGACAATTTGCCAAACCACGTAAATACTGTGTCGTGTGTGATTGCTTTTTTTCTGTGTTTGCTTTTACTTAATTGTCATCGTTTTTCACAATAATTGGTATCAAGAGCCAAGGTTCGGGTCTAAGGAAAAACGATGGCTGGAGAGGAAGTAAAGGTATCGGGGATCGAGAAGTTTGATGGCACGGATTATGGATACTGAAGGATGCAGATAGAGGATTACCTATATGGGAAGAGACTTCATCTTCCATTGTTGGGGAAGAAGACGGATAGCATGTCAGTTGCTATTGGACCATGTTGGATCGACAGGTTTTGAGGGTTATTCGGTTAACTCTGTTGAGATTCGTTACACACAATGTCATCAAGGAGAAGACAACTGTGGATCTCATAGCGGCTTTGTCAGGTATGTATGAAAAGTCGTCAGCGAATAACAATGTACATCTGATGAAAAAGTTATTTAATTTGAAGATGGCAAATGGTACGTCTATTGCACAACATCTAAATGATTTTAATACTATCACAAATCAATTGTCGTCTGTTGAAATTGAATTGATGATAAGATACGTGCACTGATACTATTGGCATCACTGCCAAATAGTTAGGAAGCTATGAGAATGGCTGTCAGTAATTCTACCGGTAAGTCAAAGTTGAAATATGATGATATCCGTGATTTGATTTTGGCTGAGGAGGTACGCAGGAGAAATTCAGGCGAGACCTTAGGTTCGAGTTCAGCACTGAATGTTGACTCTCGCTCTCGTGGGAGAGCACAAGATAGAAACTCAAACAGAAGCAGATCAAAATCAAAAAACAGTAGTAAGAGCAAGTCAAGACCTGGTCAGCAGGCAACTTGCTGGAATTGTGGAAAAGCTGGCCACATAAAGAAGAATTGCAGAAATCCCAAGAAGACCAAGAATGATAGTGCTAATGTGGTAACTAAAGAAGTACAGAATGCACTATTGCTTGCAGTTCATAGTCCAGTTGATGACTGGATACTTGATTTAGGGACTTCTTTCCATACATATTCCTATCGGGAGATAATGTAGAATTATATTGCAGGTAATTTTGGCAAGGTGTATTTGGCTGATTGAGAGGTTTTGAATGTAGTAGGGATGAGAGACATTGACATTGCACTCCCTAACAAGAACAAATGGACCTTATAGAAGATCAGACACATTCCTGAATTGAAGAAGAATCTCATTTCTGTTGGGCAGCTTGATGATTATGGCCATTCAGTGGTATTTTCATATAGCACCTGGAAGGTCATCAAATGAGCATTGGTACTGGCTCAGGGTAAGAAAACTAGTACACTCTATATGACTACTGGTTTGAATAACATTATTGCTACTACCGTTGCAGAGAACACGACAGATTTGTGGCATTGCAAGCTTGGTCATATGAGTCAGAAGGGCATGAAAGAACTTCTATGTAGAGGCAAGCTACCAGAACTGAAGTCAGTTGATCTCAGTATGTGTGAGAGTTGCATTATGGGAAAACAGAAGAAGGTCAGTTTCTTGAAGAGTGGTAAAACACTGAAGTTAGGGATACTAGATTTTGTGCACACTTATGTGTGGGGACCTTTCTTAGTGACATCTCTTGGAGGTTCTCGTTATTATGTCACATTTATTGATGACTATAGCATGAAGGTATGGGTCTATTTTTTGAAGCATAAATCTGATGTATTTAATGTGTTCAAAATTTGGAAGGCCATGGTTGAGACAGAGTCAGATTTGAAATTGAAATGCTTGAGGTCTGATAATGGTGGTGAGTATATTGATGGTGGGTTCAAGGAGTATTGTGCAACTCAGGGTATCAGAATGGAGAAGATCATTCCTGGGACACCACAACAAAATGGAGTTGTTGAACGCATAAACAGAACCATAAATGAGCGTGCTAGAAGCATGAGACTGCACGCTGGGCTACCACCTACTTTCTGGGCAGATGCAGTTAGCACTGCAGTATATTTGATGAACAGAGGGCCATCAGTTCCATTGGATTATGGATTACCTGAGGAGGCTTAGAGAGGGAAAGAGATCAAATTTTCTCATCTTAAAACTTTTTGGTTATCTTTCTTATGTTCTTATTGATTCTGATGCTCGTAGAAAACTTGAGGTTAAGTCAAGGAAATTTTTTTTCATTGGCTACAGAGACAAGGCATTAGGCTATCTTTTTTGGGATAATCAGGGTCGAAAGATTATAAGAAGTAGGAATGTGATTTTCAATGAGAAGATTGTATACAAGGACAAGTCTAGTACAGTTACTGAAGCAGCTCCTCAGGAGTCTGAGTTTGTGAGTTTGGATGACCTACCAGAGGCCACAGTGCAGTGTAGAGAAATGAGTGACGGGGAGAGTGGGTCCAGTACACCCATTTCTATTATTCCGCAGTCAGATCCAGAGCCATCCACTCCTACAGCTGCAGTTCGCAGGTCAGTTAGAACTATGCGTCCTCCACAACGTTTCTGACTCACTTTGAATTATATTCTATTGACAGATGGTGGAGAACTGCAGAGTTATCAAGAAACCTTATAAGATGAAAATTCTAGCAAGTAGAAGCTGGTCATGAAGGATGAGATGAATTCCTTGTTAGGGAATCAGACGTGGTAGTTGACAGAACTTCCATCAGGGAAGAAGGTATTACACAACAAGTGGGTGTACCGGGTGAAAACTAAGCATGATGGCAGTATGAGGTACACGGCCAGACTTCTTGTAAAAGGCTTTCAGCATAAACAAGGCATTGATTACTCTGAGATCTTCTTATCTGTGGTAAAGATCACAACCATCAAGTTAGTTTTGGCTATGGTTGCTACTGAAGATTTATTTCTTGAACAGTTAGATGTGAAGACAGCTTTTCTTCATGAAGATCTTGAAGAAGACATCTACATGCACCAACCTGAAGAGTTTGTGGTATAGGGAAAAGAAGGTTCAGTTTGCAAACTGAAAAAGAACTTGTATGGTCTGAAGCAAGCTCCTAGACAGTGGTACAAGAAATTTGACAACTTCATGTGCAGTGTAGGGTACATCAGATGTCAGGCAGATCACTGCTTCTATGTCAAGCAGTTTGACAATTCTTACATTATTTTGTTGTTATATGTGGATGATATGCTTATTGCAGCGGCTAGTATTGATGAGATCAATAATCTGAAGAAGTAGATGTCAGAGCACTTTGCAATGAAAGATTTGAGAACTGCAAAGCAAATCCTTGACATGAGAATTGTCAAAGATAGAGTCAGAAACACATTGAGACTCTCACAGGCTGAGTATGTGAAAAAGGTACTCAGTAGGTTCAATATGGACAAGGCCAAGATAGTTGGTACACCCTTGGATAGTCACTTCAGACTCAGCAAAGATCAAGCACCAAAGTCAGAAGAGGAACAAGAATATATGAGTAAGGTTCCTGATGCTTTAGCTATTGGTTCACTTATGTATGTTATGGTTTGCACTAAACCAAATATTGCACATGCAGTATGAGTTGTGAGTAGATACATGAGTAACCCTGAAAACAACATTGGAAAGTAATAAAGTGGATTTTGAGGTACCTAAAAGGCTCCTCAGAAACATGCTTGTGTTTCTCAGGAGAGAGCTTAGAGGTGCAGGGCTATGTTGATGCTGATTTAGCTGGAGATACTGATAGCAGAAACAGTACCACAGGGTTTGTTTACACTCTGGGTGGTACTGTAGTTTCATGGGATTCCAATTTATAGAAGACAGTTTCTTGGTCTACTACAAAAGCTGAGTATATTGCAGTTTCAGAAGCTGCAAAGGAGACGGTTTGGTTACAGGACTTCTTGGACGAATTGGGTAAAAAGAATCAGAATGAAACTCTCTAAAGTGACAGTCAGAGTGCCATATTCCTTGCCAAGAACCCAGCGTTTCATTCCAGGACTAAGCACATTCAGATCAGGTATCACTTTATACGATCATTGTTAGATGACAAACAATTGTTACTTGAGAAAATTTGTGAAAGTAAGAACCTTGCAACAAAGGGTGTTACACTTGAGAAACTGAAGTTGTGCGCAACTTCAGTTGGTCTTCTAGCATGAAGACAGGGGCAGTTAGTTGCAGAGGTGGAGGATATCATGTTTGAGGTAGAGGGCGATACTGTGGGTGTACCAGTCTCCAAGTGGGAGAATTATTGAGTATTGTGGAGTCTGGTCCACACCGCTCGAGTGGAGTCTCTAGCCACTAGAACAAAGACAAGTCAGAGAGTTCACTCAAGATAGCTCGACAGACCACTCGAGCAAATGTAAGTCAGAGAGTTCACTCGACACCGCTCTACAAACTGCTCGAGCAGAGAGAAGTCGAAGAGTTCGCTTGAGAGCCGCTCGACACACCGCTTGAGTGATTGCGGGAAACATGTTCGCTCGATGCGGGCTCGACACGCCGCTTGAGCAAACATGACTATTTCTGAAGTTTTTAGGGTTTCCGCCGCATAATGTATTTAAATGAATTGTTTTTTACTTTTGATGTATCAAAGTGAATAGTAGTTGTCTCATATATTGTATTGTGATTCCTCAAGAAATAAAAATCATTTGCAGCTTTCGTGGACGTAGGTAATTTGCCGAACCATGTAAATACTGTATCGTGTGTGATTGCTTGTTTTTCCCGTATTTGCTTTTACTTAATTGTCATCGTTTTTCACAACAATCAGCTGAAGTGTTTTTTCTTTTGTTGTCGTTTTAAAGTCAGAAACTTAGTTGGTTATGAACTTATGATAGAATAGCAGTCTTCTTAAAGTTAAGATTCTAAATTTGTCTTCTTTGTTGAAAGATGCAACCTCTGAATTGACCTGAAAATCCCAACTTTGCCTTGTCTATTACAATAATGTTTTTTGTTTGTTACAAGCAGTTTCTGATTAATCTAATTACTCAATAAAACTATGCTGCAAGGGCTTCTTGTTTACGGTAATGAGAACATTTGGCACGAGTTTTTTAATTGAAAGGCCGATAACTGAATGTGGTTGATTGGCTGTGAGAAGATAGTAGCAAGAATGATTGAATGGAAGTGACCTAATTGCCTAACTGGGTAAGGCCAAGTCCTTTACCAAAGTTGTTTATCTCTATCAACTAGAATCTGACAGTTCGCTGCTGTGAAAGTTATGGGTTATCAGATCTAGATCCCCTGCATCACTATCTAGTTGGATGAAATCATCTGAATTTGATCGTAATTTTCCATTATATGGATTAGCATGTGCCTGAAATTTTTATTTATTATGCAGAAGGTTTCGTGAACTTCTTTGGCTATTCGCTTCAGACCAAGTGCATTATTGATGGCCACTGTGACCACCTCCCACTTTGTATCAAGAACTTCCCATGTCAACTGTCATGGAAGTTCAACATCAGAAACTAAAGCAAACTAGGCACAGATGGGCCTTAGGAGCCAAGCGATGACCCATAATGGGTTAAGATCTTTGAACAAGTCGGATATGCTACAGATGAGAACAGATGCAAAAGCAATTGCCAGGCAAGCAAGAAGCAAAGTTAGGAACACTGAACGATAGGCCTGCTGGGAATATTATATGTGGACAAGGAATGAACTTGATCTTTGTAGGAGCTGAGGTAGGTCCATGGAGCAAAACCGGTGGACTGGGTGATGTTCTTGGAGGTCTGCCACCAGCTATGGCGGTAAGCAGATCAGTTCTCTTTTACCTTTTTTACTCTTATCATTGCTTGATTTGCAGTTGTAACTTGTAGCTTTTCATCTATAAGTGGGGATGTATGGTTGGATGAGTATGTTTGACGAATTATTATGACTAATTAATGTCTAGGCTAAGGGGCACCGAGTTATGACTGTCTCTCCACGCTATGACCAGTACAAAGATGCATGGGACACTAATGTTCTAGTTGAGGTAAATTAGAGTAATGGTTTTGGAGAATCTTCCTATTCAGAGGGATAGGAATTCAAACTGATTTTTTTGTCATATGCAGATAAAAGTTGGGGATAGGATTGAAACTGTTCGCTTCTTTCATTGCTACAAACGAGGTGTTGACCGAGTATTTGTGGATCACCCAATGTTCCTTGAGAAGGTTAAAATTTGTTTGTTTTCTTAGGAACCAAAATCTTGAGTATAAGCCATGCTATTAGAATAGTGGAATACTCGTATGATGTTTGACTTTCTGTAAACTCAAGGTATGGGGCAAAACTGGATCCAAAATCTATGGCCCTAGGGCTGGAATGGATTACCTGGATAACCAACTTCGTTTCGGCTTGTTGTGCCAGGTAACTTATCCTTTGTTCCCCTTATTTAGTTTGCTATTTTCAATCTCAGCCACTGGATTTTGATGAACATTGAAAAACGCATTAAAATTGACTTTTCATACAGCAAAGTGAGCTTGGCATTCCATTGCAGAGTCTGTCCATGACAGAGTCTGATGAGATGTGAAGAGGAGTTAAAACAACAAATGTGAAAAGTTATCCCAACTATCCGTCAACTCTAAACCTATAGACCAAAAAAAAATTGTTTCACAATTTAAACCGAATGAATTTTGTTTGTGTTGCTTGTAATAAACTGGCAAAGAGCTGTTACATGCTATATGTTAGGGTGCTTTTGTACTAGTGATTAATTGCTTGGCATAATGTTTAAGTGCATGACATCTTTAAACCAAGAAATGATTCAGATTAGCCATGTTGGTTCCCGTCTCACCATGCTTTGGCGTGTACGTGTAGTCTGATAGCTGATCAACCTGATAGTTCTCAACTTTGTCATTAAGGATAGCTTGAACTCACCATTTTCTACCTTTCAGGCTGCTCTGGAGGCACCCAGGGTTCTGAACCTAAACAATAGTGAATATTTCTCAGGACCATATGGTGTGGACCCCTTCTTTGTTCCTTAAAACTTAATAGTTTCTGTTGATATATAGCTTCATTGAGGATAATCTTTTCTGCCCTTGCAGGAGAGGATGTTGTCTTCATTGCTAATGATTGGCACACTGCCCTTCTTCCATGCTACCTAAAAACCATGTACAAACCAAGGGGGATTTATAAAAGTGCCAAGGTAAGGTACCCTTGCTTCAAATTGCGTCCTATGGAATTCTTGATAACCTGATATTACATTCTGTGGGAGCTGACACAACTTGATAATAATGGCAGGTTGCTTTCTGCATCCACAACATAGCCTACCAGGGCAGATTTGCCTTTTCAGACTTCTCACTTCTCAATCTGCCTGATCAATTCAAGGGTTCTTTTGACTTCATTGACGGGTAAGTCATTTAATGATTCTCAATTCCAATAAAACACGGATTTTCCAACTGACATGATTTGGTGAATTATTCCTCTTGCTCAGCGTTTTGTTTATTTTTGTTTTGAAGGTATGAAAAGCCAGTGAAGGGAAGGAAAATGAATTGGATGAAGGCCGGAATTTTGGAATCAGACAGGGTCTTAACTGTGAGCCCATACTATGCCCAGGAACTTGTTTCTGGAATTGAAAAAGGTGTGGAGTTGGATAACATCATTCGTAAGACTGGCATCACTGGTATTGTGAATGGGATGGATATTCAAGAGTGGAACCCAGCTTCCGACAAGTACATAGATATTAAATACGATGCCACAACTGTAAGTAACTGATAAAACAACTCAGAGCTCCCTCATACATCTGGCTGTAAAAATCAGAACTTATGGGTATTGTGATTTGCAGATCATGGATGCAAAGCCTCTATTGAAAGCACTTCAAGCAGACGTTGGGTTGCCTGTTGACAGAAATATCCCTCTGATAGGCTTCATTGGAAGACTAGAAGAGCAGAAAGGTTCAGATATTCTTGCAGCAGCTATTCCAAAGTTCATTGGGGAGGATGTTCGAATCGTGGTCCTTGTAAGTTCCCGGCCAATGTTGTTCTCCTAAATTATACGCTGCAACAGGCACGATATTGAGTTTGATAATGGCACCTGTTGTTTTTCTCAGGGAACCGGCAAAAAGCCCATGGAGAAGCAAATTGAACAGCTTGAGATCATGTATCCCAACAAGGCCAGGGGAGTGGCAGAATTCAATGTCCCCTTAGCTCATATGATTATTGCTGGGGCTAATTTTATGCTTGTCCCAAGTAGATTTGAACCATGTGGTCTCATTCAGTTGCATGCTATGCGATATGGAACGGTAGATCATGCTATTGTATTAAAATTATTCTTTATTTATGCGTTTGTATGTTCAGCTAGCACCATGACTTCACTAGACAAGTTTCGCATAGCTTAGTCTGATTATCAGTAATGGTGTAACTTTGCCACAGGTGCCTCTTTGTGCCTCAACTGGTGGACTTGTTGACACTGTCAATGACAAGAAGGTTTTACAGGATTTCAGATGGGGTCTTTCAATGTCGAAGTATGAAAATTAGTTTTCCTGCTTTTCTGTGATATGCAGGGGCATGATTCCTCTATTCCTTTATTATACTTCACATGGAAACTAATGAGTCTATGTTGCTGGGATGCTTTACCGTGTGATGCAGTTGATCCAGCTGATGTGAATGCAATAGCAACAACTGTCAAGAGAGCTCTTGCAACCTATGGTACCCCTGCCTTGAAAGAGATGATCCAGAATTGCATGGCCCAAGATCTTTCATGGAAGGTCAGTATGATATTTGTCCTTCGGGATGCTTGTCCCACTTGTGAAATTACTAGCATTCTGTAGAGAAAATTTTCAATTACACGAGTTAAAGCGCTCCTTGAAGCTGAATAAGTTACAATTCCTCAAGTTCATCAATTTAACTGACATTGTGCATTGGTTTGAATTATGTGATTCAGGGACCAGCCAGACTATGGGAAAAGATGCTGCTGGGCCTGGAGGTTTCTGGCAGTGAACCTGGAATTGAAGGAGAGGAAATTTCTCCTCTTGCCAAAGAAAATGTTGCCGCCCCTTGAGCACCACATCTAATACCTCGTAATTTACTAGTATGGACTTGAATAAGTATACTAACATGTCTGGTAAAGTATTCATAATCTCCATCATATTATCAGTGTGCATTTCACCTCATTCAAGTGCCAATTCGTGAGCAAGAGCAACATGCCTGATGAAGAAGAACTCACTGCTGTCTTGCAATTTTCTTTTGGAGGGTTCCTGGTGTTTTAAAGCTTTGTATAAAAGAGTGTACAAGGCTAACATGTGCTGTTATGAACCAAAGAAGAACAGGTTTTTGGCAGTGATTGCTTAATAAAAGTTTTAAGCAGTAAAGTAAATAAAAGTACTAGTCTTTATTCCAGTTAGTGCCTCCTTTCTCCTGCTGCATGATACAGATCATCTTCATGGCAAGCAAATGCTACCTTTTATATTTCATTCCCCACGATCCTATAACTGACGTGTAAAATGCATGGCTGGCATATGCCCTTTTATGCATCATTATCATTTTGAGAAAAGATAGTGAATAAAATATGAATCCCACTCTTTTTTAAAGCAAATTACGTTGTAATTATACATTTCGATTCTATGTAAAATTACTCTATCATTTTGTACGAGCCAGCCTTTACCCAAATCCTTAATATGCAGTTAGGAGCAAGTTTGAGATAAGTTCCATCATGTCAAAAACATGTAATCTTTTTATTGATTTGCCATGGACGTATCTGCTGCGAAGCTCCAAATCCAATGGTGGAGATGACTCAAACTGTGTTTACCCCCTGACATAGGCAACGGCTGGGACTGGTGTCATCAGAATTACTTAGCAGAGACGAATGATTAAGCAGAGTCGCCGAAAGGCACTCATGTCTCTTTTGCTGTGGAGCATGTATGCCACGTAGTGGTGTGCTGTGCCGTGCTGGTTTTTCTTTCAGAAAGACGGACAGAAAGAGGAAAGAAACATACGAGTCCATCGCACAAAATAAAAAGAAAACGCTGTCACGAGAGTTGAAGATTTTGGGTGGGAGGCACTTGCCTTAATACCCATGTTTTTTGAAAGGAAAAAGTTATCTTGCCTCTTTACTTTGTCTACTTCATTTGACCGGTAGTCAAAAACTTTTTTTTTTTTTTTTTTTTTTTACTTAATGATTAAAAAAGTAATTTTAAGTGTATTAATATATTTTTTTATTTTTTAAAAATATTTCAATATATTAAAAATATGAAAAAAAGGAAAAAAAAAAAAACTTTACACTGGGCAGTACACTCAACAATCAACATGGGACGGTATAGTAGCCACACCCTTTTTTAAATGATTTGTAAAAGTCAGAATAGACCATTTCCGTACCAGTGTTTCTATAAAAAAAGTAAATTTCGTATTAAAAAAACTTTTCTTTATTAATGTAATTCACTTTTTACAAAGATTTTATATAAAATTTATCTATTTAAAACTTATACCTATCATTACTTTTTTTTTATATATATATAAAATCAAGCTAGCATAGATGTTAATTTCATTACGTGATTTTTGTCTCATTCATACAAAAGTTAATTGAGGACTCGTTGAATATTATGCTTTTGAGTTGAATAAAATATTATTAAAATATTATTTTTTAATATTATTATTTTTTAATTTAAAAAAAATTAAATTATTTATTATATTTTATATAAAAATTTAAAAATATTATAATGATGATATGAGATTAGATTGTTTTTATCCAAACGACGTTTCGTTTGGTTCATCAATTCATCTCAACTCATTATTATAAATTTTTCAAATTTCAATACAAAATATAATAAACAATTTAATTGTTTCAAATTTTAAAATAATAATAATATTAAAAAATAATATTTTAACAATATTTTATCATCTCAACTCAACTCAGTTTAATATCCAAACACAACCTTAAGCTTTTTGAGTGAATAAAATTTAAAAAGAAATATTTTTAATTATAATTTTTTTTATAAAATTAAACGCGACTTAAGTGAAATTAGACAATTAGACATTTTAAAAATCAGAACAATATTGTTGATTGCTATTTTTTTTTTTTTTACTCTTAAAAAGAAAGAAAGAAAACGTTGTTAAATTGGCAAAAAGCTTGCTGGTCTGGAAATGGTGACCATGTGAAGTTTGTCGGAGAACAACTCTTGGGTCCACACAAACGTACATCAGAACCGTTGCTCCAGAAAGAATCAACCAGATCACACATACTGCATTTCTGTCGTTGCTTTCTTCAAGATAATGACAAAGGCTACTACGCTCTCACAGCATGCTTATGAACTCCAAAGAAATAAAAAAATAATCATCTAAATACTTTTAAAATCTCCAGTTTATTTTCTATTTCTCTAAATAAATTTAATCACTTGTTTAAGATGGTGCAGTTTGGATAATGAGTTGAAATAAAAATTAAAAATTAAATATAATATTATTTTATAATATTACTATTATTTTGATATTTGAAAATTTTAAATTATTTATTATATTTTATAAAAAAATTTTATAAAATTATAATAATGAGATGAGATGAGACGAGACGAAACATTTCACTATTCAAACAGGGCTAAATCTCACTATAAAATAAAAAATAAAAACAACTTCTTGAAAATTAAAAAAATTAAAATAAGTTTTATAAAAATACTTACTTTCAAATAATTCTTCAAACCTATACCTATCTTCTTTTACAATTTTTCTATAATTTTATTTTTAAGTAGAAGAGATTTTTATAAAATAATGATGTTCTTGATATTATATGTTTTAATCATTTGTTTAAAACATTTTTATAAAAGAAAGTTATAAAGAAAATTCTCTCTCTATCATTTCCCTATAAAATTAGGCCATAAATCAGCCGTTTCAACGAATACCGCCGACTTTCCGCTATCTTGCGGAGACAGCGCTGAGCACTAGACTTTCACTGCTTCACATCACTCTCCCCCCCTCTTGCTGCTGTAGCTTTCAAGTTTAGCGTATCCACACATAATTCGTAGCTGCGAGCCTGCATTTGCTGCTTGCTGTCCGTTTCTCACTCTGCAGCTCTTCTCTTTTTGAAGAGCCGCATTTGCATACTTTTACAGTTGGATCTTATATCTTGCGTAGGAAGCATTTATTTCAGCAACCGTCAGCAAAATTTCATTATCATACTTTTTTCTTTTTCTTTTTTTTGCCAAGTTCATTATCATTCATCTCTTGCTGGAGAGAGATCCCAAATCCCATGGAATCGGGTGCATTTCATTACTGCTCTTCAGTGCTGCTCCTAATCATCTCAGGTACTCTACACGATCCTCTGGTTTCTGAAAAAGGTTGTAGCTTTTGGTTTGATTTGGTAAATTGGGTTGTAAATTTGCTAACATTTTGGTTTTCATCTTCTTGGGGGTGATTCTTTATGTACTATGCAGTAGGCATTTTGTTATTTCCTCTAATGGTTGCTTCAATCGGAATAAACTACGGCCAAATAGCGAACAATCTACCTTCACCAGAGGACGTAGTCCCTCTTGTGAAATCTGTGGGTGCCACTAAGGTGAAGCTCTACGACGCAGATCCAAGAGTGCTCCAAGCATTCGCCAACACCGGCGTGGAATTCATAGTCGGCTTGGGTAATGATTACTTGGCGAAGATGAAGGACCCCGAGAAAGCCCAAGCTTGGGTCAAGACCAACGTCCAGGCCTTCCTCCCGGCAACGAACATCACCTCCATCTTCGTGGGCAACGAAGTTTTAACCTTCAACGACACCACTCTCACAGGCTCTCTTCTTCCAGCGATGCAGAGCGTGCACACGGCGCTCGTGAATCTTGGGTTAGACAAACGGGTGGCTGTGACTACCGCTCACTCCTTGGCCATTCTAGAAACCTCATACCCACCTTCGGCCGGGGCTTTTCGTCCCGATCTAACGGCCTGTATAAACCAACTCTTGACCTTCCACGCCAAGACGGGCTCGCCATTCTTGATCAACGCGTACCCTTTCTTCGCCTACAAGGCGAACCCGAAGCAGGTCTCACTGGACTTCGTTCTCTTCCAGCCGAACTCGGGGATCGTAGACCCTTCCACGAACCTCCGCTACGACAACATGTTGATCGCGCAGATCGACGCCGTGTACGCCGCTCTAGCTTCGGCTGGTTACAAGAAGCTGCCTGTTCACATCTCCGAGACGGGTTGGCCGTCGAGAGGGGACGAGGACGAGGCCGGTGCTACACCGGAGAACGCAAAGAAGTACAACGGGAACCTGTTTAAGCTGATGAAGAAGAAGGGGACGCCGATGAGGCCGAGCTCTGACCTAAATATCTACGTCTTTGCTTTGTTCAACGAGAACATGAAACCCGGACCGACTTCCGAGAGGAATTACGGGCTGTTCAAGCCTGACGGTACTCCGGTGTACTCGCTTGGAATTGCCACAAACGAAGGCGTTAGCAACGCTACGAGTTTCGGGGAACCCACTCCCGAGAGCTCCGGTATGCCAAACACGATGCCGGAGAGTTCTTCCACTGGTTATTTGTCCATTTCCTCTTCTTCTCCGGTAAGTGACCATTCAGTCCAATCATTTTTTTTTTTTTGTTGTATATTTCTTTTTGCTGTTTTTATACTGTTAACATAATTGCTTATAAAAGAAGATATTGTAACATAATTTACTGTGCGAAATGAGGTCAAAATATGGAGAAAATTATATTCATAATCATGGAGTGTCTATATATTATCATAATGAATTATTAATCTTGCACCTTAAATTATTATAAATTTCTCATTTTACCAAAAATAATACCATAATGGATTTCTAATGTTGCACCTTAAATCATTATTAAATTTTCCATTTTACCAAAAATGATCGAAATTTTCAATTACAATTAAACTATTAAATTTGGGTAATTTACACCTTCAATCCAATAGAGGGTTCTTTTTTTTGTTTTCATCACTATGAACTGTTACATGTCAAAAAAGGATACAATTTATCCAAATTGAATAATTTAAGATGTGAATTTGACACTTTAGGTAGTTTTTTTATAGAAATTGAAAAATATTATAATTCTACTGCTAATTATAGAAGTTTAAAAAAATTATAATAAAGATGGATTGGCGAAACCAACCCTAAATGCTCCTCCTTAGTTCTTATAGCTGCCAAACGACAAGATGGGACTGGATAATGTGCATTGTGCACAAGTTCTTTGAATCTTTAGTGGTCCAATTTCCAAATTCAATGGCCTCTGTAAACTCGATAAAGATGTTTAGAGCTATATAATCACACTGGTCCCGGAGTTAGATATTAATGGGGGGACACTGGCCCTAGTAGTTGGAATCTCTAGGAACTGAAACTGACCCTACAGAGAAAACAAACATCAAAGAAAAATCTCTATTTATTTAACATATAATAAAGCATCATTTCGCCATTTAAATTTACCAGAACTGTCTGTATATATATATATATATATATATATTATAAACAAATTTCTTATTTTTTTATGATTTTATCTCTTGGATCATGATCTAATTATTAAGATCTTAGATTATGTTTTGAACTAATACCACTGGAAATGCTGATTTCAGGAGAGATATCATTTGGGAGTTGGGCCAGCATTCTTTTTCATCATGTCTATGGTGATTAGATTGGTACTTTATTAATTTTGGAAAAAGCAAGGGTTCGAAATTTGCCATAGTCTACAAAGCAGGAGGAGAGCCGTTTAAACTTGTTAAAAAAAAAAAAAAAAGCAGTAGAGGGGAGGGAGAAAAGAGAAGAAAAGAAGAATAAAAAGAGGTCAGAGGCAGCTTCGCAGTTAGGAAAAGAACAAAAGGTGTCTCCCCAGAAATCCTTTCCTGTTTCTTCACTTGTACGCGACTAATGTTCTGGGAATCATTTTTTTATATTCATCCAACCAAAGTTCACCACTCTCCATAGTATGTTAAGATTATATAAAAGTAAACTTACAAGTTTTATGATATCCGTTAGATCTACTTTATAATAACTACTTTATAATAAAAGTGATTTTACAATTTGACACGTCACATCAAGTCGCATCGGTACATCGGTTTATGCGTTTATTTTTGTATAATCTTTTTGTGGCTAAAGTATTTCTTATATGTTAATCCTCAATGGGACCCTACACACTATGGCCTCTTTTGTCCCCACTTCAACGTTTTCTTTCAATTGATCAATGCTGGTGGCGTGGGGGTGGTTGTAGTGACAGTGCAGGGTTGGGTTCCTTGAGGATTGAAAATGGATGATAATTAGGTATTTGGTGGAGCCTTTTTGTCTTCTCAAACTTTTTAGTTGGCATTGAACTGTGACTTTCTCTACCCTATTTACCTTTTTTGTTTGTTGTTGCAGGGAGGATATATGTCCGAATCACAATTATTTGCAAGGCATTAAGTTTGGTAGATGGAGGAGTTGGAACATATTCTATTCTTTAGTCTTGGGTTAGATTATTGATTTAACATATGATTGTTGTATCTCCTTCCTTTTCATTGCTGTAGCCTGTGAACGGAGGGGGAATTTTATTATGCCATGATTGATGAGAATCTTTCTTCTTTTTTGAAATCTATGGAGAATATTAGTATAATTTATAGGGAAAAGTTGCATGGTGAGTCGAATTTTTTATGAGAATCTTTCCATCTTTAACAAATTAATGAGAATATTAGTATAATTTATGGTGTGGTTAGTTAGATGCTCCACAGCAATTATCACAAAGCAGACTTTCTTGACCTCCATGAATCCTAGATCTTAACAAAAAATATAACTGGGCAGATACACACTATTTGGCCCCCATTCGAACTAAAATTATAACAAATCTTATTAAAATGAGGATGGGGCAAAAATGCCAGTTTGATTTGTTCCTTCCCTTTTTCGTCTTTGAAACTCAAGCTTAAAGCTTACAAGTACAATCTATCTCCGGATTACATTGAGCCGTACTGTCCAGACATTGCAGCCATGATCATACTTCTAAATACCTTACAGAACTTGAACAGCAGCAGGACAATTTGGAAAAGAGATGGTTTGTGGGGAGAGTTGCCTACATCCACCCCGCATAGAACGGTATAGCCAGAAATCTATCCATACGCAGCCTAATAGCTAAGCCAAAATCCCACCATATCAAAAAATTAACAAGAGACTATCCCTTGCTCCCACAACAAAGGGCAAGAGTGAGCCAACCGCAAACCATATAAGCAGAGCCAATGTTCTGAAACCGCTTCCAATTTTGGGTATGTCGACATTAATCTCAGTGACCCTTTATATCATGCAGTGGGTTCCCAAGTTTGTTCAGGTAAGCAAACGCATCATTCTGTGGACTTGATGCCTAAACAAAAATCAGCTACACCTTGTAAAAGGGAAGCTCAAAAGCAACGGAACAACATAATGAACCCAATAGTTGCCTTCAGAAATCCATGTTAGCCTGCGATGTCTCTCCTTCCTCCGCCCTTGGTCCAGTTTTAACTCTTTGATAGAATAATAGATATGCAGCCGAAGTCTTGATCTCATTTTCATCAACTGGAGCAACATGACCGTCATCAAAATGGTACCATCTATTCTCATCGACCAACTGCACAATTGACAAAGTTGAGGCATAAGAGCCAGTGTGTTTTTTTCTAAATTATACATATAAAAAATCTGAGATTGCACGTATTATGGTATCAATCGAGTATCTTCCACTTAAGATTCGAAAAAAAAAAAAAAAGATCTGGATTATTATTAATCTATCTTTTACCTTGGCATATGCAGTGTAGTGCCCACCACCAAGACCACCGTAATGGTTGCTGATGGCATATAGCTCATACACGTGAGATTTCCCATCTTTGCTTTTCACATATTTGCTCAAGTCAAGATTGCGAATGGGGAAATTCACATAAGTGTCAAGTTTGTTCTTCAGATATCTGCTGTAAGAAAACCGTTTCAAGTGAACGACAAGGATGTCCGGTAACATCCACAAATCAAGTTTTTTTGTCGCTTGTCTATGTTCCTTGCACCTTGGGCAGTACCTGCATTCAAAATTAAAAGATAAGGATAATCATAAATAATACACCATTCGAAATGCATTGGCAGGAAATTCATAACTATATAGTTTAAAAGCAATTAAAAGGATTTATGAAGTATTTTACCACATGTCATCTGGCCCTAGAGGTTCTTCCGTCAAAAATGCCTCCAAGCATGAAAACAAAGAGACAGCTTCCTGCCGGGTTTTCTTAACAGTGAACAGAGTCTTGTGAACCTCTGGGAGATCCTTGAGGTAACTGGAATCATATAATTCATGCTCTTTGTCACTCCAGTCCAGAAAAGCCTTAACAAGTTGACTGGATTTTACAAGAGTATCCTTTTCAATTGGCTTACAGCTCAAACCACTTCCATTAGTTAAAGAGAGCTGCAAGGACATGTCCCTGCTGGATGTTTCCTCTAGTTCTGCGTTGTTGATTGATTGGTCTCCTGGCCCGGATTGAGAATTATAGCTGCCCAACGGTTCATTGGTAGCTTCTGAAACAAAGCCATTTTCCTTGCTGTTATGAGCTTTAGTCAAAGAAGAATATCTTTTTCTCAGAGGTGAGAGCATTCTAGAAACAGCTATACTGATATCAGCTCCATTTAGAGCATCTTCACCCAAATAAGTCACCAGAGGTGTTCCAAAAAGCTTCCTACCCCCACCCTTGAGATTCTCGGATGTGAATCTGCACAGAAAAATAAAAAATATTTTGTTGAAAAAAATTCAAATTGACCCAGATAAAATTTGTAGTGGACTTAAATCAACACGTAGGCAACAACTAGATGATCGGTCCACTAAAGAAAGGCAGTTCCTCTTCTCCCTCGATAGCTTGTGTGGAAGTACTCACATACTATAACAAAATTTTTTTTATCAAAATTGAGTTCGTACCGCATTCATAGCAAATGCCTGATGATTTAGAAATGGACATTCCCATCCATCATCGTAAGATGTAACCGACAACTAAAACCCAATGCACCCGGGTCCTTACGGAAAGACCATGAAGCAAGAAAAATAATTCAAGTCCTTAAATACCTGATCAGGATGGGAATGAATAAATGACGTGGAGAAAATAATCATTATTCTGCACCACAAACCATCCTTGGAACAGAAATTAAAATCAATTTTGTGTTCTTCTCAAATTAAAAGATAATGCCTTGTGATGGGTCAACATAACTCATTCAGCCTAAACCACACAAACCATGGGCTACCCAAGACATGCTGGGACTACATTTAATAAGTAAAATTATCAATCAGATACCAAATAGCCAGAGATTAAGAAAGTAAGCTTACTTTTCCTGCTTTTCCTGCACTCGATGAATAATTTCTAGTTTTATTCTTCCTGTAACCTTCTTGGATAGTCGGTAGGCAACAACATGTTCATCATCCTTTATTGAAACTAATTGTTCCAAAGGGTTCTCAAAATACCGATGGATACCATGTTCGTAAACCTATAAAATCAAAATCAAGCTCCTCAGCCACAAGAATTATCAGAAGTGAAATAGTAATGGTAAAGAAAACAAAAATTTCAGAATCAATGAAAGATATGTTTACCTCTGCAAGAAGAAGGCTTTCATCACCCTTCAAGCAGCATGCAGTACCCAATGCCTGGCTAAGATCTTTACAGTAACCATGTTTAGGCACAGTCACAGTGTAAGGCTTAGGAAGACCGCTTCCATCACCATAAAACATGGTTACTGTCATTGTTCGGGTCACCGTTGAAGGCATTGGCAACGATAAGTACATGAAAGGGTCAAAAGTAATTGAGATTTTGCCACACACTGGGCAAACCAGTGTGGACTTGTATTGACCCTGAGAAAATTTTCAAAATATTTAGAAAGAGAACTGTGTCTATGAAACAAAACTAGTCCTGCAGTTGCACTATTGCTGTTAAAACTTCATCTTGATACAAAGAGAAGATGAACTAAACAGCTACATCCAAATTATTTCCTATACGGATAATAGGTTCATTAATTATTCAAGCCTTAAGAGTTATTTGTTCATTAAAACTGTTTATTGACACTAAACACACCAACTAATGTGAAGCCTGCCACATCAGCTTACATTAAAAATATTGGTATTTAGACTTTTTTTTATGGATATAATGGATCCGACAGTAAATAGTGTGTTACACACCAAGCTACAATTAAAAATATGTAAAGCAGAATAGCCAATACTCAAAAGGTTTCTTTTTAATAAGGTTTTATTTTATATTTTTTCTTTTGTTATATGTTAAATAGTTTAGCATAAAACTATAGAAGATTATGGAAGAACTGTATTCATAAACATGATTGAAGATTCCTACTCGATAAAGAAATATCTAACGGTATAATGGGGCCATTCTTGCGCTGATGATAATAAGCTCAAATGTGGTAGATCAAGCACTATGAAACAAGGTTCTAATGACTTCATCATTGTGATTTAGTGACTTATGAAACAATAGACACATAAAAAGAATTGCTTACTTGGCAAACATCAACAATTACAGAATCATTCCGGGCCTTGTGATAATTCCAGCACTCATCCGCAACTTCCTCATCTGCTCGACCATCTGAATCCTTCGTTTCAATGTAAGGCTTTTGTTTGACGCGATTCAAATCTTCATGTAGCCCATCTAGTAAGAAGGCAAGAAGTTCCTAGAGAGAGGAAATGCCATCATTCAGAAGAAACATAAAGGTAATGTAAAATAGACTGCCCAAACATAAACAACAGGAACTCCAAAATGCTTCTCTGCATTCAATGTGACACAGTCAAATAATAAACAAACCAGAAGCAACAGTTACACACTAAGATACGGTTGACCAGGCCCAAACATGAAACATCTATGTTCTTGGATAATACATAGAATAGAACATATAATTACTAATGGATCAAAATGGAGACAAGCAGCATATCATTTATAGATCAGACTCACAGAACAATGAAGATTGTAGATGGAATGACCTAGTTTTCTTTCTTCTTTTCAAATGATCATAAGATCTAGATTCAAGAAGAGAAATCAAAATCATTTAGAATGCTTGAGACACTAATCACATAACAAAGTGAATATCCTCTATGATGTTTTTCCAAGATTTCCTCAGAAATCAGAATGACTTTCTTTTCCTGACATCAAACAGGCATGAAAAGATAACAGTCTCAGCAAAATATAGCATGGAAATATGAACTGGCAAACATAGCAGAAAGTAGCATTCAACATTTTGCACAATTAACCCTTTTTTTTATAAGTATTTTGCACAACTAACCTGAGAGTCATGCTGATTATAACCACTAAATTGTGGAGCAAATCGAGCCAGTTTCCCCTTAAATGCACGTGGAGCAATTGTTGTTCGCCCGGAGGACCACAATTTTCTCAGTAGCTCACCAAAGGCAATCGCAAGCTCACCCTGCATGGTGACAACTACTTTTATATACTTTGGGTGAATTGAAAGACCAACCATCACAATGACTCATTACTTATCTCAATCCATTGGAAGCACGCATAAGTGGAAGAATAGATAAGAACAAATGACCTACATTCATTCCTAGTGGATTTTCTGTGTTGATCTCGTCAGAATAATCTTGCAAGAAATACTCAAAAAGAGGGGGCGTGTGGACTAAACACTGAATGGCACTATTCATAAAACAAGTATTTCCGAGATTCTGCAGTCCTGCCAGTCCCCCTCGATCTCCTTTTTTCACAGAGTTATAACTATCATATCTATCATCTATATCAGTGCATCCTGTAGTCAAAGCACCCCGATTCAAATTAAAACTATAACCGGTTGAATGACCATTCGACATAGTTGGCCCCCCAGCAATTGTCAAAGATGATCTTGAAGGTTCTAGAGGTACCAAAGCTAACTCATTCCCTGTTGAATCCATGCCAAATTGAGAAGAGCAATGTCCATCAGCTTGTACCTCCAGAAAGATCTGTGGAGAAAAAGGACGCATCAACAATGCAGCTATGATCACCAAATATCCAAATTTGGGGATCATCTTAAAAAACACATATATACAACAACTAATATGCATACTGTCAACAGTAGGACAGAAAATTTCTACTAGATAAATGGCATATTATGAACAAAAAGTCTATTAGCATTTCCTGAATTTTCTTTACAGAATCACATTCATCACCTTTTCCCATCTTTTTGCATGCAAAGACAAATAATCTATAGTCACATTATAATGTTAAACCAATGAGCTCAAACTAAAACAGAAATCTTCCCCCAGTAAAAACCAAATGGAGAATTTAAATTGTGTTCAAAAGCCATTAGGTGCTTCGCATAACTTTTAACTGAAAGAAAATGTTTCTCTACCTTGTGCCATGTCTCTTCTTCCTATGCAACTAAAGTTCAGAATGAAACAGGAAACAAACAGCTTGCCTAAAAGTGACAGCAATCCAAACAATGCTCCCCACTTTCTTAAAAAGAAAAGTTGAGGTTCAGACAGAAGACACTAAGGCCTCGTTTGCATTCAAAACTCACCTCAACTCATCTCATCTCATCATTACAACTTTTTCAAATTCCCACACAAAATATAATAAATAATTCAACTTTTTCAAATCCCAAAACAACTTTCCCAAATTCTCACACAAAATATAATAAATAATTCAACTTTTATTCTACTATTCACAAACCATCTCAACTCATCTCTGAATCCAAACCACTCTTAAAAAACTAGCACAATAGTCAACAAAACTAGTCACTAGCATCCGAGCAAGTATCAATTATCATCATTTGATAAAGCAATAAAATTATTTTTTTATAAGTGTAAAGCAATAAAATTGATATAGAAATATCCACTGAAACTCCATGCCAAAAAACAAAAACTACAATGCTTTATTTAGGGTCCATCATGTATAAGATGAATACATTGCCAGAATACCCACATGCTGATTGATCTGCAAGTTTGATTCCTCCAGGGTTTGGTTCGAAATATTTAGTGCTGTATGTTTCTGCTTATCGAAGTAGTCCCAAATACGAGCCTGTTAAGCAATAAGCAACAAGGATGGACAAAAAGCTTAACTTTATATCACCTCAAAGAAAAGAATTGAAAGACCAATGATAAAAACCAAAAGAGAAGCACCTTTCCATATTCTATTCCTCTAGGTGCACACACTGTCTCATAAAGCTCACGTATAGAAGCCTGAAAAAAAAGAGTTAAAAATAGTATGGTTCATATGCGCTCAATGACAATATGAAGGGGTCACATTGACCATAAGAGACATAAAAGAACATAATTCAAAGAATAGAAAACCCCTAAAGGATCCTATAAACCAAATGCTGTCCATTAAGCATTAAACATCCCTTCAGCCACAGTTCCTGGCAGGCCATCAAGTTCATGTCAATGTGGATCTCAAAGTTACCATAATAAATACTTAAAAGAAAAGTTACCATAATAAACCAATGAAGCAGCTTATGTAGACAGCATAATTGACAAACATAGACTTGAGAGGAGGGCAATCATAAATTGGTCATCATATGATTACATGAAAATAAATTTGACAGTATTTTTGCCAGACAAAACAGCCAAAAATGAGAAAAGCCCAGTTTAAGAGGGAGGAAAAACAAAAGCTATGTTGTTCTTAAGCTTGAACAAAGTAACAGTACACTGTTTTGACAACATGGAACCTCACAAATAAAAGGCTAAAATGGGAGAACCATCAAAACATTACATTCATGGAGACTCATATCTGCGTTGTAGAAATTACAGCCTATAATGCCAACAAAGCAGCCAACTGACATACATCGTTAGAATTAAAAGTAAGAAGAAATTACAAGAATATATCATCTAGAGAGAATTTTGTGCAAACCTGTTTAAGTAAATAATAAAAGGTTTATTACCCTCTAACACATGTTTTGCAATGTGTAATATATACTATCAAAATTAACACAATGCAAACTCCAAATTACCAAAAAGCTTTAGGGCTTGTTTGGGAAGTGAGATCATCTAATCTCATCTCAAAACTTCTCATAATTTCCTTTCCAAACATTACTCAAATACAAACACTTTTCAATTTCAAATCTTCAATTTTTTTATCTAATCATTACCTAATCATTATAACTTTCCCAAACTTCCAAACAAAAAAAAATACTACTTTTTCAAATTTCAAAACAAAAATAATATTTTATCAATATTTTAACTTTATAATATTTTTATTCAACTTTTTATCTCTCATTTCACAAAACCCAATAAAGCATCTTAACTTAAACCATTTCACTACTATTCACAGTTGAAGGGTACAATATGTAAATTTTGACAGTTTTTGACAGTTAAGGATGCGCATTGCAAAACATATAGTACTTAGAGCATGAGAATTTTGTTTTCCCCGTAATTTAAGAAAAAAAACAAAACTAGTACCTTTTTGCTTAAACTTATAACTGATTCGCTATTGTCTCTTGAATCAACCAAATTAAGACGGAGTGGGTAAACCTCCACATTAAATTGATGCTGCTTGACACCTTGTAAAATCAACTTCCTCGGTAATGCTGGTCCTCCTTTGTACCTTACAAAGTGAAAGATTGAGAAAATTGTTAACCACTAAGCACCGTACAAATATGGTACATCCTTTCTTTAATATGGCGTTCAACTCATACCTGCATTTTGAAAATACAGGACTCCAACCATAAGACAGAGTTCTATAATCCCAACGAAATACTTCCAACAATAATAACTAACATGATTAGCAGTTGGATGTCAAACCTAATAACAACCACTGGCACATTGGCACGTCGACATTACAAAAAGCATGCCAAGTGATGCATTGCACCACAAGTATATGTAGTTCTTATTGATGTTATATGTCTATGTATGACTCCTTTTCATTTATTTGATAAGTTGACATTTTCTACAAAGAGCACAAACGGAGGCACAGTCCATGTAACGTGTATGTAAGTGACTCCTTCGTTGAATTAAAACCAAGTTATTCCTCAAACTAACTACATCGTATATTTTCTTCAAATCAACAAACAGCCTTCATATTTGATAAAGTTGGGCAGAATCAAACGGCAATGGTATTTATTTAAGAAAATAGTTTAAACTAATGTATATAAAACTTACCAATCAGAAAGCTTTTCCCAAGCTTCTTGAGGAACTAAAACATAGTCCACCCCTTCATGCAATCCTCTACAAACCTCTAAATCATTGCTCTCACAATCATTATTGTCTAGAACTATATCAGAATTATCGATTGGTCCAGGTCTATCCGCCATTTTCAAAGGAACCACATTCGATTGTTGAGAATCAGAAAACTGCTTATCAGTTGAACATTCACCATTGCCTTGTCCAACGTACCTCTGCCAGCTTGTAAACCACCTAGAGAAAAATGCATACCAATTACAATCACAAGCATGAGTCTTTTATTATTAAAACAAGAGAATCAAATCCAATAATCAACTTAACAAGTATTATTAGTCAAGCCAACCCAATTGTTTGAAAGATAGAAAGAAAGAAATTATCTTTGAGTAAATTGACTAGGCATAGCAAATTGCTTGGAATAATTGACGACCAGTTCAGCTGCAATATGGTAAATTGGGATATATAGAACTCATATGACATATTAAAGGTGGGAATGCATTGGAGCATTGCCTAAGTATCTGTACTAGCACAAAATACCCGACAATGGACAAAATACCTAATGTTAAAATTAGCCCTCAGACAGTGTAGCCACCAAAAAATGTCCTTACCACATTGTGCAAAACCCAAACTCCTTTTGTTAACCATGTAAACCCTTCAATGTTCTGCCCTAATTCCTAGAAGAACGATATGCATCCAACAAGCTAAGGACCAAAAACTAGCAAAAGGACCACATTTAATACTCTGCTACAGCTCAAAACAATCAGAAGATCCCATCTTCTCTTGATAAGACCAAAACTCATAAGGAAAAGAAGACAAAAATGGCATATCGCAATGATCATTACTGCTCTTGACCATGATAAGCCCAGAACAACATTTTCATAGTTTCTTCATACAACATCAAAACATTAATTGCCATGTAAAAATTCCAACTGGGTATGTACGAAAAGAACAAAAACTGATTTTGTAATAAAAGGACAAAAACTAAAAAGTACCGGTTGGAAATGACGTAATAGAGGTTGCCTTCTTTCAAATTAGACTCCGATTTATTCATCAAATCCGTTACGATTCGATTCTCCTCCTCGGGAGGGTGCGGCAAGCAGCTTGCCCCATTATCCATCATAAAACTCGAATCAGGAATCGTCATGATCAATCACACAACCTGCAAATTGAAGATTAGATGAAGATCCCAAAATCCACGCCTCATTCACAATAACAACTTAAAATTTTGAGGTTTCGGTCCAAGAGATGTTTGGAATTGAGGAATAGGACGAACCTCGAGTTTCAAGAATTGGCAGGAGAAAGAGATCGAACTGCTGGACTAAAAAGGAAAAAAAAAATCCAAATCAATTAAAATAAAAATTAATTGAAGAATTATCGGTCAGGAAAAGAGGAATTTAGTGTATTGAGAAACCCTAGATTGCAGGACTATGTGGGGGAAATGATCTGGGAGAGACCAGGACATGAAACTTGTGTGAGAGAATCTTTTACAGATGTCCTTTATTTTTTATATATATACGCACATATTTCTTCGAGTATAAAACTTTTTCTTTCTTTCCTTAATGCCATGGGTCATTTATTATGACTATTTGACCGTTTATTTTCTTGTCAAAAAATTTCTGAATTTTATAGATAAAAAGAAAAAATAAATGATCCAAAACTAATGTACAAAGACGACAATACAAGAATAAAAATGCTTGGTCCATAGACCCTGTCCACCTATCAGAACTCTTATAAATTACAACTTTAATTTTATTAATGAGCAATATCACCTTTTATTTTAAATTTATTATCTTCGCCTATATGATATATTTTAAATATTTTCTATATCCACTATTAAATAATATTTATTTAAAATAGATAATATCAATTTATTTAAGGGTGACGAAATTGAAAGAAAATATAATTTTTTTTTTTTATCATTTCTCTTTATTTATTTAAAATTAAGAAACTTGTCGGTATCTTTTAGAGAGAGATTATATTGTATTCTCAAACTTCTCTTAAAATTAAATCATGATAAGTTTATAGCGTAGGAAGTGTCTTCTGACTTCTCACGTCAGTTTGCAAATGAAGGATTTGTTTGGATAGAAAAATGATCATATCTTATCTCATTATTACAATTTTTTTAAATTCTTATATAAAATATAATAAACCATTTAACTTTTTTAAATCTTAAAATAATAAAAATAATATTAAAAAATAATATTCTAACAATATTTTATTAAACTCATCTAAAACTATCTCATCTCATTTCACAATTCCAAAATCACTGAATTGATATTTAGTAGTGGTCGCATCATACTAAGAAGAATCCTGGGAAAAGCATATTATTTCCTTATTTCCTAGTTTATAAGTCACGCCGCAAAAGTAAGCATGGAGATAGTTTGGCAACTTGACACCTTAGCTCATGGTTCCAGCTTATTGAAAGTTTCATTGCTAGGTTCCAAGCTATTAATGGCTCAATCTTTTGGCCTCTTTAGATGCATTATTTTTATAATACAAAATGGCAGCTTCTTCTTCTTCTTCTTCTTCTTCTTCTTGACCTTTCTGTCAAAAGTTTCATGACCTTCTCGCAACACCAATTAGCCTTTGATTGAAAGGAGAATTTATTGAGATATCTATGGAGCAAGTTCTATCTGTCTAAATTTCAGAAACTACCTGAAACAAAAAATGCTTCCGACAAATGGTCACAAAATTACCAAGTTATGTACACAAATATAACAATAATTCACATTAGACTTGGCACCAAGCACCCACCCCACTATAAGACTGGTAACAAGAGTCTGGGAACAACGGCAGAGTGGTTGAGTGCATTGATCTGACATGAACTCATTCATGGGCCTCAATTATCCTTTGGGGACCATACGACAGAGGTGGCCCAGAATAGCCAACTGTGTTGCTATAAATATACATGGAAGATGCTGGAATCTAGCCAACAAGCTATTCTCACCATTAAACATGGTTGTGGCCTCTTCACCCTTGAAAACAAAACATAAACCAAAAGTTCAACAATCCAGAATTCCTTTGCTAAGCAACAATCTACAACTAAATGGTTCCTGTCTCTTCTAAACTAGCAGAGGCCTCACTTCCAGCTGGACATGCACCACCTCCCGGAATCTCATCCTCACTAAATATACTCTCCTCACTGGAATCAGAAAATCCAACATCATCATCAGAGAGCAAATCAGCCTTCCTTGTCTTTCTCACATCCTTTATTCCCCTTCCTTGGAGAGCCAATCGCCTGCGCTTTCGCGCTTTCCGCTTGCCCTTGGGAAACTCCTCTCTCTGAGTATCAAGGCTCTTGCCTTCTACCTCCTTCGCCATTCTGCTTTTTCCATATTCATTATCCTCTGAGTCATCGGCATCAGATTTACGCCTTTTCCGACTTGAATTTGTCTGGTACCAAAAAAAAGTCCAACTTCAGATTTAGTTAAAAGATACTGCCTATAAAATCCAATGGCTATAAAATCATCAAGTTCCAGCAAAAGTGTAAAACTCTTTAAGAGAGCATAAGCCTACGGAATCCTACTTTTAAATAGAGGGTACGGGAATCAAAATCACTAACTATAGTCCAATGAACTTTTAAAACTAGTTGTAGTTAAAAACTGCTTACACCAAATTTTCCATCCTCAATCCCTGGTTTTCCCCACCTCCAATGTTTGTCCTATCACTTTTTTGAGATTAACCTCATAATCATATCCTAAAAGTTTGGATCCCAATTTTACATTTAAACTAGTAGCTCCAACAGTGGCATCAATGGCATACTTAAGTTAAACACTGTCGTTGTGCAGACAGGAAACTAAGGCCTAGTTTGTATTCGTAAGTCATCTCAAGTCATTTCAACTCATCTCAACTCATCTCACTACTATTCATTATTATTCATCAACTTTAACTCACAAATCTCACTACTATTCACAACTCATCTGAACTCATCTTCGAATCCAAACGATATCTAAATATTTTTTGCAAGAACTTCACATCCATACCTTGGGACCACGATCAACCAACCGAGCCCATTCATGGCGGTTCCTCAAGCAATCAAGAACAGCTTGAGAATGGCTTGAGTATGCATACCGCTCTCCATTATGCTTCCTCAAGTTATGCCAATGCTGTGAAGCAAATAGTGGAAAACAATGAGAATCATATTTGTTTTTAATTAAAAAAATGCAAAACAATATGTGAGTGTGCATGCGCACAAACGTGCGGTGTAGAAAAATAGCCAGTGACAGAAGTGACACACTGGCAGGACGGCGTTACAGAGTTCCTTATAAGTCATGCGCCTGCCTTTGCTCATAATCTCATTGATCAAGCCTACATATAGATAAAAAGAACATTACTAAAAAACAATCCATGTGAAAAGTAATAGGACGCGGTACTTTTCATTTTAAACTGCTTCTGTTGCAATAGAAAATTCAAAGACTCTACATAAAGCTAATGCCCAGACAGGTACCTGGCAAAGTGCGATGCACTGGACCCCCAACAGCCCCTGTATCATCATCAGAGGTATTCCTAGGTGAATCACGTGCAGATGACAAATTCAGTTCATTAGCCTCAGTGGAGGAAGATGGGTCACTGTTTGTAGTTGTAGCAGAAGCAGGAGCAATATTCTTCTTGACAGAATGGAAGGATGTTGGGGATCCATTGTCATCCCTCTTGGTGGAAGCATCCACCATATGCATTATGTCTTGTCTCCTCTGATCAGGAGAAGATGGCAGTCTGTCCATCTTTTTAGCTTCATCATCATGGTCATGAGAACGGCGGAATGCATCTTTGGATGTATCCTTGTATTTTCTTCTAGAAACCTATGCAATGCATCAACAATGAGATCAGTCACCTGAGCCTGTTAACAATTTAAGGGCACTGAAAACTTCAACAAAGACAAACGGATAGTGCCATCTATTTTCAAGACATTTCGGAAACACCACACATCTTACCAAACCATGATCCTTTCCTCCAGAATTAGATGAACGTTTCATTAACATGCTTGTTGCACTTGGAGAAGCCAACTGAGGTAAGCTACCTGCATTGCGCATACGTGGCACGCGAGGTACCCTAGGAGAACTGTTTAGCTCTTGATGCAAAAGTAAGGCAAGCTGCCAAGAACAAAATGAAAATAAATAAATAAATACAGATTGCATCCAACGCAACGTCCAGGGATTTTGTTAGAAAATTGGAGTACTCATACCTCTTCATCGCTGAGGGTTGCAGGAGAATTTGAAGGAGGATGCACAGAAGGCCCATGACTCTGATTCATCTTAGATGGCAGTTGGTAATTTGTCTGGTTAGACTTGTCAGTTCTCTGTGGTAAACCTGAAGCCGGAATCTTATTTTGTGAATGTAAAGACTTTGGCGGTGGCAGTGATCCGGCAGATTCACCAGACTCGGGGGTAGGCACAATATTCTGGGCTGATAATGACTTAGAAGATGAATTATGGACATAATCTTTAGAATCTGATACACTTCGTTTTGCAACAGGATCATGAGAAATCCTGCTTGAATGTGATGCTTTTGAAGAAGAATTTTCAGAATATTTTGGACGCTCCTTTACTGTGTTCCTAGGCAAGTCATCCCTTTCTTCATCCTTGACCACATCATTTGAAGCACAATCCTTCTTACAGCCGACATTGCAGTCAGATGTTACTCGTTGCATGGTGACAATATTTAGATTCTGAGTATCCGCAGGTTTAGTGTCATCAACAGGGGATGATTTGGAAGTCACAATGGTGGATGAAGTGGAAGAAGTTTTTGCAACACATACTACCATTTTATGCTGGCTGGTTAGTGCTGGAGTGTTTGAGATAGTTCCACCAGATATTGAACGCTCTTCAGCAAACCCCAATGCATGTTTAGCTTCAGAAGAAATCTTTTCAACTGCCAAGGAACCTTCTAAGCCTTCCAATTCTCGTTTAGGCTGACAAGGACCACCAGATGATTCATTAAATTTATCTATATGATAATAACTGACTGCTTCTGAAGTTCTTTCAGCATCTTGTTTTTGGTCAGTGGATTGCAAACTGCTTATCACTACATCATTCAATTTAGAATTTCCAGACATCTGGTCAGAAGATATCCCTGTCTCTTTTGCATCACCTGGAAGAGAAGACCGAGTTTTCAAGAGCCCCCTAGAATTGGCATCATCTTCTTCATTCTTCACCTCAACATTTGGTTCATCCGAGCTCGGTGGAAAATCACCATTAAAATCTTGAGGAACCAGATTGTCCTTAACTTTTGGCGCAGTGCTAGCCAGAGCTTCAATAGGAGACTTCACAACACTTCTAGCAGAACCTTCTACACTGTTTTCTACGTTATCATTTGCCTCACTACCTCCCTATTTTAAGAAACAAAAATGTCACCCAACCACAATTGGTTTAGTTTAGAAGCATATAATATGGCATGCACACTCATAAATGCACAAGCACGCATACATGCACAAACACAAACTAACTATATCCTTATCAGTGTTACACAACCCAGCAAGTTGTCGCAAAGTACCTATCTCAACATAACAGTCCAGTTGTCTCCAACTCAAAAGAAAAAAAAAAACACACACACATTTTATAGAAAAATACGAAGTATTTCACTGGTACTTTTCCCAATCAAGCTACATGAGGTTTCATAGGCAGCTACACACATTTTTTTTTTTTTTTTTTTGAGAAGTAGCTACACACACATTTGATGGAAGATTAGCATGAAAAACCTCCAGCACTATACTGGCTATACACAACTGCCATGTCCACCATTATAAACAAATAAGATTAGAAAAAAAGCATGTCTGTGTAACAAATATTTTGAGAAAATATTTGGGGTGCTACTTATCAAAAAAAAAAAAAAAAAGATCTGAGGTGCTTTTGTGTTTGTGTGTTTGAGTGATGAGGAGTGTAAGAAAGATGTTTGGAAAGAAAAACTTTTGAGATGCGTGTTCTTTGTGTTTGTAAAAGTGATGGGGTCCACTTAAAGTTTAAAGTATTTTTTTGGGGTGGGGTGGAGAATTGGTGGGGTCCACTAATGGCTAGATGAAAATTATTTAGTTTAAAAAAGGTTTTTAATGGAAGTTGATGAAAATGATTTTGGTTTTTGGCAAGCACAATCTTTCTATTCTACTTTTTGAAGTACATGAAAGACCAATTTTACCACAGGATTCCTGTAGATATCAGGAACCTATAACTAGTAAATTAGAAGCTAAAACCATGGACCTCTCACTGTAAAATTTTGGATCATAAATTGTGGTCGAAAATATGGCAAGTCCACATACCGGTATCCAATTTTCGGATCCTTTTCAGGCCAGTCCCATATCCTAGGATTTGAGTAGTGGAAGAATCACAGACCTAGAAAAAAAAAAACCCGCACTCGACACCAAACATCAGTCCATGTGGCTTAGCTCTCTGTTATAAGAGAAACCATCCCGACAATACTCACTAATACAAGGTATTGTATTCAGAACCCGTTAGTTAGTTGAAAAAAAAATCATTAGGATCCATTAAGGCCCGGTTTGGATTCAAGAATCACTCCAACTCATCTCATTTCATCATTACAACTTTCTTAAATTTTCACACAAAATATAATAAACAATTCAACTTTTTCAAATATCAAAAAAATAATAATATTAAAAAATAATATTCTAACAATATTTTATTCAACTTTCAACTTTCATCTAAAAACATCTCCTCATCTCACTATCCAAACCTCACCCTAGTTGTTTATGTCACAACAATAATGAAGGCACAATTTTGAAGAATGAGAGAATGCAAATGCAGTGAGGCTTGTCAGCCAGCTTGAAAAATGCCAAAGATTCTAGTCTTAAGAGTACACAGGTTAAGTTATAACTAGCTTAGCCAATTAAAATCTTTGGTTATGATGTTTTCAAGGCTGATGGCTTCTTTCAATACAGTAGTGAGCCAAAATTTTGGTTCATAAGTACTGAACTTATTTTGTTAAGTTAGATTTGAATATCTATGTCTTATGAATGGTGTCATATTCATTACTCTGGGTTAAAAATCAATGGCAGTCGCATAAACATAGTCTTTACATGTTTATCTAACAATAATCACTGAATCCGTTCACCTTGGCCTGTGATTGACCTTCCCTCCACTAAATTGCATAAACGCCCCAGACATGCTTGCCCACCCTAGACAAGATTGCCCATGTCTTCCCCACACTACCGTCATTTATTCAAACTTCAAAGCCTGCCTTTTGTTTTGACCATATAAACTCCAACCTATAAACTAGACATCGAATCAGCTTTTTTTTTTAAAAACTCTTCCAGACCATTAACATTATTCCAAACCTGGCCATTAAGGAAGGTTGCGGTTTAATCTAATTTGAACCCTCCATCAGGAAACCTTCAAGACAACTACTTGACATTACAGAATTTTAGAGCATTGCCCACATTCTGAACAGTTGGGTTCCGGATGATTACCCAATGATGGTTAAACAGTAAGGCAGTTGACAATAGCAATATAGAGCAATTTCAAAGCCACCTTGCTTTGCAAATATTATGTGCAGTCTCAAGACCACCATAAGTACAAGATGAGAAATTATTAATTAACATAGCATATGTGTGAGCAGCAGTAAACATACCTCTTCTTTTACAGGAATACCACCAGCATCATTGCTTTCCAACGGTGATGCAACACCATCAACAGCGTTTGAAGAGGTCCCAACTGCTGTAAGTAGTTGATGGCCATCTCTTTCTTCATTGAGACCAACTCCCAAGCCGCACTTGGGCAAGACTGACGGTAGGCCTTCTGAAGAGTGCTTGATAGCAGCTACGTTGTTCTTGAGCTCTTGTGCATTATTTTCTACTGCAAGATAAGCATCTGGTAGAAGTTCCTGCACACTAGCATCCTTCAGGTTCTTGTTCTTAATGTCATTTTTTATGAACTTCAGACCTCTGTCTTCATAAAATTCCACTTGTTTTGCATCACTTGTGGGTGTAAACACTAGCAATAGAAATGAAAAAAAAAAAAGAAAAAAGAAAAAACTGGAGTCAGTATGCCCATGTCAACCACTGCACAATGCAGCACACCATCAATAGTGTTGTCTTAATATCTTTTAAGAAGATTGAAAAAATAAAGCTGTGTGTTGGCATATACAAGCATGCATGCAAACATACATTTCCAAAGCATTGCATGGTACATCAAATCACCTGTTTTAGAAGAATATGAAGCTCTCTTCCTTGCATCTGCCTCTTTATCACTAGATCTAGCCTTCTTCTTCCCACTCCGATCTTTGGATGCACCCCAATCTTCTTTCTTCCGCTTACCTGATTGCACAACAGCATGACGAAGCAAGCTCCTCTCCTTCTTCACACCATTTTGTGCACGTCTAGCATCTAATTCTTCACTCTCCCACGTTATCATCTCCTTCAAAGGCACCTTTCCACCGCCTTCTTCTTCACTCCTGCCTCTCATGCTGACCAAAGCTGCCATTGGGGCAGCCAAAACTTTCTCCTTAGACAAGGAGAACAAAACCCCAGCCCCCTTATCAATCGGGTTCTCATTCTCATCTTCAATTCTAGAATCACCCTCTTTCTTCTCATCCCAACAAGGGAACTCCCTATACTGAAGATTAAACTTCTTGGGCACATACCCAGTGCACTTCCACAGCTCTGGTGTAAACACCGACGACAACCCACCAAATAAACCAGGCTCGCCACCTGGTATCCCTTGAACATGTACCCTCTCCTCTATTGGTATATCTGTCCAAAGCCTAAAAGGACGCCGAGGGGGCGGCCCATTGGATGGATGTGCACTCTTCTCCATTCTCACGGTCTTGGTAGGGAGCTCAACTAACAGCTGCGCAACCTCGGTCTCCTCACTATCATTCCTATTAATACTGTTCTTTACTTTACATTTATCACACACAAATATATCATCTCCCTTCACGTACCGCGAGCACCGCGTGTGCACCCACACACCGCACTCATCACAGTTGACCATCTCTTCGCCATCGTCGAAGTTCACACCGCACAGGCAGTCCACGGTCCAAGATTCATCGACCCAGTCGTCCGGAGGGTCCGTGCTCTGATAACGGTGCGACCGGCCCTTCATAGCCAAACTCCACTGCACAATTCTCTATTACCACAAAAACCGAAATCTCCCTTTAATTTTCCGAATCATAAAAGCCCTAAACCAGAACCTAAAGCCAATTTCCCCGACTCTTGCCAAATTACAGTAATCGTCTGATAACACGGATACCCTAATGCCACTTCAGTTTCCCAACAATATAAAACCCCCAAACACAAATCCAAATCCTCGATTTCCGTCGCCCTAGAATGAAGTTTCAGGATAAACATAACCGAAGCAAAAAGAAAAAAATCAAGTTGGAGAGATTCCGAGTGAGTACCTGCTGGAAACCATAAATTCCTGGTTCAAGTTGGAAAATGTTGAAGCAGACTGTTGATTTCTTGGAATACCGAGAGAGAGAGAGAGAGGTTGTCGCCAACTATTGTTTCTATCCACACGGGAAGGGACGAAGATGGCTTCTCGCGCACGGATCGGCGGAACCGAAAGAGATTTTTTGAGAAACTCGGATTTTGTTGGCTAGTTATGGCGTCCGTCTCGGGTTTTGACTCGCTGTGTGCACTATGGCTCGGCTTCAGACAAGCCGGCCCACCATACGTTAAAGCCTGCTACAAAATAAGAGGACTGTCAGACCCAACTTGACCTTCATGGTCCCTTCTTGTTCTCTCTCCTAATTTCTGATTTGTTTTTTTTTTTCTATCTTTCTTGACATTTTCCTTTTGGAACAAAGCGTTCAAAATATCAACGTAGAGAAATTAAATTACCTTCAACATATATCTCCCTATAAAAAAAAATTAAAAATTTACATAAAATAATGAAAAATTCCCTTGGAGGATAATTGTAGCGTTTCGCTCTAAGCTTAGATCTATTAAGGGCAAAGTTACAAACTCATGATGTTGAGATTTTTGCGGGGCTTAATACATTCCGACAAATATTAATCACCCAAGAAGTTGTAATCATAAACCATAATATTATATCTAGCCACAATAAGAATATTTAGATTGATGTGATTTTAGATGATCTGTAAATAATAATAAAAAATAATAATTTATGAATAATAATAAAATAATCTAAAACTACTTCACTTACCAAACATAACCTAAATACTAATGCAAAAGAGCAACAAGTGGAAGCTAGGCTAGGAATACAAAGCCCACAAACATAACTTGTGGAATGAGCAAATTAGAGTTGTGTTACTTACCATTCGATTTATAAAAGACATCACTTTTTTATATTAGTTGATGTGAACATATTGACAACGTGTTGGATGAATCGATAAGTTAAGTTTACAGGTAGATTTTCTTAATACAAATTCAACATCTGCAATTTTAAATCAGTTACTAGAAACCATCAACACCCACCCACAATACCCAATTCTACGTATTCATCCAAGTCCGGTAAACAAACAACAATGCATGACAGATGAACCAAAAATACACCAAATTAAACAAAACAACAAACCTCAAAATGCACCACACCAATGCTCTCATCTGCTGCAAAGAGTTTGATGACCATATAACATATGACCCGATTCTTAAAATAAAAAATATGGGTTCGAAAATCTCCACCCCTTTTATTAAAAAAAAGAAAAACATTATTAAACAGTTTAAGGGCACGCTTCTTTGATTTGTTTATTTTAAGTATAGTTGGTCACAAGATCATTGAGATCATCTATCTATTTATAGATCAATGCTACACAACCTCTCTAACCTCTACACACCACATTTTTTTAAATTTTTTAATATTTTTTATAATTTTTTTTAGTTTATTTTTTTAAAACTAATTCAATTCTTCTATTCATTATTCATATATTAAATATTTAATAAAAAATTAAAAATTAAAAAAAAATACGACGTGTAGAAGTTGTGTGAATAGTACAAAGTTGTATAGATTTTTTTCATATTTATAATAGCCATTGTCTCACAACGTTTCCAAGAGCCCTAAAAACCAATCAAATAAGATAAATTAATGCCTCCAGCCAAAGCATGGAAAAAAAAATGCAGCTGAATTGCCCATAAAAGTTTCCTAATTATATTTAGCATTATTGGTAAGGGATTCAATGTTATTTTATTTTATATTTCAAAATTGAGATCTCACTGTCCACAAACAATATCGATTTTATAATTTTTACATAATATATCTCTCTCTTAATTAAAGAAAATATTAGAAACCATTGATTAAAACAATTATTCTAAAGAAATATTTTGATTGAGAATAAAAACAAATCTTTTAAAAAAATTTAAAATATATTTTTTTTTAAATCAAAACATGTTAGCCTTTCCCTAGTTTGTACGTGCTGTTATTATATTCATGAAGAAAGATTATTTTACTCCACGTTACTGGCAGTGGCAGTGGCAGTGGCAGTGAAAACGTTGCAAACAAAGCCAACCACTGCCTTTCCTTTTTCCACTTTTTACTTTTTGAGTTATTATTAGTTGTTAATTGCTTTTCATCGATGTTATAACCATCATTTATCAATCACTTTCAATTTATTTTATAATTTTAAATTTCACACTTTTTTTTTTCTAATAAATAAATAATTTCATTTCAAATACTCAAAACTACAATAGGTGGAGTTGAGACTCTATAATCACTTCATAAATTTCAAACTAAAGCACTTCTAATGGTTTTGTAAAATTTATTTTTATGTAAAATTTGAAAAAAAAAAACAGATCATGTATTTTCAAATTTATTTCCTATTTTGTTATAATGTTCAGCTACATATAACGTGAACTGTACATAAATGTAAAAATATTTTATTATTTTTTTCTCCTTTCATTTACTTTGTCTCCCACAATAGTTTCTCTCTCTTTATATTTTTTTTCCAACAAACTATTAAATAAAATAATATGAAGAAAAATAGATAAATAGATGTATGATATATTGTAAAAGTCAGTAAGTAAAATAAAAAAAAAAAGATTTTGATTATGTGTTTTAAAAGATATGATACATAAACCATTGAGAGTGAAATCCTATCATTTAAAATATATCACCAAAACTCACTTTTTTCTATTTTACATAATAATTTTTACAATATATCATATATCAGTTTATCTATTTTTTTTTCATATCATTTAAATATTATTTTTTTAATATTTTTATTCATTTCAAATATTTTTTTTAACTATCAATAATATACTCATATATTTTGATATTTGTAATATCTCTTCATATACAATATCATATAATTATATTCTATTTTAAATTAATCCAAATTTATGAGTTAAACCAAAATATAAATTAACTCAAAAAATAAAAATAAGAGATTATATAATGAAAATAAAAAGCATCAAACTGTGATTGATGGAAGACGAACAGACCCCAACTGTGAGGAAGGGAAGACGCACGAAATAAACAGATGGTCTGAAAGGGGCTAAAATGAAATAAAGTGAATTTCATAGTGGAGAAGAAAGTACACAAATGAGAGAGAAATGATTTTAAAATGATATACAATTGCAAACAGTGCAAGCTAAATATAGCGATAATACTGTAGCAAACTAGAAATTACAGAAGAAATACATCATTCATTGGATGGCACTTTTAGACTAATTTGTTCAAATTTTACAGAATTATGGGTTTTACAAAACCTATTGGGAGTGCTCTTAGAGCATTGATATTGGATTAGCTATTTTATTCTTCAAATTTTGAAGAATATGTAACTTTTTCACTTTTAGCTAATTATTTAAAACTTAAAGTCTACATTGGATTAGTCATCACTCTATATAATAATATAATAATAAAATTTTATTATTTATTATTTTTATAATTAATTTTTATTTTATAATTAATTCTATTTTCATAACCTCCTATAATCTCCAACAATCATATTCATTATCATTTTCACAATCCAATAAATAAAATTTCATCACACGATATCAATATTATCAAAATAATTTCATCGATCTTCAATGCAATCAAGCCAATTCTCACAAATATCATCACCAACTAATGCAAAATAAGAGTAATGAATAGGGTGGTAACCAACATATAAAACTATGAACATCACACCCATATTTGTGATCCAAAATAACAAAAAACCACAAAATAATCATGGGCTACAACCCCATTATTAGATTCCTAGGTTGTTTTTACTTTTTGTAACTATTTTTTTTCCCTATTAGAAAATTTCTTCACAATTATGTTCTTAATAAATGCATCTGCTCGAGCAACTTTCTCGGTCTCTATACTGCATCTTCCCAATTAGTTTTTTCTTTTGTTCATCTTCTTAGATTTTCATAGTTTTGACTAATATTTTTTTTTTTTCTGATCTCGCTCAAAGCTGACACAAACACAAACGAGACAAGCAAAGAAACTACCAAGCGAACATGAAATCAAACAAACATTCAGACTAGCGAGACCAAAGAAACTACCCGAGACTAACAAAATCAAACTCAAACATCAACAAAATCAAACCCAAATATCAACAAAATAAAATACAAACAACTTCATCAAAAGTAGAATCAAGGCTGGAGTTTCGAATCAAACCCAAACAACATCAATAAAATCAAACCCAAACAATAAAAATCAAGAGTAAAATCAAAACTAGGGTTTTGAATCTTACCGTGTGCTTGTCGTGGTGGAGAAAAGCTACCGCGGTACCGTGGTGGAGAGTATCGTCGCAGGAGAGAATGGTTGCAGGAGAGAATGGTTACGGAAAAAGAAAAAAAACTAGAAGAACAGAAAGAAGGAAGAGACGCAGGAGAGGGAAGAAGAGAATAAGAGAACGGAGGAAGAGACGCTAGAGAGAAATAGGGAAGAAGAGAAGAAGAAATGCGGGCAGGAGAGAAGAGGGAAGAAGAAAGAGAGAGAAATCGCGGGAGAGAGCCGAAATTAATAAACAATTATTTGGAGGTGAAACAATAATTTTCATCTTTGAAAAAAAATATGAAATTATTGTAGATAATATTTAAGATGAAAAGTATTTGACTAATTCAATGTGAGCCAACTATTGATAAAATTAGTTAAATTTAGAGATGAAATGTTATTTGAAGAAACCAATATAGATGCTCTTAGGTGCTAAACAATAATAATAATAAAAAGAGTACAAAGATTTAGAAAAAGGAGAATTAAGAACTAACAGAGTAGTCCAAATCTCATATTTTCTTGACCTATAAATTGCAATATAATTCAAGCGAACAAAAAAGTAGTTTTTGTTGACAAATCTCATAGAGAATCTTATCCAAGATTTCCATTATAGCTTGAAAATTTGTCGTAGATGAAGTTGCACCAGTTTTAGATCAATTGTTGTGGTTGAAGGTGATTTATGTCTCATACTCCATAAATTTAGATAGGTGAGTATCTCAAATTTGGATTTTAAAGAAAACAGTAAGGTAGGTGGCAATAAAAAGTAGACTCAATCACAATCTCACTTCACAAAGACCAAAGAAATATGAATAATTGTATCGACGCATCGAGCTCATGCGCTACTTTAGGCGGTGCGAATAACAACTCGTCCATTGTTTTGCAACACCATTGCTTGCCCTTTGTAGATCGGCAATCGAGGAGGTAGATCAACCATTCGCTATTCCAAATAAGAAAATAATTATTTGAAACATAAATATTTTTTTGTTGCAAGTTGATAGATAGACTTCTATACCTTTATATTATGGTGCATTATATATACATAAAAATATTAATATTTCCAAATAAGATCTCAACTATTCATTTATTTAATTTATCACAAAATGGTAAAAATAAAAAGAATCATAAAAAATTTAAAACTAATTTTTATAGAACAATCATCATTTTCAACAAGCAGCTGAGTGAAGAGGAGTCAGTGGCGGGTAAGAGGCACAAGTTGATTCATGAGGCAGTTAATATGGAGATTTCATTGATTCAGTGGCTGCTGAGCAGCCCTGCCAATCACCATGAAACTTCTAAGTTGGAATTGCCGAGGGCTTGGGAACCTTCGGACAGTTCGTAAGCTTCACCTTTTGGTGAAAGATAAGGTCCTAGTGGTAGTTTTTCTGTCAGAAACTAAATGTAGGAGGGAAAAGCTTGAGAAAATCCATAATAGAATTGGCTTTGATTGTAGTTTTGTGGTGGATTGTGTTGGTAGAAGTGGGGGGCTAGCAATGTTTTGGAAACAAGAAGTAAATGCTGAGTTGTTTTCCTATTCAAATAGCCACATTTCTCTGATTCTTACTAAGGAGGTTGGCACGCAGAAATGCATGCTGTCTGGTTTCTATGGCAGCCCTTTGGTGGAAAAAAGGAAAGAAAGTTGGCAGTTACTTAGAAGGCTTAAACCTTTGGAACAGATGGCATGGTTGTGCATGGGAGATTTTAATGAAATTCTCACTAATGATGAGAAGTTTGGAGCTGCTAATAGACCATTCTCTCAGATGGAGAGTTTCAGAGAGGCCCTCTATGACTGTGAGTTAACTGATCTGGAGTATAAGGGATCCAAGTATACCTGGAGCAATAAGAGAGAAGGGGGAGAATTCATCATAGAAAGACTAGACAGGGTCTTAGGCAATGGTGATCTGCAAATGTCCTACAGTAACTGTCTTGGCCAAGTCTTACATGTGATGCACTCTGATCACAATCCTTTATTTTATCTCTTGTGAGAGTGAAGATGAGCAGCAAAGAATACCTGTCAAGATTTTCAGATATGAAGCCATTTGGTCCAAGAAGCAAGAGTGCAAAGAGTTAATTAAAAGGGCATGGGGTGCCTCAATCACAGGTTGTAACTCTATGAACTCTCTAAAACTTGGCCTAGCTAGTTGTAGAAGCCAACTGACAAATTGGTCCAAAACCATGAGAGGGGACCATAGGAAGCAATTAAGCCTCAAAAGGGATATGATTCAGGAATTATAGAATATCAATCAATGGGACTTTAATGCGACGATTAAGGGGCTCCAAGCAGAGGTTGATGTTATATTGGAGGATGAGGACTTAAAGTGGAGACAAAGAGCCAAGGAGAAATGGCTGAAGGAAGGGGACTGAAACTCGAAGTATTTCCATAAGTGTGCCTCTCATAGAAGACAACTAAACACAATAAAGAGGATTTCTAATGAAAGGGGTCAGTGTGCTAATAATTAGGAAGACATTTGTAAGCTCTTTCAAGAGTTTTACCAAGATCTATTCTCTTCTTCTTTTCCTAGTAGCTCTGATGAGATTCTGAGGGATTTTGAACCTGTTATTAGTGATGAGATGAACTGGCAGCTTCAAAAGGAATGCACTTATGAAGAGGTGAAAGCTGCTGTATTTGAAATGAACCCTCTAAGCTCTCCTGGGCCAGATGGCTTCTCGGCAGGCTTCTACCAAGAGCATTGGAATGTGGTTGGTCAAGGTGTGGTCTCTACAGTGAAAGGAGTTATTTCTGCTGGTAAAGGTTTTGAAGCTATTAATGAAACATACATTGTCCTTATTCCAAAGAAGAAAAATCCTAGTCTTGTCTCTGAATTTAGACCCATTAGCTTGTGTAATGTAGTCTACAAGATAGTTTCCAAGTACTAGCCAACAGACTTAAATCACTCCTTCCCTATATTATTTCTAATGCTCAAAGTGCCTTTGTTCTAGGTTGTTTGATTTCAGACAATGTTATTGTGGCTTATGAAGCCATGCACTCTATGTAAAACATAATGAGAGGCAAAAAGGAAGGGTACATGGCACTTAAATTAGATATGAGCAAGGCCTATGACAGAGTTGAATGGGGTTTCCTTGAAGCAGTGTTGAAAAGAATGGAGTTTGGGGGACAGTGGATAAACCTGATTATGAAGTGTGTTAGCACAGTGAAATATTCCATTTTGATTCATGGTTCTTTTCAGCAAACTTTATATCCCTCTAGAGGTATAAGGCAAGGAGACCCTATTTTCCCTTACTTTTTCATTCTTTGCTCAGAAGTGTTGGGTCAAATGTTGGATAAGACTGAGAAAAGAGGTTTTATTTCTGGCTTTCCCTTTGCTAGAGGATCTTTACTGGTTAACCACCTCTTTTTTGCAGATGATAGTTTGCTTTTTTGTAAGGCTAATCCTTTGGAGTGGATCAAACTTTTCAAATTACTCAACTCTTATGAAGCTGCTTCAGGTCAAAAACTCAATATTGACAAATCTGCTATTTTCTTTAGCAAGAACACTAGAGTTGATGCAGAACTAGCTATTCTCTCTACTACAAGAATGAAGGAAGCTAAGTCCTTTGAGAAATACTTGGGTCTCCCATCTTATGTGGAAAAACAGAAAATGACAGCTTTTAGACCCATCCTGGACAGTATTCGAAATAGGATGCAAAGTTGGAAAGTAAAATTTCTCTCTAAGGCAGGTAAAGAAGTGTTGTTGAAATCAGTGGTGCAGGCTATCCCAACATATTGCATGAGTATCTTCAAGCTTTCCAGAACAATTTTGATGGCCATCAACAAACTTATGCAGAAATTCTGGTGGGGCAGTAGAGGAGACAGGATCAAAACCCATTGGATTTCTTGGAAATTGCTTCGTAAGTCTAAACTGGAAGGAGGACTTGGCTACAGAGATTTTGAAGATTTTAATGTGGCTCTCCTAGCTAAAGAGGGCTAGAGAATTTTGCAACAACCTCATTCACTTGCTGTCGGGGTACTTAAAGCTAAGTATTTTTTTTAAATCCAACTTCCTTCAAGCAAAGGTGGGTAGCAATGCTTCTTATCTCTGGAGAAGTTTCATGATAGCAAATACAGTTTTGCAAGAAGGCTTATTATGGAGAATTGGCAATAGAGAATCTGTGAACATATGGTCTCATAAGTGGATCCCTTGTCCATCCACTTTTAAAATTCAATCTCCTATGCAAGTTCAATATGTTGGGTGGAAGGTTAGCTCCCTCATTGATAAGCCTACTTGTTCTTGGAACCAGGTTCTGTTGAGGGAAATGGTGAATACTGAAGAAGGTGATGTTATTAGTAGAATTCCTATAAGTGTTAGTAATGCTCCAGATAAATTGGTGTGTAGATGTTCTAGCGATGATAAGTTCTCTGTAAAGAGTGCTTATCACCTGCTTCGTGTTATGGAGGCAATTGCATATGGGGAGTCCTCGAAGAGATTACTAAGGAAAGACTTATGGGCTATGATATGGAAGCTAAATACTACTAATGCTGTCAAAATGATGATATGGAGAGCATGCCACGAGTCATTACCCACCAACCAGATTTTGTTTAAAAGAAAGATTGTTGAATCTCCTTTGTGCCCTGTGTGTAGAATGGAACCTGAGTCAGCTTCTCATATTTTATGGCGTTGCAAATCAACTCAAGATGTGTGGAGATTTAGCTTCAAAAGACTGCAGAAGGTGGTAGTGTTGGATTCATCCTTTAAGGATTTGGTGAGTTTTTTTATTTACTGCTCTAGATGAAGATGAAATGGCTATATTTGCTATAATTGTTTACCAGTTATGGAAAAGAAGGAACGCTGTTGTATTTGAAGGCAAGTTCTTGGATCTAAATGTTTTATTGCAAATGGCTATTCAGCAGAACATGGATTTCAAGGCTGCTATCAGAAAATTGATCAGGGCAGAGTGGTTGAAAGTCAGATTGTTTCCCAGTGGAGGGCTCCCCCTCTTCATGTCTTTAAAGTCAATTGTGATGCATCAGTTGATAAAGTCAACTGCAGAGTTGGGGTAGGGGTCATTGTACGTGACTGGACTGGGAAAGTTATAGGCTCACTTCGATCTCAACGTGATCTTTTCCCTGATGCATATCTAGCTGAGGCTTTTGCTACTCTTAAAGCTGTTATTCTTGGTAAACAGTTGGGTTTGCAAAGCATTATTCTGGAGGGTGATGCCCAAAAGGTGGTGAATGATATTAAAGGGGCAGTAGATCATTGGACTCCTACTGGTTTGATGATTTCTGATATTAGATTGTTGCTGCAACACTTCCAACATTGGTCTGTTTCTTTTATTCCTAGGAAATGTAATGGGCTGGCACATTGTCTTGCAAATGATGCATTAAAACTCTATGAGAATAGCATTATTTTGGAGGGTGTTCCTCCTTGTATCCGTTCTATGTTGCATACTATATGAATAAATGAAATTATTCATTTCAAAAAAAAAAAAAATCATCATTTTCATCTATCAACTTTCCAAATTCTAATATAAATACATTTAATTTTTTTTGTCGAGACAACTTTATATTATAACTTTCAACTTTTACAAAATTTAATATAAAGTAAATTTAAAAAAAAAGTATTAAAACTCCTAAAAGAAATCAAGAAAAATTTTAGGTTAGCAGCTCAAAGCCTCAAAGCACAGAATTGTCGCAAAAGGAAAATGTTGACTGACAGCTCTAGCTCTGCACGTGCGAATCGTGTCTATCCAAACGGGTGCGGACTGGCACTAACTTTGTGCGTGACAATGGAAAGTTTTTTATTTTTTATTTTTGTTGAAGTTATGGAAAGTATTTTTTTTTTTATATACATATGTTTTTTATGCTGATTAATGTGATAATCGTAATCTGCCATTATAATTTATATTTTTTTTAAAAAAAATATTGAGGGTAGGAATATACGTACTGCACGTGTAACGTTATGGTCGTCGGAAATAGTATACTGTACACACCGTTGTCCACCCACACTCTCTCTCTCTGATTCTCAGTTCCTCTCTCCCCGTGTCTCGGACTCTCTCTGAAGGCACAGCAGCAAATCGCAGCAGTAATCTCAGTTGAACAAAATTCTCGGCATTCTTAAGTAGGACGATGTGAAGCAGATCCACATCTCCATCCGAAGAAGCTCTTCGGTCTCTCTCTCTCTCTCGATCTCTCCGAAACCTTACAAAACATAAAAACATTGTAAGAAATGTCGGAAATTAAAACTAAAAATGAAAAAATTATTTCGTCCATTTCCTTTTACGGTGTTAGCTTTGTTACTTTTTCCATTTCCGGTTATTTTTTGTTTTTTTTGGACCACATTTTTTACTCTTTTTTTAATGTATTTTTATCTTTCGGTTAAGATTTTTTGATCGAGGATCAAAGGACTGCTCGTCGTGAGTGGATCATGGCCGCTGTTGAGAATGCTGGGGTGGCGTTGGGGCTGAGCGTGGGCTCCTCGAGCCGAAGCTTCGATTCTCCACAAGAATCAGGTGGTGCAGCTTCGGCACCTTCGCCATCATTCAATGGTCACGATCAGACCAACCACAGCCACGTTCGACACCTTAGCGACTCCCACAGCTCACACAACAACAGCGACGGCCCGATTCTGATGCCCCATCACGATCAGCCGCTCTACATTACGGCCCCGGCGCACGTTAACGGAGGCCACATGCCCCAGCAGAGCTTCGATGTGAAGATCGGGGCCCCCCGATCCAACGGCGGGGATTTGGAGAGGAATGGGGACGCTATGGCCGGCGGCGGAGAGAGCCTCAACCGGGACATGAGGGAGTTGCAGGAGCTGTTCTCGAAGCTGAACCCCATGGCCAAGGAGTTTGTGCCTCTATCGCTGGTGGGTTTGAATGGTGGGTTCTACGCTAATAACTTGGAAATGCAAGGCAACAACAGGAATGGATTTGTTAACGGCAACGCCGGCCGACGGGTATGTGTATGTATCATTTCCCTTTATTTTTCTTCTCGACCCTTCGTTTGGTGCCCGAGAAAAAGAAGGAAAAAGAACATAAAAATGATAGCTTTCAGGTTTCTAGCAGTATTTTGGCTTTTGAAGCATGATAATTTTGTGCTAGGGCCGAGTTCATTGGAGGGTGTTGTTTTCACAGGTTCAAAGGCTAATAGGGTTTAGGATTCTGGGTTTTAGGATTTAAATGTTTCTTGGTGGATGTTTGTCTCAGAGGAAAAATTATAATCAAGGGAAACGGAGGCTGAACACCAGGACAAGTTTGGCTCAGCGAGAGGAGTCCATTCGGAGGACTGTGTATGTGTCTGACATTGATCAACAGGTATGACATAATAGGCGTTCGGGGCTGTCAATTCTTATCTGTAGTTCATGGTTTATGTCTGTGTCAAGTGTCTGTCAGTGAGTAGAACATTTATGTTTTGGGTTTTTGGGACATAGGTCACTGAAGAACAGCTTGCAGCTCTGTTTGTCAACTGTGGACAGGTAATGGAACTTTCTCTACTTGCGGTTTTAGCATATGGTGGCTGAGATTTTGGTCTTTGAACAAGTGCTTTTTATGTGTGAAGGTTGTTGACTGTCGTATATGTGGTGACCCCAATTCTGTTCTTCGTTTTGCCTTTGTTGAGTTTACTGATGAAGGTAATGTGAAGTTATATGATGCAAGGTTATAAAAAAAAGTTACATGGTGCGCAGTTATAGAGTTTTTGGGGGTGGTGAAGATATATGATGGTTAGTTGATCAGTAGTTCTGTTTTTTTATGCAGAAGGTGCAATGGCTGCTTTAAATCTGTCAGGGACAATGCTTGGATTCTACCCTGTGAGAGTGCTGCCTTCTAAAACAGCTATTGCACCAGTTAACCCGACTTTTTTGCCTAGGGTGAGGGAGCCCTATTATCAACATTTCATTTTTCATCATCCACAATTGCTTGATTATGTATTGATTTGACTAGTTATTTTGATTCCAGACTGAAGATGAACGTGAGATGTGTGCAAGAACTATATATTGTACAAATATTGACAAAAAGGTGGTCTTTTTTAGTATTTTATTGTTAAATATTGTCCATGGTGAGGCCTGCAAAAGCCTTATTAGATAATTCTCTGGCATGTTTTGAACAGGTTTCTCAAGCTGATGTTAAACTCTTTTTTGAATCAGTATGCGGAGAGGTTTGTGATCATCCCTAACATAACTGAAACTTCTATTTCTTCTTGATCTTATGATGATCATTTGTAAGGAATGCACTAGTGAGGATAACATTTATTTCTTTAATTATTTTTTTATGCAGGTTTATCGCTTGAGGCTACTAGGGGACTATAACCATTCCACTCGCATTGCTTTTGTTGAGTTTGTTATGGTAATTACTTATTTTTCTTGATTAGTGCATGCTGAAACTTCTTGCTTTCCATATGTATTTTTGTCTATAAAAGGGTCAAAACTTGTAAAGCTAGGGGGCTTAAACATGTATTTGAAAATGAATGGTGGGTTTTCAAATGACCAGCGCTTCAAAAGAAAATTCTAGTGACTTAGCTTTAGTTCTAGATCTATAGTATGGCCCAAATGCTGTAAATGGTTTGCAAGAATCTCTTCTATGGACAGTAAGGGTTTTGGTGTTGAGTTACCTGTCAAGTTGCAGCCTGGTGGTCAAAGAACAAGCTTGGGATAGTTGTAGACTCAGACATCCTGTGTGCAATTCTGCATTAGGAGGTCCCCTGGATTACCTGATACATGATTGTGACCAATAGGCTTGTGTATCAGGGGCTTACTCCCTATGGGTGGGTTCGATGGTCCCTTTCTTCATGAGGTTACATGTCATTAAAAAAGGGTTATGTATTGAGTTATTGGATGAGCCTTCATGATTACTCTCAATAGCATAGTTTGCTATCCTCTTTAACCATTGAGCCCCTTGAATTAATCTTGATTGTGTTAAGATTGGAATGAGATGGTTTAAACTATGTTCATGGGTCGTTTTTGTTTGTTCTGTAAACATTATGTTGATTTTGAGTTATTATCATGAAACCTCTTCTTTTATTGTAGCTGCCAATAATAATGTTTATCAACAGTGTCTTATTAAGTAAAATCAAGGTTATGTAGAAATTGGTGATATTTTTGGTTATATCCCATCTAGTGGTGGATCCAGAAATTCATTTTAGGGGGAGGTGGTGAACTAGTGTTATAATAAAAAAATATTTTTAGATATTTGTTTCACAATATATATTGTACTATATACACAATACAAAAGGGCATTATAAACATAAGTAACAATACAAAAATATTTTTATTGTTATATATCAATTTAGGAATATATGGTGTGCGTTTATGGAAATAAATGATCACAAATTACAAGCAAGGGTTCTTAGATCCCTCTTTAACAAAAAGGAAACAATGGGGACACTCTTAATATGTTCAGTGCACCCAGGACTTTTTTGTCCTTTTTATAAAAAAGAAAAATGAAGAAGAATCATGCATACAAAATGGAACAAGGGGAAAAGATTTTGCCTTCCCCCTTCCCCCCCAACATTTGCCTCTGATTCTATCAATGTGTTAATAGGTGGTCTGTACTGGTTATTTTTGCCATACGATTAAGGGTCATGCTCTCTTGGACCTCATCGTGATTTTATCAACAATCATTTAACTTAAAGGATACCCCTTGGCCCTCTAGGTTGTAAATTTGTAATTGTGATGATCTTATGCTAAATTTTTAATACTTGAAGAATTGGTAGATTGTTCTCCTAGAGTTTGAACAATGGGGATACCTCTTTTATTCAATTGAGTGTCCCCCCTTCAGCAGATTTTCATTGTATTGTGTTAAATTATGCTTCTTCAATATAATTTTCTATTTTTTGCTGGTTTGATTTATAAGGTTTTGGCTTCCCTTGTTTTGAGGAAAAATTTCATTCTAGTTGGTCTGAAGATTCTGAAGGATGGTGTGAGAGTGTATTCATAGTTCTTTTTGCACCCATATTTATTCTTGCCAAAAATGATTGTTTATATGGCTGTCAAGAGATAAATAGTAAATAAGTATCATAATTACTATAAAATGTCACGTTGGTTCAACACATCTAAGTGGGATAAAGGTGTGGATTTGATTAGACCAAGAAGTCATGCTTCGTGGGTCATAAAAATGAGAAGTGTTTTTTTAGCCAACTATAGTGGTGAAGAAATTCGGAGCAAGAATAGTCAGTTTGATTAAATTGGTGGACTGACAAGAAAAATAATTGGTGCTCTGAGTCCAGAAATAAGGTAGGCAGAGGGTAAAATGTGATGGTCTGTGCAATATTGAAGAATCTTGATCAAAGAAGAAAAAAAATCTTGACCCATTCCTTGATATGCAAACAATATAGATTTGGCCTACATCTTCATTGAGTTTCATATATGAGTTGACACAATATGAGCCATTTTGGCTAACATAAGTTCAGCAGCTTTCACATTCTGTGCCTTGCTTATCTGCTCACTTTGTTTCCCAACAAAATACTGCTAATGTCAGGATGGATCCCTATTGTGGTACACTCGTCCAATGCCATTTTTTAAATTACATCAATACTACATTAACCAAATGTTAAATTACATCAATACTACATTAACCAAATGAACACACTATTTTTTCACTTAACTTGAACGTTCTTATTCACTGCATTATTTTATTAACCTTTCTTAACCTGAATTATTAAATGTCTTCCTGATATATACATGGCAAACATGATCTATTGCACTGACATTTTGGAGCCCTATTTAAAAAGACCAAATGCCTTAAGAGAGTTGCCATGGGAGAGCAGATAATGGGTTTCAGGTTGGGCTTTTTTACTCTATATAATTTCTGTTGATGGGTTCATAGACTATATAATCGTAAAGAGAGGTACAGCTTTGTAGTGTATTATTTGGGCCCAAGGTTGCTTTATAATGCCCTATTGGTTACAGTCTATGAATTATGCCATCCACAATTTGGTGAAAACATTTTTTTTTTTTTCAAAAGATACCTTCTATTTTATGAAATTTTACTTTTAGATTAATTAAAAGCTTTGTTTGAAACTTTAGAGAGATGTTTGCAAGACTTTTCCCCATTCCTTTTTGTTCAAATGTCTGATGTTCATAGCACTACGTCTGTTCTTTGTTAGAGGGATGTGATACTTGAGAGTTATTTAGCTTTGTAAAGAACAATTGAAGATTTCAGATTATTACCAAATCCCCGGAAGTGTTATATAACCTTGTGCTATTGTTGGATTTATGAGAATTTTGATCAAATTATAACTGGTGATCAATTCATTAGATTTGGAAATTAGTGTTTATTTTTAGAAGTTCCATTACTACCTACAAGGCAGCTCTGTGCTGAGCATGCTGACATGATACTTGGTCTCAAGAGACCTGTTAGTAGTTGGTTTTATCTTAGCACTGGTGCTTTCTGGATGAATGGAAGTCAAAGGGTTGCTTATGCAACGCTTATTCATAGTCTGGTTCAATCAAAAGCCCATAGTGAATTAAATTATGCCTGTTAATTCAGTATTATAGGCTTCCTTTAATTTATTAGATCATTTACTACTTCAATTACGTCCTGCCTATAAATCGAGAGTTGATATTTTTGTTGTGCAACAAACTTTCTGGCACTTCTTGAAGTGGTTCAGTCCCATTTGGGGGTGGAGTTATATTTAATAAGTTAACTTCCACGTCTGGTCCCTCTTAAAGTGGGTCTTGGAGTTATTTACCAATAAAACTAGGTTTAACAGTTCTGGTGGAAAAATATAGTCACATGTTTGCATTGATATGTACACATGCATGTCTTAGGCAGACTAGATTATGTTATGATTTGCGGTTGATGAGAATAAAGTGGTTAGGATCACATTGTAAGGTCATGTTGTTTGGTGGTTTTGTGATTGGCTGCCCTCTATCACTGATGATCATAAAATTGATTATTTTAAGTGGGGTTTACGTGGTTTGACTTGAAAGCTATGAGAAGTACTACAGCCACAAAAGGATTACATAAAAGTATTTCTAAAGACTGACATGACTTATATGATATGTTAGATTTAATTTACAATAAAAGTAGCTTTACAATTTAATGTGCCACATCATGTCATGTCGGGTTTTGTTTTGTATGATTTCTTTGTAGGTAAAGTATTTCTCGAAAGCTATATTGGTGGCTTTATTGAATGTCAATATAAACATAAGATATTTTTCTACTTGCAGGCTGAAAGTGCAATTGCCGCTCTAAACTGTAGTGGTGTGGTTCTGGGTTCCCTGCCGATAAGGTCTTGCTTGCTCTTTCATTTCCCCAACCATATTTTTTTAGTTTTAATTTGAAATATTTTGTATAATAATTTTTGGTGTTGTGTACAATCAGGGTAAGCCCATCAAAGACGCCCGTCCGTCCTCGTGCTCCTCGTCTTCCCATACATTAAACACCTCCGGCTCTCCCAACTGATTCACTGTTCTGGTTTATATATATATATATATATATTCAAATACACACACACACATCCCATGTAAAGATGTTTTCCATCTCTGGTCTGTCTATTCCTCTGCTTCGATGGTGTGCCATCTTTTGTTATCATAGGGTTCATGCTTTTGTCTATCCTAGCATATGTAGAGTTGGACAGGACCTCGGAGGCCTTGGAAGATTTTATATATACTGCTCATTACTATGGATTGGGATACTCCCTAGATTAAACACTACACATAATTTTCCGACTCGCAAACATCTTACTTAATGGTGTCTTTCTGACACCATTTGAAAAGAAAAACAAGTCTTTTGTGACACTAATAAAGTGGTCCTTTTGTTCTGCAAAGTTGCAGTTTCTCCTAGAGAGGTGTTTCAAAGATAGCATGACAATCATATGGCTGCCTTGCTGTGCACACGTGCACACATAGAGCTAGGCCCGTGCCGTGGGCACGCACATGCACATTTTACCTACCAAGTTTTATGCTGCTTAAACACAAGGATTGAATACGTCTATTGACGGTATCATCCGCAACCTGTTTATTATAATATATAAAGCAGAATACTGACTAATTTACTAGCTGCGAATTGTCTTCGTGTCATATTTACTTGCCGGATTTTGAGAACTTTGGATTTTATGTGACCACTTTGTGTTATTATTACTGCATATAACGAAAATAAACAGAACATACTTTCAAATAATACATCCATATCATATCAGACCATCAAAAGGAATGAGCTGACATTAGTTCTAATTTGAAATAGTAGCCTCTTCGCAAAATCTGCTGCATTCATGTAGCTATGTGACATAGGAGCTTATTGGCATTCATGTCAGCGTGTAAGAAAGGCTTAAAGGTGTAGCAGGCATCTCAATGATCTCCCATCGACGAGCAGCTGGAATGCATCGTTTATCTTCTCAAATGGAAGCTCACGCGTGATAAACTCATCCAAATTCACCACCTGAAATTAACCCAAACATGAGAGACTGACATGTTTGGAATTACTGGGAAAAATATCATATGCCAGAGACTTCAGCAGAAGTGTTAAAGTTACCGACCCCCTTCATGCATTGTTGAGCAAAATGAGGCAGTTGGGTCTTCCCTTTGAAGCCTCCAAAGACCGATGCGATTATACTGCGACCAGCAAACAACTCCATTGGATGTAGAGGAAGCATTCTTGGGGTTGGATGGATTCCCAACACTACTGTCAATCCCCAGCCCTGCTCATTAACAACAGCCCAACAGCAAAAGACAGACAAATTCAAAAACGCAGAATTTTTGTTGCTGTTGAATGAAACAAGAAGAAATATTACAAACCTCATGAGAAGACAAGAAAGCCTCCCGTATAACATCCAAATTTCCTGCACACTCAAAGCTGTAGTCCACGCCTCCTCCTGCCATTTCCCTGATAATCTGCCACAACAAAGTAGTGTCATGAATATATATTATGTATATGAAAAATTTCTGTGATGATGGTGATTAATCACAAACCTCATGCACTGGCTTCTCCTGATCCCTTGGATTTATGGTGTCGGTGATTCCCATTGCTCGGCCTACACATCAGAAAAAGTCAGCACTGATCATTCCCTGTACATATGATTGCTCTTCCAACGAAGCATAAACAAACATATACAGAGCACGTTGCCTCCAGAATGCAACAGAGAGAGAGAGCCAAGAAGGCAAGAAATAATTAAGCATGAGACTACCTTTGATGAATTTGTTGGGGTTGACATCAACACCAATTATCTTAGATGCTCCTCGTGATCGTGCCCCTTCTGCAACCTACACGTACCATATTTTTAATTGCATATTAGTTTATTACTCGATCTGGTAATAGAAATGTGTCTAAAAAAATCAATTAACTTACTGCAAGTCCCACTGCGCCCAAGCCAAAGACTGCCACACTTGATCCTGCCTTTACATCGGCTGTATTCCATGCAGCTCCAACTCCTTGATCAGGTTCCACGCATTTCACGTGTCCAAACAGAGCAACAGTCAGGGATATCAACACCTGATTTGGCATCATGCACTACTTTCCAAAAAGCATGAAAGTTGGGGAAAGCAATTGGTGCTGGACTTTTGACTTGGATTATTAATAATCAAGGCCCTTGTTTGAACTTTGAATTGCATGTGACATGCCATCAGCTTATTACTATTTTAATATTAATGTGTATATGTATATTAATTATTTGACGTATTTTTTGTCACTTCATATCCCAAAAGTCCATATAATTTAAAATTCGTTATTTTCCTCAAAGTCGGCATTATTATTATTTTAAGAGTCATAGGCAATATTGCAGTAAAGTAGTCGAGCATCATGGGTACTATTTTTGCAGTAAAACTTTCACCCTCGAATCAATAGGTATTTTTTACATTTTTCTTCATAAAATCAACAATACTATCGTCTAGCTAGTAGCTATGGTGGATGAAAAGTATGTTTATTTTTATTATTATTATTATTTTTTAAATTTTTTTATTTTATTTTTATTTTTATCCCCTACTTCGAAATATTAGTGGTCGGGGGCCAGCATCTTACCGGTAGAAACGCCGCAGCTGAGCAAGGTCATCTTCTTAAGGGGAGCCGCTGGGTCAACCTTGACGACGCATGCGGACTCGAGCACCGTGTACTCGCTGAAAGTGGAGGTGTTGAGGAAATGGAATATGGGTTTCCCGTCTTTAAGCGTCGAAAACCTGCTCTTTCCGTCGCTCACCATCACGGTCTTGAAAGGGTTCACCCCAGATCTCTCGCACATATTCGTTTTCTCGCGCTTGCAGTAGATGCAGTCTCCACACTCTCCGTTGAATATAGGAACGACATGGTCCCCTTCTTTCATGTCTCTAACGCCTTCACCCACGCTCTCAACAATTCTGCATGCAAGCGCCGGCCAGGCTTTGTCAATAAAGCTCATTTCTCCAATTTCTAATCCATAACAATAATATAAATGTAGCAACTAGCATATATATGTATACATATATATATATATATATATATATATATATTTCAGTTACCCGGAAGCTTCATGGCCCAGAATACGAGGGTATGCTCGCTGAGCTTCATTCTTCATAATACAGAGTGAGATGGATAATCACTCATCAGAGAAATCTCATAAACAGGTCAAATTTATGAACAAAAAGATGTTTTTGTGATTCACGTTTGGGATATATATACATACCTCGCCTTGCCAAGCGCTGAGATCGGTATGACAGATTGAAGTGAAGAGGATCTTGATTCGAACCTCCATTTTTTGAGGAGGATCTACTCGTACTTGTTCCACCACAAAAGGCTCTCCCGGGCCATAAACAACAGCAGCTTCACCACCCACGCACGCACGGAAAATGCAAAATCAACGTTCATGTGTTGCAGATCATAATTTATAAGATAAACATGAATGATGGTGGTGTATGCGTGAGAAAGTGTGTACAGCTAGGCGGTATTCAAGACTCTTACCCCTGCAAGTTATGACCTTTCTGGCTGTCTCACTTGAATTGAACCAAGTGTTCGTAGGCTTTCCTTCGGAGTTTTCCATTTTTCCTGTGTTCAATGGTCGGATGATTCAAACCAGTATTTGGAAATTTAAGGCTGAACACCTTTTTTGTGACTACGGTTCTTATTTCTGACTTATATCTATATATGTATATATAGTTCTCATTAATTTGATCGTGTACCGACAGTACCCCAATTCTTGTCTCCCTCTTTAATACCAATAAATATCACAAAAGATCACGACGACGCCAGTTGTGCTTGTGCTTCATAGGTGTAATAAGTCTGCTTGGACCCCATTTTGTATGTTTTTTACTATCGAACCGGTATAGATCGATTTCGATATCGGATCTATTCATTATCAAAATTTTTTTAGTATCGATTCAATCCAATCCCATTTTATGGATTATCTATATTAATAATAATGTGATATTTACATATATTAAACTATTAGTCTATTTATATTATATTATAAGTATATTATTTTATAATAATTAACATATACTAGTATATTATTGAATTTAGTTATTGTCTATATAAGTTCTAAACTTTTTATATGAATATATATGATCAAATGTTTAAAAATCAGTTTACAAAAAAAAAAAAATATATATATATATATTATAATTTATTATGCCAAAAATATATTTATTATTGATATAATATATATCAAATGTAAGTTTATATTAATATTTGTGTTTAAAATTAAAATTTTATGTTATATTAATTTTATATTATAAGATTAAATTTATATGTTATATTAAAAATTATAAGATTAATTTTATGTTATATTACATGTTATATTCATTTTATTTTATAAGATTAATAGACTTGAATAATAAAATTAGAATTTCATGTTATATTAATTAACAATTTAGCATATAATATATAAAATATAATATAATATAATATAAAAAATTATAAATATATATATTATTTTGGTTCGATTTAAACTAGTATTGTATTATTTTAAGATCGATTTTGATTCTTAAAAATCAATATCACACTGAACTACTACCGATCCAGTTTAACTGATTTCTTTTCTTTTTTTTTTTTTTGACGCTCCTAGTGCTTCTGAACTACAGTAGGACGGTCCACGTCCATGGGCCACGCTGCTTTTTAGTAATTTATCCTCCTAATAAATATACTCCATCACGATCAAGATATCTACGAGTCTCTCTATTTCAGCTAAACCCCGTTAACATTTGGTGTAGGATTTAATGATAAAAAAGGAAAAAAAAAAAGAAAAAAAATCTCTGATACCTTTACAGAGAGAGCATCACAAACGCATCATTATTGTGACTTTTTTTCTATAAACCATTTAATCTATATGTCGTATTGTATCCAAAGTTAACAATAATATACACATAGTAGTGCCAAAATGTACAGAAATGCCAACGAATTAGCTGCAGATCATCACGCTCTCCTTATAATTTTGTCACAAGATCAAAGCAATATAGTCCCAGGCTGTTGCTCCCTTCGATCTCCATTCATGAATCCCTCCCTACTCACTGTTTTCTATAATTATAGAAAGATCTTGTCATATGAAAGATGGCACATGCCAGCAAAATGAAATATACGTAAAAAATAGGGCAGTTGATAAAATTGACTTTGAATATTTCTAGGTGGTACAGGGTTATTACCTATTTATTACTTATTTATTATTTATAATATATTTATTATTTTATTATTTTTTAAATATTTTTAATCATTAAAAAAAATTAAAAAAATATATAATTTTATTAATAGTCACTTTCTTAACTATTAAGTAAGATAAAAAATTAAAAAAATTAAATAAAAATATAAGAAATAAATAATAGAAGGATAAAATATTCCTATCATTTTTCATATTTGTATTATCTTTTCGATATCTGGTCCTATAATTTAGGTGACGGAAACAAATGGTGTTAAATGACGTCCCCGTTCTAGGCTCATGCTTAAAGGTTTGAAAAGTCTCAAGTCAATGTCAGTCTGTCAGACTTCCCTTTAAGGGGAAAGAGCTAGGAAGGAAGGCCATTAATCAATTTCAACGGATACTATTCGATCGTAATGATGCTATTACGACAATATTCCATCAAATCCGCGTGCAAACAAGTGGCCACATGGGCCATGGCATGGCAGAGTTAAGCCAACTCTCTCTCTCTATATATATATATATATGTGTGTGTGTGTGTGAAGTCAAGGCTGAAAATAGAATACAACATATTTATTGACCACAATGTCTCTTGATCTCATGCGGGCCAGAATTTATTCACACCCCCTGAATTTCTAGAGAATCCTAAGACCACGGTATAAACAAGGAAATTGATCATAGCTTGGGGTAAAAGAAGAGAAACGAGAAAAAAAAAATCTTGTATTTGAATGTGTCAGTCATCTGAAATTTGAGTTGACTGAAAAATCTCAACATGCATACTATCAATTAAGTTTGTTTCTTTACCCAACAAACTAAAAAAAGAGAAAAGAAAAAAAAAAAACACAGCAACGCACACATACATGTATACGTATGTATGTAGTAATGGAGAAATTGTGATTAACAATCATATATATATATCAGATTAATGTGAACCCTAAATTAAAAGTGTAGATAATTTGATGTTGAACGTGATATTTGCAGAGTTAAGATGATGATTCAAAGTTTCAAACTCTTCATTTCACGACCTCTTTTACCACTTTTAATTAAAACTCTCAGATGGGCCAAAACAGTACTAGGACTGGTCCGGCATGCATATTCAACTGTATACGAAACCAATAGAAGAACTTAAGCACAAACAAATACGAAACACGGAAACAGGGATCCTCCATGCCTAGCTGCTTGCTGGCACACTTTATTGGTCCACAACTGCAGGTACAAGTTTATTATATCTTTTTAAGGGGTTTACTTTCATTTTCTTTCTGTTTTCCGAACGGCCGCCTTCTGTGACCAGCCATTAAATAAAAAATGATAAGCTGACAACATATTCGTAATTTTTATTGAACAGGTAGGTTTCATGTCTTCTAAAATCTGCAAGATTGGGATGTTTGAGTTTGACTGACCGGCGTTAGTGGAGACTTGCAAGTTAATGCGAATTGAAATCCGATGGGAGACCACTCTGTGCGAAGGTTTCATGTTCAGGAAGTAATTGAAGAGTCAAGTTGACAATTTGATCCATGACTACTGGCGTTGGAGACTCGGGAGTTTTCATGTGAACTTATTTACGATGTGAGACAAGTCGAGTTTCATCTTCCTTAAGTAATTCAAGTGTCAACTTGTCAATTCGATCCACTCACAAAATTAGTCAAGCCGGCCATCCAAAGACGCAATGAGAGAGAAAAATAAAATAAAAATTGATTAATTCTAGTTCTAGGTTTTTTTTTTTTTGATAAATCTCTTCTTTCATTGATACCATTTCATGTTATATGGATTGAGACATTATTTTGGAGTTTCCTCCGATACAGTCAGATACATATAATGCATCTTTCCTAAACCATTAGCTATAGAATTACCCTTTCAGTGAACATGGCAAATTGTGCATGCTTCAGAGTTGCTCATTTTCTCTTGAGTATAAAAAATAAGCATCCCAAGATAACTCCCTTTCTGCTTGTTCAACTTGAGATCATTAATAATTGTTTTTGAGTCTCCTTCTAGGATCACCTTTCTCATACCCAATTCAAGGCCAAAGTTGATTTTTGTGTAGGCTGCAATTGCCTCTGCTAATAGAGGGTCATGTATTGATGCTTGTTTTTTCCTCAAGGTTGCTAAAATGTTTCATTCTTCATCTCTCACAATAACACCTATTCCTATTATACATTGTCTTTTATCAACTGCTACATCCCAGTTGATTTTGCAAAAGCCTTGAGGAGGATTTTCCCAGGTTACTGACCTTCTATTGTTTGCTGCATTGTTCTCCTCTTGTCTCGATTGTACAGAATTTATATTCAACCTCATCTGATTTACTCTGTGCAGCACTATTTTAGGATCTATGACAATATTCTTGAACACAAACTCATTCATTCTCCACCATAGACTCCAAAGTGTTAATGACAGTTCCTTCATTTCTTCCATGTCGAGCTTGTTGAACATATATTGCACCAGCTCCTTTACATTCTTATAGCAGCATATACTCTTCTGAATTTTCCTGGAACATTGGCTCAAGATGTCATTGGTTGATACACATTTCTAGAGGATAAGTTCAATAGTTTCTGGCTCCTTGAGACACATAGGGCAATGGGGGTCATTTAGGATCTTCCTTTTGTGCAAATTGACTTTGGTGGGCAGAATATTTCTGCATGCTCTACAAAGAAAATTCTTTGCTGCTGGAGGTATGTCGAGTTTTCATATTTTGGTCCAGCCTTCTTTGTATTCATTGTTGAAGGAATTTTGTCCTTTAATTTTGTCCTGCATCTCCCCTAGTAAATGGTATGCACTCCTTAGTGTGAAGTTCCTATCTGCATTACTTCTCCATATCAGTTTATCTTGCTGATTGCTTTGACTGATTGGAATTTGTCTGATAAGCTCTTCTTCTTCTTTGTTGAAAACTGCTTGAATTAAATAAATGTTCAATTCCTTGGTTTCTGGCTGAATGAGTATCTCCACTTTGGCCTCAGTCCCCAATATGTTTCTACCATTTTGGGGTTTGTAAGATGAAGGTTGATGCAACCATGAGTCATACCAGATTCTTACTGATTTTCCATTGCCTATTCTCTAGCTAATTCCCTCTTTAAGTAAATCTCTAGCAACTAGTATACTCCTCCATATGAATGAAGGATTGCTTTCCATTTTAGCAGATAAAAAATCAAATCTAGGGAAATATTTAAGTTGTAAAACTCGAGAAGCAAGAGAATTTGGATATGTGAGAATCCTCCAGCCTTGCTTTGCTAACAAAGCAATATTAAAATTTTCAAACTCTTTGAAACCAAGCCCTCCTTTATCTTTGGATTTCCCCATTTGATCCCACCTTAACCAATTCAATTTCCTTTCTTGGTTTGCTTGACCCCACCAATATCCCCTCATCATCTTGTTCGTTTGTTTCAACAAAGTTTTAGGAAGTTTAAAAACTCCCATCGCATAAGAGGGAATGACTTGAATAACAACTTTCAACATGACCTTTCTTCCTGCTTGTGATATAAATTTTTGTTTCAAGTTTCCCATTTTTGCACTGATTTTGTCAAGAATTGCTTTGAACTCTTTATTCCTTGATCTGCTTATCAATGCTAGAAGCCCAAAGTATTTCTCATAAGAATTTGTTGTTCTGACCCCTGCTATGCTAGTGATGTTGTCCCTCATTGATGATTGACCTTTTTACTGAAAAATATAGCAGACTTGTCTTTGTTTAATTTCTGACCTGTTGCTGCCTCGTATTGACCTATAAGCTCCATCATTCTCCTCCATTCCAGATTTGTAGCTTGACAGAAAATTAAGCAATTATCTGCAAAGAACATATGATTGATATGTATTTTCCTTTTGCCTATTGGGAGGCTATTTAGCAGCTTTGTTCTTTCAGCTTTATTGAGCATTTGAGTTAGTGCCTTTGAACATATGATGAATAGATAGGGTGATAGAAGATCACCCTGTCTAATACCTCTAGATGGTATGAAATCTGGTTGTGGGATTCCATTGATTAACAATGAGTATGACACTGTCGATACACATTTGATGATCAGATCAATCCATCTTCTGTTGAACCCCATGTTTTCCATTGTAATTTTGATAAAAGACCACTCAAATTTGTCATATACTTTACTCATATCCATCTTTAGAGCCATATAACCTTTAGACCCTTTCATTCTACACTTCATTGAATGCAATGCTTCAAATGCTACAATTACATTATTTGCTATATAAGTTTTCATTATACAAATGCACTATGATTTGGTGAAATGATGCTTGGTAGTATTTTCTTCATTCTGTTAGCAAGAACCTTTGCCATCACCTTATACATCACATTGCACATGCAAGCTTATTGGTCTGAATTCAGAAACTGTTGAGGGATTTCTTACCTTTGGGATTAAGACTATGTGAGTTTCATTGATGGAACTGTCCCAGCTGTTGATATTGAGAGCTTTTATAACTGTTGCACACAAATCTTTACCTAGAGTTTCCCAATGTTGTTGAAAAAAATCAGTTGAGAAGCCATCTAGTCCTGGAGAACTCATAGGATGCTTGCTCAAGACAACCTCTTGTATTTCTGAATAGTCAAAATTTCTGAGCAATTTATTATTCATTTCCTCTGTGATCAGAAGTGGCATGGATTCAACACATTGAGCTCGTTCCATTGGATTAGAAGTAGCATACAGATCTGTGAAGAACTTCTGAAAAGTTTGCTCTATCACTTTTGGTGAGGTAAAAAGATGGCCTTCTCCATCATTGATTCTGTAATTGTGTTAGTCTTGCTCCTCTGACTAACACATTTATGAAAATAACTTGTGTTTCTTTCCCCCTCTTTAAGCCATCTTTGTTTTGATATTTGCTTCCACCTCACTTCCTTTTGTTCCATACTTAAATTAATTTGCCTTTGAACCTGTCTGATTACTTGCTGATTTGATCCTTGGTTCCAGTCTTGTAACTGTGATACTTGTCCCATCATGCTTGTAATTGCTTCTGTTGATTCTTTCTTTTGTTTCTTATTCCAGCTGAGTAACTGTGCTTTGCAATCTTTCAACTTGTTTGAGAAGCCTGCTATTGAGCTATCATTTCTGTCCTGATCCTTCCATTTAGCTAAAATCAGTTCTTTACATTCATTGCTTAGACCCTAGCTGTATTCATATCTGAACAATCTTTATCTTCTTCTTGTAGGCTGCAGCTGATTACTCAATGTTGCTAGGATAGGATTGTGATCTGAGGAGCATGTTGCTAGTGCATTGACTGAAATTTCTTGAAACATATTCATTCATTCAGTGTTAGCATATACTCTGTCTAATCTTTCCTTGGTGAAATCTAAACCTTCTCTTCTATTAGACTATGTATACTTAAGGCCACCATATCACTCAAATTAGTATCTTGCAAAACTTGTTTGAACCCTTGCACTTGAGTAAAAGTTCTTTGTAGACCTCCCCATTTTTCATTTTGGTGAAGTGTCTTGTTGAAATCTCCCAAACACAACCATAGCCTATGATTTGAAGGTTGTAAAATTCTGAGTAATTGCCAACTGCCTTCTCTTTTTGTTGTAACTGGGTTGCCATAGAATCCTGTTAGAGTCCAATCCTTCCTAGTTTCAACATCAATCACATTAATAGAAATGTGAAAATTGGTATAGGGTTCAACTTCTATATCACAAGCTAATTTCCACATCATTGCCAACCCTCCACTACATCCTTTGGCATTGACTGTAAAACTTCTATCATATCCTATTCAATTTCTGATTTTTTCAATCCTCTCACTCGAGCACTTTGTTTCCATGAGGAAGAGAACTTCTAGGCACTTTTGCTTCATTAAAAAATGAAGCTCTCGAATTGTTCGAGGGTTCCCAAGCCCTTGGCAGTTCCATGCTATGCACCTCATTGATGTTGGCCACCTTTAATTCCTGAGTTTTGCTCCTTTCAGGATTGAGCCATTCTTTCAGTTTTTTGTTTGATATTTTCTGGCTATCACTGTCTATCATTTCCTTATCTATTTTCCTTCCTATTGTTTGAACTCTATTAGTGATTTCACTGTCCATCTCATCTGTCATTGGTAAATTTATGATTCTAGCCCTTCTTTTCCATCCCAGTGGCATCTGTATCACCTCCACAGTCTGCACTAGTAATGTATCTGATACCTCTTCCTCTATCTGCATATGACTTGTGTTAGCAGCCTTCTGAGTTTCTTGAAGACTTAGGTTAGGATTGCTAATTGTGTACTGCTTCCCATCCTGAGCCTCATTACTCTAGTTTCCCTCGATTGAAGATTTATCCATCTGTTTTTCACTATGACCATCCCATTCAACTATTTTTTTTTTTTCCTTTATCATAAGCTCCTTTAAATAAGTTATTATTGCCAAGTTGCTGCTTTTGACTAGCTTCTAAAGGATCATCTTCTTGATTTACTTGAGTACCTTGGAAGTACTTCCTTTTTACTAAGACCCTCCTCATGGCCTTGATTAAGTATCTGAGTCCTGTTTTCTCTCCCCCCTTGTCTCTTGTTTCCATTATCAAATAAATTGAAAGCTGTGGCCCTTAACCATTGGCCATATTGAGATTGTTTAGCTCCTGAGTTATAAATTTTTGTTTTCTCATCTGCACAAACTCTGCCAACATGTTTGATTATCCTACAATTAAAACAGAATAAAGACAACCTTTCATATTTGAATTCCACCCAGCTCAGTTTGCCTTCAATACTAACTAACTTTCCATGGGCGATAGGTTTAGTGATATCCATGTTGATCCTTATTCTAAGAAATTTTCCGCAACCTATTCCTTCCCCATTCACAACTACAGTTGAAACTTCCCCTATATTGGAGCCAATCTTCTATGCTCCTTTATAGGTCATTGCTATTAAAGATAGACCATATAATTGAATCCAAAATGGTTCTTGATAAAAATTCACCTCATTAGGGGGAGTGTTTCTGTCAATAGTTTGGATACAAATGAAGTGTTTATCAAAGGTTCAAGGTCTACCATTTATGACTCGTTCAATATCTACACTTCTTTGAAATTCAACCAAGAACCTGTGATGACCCACCTCACTGAAGCTGATCGAACCCTCAGGATTCCAAACTTTGGTCAGAGTTGCTTTAAAAGCCTCTTTGTTGAAACTCTTGTCCATCAGAATTAGAAGAAGCAGACACCTCTGAGCTCTAGCAACTGCTCGTTTAGTCTCTTCTACTGTCAGTTCCACCTATTCTTTCTGAATATTTGTGAGTTTAAATCCTTCCCAAAGCTTTGTTAATTCTTCTGCCATGCCTCACTGTGTACAACAATCGATTTCTTCTATGAAATTCTAGTAACCTTCCTCCATCGCCTCATCCTTCTAAGAAGGAAAATACTACACCTTACCCAAAACGGAAAGGATTGCTATTTTCACTTTATTATTCTAGTTCTAGGTTTAGGGTGGATAAGCAAGTGGTAAAGGCTTTGGACTTGAGGGTATGCTCCCCTAAATCTAAGATTCAAATCCAATGAGTGTAAATAATCTCTAGGGATTGTTGAATTGAGGGATTTTTTTTTCCCTTGAATTACTTGAAATGCACTTGTGGAAACCTCATTACCAAGGGCCTGTGCACCCTCGAGTTAGTCAGGGCGTTGTTCCCTGACACCCGATGCCATTTTGGGGTAGATAAACTTCACATAATCTCTTTGAAGAAAATGAGAATATAGTTTGAAAATGTTGTTTTTTTTTTTTTAGTGAGTACCTATCAGGTGTGTTACATTTTTTTTTTAAAGGAATAGTGCGGATTTGCATACCTACCTTAAAATTGAATAAATTATTTTCCATAAAAAGTGGGTGACAAAAAATACATCCTCGAAAATTAGCTCTATCCCAAACATTTATTGCAAATGGCCTATTTGTTTAAAGTTTGAAAACACTTTCTAAGCATTAGGGTTTATGTTCAATTTCTTCTCCTTCCTTCACACTGATCATTTGATTTTGAATTGATTCAAGTGTGTAGGGTGGGGGTGGTCTGCATGTCTGGGCTTTGTTTCACTTCTTGCTATGCTTCCAGCTTCGCTCTTTTGCCTTCTAAGCCCCAAGCCTGAATAGTCTCTGTAGTAATTAGGCTGATATTGGATTCTATATTGTAAGACCACTTTCCAAAACCAGGCCAGTTAAGAGAGATTTGAATAGTGAATTAAGATGAGATAAGTTAAGATGAAAGTTAAAAATTAAATAAAATATTATTACAATATTACTTTTTAATATTATTATTATTTTAGAATTTGAAAAAGTTGAATTATTTATTATATTTTGAGTGAGAATTTAAAAAAATTGTAATGATTAGATTAGATGAGATGAAATGATTTTTGTATTCAAACCTAGTCGGAGTCTCCATGCTAAACCTTGCCATTCATACTTCACTGCCTCCTACCGCTTTTTTTAAGATTAGTCCAACCTGTCGATACAAAATTATATTTCTTTTTAAAATTTTAATTTTTTCTTGAATGAAAGATAATAGAATTGAATATATGTTATCTATTTCATGCTTGTGTCCATTAAAATATATCAATTAAATTATGGCTAAAAAATCAATAATATAAGCTATACATGTATTACATTATCACCCAGTAGAAGAATCTTTCGTTACTCGAAATCAATAAGATACCAGTTGCATGTACTGAAAGATGATTTTTTTTTTCTTTTTAAATTTTGCACCAATTAAAAAGGTTATCTTTCAGTGTATAAAATAAAATATATTGATTAAAATTTCATGTTTAGGAGTCGGAGTCATTATCAAAAAACAGGTGCTCTAGCTCTTTTAAAATTTTTCTGACACACAAATACTTGCAAGCGCACAGGCATGAACACACACACGACATACAGTACTATACACACAAAAAAGAATTATATTAAAATAAACTAATAAACTGACATAATTTACGGAAAACTAAATTCTATAGGCTGAACTCACATTTTTAATCATATGGCCAGAGAGCAAGATACCGCGAATGGTCGATACAAAATTATATTTCTTTTTAAGATTGTAAAACCAGAAATAATAAAATAACAACAGCTGTATCAAAATTTTCCACCAGATTCTGCAAATTTAGTTTACAAAATATAGAAGATGGGAAAATTAACAAAACTTACCAAGATTAGAAGATTACAAGACAGAGAGACCAAGATCAGAAAAAATAAATACAGAGCTCTAGGGCCCCTATTGGTTCTGTAGTTGGACCAAATTCAATGTTTTTATTAGCCATAGTGGGAGAGATAAAAAGGGTTTTGTAGCCCAGTCCTTTCGATTTGATATCCATCCAACGGTCAGAAATCCTCCCACAAACAAAAGTTACTCCTAAATCATATTCTTCACAAAATAAAATGACTAAACTAGTAACGAGTAGAAATTTCCAGAACATAGAATTAGTAACCACAGAGAGGGATATATTTTGGCCGTTCTATTTCATATTTTCACTTAAAAACTACTAACGGCTAGGAATTTCAAAACTTAAAAGCCCGTTGAGAAATATATTAACGTCTACAATATTCAAAAGAATCAAAACGAAGGATACACGGGTTAGAATTCTCGTTTCTTCTTCATTTCGTAATTTTTTTTTACAATGTTCCTCCGTATTCCGTAATTGCAAAACACTGTGCCTGTAGAGAGAAAGAAACACAACAAATCAATTAGAGAGAGAGAGAGAGAGAGAGAGAGAGAGAGAGAGAGAGGTATTTAAGTTCGATGGGCTGGCGATGACTCACTGTAGATTGAAGGAGGAGAAATGTGCAACAGTTTTCTCCAAGTGTTTTCGTCGTCGACTCATCTATGTTGTCGAGCTATAGATGCGTTGTTTGCTAAAACTCTCAATGAAAACAACAAGAGATGGCCACTGGAGTTGTCGTCTCCCCGCAACTGCAAGAGGTACTTCAGATTCCTTTTTTAGTTCTCAATTCATCTATATTATTGTTTACTTTTTGATCTATTAGTTTTATATGAAATTTACATTGATTTTGATTTCTTTCGCATCAATGGATTGAATCTGCAAACGGATTTTATTTTATGGTATGATTTAGTTTTTTTTATCCATTAGCTAAAGAACTCTTGAGAAATTCTATCTCACAGGTGAGATAGAGAAAAGGTTTCCATTCCTTATATACATGCAATTACATGATATATGAAGCCTATAGTAAGGCTCTGTACAACAAGCTAAATTTACGTATAAAACAGAGTATACATGGCTGGACTTCCAAACATTGTCTTCCCTTGTCTTGCAATTGTCCCGGTGCATGGATTGCAGAGTGATATGATCCTCTGTTTTGCTATTGCTAGAGTCACGATATCCAATGGTGAGATAGCGTTGTCATTACCTAGACCTGAGATATTTGGATTTTGATTTCCATAGGATAGATCTGATTGAATCTAAAGCAGAGTTTTCTTTTGGAATTAATCTGGATTATCGATTCGTAAGTTTTTTTTAATCAATTTTGATAGAACCATATAGATTTATTTATTTTTATTCTTTTTTAGTCAAACATAACTCTTAATTTGCTCATTCGATCTTCTCAACTCTCTTATTTCATCGCAACAATTTCCATAAAAGTCTTTGTAATTAATTACTATTCTGCCAGATTCAAATACGCCAACAGGTGGTTCCCGCCTCCCTCCTTCCCTTTGTGATAATGTTTTTTCTAATTTTTTTGGTTAATTCAATAGGATTGTACTGTACTAGTAATGTAGTGGCATTTTAACATAGGCTGTTTTTGTTTGTTATTTGAATTTTCTTTTTGCACCGAAAAGAAAAAAGAGAGGATATGTGCACACGGTCATCAGGTGTTTTTTGTATTTTGAATCAGTGAGAAGCACGAAGCTAAAGTGGAAATGTATGCTATGTAGTAAATTTAACTTTCTTTTTGAATTCATTCAAATGTTCCACAAACCCCGAAGGAGTTTTTACAGGAAAATCGACTAATTTTTCTGAGTGTTGAAGCATTTGCTGCAGTCATGAATGCTTAACAAAAAATGGTATGAGTTTTTCGGTTGATTGTTGCATCCTATTTTGTGGATTAATTGATCGTCTATTTTGTAACATTATTTTGCTCTTTTTATTTTTATTTTTTTTATTTTTTATTTTCCAACCAAATCTTGGTGTTCTTATGTTTGTGTTGTTATTCTTTAGTGATTTTTTTTTTTTTGCATTGCAATTTTTGTGTGGATAATTGACAAAAGTGTTGAAGTATATGCTTTGCTGTGGGAAAAAGGATCCGAATGCATTTATTGATTACTTCAATAGTGTAGTATCACTTTTGTGTGATTGATATAGCACGAAAACGACATAGAATACATTTTGCCGACACAATTCTTTCACAACCTTTTGTTACAACCAAAGGATGCACGTAAGTTTAAACATTTTTGACAAAATACATATGGATTGAGACCGTACCCTCATTTCTTCTTCTCCTTCTCCTCCTCCTCCTGTTCCACCACCTTGCGCTTATTCTCTTTCTCCTCCTCCTCCTTTTACCTTCTTCTCCTCCTCATCCTCCTCCACCTTCTACTTCTTCAACTCTTACTCCCTCTTCTCGTCTTCCTCTACTTCATGTACAAGTTCTACAAGAATGCAAATGTATTGTTTCTTAGTTTTTAGTAGTACTTTCTCATTTTCTTTCTCTATTTGTCTTTATGTATGTTATTTATTTGGTTGAAGCTACATCTAAGAGGAAGTCTTTAGTTGCATTTAGGCTTTAGAGAGATTTTTTTCGTTACATGTACTATTTTGCAAGGCGATTGTTACAATATCTATAACAATGAACATATTTTTTGGCCATTAGAAATCATGTTTGTATATATATTTTGGCCTTTGTACCATTATATAAAAGTGTTCATGAATTTTGATGGAGTGGTCGTCTCCAACATTCTGATGGCTTTAACAAGGTATAAGTTTTTTTAATCATTGTTTATTTTTGTTATAATGTTCATTTTTAGTATAACGAACTCTTTGTTTCAGTAATTATGTCTTTTGCTAGAGAATATTTATACTTATTTTATTAACCTAAAAATTCTAATTTTTTTCTTCATTAATTTCATCTTCTCTCATTCTCTGCCATAGTTGTCGACGTCATCGTCTTCATTTTCATCACCATCATCATCATCATCATCATCTTGTTCTTCTCCTTTGCCCCTCTCCTTCTGATTCTTCTTGTCCTCGTCCTCCTTGTCTTCTTCCTCGTCCTACTCCTATTCCTACTCCCTTCACCCTCTTCTCCTTCTGTGGGGGTTTGTTGAGGTGTGTTGGTGGGCGTGGCGTGTGTACATTTAGTAATGGGTGCATGTGGTTGTGGCGATGGGTGTGCATGCATGTGCATGCATGTGCAGGAGTGTGTGTTCGTGTGAATTTGTGTGGGTGGGTGACTGTGCATGTGTGTGCGCATGGTTGTGTGTGTGGTATTCCATTGAAATTGTATGTAGGAAGAACTCAGATTCGACATGTACAAGTTCAACAAGCATGTAAAGGTATTATTTCTTACATTTAAACAGTGCATTCATATATTCTGTCTCTATTTGTTTTTATGTGTGTTATTTATTTGGTTGAAGGTGAATTTAGGAGGAACTTGAATTAGTTGTATTTCGGCTCTAGAGGTACTTTTTTCAATACATGTACTACTTTGCCATGCAAACTTTTTTTTTTTTTTTTTTTTGTATACAAACACTATGACATGTCATTGCACATAGACTATCTCAATAAAAATTTTTTTTATATAGTCAATGATAATAAATTAGTTGAAAATTACATTATTAATAATTAGCTAATTGATATTATATATTAGTTAATTGATAGAATATTAACAAGTGTTAATAACATATTTAAAATTTATATTATTAATGATGATAGGTTAGATGAAAATTACATAATAAGTTGTACAATTATTATAAAATAATATATAAAATATATTTTTTATTTTTATTTTTCATTCGGTCCGGTCTGGGGTGGAAAAACCCTGGACTGAGACTAGACTGAAACTCTGAAATATGGACCGAGACCGATTGATCTCAGTCTCGGTTCGGACTGATTGTTTTTCACCCCTATATAAGAAGGTGCATTAATTTAACTGGAGTTAATCGCTTCTAACATTTTGATGGCTTTAATAAGGTATAATTATTATTATTTTTTTATAAATGCTTATTTTTGTTATAATGTTATTTTTAGTATAACGTACTTCTGTTTAAGTAATTATTCATGTTACTAGGGAATATTTATGTTCTTAAAACTAAAAATTCTAACTTTTTCCTTCAATTTTCTCATCTTCTCTCATTCTCCACAATCATCGTCATCATCGTCTTCATCATCATCATCATCATCTTCTTCTACTTCTCCTTTTTCTTTTTCTCATCCTCGTCCTAGTCCTCCTTCTACTGCTACTGCTACTCCAACTCGTACTTCTACTCCTAATCCAACTCCTATTATCTAGCACTTCTCCTTTTGCGGTGGGCGGGTGTGTGTGTATTTGGTTGTGGGTGTGCGTGCATGTGTAAGGGTGTGTGTGTTCTTGTGCGGGTGGCTGGGTGAGTGTGTGTGCGTGGCTCTGTGTGTGTGTGGTATTTGATCGAAACTATATGTAGGAGGAGCTCAGCTTGGATATGTACAAATTCAACAAGCATGCAAATGTATCGTTTCTTACTTTTTAGGAGTGATTTTTAACTTTCTTTCTCTATTTGTTTTTATGTGTGTTATTTATTTGGTTGAAGCTATATCTTGGAGGAACTCTGATTAGGTTTATTGGGGCTCTAGAGATGTTTTTTTCAATACAGGCGCAGCTTTGCCTCACAATTATTATTTTTGTTTGTTTTGTGCATTTCAGACAATATCTATGAGAAAGAACATATTTTTTGGCCCTAGTATATATTTTGGCCTTAATATAAGAAGGTGCATGAATTTTAAAATAGCAAAGCGTCCAACATTCCGATGGTTTCAATAAGGTATATATATGTATATTTTTTTTAATGAATGCTTATTTTTGTGATCATGGTCATGTTTAGTATAACATACTCTTTGGTTAAGTAATTATTATTCTATTTACTAGGGAATAATTATATTTATGCTCTTACCCTAAAAATTTGATTTTTTTTTTGCTCATTTTTCTCATCTTCACAGATTCTCTACCATCGTTGTCACTGTTGTTGTCGTCTTCATCTTCATCTTCTTCTCCTACTTCCTCTCATTCTGCTTCTTCTCGTCCTCGTCCTCGTCGTCCTCTTCATCTTCTTCGTCCTCGTCCTACTCCTACTCTTTCTCCTACTCCTTTTCCTTGTCCTACTCCTACTCCTACTCCTAGTCCAACTCCTACTCTTTCTCCTACTCCTCCACCTCCTCCTCCTTCTACTCCTAGTCCAACTCCTACTCCCTTCACCATCAGCTCCTTTTGCGGGGAGCAAGTGTGGTGTGTGGGTGGGTGGGCGTGTGTACATTTGGTTGTGGGTGCATGTGGTTGTGGGGCATGGGTGTGCGTGCAAGTGTAATGGTGTGTATTCATGTGTGTTTGGGCGGGTGGGTAGGTGTGCAAGCGTGTTTGCATGTTGTGTGTGTGTGTGTTTGTTATTCGATTGAAATCCATGTAGTAAGCGGAACTTTGCTTGGACATGTAAAAAGTTCAACAAGATACAAAGATATTGTTTCTTACTTTTTACCAGTGCATTCACATTTTCTCTATCTCTATTAGCCTTTATGTGTCTTATTTATTGGGTTGAAGCTGTTTCTTGGAGGAACTCCGATTAGTTGTATTGGGGCTCTAGAGATGTTGTTTTTCAATACAAGCACAACTTTGCCTGGCAATTATTATTATTATTATTTTGTTTTGTGCATTTCAGACAATATCTAAGAGAAGGAACATATTTTTCGGCCTAGTATATATTTTGGCCTCTGTTCCATCTTCACACATTTTCCACCATCGTCGCCGTCGTCTTCATCTTCATCTTCTTCTCGTCCCCGTCCTCTTTGTCCTCTTCCTCATCCTACTTGTACTCCTACTCTAGTTCCTCCTCTTCCTCTTCCTTTTCCTCCTACTCCAACTCTTAGAGATTCTCCCTCTGCTCCTTCTGTGGGGGGACGGATATGGTGTGTGGGCGAGCAAGCGTGTGTACATTTAGTTGTGAGTGCATGTGGTTGTGGGTTTAGGTGTAGGAGTGCGTGCATGTGTAGGGGTGTGTGTTCTTGTGTGTGTGGTATTCAAATAAAACTGTATGTAGAAGGAACTCACCTTGGACATGTTCAAGTTCAACAAACATGCAAAGGTATTGTTTCTTACTTTTTAGCAGTGTTTTCTTACTTTCTTTCTCTACGTGTCTTTATGTATGTTATTTATTGGTTGAGGCTGTATCTTGGAGGGACTTCGATTAGGTTTATTAGGGGCTTTAGAGATGCTCTTTTCAATACATGCACAACTTTGAATCATTATTTTTGTTTGTCTTGTGCATTTAAGACAATATCTATGGAAAGGAACATATTTTTTGGTCCCACTATATATTTTGCCTTTTGTTCCATCATATAAGCAGGTGCATTAAAACAATACATGTACATGTACTACTTTGTCATGTAATTGTTTTGGTTGTTGTTTTGTGCGTTAAAACAATATCTATGATAAAGAACATATTTTTTTGGCTTGAGAAACCTTATTATTTTGGCATTTGTTCCATTATATAAAAATGTGTATGAATTTTGCTAGAGCAGTCTCATCCAACATTCTGATGGTTTCGATAAGGTATAATTTTTTTTTATCAATATTTAATTTTGTTATAATGTTCTTTTTTAGTATAACATACTTTCGGCTTCATAAATTATTCATGTTACTAGGGAATATTTATATTTATGTTCTTAAAACTAAAACATTTAATTTTTTTCCATCATTTTTCTCATATTCTCCCATTCTCTACCATCGTTGTCGTCATCACCACCACCACCACCACCATCTTCTTCTTCTTCTTATCGTCCTTGTCATCATCCTCCTCTTCCTATTCCTCATCGTCCTCCTTCTACACCTCGAGCTCCACCTAGTCGTACTCGTACTCGTACTCTATTCCCTTCTACCTTTTCTCCTTTTGTGGCATAGGGGTGTGTGCATTTGGTTGTGGGTGCGTGTCGGTGTGGGTGTGTGTGCATGTGCAGGGGTGTGGGTTCTTGTTCATATGGGTGGGTGAGTGTGCATGCGTGTGCGCGTGGCTATGTGTATGTTTGTGGTATTCGATTGAAACTGTATGTAGGAGGAGCTCAGCTTGGATATGTACAAGTTCAACAAGCATGCAAAGGTATTATTTCTTACTTTTTAGCAGTATTTTCTTACTTTCTTTCTCTACGTGTCTTTATGTGTGTTATTTATTGGGTTGAAGCTATATCTTTGAGGGACTCCAATTAGGTTTATTAGGGCTCTAGAGATGCTTTTTTCAATACTTGCACAATTTTGAATCATTATTTTTGTTAGTTTTGTGCATTTAAGACAATATCTCTGAGAATGAACATATTTTTTGGTTCCAGTATATATTTTGCCCTTTGTTCCATCATATAAGAAAGTGCATGAATTTTGCAAGTGCAATCGCATCCAATATTCCGATGGCTTCAATAAGGTATATATATTTTTTTTGTCGATGATTATTTTTGTGATAATGGTCCTTTTTAGTATAACGTACTCTTTGTTTAAGTAATTATTGCATTTACTAGGGAATGCTTATATTTGTACTCTTAACCTAAAACTTCAAATTATTTCCTTTATTTTTCTCATCTTCACACATTCTCCACCATCGTCATCATCATTGTCTTCATCTTCATCTTCTTCTCCTCCTCCTCTCTTTCCTCTCCTTCTGCTTCTTCTCGTCCTCATCCTCCTTGTTCTCTTCCCTGTCCTACTCCTACTCCAACTCCTTGTCCTACTTCTACTTCTACTTCTACTCCTACACTTACTCTTAGTCCTCCTCCTCCTCCTACTCTTACTCCAACTTGTACTCCCTTCTCCCTTTACTCCTTCTGCGGGGGCGAGTGTGTACATTTAGTTATGGGTGCATGTGGTTATGGGTGTGGTGGGTATGCGTGCATGTGCAAGGTTGTGTGTTCGTGTGCGTTTGGGTGGATGGGTGAGTGTGCATGCGTGTTTACTTGTGCGTGTGGTTGTGTGCGTGTGTGTGGTATTCAATTGAAACTGTATGTATGAGGAAATCAACTTGGACATGTACAAGTCCAACAAACATGCAAAGGTAATTGTTTCTTACTTTTTAGTAGTGCATTCACATTTTCTCTCTTTATTTTTCTTTCTGTGTGTTATTTATTTGGTTGGAAGTTCATTTAAGATGAACTCCAATTTATTGTATTCAGGCTACACAAGTGCTTTTTCCGGTACATGTACTACTTTGTCATGCTCTTGTTTTTTTTTTTTGTTTTCTTTTGTGCATTAAAACAATATCTATGACAGAGACCATATTTTTTGGCCCTAGAAACCTTGTTATTTTGGCATTTGTTCCATTATATAAGAATGTGCATGAATTTTACTAGAATAGTCTCATCCAACATTCTAATGGCTTCGATAAGGTATAATTTTTCATATTAATGTTTAGTTTTGTTATAATGTTCCTTTTTAATACAACATACTTTCTACTTCATAAATTATTCATGTTACTAGGGAATATTTATATTTATATTCTTAAAACTAAAACATTTAATTTTTTCCCTTCATTTTTCTCATATTCTCTCATTCTCCACCGTCGTCGTCGTTGTCATCATCATCATCATCATCATCACATTCTTCTTCTTCTTCTTCTTCTTCTCATCCTCGTCATCGTCGTCCTCCTACTACTCCGCCTCGTCCTCCTTCTACACCTCGTCCTCCTCCTAGTCCTACTCGTACTCCAACTTGTACTCCCTTTTACCTCCTCCTTTTGTGGCATAGGTGTGTGTGCATTTGGTTGTAGGTGCGTGTTGGTGTGGGTGTGCGTGCATGTGCATGAGTGTGTGTTCTTGTGCATGTGGGTGGGTGTGACAAACTGCTCATTTTCTCTTGGTTGGTCACGAGTCCCATCTATGCATTTTAAATCTCGAAATCATGTTTTAAATTTAGCAGATGGTTTTTAAATGGAGCCCAGTGTTTTAAAATCTTTGAAATATTTTAAATGTCTAAAATTATTTTAAATGGGGTATTTTTAGTATTGTTGGACTAAGCCTAATTTTCAGGTAAGCCTTTTTATATTGTGAAGCCCTAAAAATAATATATTTTTAGAAAATCATTTTCTTTAAATTATTTTATTTCTTTAAGAATATTGTTGAATATTCATTATTTCATTTTTTTTTTTGTTAAAAACTCTATTTAATTAGATGATGTTATTTCTCTTAAAAATATTTAGCAAACTTCATCATTTTATTTTGTGAAAAAAGATTATATTTTTGGAAATTAAGTTGATCTTAAAATTAGTCCCATTGTATTTTTATTTTAAATCCTATTATTTAGTTAGTTTATTTCAGTGTTTAAATCTTCATCGTCAAATCCAATTTGGGGACTTTAGATGAATGGTTGGGATTTAATCCCAAAAATCCTAGCTTTTTCCCATTTCCCTTTTCTCCCTCTCTTTCCTCCCCTCTAGGGGTGCTACCCGCCCCTTACTGGGCAGGCCACCCCTTCCTCGCCCCCCCCCCCACCCCGCTGTGCGGGGGCGGTGATTTCTTTTCCGCAATCCGCCCCCGCATGGGCGGGGGCGGGGTACCCCGTTCCCTGCACGGGTGCGAGGGTGGACTTCTATCTGTCTGCCCCCCGCCCCTCCCCTTCCCTCCCTTCCCCTCCCGTCCACAATCGATTACTACTGTGTCCAGTGTAAACCATTTTTCCAACCACAACGACAAACCATTGAAACCAAACCCTAGAACTTGCCGAAGGAATTAAACCCTCCAAAAGAAAATGAGAGTGAAAATCTGGTTTGAAGATTGAGAGAGAAGAGGGACTGGGTTTAGCACACAGCAAACTCGAAGGGGAGCGAAATAACCTCGTTTGAACATCTGGAAATAGGCTCTGCCCTCTGTAGTCAGTGGAGCTCGTAGACGTGTTGGTTTCTTCTTTTCCTTCCTTATTAATATGGTTTTTTGTATACATGTAAGGAAAACAAAAGCTTCAAGAACTTGCAAAATAAAGAGAAAGTCCTACAAATGAAACTGGTTAGAGGAAGGAGATTTTAAGGAAGAAGATGAAGAGGGTTGAAGCAGTGGATTCATCTACCTAGGAGGGGTAGAGGCTTAAAGACGAGAGAGATCATGTGCGAACTACGAAGAGAATTTTGATCAAAAGAAACAAAGATGAGAGAGATCGATGGAGAAGAGGGATTGAGTTGTTAAAGAAGGTTCGGGAAAAGTAAAATTGAAAACTTGGGGATCTCGGTTCCCTTTATATATGTGGGGGCGGGGCAGGGGATTTACGAAGCGGGGTTGAGCCCCTTCCGTCCCCCACCTCCGCAGAGTCCCTTTCCCCCGCCAGTGCTGGGTGGATCCCCCGTCCCTGCCAGGCGGGGCCGGGGCTAACGGGGAGGTGCAACGGGTGTTAGGCACCTGCTGCCCACCCCTACTCCCTTCCACGCCGTCCTCTCTCTCCCCCGATTCCCTCTCTTCTCTCGCACACCCCACCATCGCCCTTCCCAGCCCAGCCGCACCAGCAGCACCCCCACATCGCACCGACGACCTTCCCCAACTCCAATCTCCTCCCCCATGGGTCTCTCTTTCTCTCACACTCTCTCACTCTGCAACCAGGCTGAAGCCCGTAGCCCCATCTCTATTCTCCCTGGATTTCTCCCCACCATACCTCCATTGCACCAACGCGAGTAGTCTGTGATGCCACCGTCGAGCCTCATGACCTCCTCCTCCCCCAGCCCCACATCTCTCCCTTTTTCCTCCTCCCCGACCCTCATCTCTCTCTCTCTCTCTCTCTCTCTCTCTCTCTCTCTCTCTCTCTCTCTCTCTCTCACTCAGATTCCTTTAGATCCGCCGCCGCCTACAGTTGTTGCCACCACCGCTCCATGCCGCAAAGCCGCCAGGCCTTCCGTTGGAGCTTTCCTCTGCTCCTCCATGCCCAACCGAGCTCCATCTTCTCTCTATCTTTCCTCTGGTATCTCTCGGGCTCAACCCTCTCTCTTCCCAGCACCGCTGTGCTCCTTCTGTGCCACCATGAGCAGCCACGAGCCACTCCTCCATGCTGAGCTCCACTGCAACCCAGCCCTTTCCCCTTCACAGATCCGCACCTCTCTCCCTCTCCCTTGTTTTCTCCACCCAAGGCCCTAACCTTTTCTGCGCTACCGTGAACCACCACCTCAAGGTGTAGGAATCTCGACCAGCCACTAAGGACTGCCCCTCTCCACCCCCTGCCGCTGAAGCCCCCACCAAACTCTAGCCACCCCAAATAGCCCTGTTATAAGGTCACGACAGTGATCACTGCGCCTCAACCGGTCTCTCCTCCCACGTGAGTAGCCACCGTCTCGAGACCATGTTGGGCAGCAAGCGATGCAATGGGTTAGCCCCAATGCATGGTATAATCTCTCTTCATTTCCCTCAATAGTTTATTTATTGTGAAGCTTGATTGTGTTGTGGACTGTGCTGTTATTGTGGAGTGCACTATGTTGTGAATTGTGAATGGAGTAGTTGTGGTGGTGATGTGCTGTGTTATGCATTGTGAAGCATGAGGTTGTGAGTTTGTGCTGTTGATGTGAAGTGTTGGGAACTGTGAACGGTGTTATGGTGTAGTTGTGATGTGACCGCGTAGTTTGAAGTGACAGGCGTCATTGTGTAGTTGTGATGTGATAGTGTTGTGCGCAGTGATGTGATCACTATGTAGTTTGCGTAAATGGCTCGATGCCACGTGAAGTTTGGAAGTAGTTGGGAATTGTGTAAAATGTTGGGATGAGCCCTGTAGTTTGAAGTGCTATGTGGAGTGATTGGACGCGGTGTAATCATGACCTGGTCGTACGTCATGTAGGTCGAGTGAAGTGTCGGGATAAGCTAAGTAGTTGTATGGGTTTTATGAAGAGTCATCATGTTGTATGGGTTTGAGTTGGAGGTTAGTATCAGAGTATGGAGCTTGTTTACACAAGTGGGCATTAGTGGATTATATGTTGATTTTAGGTGATAAAAGAGGTAAGGTACATATGTAATTTGGTTGGTGCATGTGCTGGATAAATTTACCATATGTAATGAATAATCTATTTTAAGCATGAGTACATGATGTTTAAGTCTCAATGTTGGCTTAAAGTTGTGTATTATGCATGGTTAAGATTGCGGTGAAGTATTGGTTAGGTTGTACATGAATAAAGGAAGAGATATATGTATCGACTAGGATGAGGCTGTATAACTTGGTTGGTCCAAATTATGCATCAGGATGGATGGTTTAGTAAGAAGAGAATGATAGAGGCGATTGTGCGTCTTAGCCTTTAAGGTGAATCAATGAGGTTCACCTTGAAGGATGAGAACGTGAAGTAGGAGGTTATGTGTTTGAAAGGTGACTTCAAGTGGGTCACAAGTGACGATCATGAGATTGAGGAAATGTGATAAAGGAAAGCATAGCAGATGGACTTGGATGATAGAGTGTGTCTAAGTGAAGCAAGTCCAAGTCGAAAGTACTTTATGTATTTTCTAATTTTAAGTTACATATGCACTTGAAAAAGGGAATGAAGGTTATGTATGCATGTAGGTTACTATCTGACACGCACATGAATGGACTGCATGAAATATAAATAGCATGGAGTCTAGGTAAGTATTATGGTCATACTTTTATAGAGTTTTCTAAATGATATGAAATGAAAAAGAAATATTTCTCTTTATGATGCTTTATGAAATGAAATGAAAGGATGTTTATGGAAGTTTGCTAAGTATAAGTGTTTAAAAGTATATGTATGTAAAGGTCTTCTTTGACAGCCTCTATTTATGCACCCAAAAGTAATAGTTGTATGCATGTGAATGGATATTATACGTAGTAGTTATTGTCTTTATTTTCCATGAAATGAAATGTTAAGGTTTATGCTCAATGCATCTAAATGATATTTAAAGTGACGCGATGAAAGTGTATTTTTAAATGACGCTATGAAAGGGATTTTAAACGAGGCTATGAAATGATTTTAAATTATGACATGAACTGATGGTTACGATGATGCTTATGCTTATGCTTTTAAATGATGTTTTAAATGATGATGTTTAAGCTTATGCTTTTAAATGATATTTATGAAATGAAATGGATTGTTGACTGAATGAATGAAAAGAAAAGGACTGAATGGATGAATAAATGAAAGGAAAGGAAATGAATGAATGTTTTAATGTATTGTATGAAAATACTTAAATGCCATGACTGAATGAATGATGGTACCAAAGGATTGGGCAGATTGCAATGCTGGGTATGTAGTACTGGTAGTGCACCCAGTGCTATCCCCTGACTGAAAGAGATTCCCAACTTGTGGCCACGGGCGGAATCTGGGTCCAAGTTGAAAAGAGTTAAGTTGAATATTGTGTAATCATTTAGCTATCTATGAAGGATGTATAAGGTGTGGGAACATTTTAAGAAATGAAAACCTTTTTAAAGAAGAACCCCACCTTGTAATGTTTTCAAATGAAATGAATGTTTTACTAAAATATGTAGATGAATGTGAATGCATTACTTAAAACTTATGTTAGTATAGTTTCACAGTATGAAGTAATACTTACTATGTATTCGACTAACTTTGTATCTATGTATGTCCCTCCCCCTCTCAGGGACAAAATGAGGACGAAGGGTCATGACAGATATGACCCAAGGGAAGTGTGACAAAAGCCTAGGCGATTTTACGTAATGTTTGAAAGTAAGTTTTATAAAAGGACTTTTAAGTTTAACTTAATGATTTCCACTGCAAAAACATTCTCTTATATTTATAGATTAGATTTTAGTTTTAAACTTATAATTTTTATATCCTCGAAAATAAAGGAAAAAGTTTTAAAAGGGTCAGTAATTCCCGTCTCTTTTTCTTAAAAACTATTTTCTAAAATCCCACCACAAGGATGAGCGTTACAGTGAGTGGGTGTGCATGCGTGTGTGCATGGTTGTGTGTGTGTTTGTGGTATTTGATTGAAACTGTATGTAGGAGGAACTCAGCTTGGACATGTACAAGTTCAACAAGCATGCAAATGTATTGTTTCTTACTTTTTAGCAGTGTTTTCTTACTTTCTTTCTCTAGGTATCTTTATGTGTGTTATTTATTGGGTTGAAACTGTATCTTGGAGGGACTTCGATTAGGTTTATTGGGGCTTTAGAGATACTTTTTTCAATACAGGCACAACTTTGAATCATTATTTTTGTTTGTTTTGTGCATTTAAGACAATATCTCTGAGAATGAACATATTTTTTGGTCCCATTATATATTCTGCCCATTGTTCTATCATATAAGAAGGTGCATGAATTCTGCAAGAGCAGTCATGCCCAATATTCTGATGGCTTCAATACGGTGTATTTTTTTTTTTATCGATGCTTATTTTTGTGATAATGGTCTTTTTTAGTATAATGTACACTTCGTTTAAGTAATTATTGCATTTACTAGGGAATGCTTATATTTATACTCTTAACCTAAAACTTCAAATTCTTTCCTTTATTTTTCTCATCTTCACACATTCTCCACCATCATCTTCATCTTCATCTTCTTCTCCTCTTTCCTCTCATTCTGCTTCTTCTCGTCCTCATCCTCCTTGTCCTCTTCCTCTTCCTACTCCTACTCGTACTCCTACTTCTACATTTACACTTTTACTCCTCCTCCTACTCCAACTTTACCTCCTTCTCCCTTTGCTCCTTCTATAAGGGGCGAGTGTTTACATTTGGTTGTGGGTGCATGTGATTATGGGTGTGGGTGTGAGTGCATGTGCAAGGGTATGTGTTTGTGTGCATTTGGGTGGGTGGGTGAGTGTGCATGCGTGTTTGCTTGTGCGTGTGAGTAGTATTTGATTGAAACTATATGTGGGAGGAAATTAGCTTGGACATATACAAGTTCAACAAGCATGCAAAGGTAATTGTTTCTTATTTTGTAGCAGTGCATTCACATTTTCTCTCTCTATTTTTCTTTCTGTGTGTTATTTATTTGGTTTGAAGTTCATTTAAGATGAACGTCAATTTGTTGTATTCAGGCTACATAAGTGCTTTTTTCAGTTAATGTACTACCTTGTCATGCAATTTTTTTTTTTTTTTTTTTTGCATTAAAACAGTATCTATGACAGAGAACATATTTTTTGGCCCTAGAAACCTTGTTATTTTGGCATTTGGTCCATTATATAAGAAGGTGTATGAATTTTGCTAGAGCAGTCTCATCCAACATTCTGATGGCTTCGATAAGGTATAATTTTTTTTATTAATGTTTATTTTTGTTATAATGTTTATTTTTAGTATAACGTACTTTCTACGTCATAAATTATTCATATTACTTGGGAATATTTATATTTATGTTCTTAAAACTAAAACATTTAATTTTTCCTTCATTTTTCTCATATTCTCCCCTTCTCCACCATTGTCGTTGTCATCGTCATCATCATCATCATCTTATTCTTCTCCTTATGCTTCTTCTCGTCCTTGTCATCATCCTCCTACTCCTACTCCTCCTTGTCCTCCTTCTCCACCTTGTCCTCTTCCTAGCTCTACTCGTACTCCAACTTCTAGTCCAACTCATACTCCCTTCTACCTCTTCTCCTTTTGCTGCACGTGTGTGTGCATTTGGTTCTGGGTTTGTGTCCGTGTGGGTGTGCGTGCATGTGCATGGGTGTGTGTTTTTGTGCATGTGGGTGGGTGAGTGTGCGCGTGGTTGTGTGTGGGTGTGTGGTATTCGATTGCAACTGTATGTAAGAGGAACTCAACTTGGACATGTACAAGTTCAACAAGCATGCAAAGGTATTGCTTCTCACTTCTTAGCATTGCATTCGCATTTTCTCTCTATTTGTTTTTATGTGTGTTATTTATTTGGTTGAAGCTGTATTTAGGTGGAACTCGAATTTGTTGTATTCAGGCTCCAAAAGTGCTTTTTCACTACATGTACTACTTTGCCATCCAATTGTTTTTCATGTTTGTTTTATGCATTACAGACTATCTATGACAACTTATTTTTTGGCCCTAGAAACCTTATTTGCATATATTTTTACCTTTGTTCCATTATATAATAAGGTGTATGAATTTTGCTAGAGCAGTCTCGTCCAACATTCTGATGGCTTTGATAATGTAAAATTTTTTTTATCAATATTTTTTATATATATATATTTTTTATCAATGTTTCTCATTTTGTTTCTCTATTTGTCTTTGTGTGTGTTATTTATGGGGTTGAAACTATATCTTGTTTTTATATTTTTTGGCATTTGTTCCATTAGTTAAGAAGGTGCATGAATTTTGTGTGTGCATTTGTAGGTGGGTGTGCGCGCGTGCCCTTGTGCGCACTTGTGGGTGTATGTGTGGGTGCACGCGTGTGTGCATGTACTTGTGGGAGTGTGTTTGGTATTTGTTGAAGTTGCTTGGAAATGTACATGCTCTACATGTATGTAAAAGTACTATTTCTTATTTGTTTTAGTAGAGCTGCTTGACTCTCACTCTCTATTTGTCTCTGTGTGTGTTTTATCTAGTTGATGTTGTATATAGGAGGAAATTCCAATTAATTGTATTCAAGACCTAGATGTGTTTTTAAAAAAAATATATACTACTTTTTAAGGCAATTTTTTTTTGTTGCAATTTTGACAATATCTATGTCAAAGAACATGCTGTGGCCCTATAAACATTGTTCTATATAGTTTGGCCTTTATTCTATCATACAAGAAGGTGAATCATGTAAAAAAAAAAAAAAAAAAAAAAAAAAAAGAAGCAAAAAGAAAAAAAAAGAAGGTGCATCATGAATTTTGTTGGAGTAGTTGTATCCAACATTCTGATTGCTTCAATAAGGTATAATATTTATTAATTGTTTGTTTTCGTTATAATCCTTCTACTAGGTAATATTTATATTATAAGTCTAAAAACTCTAATTTTTTCCTTCATTCTTCTCATCTCCTTTGGTTCTCCACCATCATCATTACTGTAATTTTCGACGTTGTCCTCATCGTCTTCTTTTTCTTCTTCTCCTCTTCTTCCTTTTCATCTTTTTCGTCTACTTCTTCATCCTCTTCCCCCCATTTATTCTTGTTCCCCTTCTAACTTCTCTCCTCCTATTCCTCTGCAGCCTTCTTGTTCTTCTTGCAACTTGTTCTTGGATTTTTTACATTTGATAGATATGTTTACTTTAGTTGGCTTTTGGTAGATATGCTGATTTTTGTTTTGATTTTACCTAGATATATTTATTTTGGTTATAACACTCCACACAATCCTTATATCCACCTAAATGTTACCATATGTACAATGGACAATGGGTACTCCACAAACATATTATTGTTTGTGTTTCTTCATCATTTTATCATTTTTCACTTGTATTCACCTAACATAAAATTCACTTTTATTAATTCAAAAATAATTATTATCATTTCTTCCATGAGATCCTAAAAAGGATAAGCAACTTTTTAAAGTACTCGAATGACATGTACAAGTTCTACAAGCAAATTGAGTGTATTATTTCTTGAGAACTGCTACATATACAAAGAGAATACACAAAAGTAAATCTGTAAATTGACGTAGATTCATGGGATCTGTTAGATTTACTTTACAATAAAAGTAACTTTACAATCTGACGTACCACATCAAGCCACATTAGTTTGTGGTTTACTTTTGTATAATCTTTTTGTGGCTCAAATATTTTCCTTATTTCTTAGTTTTGATTATAACTCATCCACTCACTCACTCTCTCTCTCTCTCTCCCCCCTCTCTATGTTATTCGATTGAAAGCATATCTAGGAGGAACTCAGCTTCAACATATACAAGTTCTACAAGCATGCAAAAGTACTATTTTTTACTTTTAGTAGAGCTCTCTCACTCAGTTTTTCTGTCTATCTATCTCTTTCTATCTGTTCATGTGTGTTAGTTATTCAGTTCAAGTTGTATCTAGGAACAAACTCTAATTAGTTGTATACAGGTTCTAGAGTTTTTTTAATAATAAATGTACAACTTTGCAAGGCAATTGCTTCTTTAGCATTTCAGACAATATCTAAGAAACAATTATAAAAATTATTGAATGATTATTCTATATATTTTGGCCTTTTTCTATTATAAAAGAAGGTGCATGAATTTTGTTGGAGCAGTCAGGTCCAACATTTTGATGTCCAACTTGGATGACATGTACAAGTTCTACAAGCAAGTAGATGTATTGTGCATTACTTTTGAGTAAAGTTCTCACTATCTCTTGGTGTGTGTGTGTGTGGTAATCAGTTGAAATTGTATCTAGGAGGAATTCAACTTGGACATGTACAAGTTCTATAAGCATGCATTGGTATTATTTTATACTTTTGAGTAGAGCTCTCTCTCTCTCTCTCTCTCACACACACACACACACACACACACTCTTTCTCTCTATTTGACTATGTATGTGTGTTACTTATTCAATTGAAGCTGTATTTAAGAGGAATCTCTAATTAGTTGTTGTAATACCCTGCTCATTCCTTTTTACGTATGCTTTTCTCTTTCTGACGTAAGTTACCTCTTTATGACGTAAGCAATCCCGAGGGCAGAGATTATGTTAATTGTCTGCCCCTTCCATCTAGCGACTGCGACACTCGTTAGGCGTGCCGAACCCCAAGGCATGTTTCAAAAAGATATTATGTGACTTCTAAGGCAAGCCCAATGTTTTAAATGTATTGGAAATAATTATGTGAGGTATTTCCAATATTATTGAATTAAAATTGATTTTAAATACGACAATTATAGTATTCTTGAAGAGCTCCAAAAATATTATAATTGTTGGAAATCATTTCAATATTTATTATTAAAATGATTTCAACTATTTAAAATATTATGAGATTTAAATTATGTTGAAAGCTTTAATTAATTAAATGATTTTATCCTTTTAAATATATTAAATAAGACTTCATCATTTATTAATGATGAAGAATATTATTTTATAAACTAAAGTTAGTTTAAATAATATTCTACCTTAATTCCTCTAAGTGTTTTTAATTAAGTTAATGTTTACGCATTTTCAAATCAATGTTTTAATCCTCCATCGTTAGATCGTTTTGAGGATCCCCAGACGAAGGGACTGAATTAAATACCCAGACCCCTCTTCCTTCTCCCTCACTTTTCCCCAGCTCTCTCTCTCCTCCCTCTCCCCAGCGTATGTCGCACGTTGCTTATCCAAGCCACGTCTTCCATAGCTTAGCCCGGCGCCGCCAGGCCTCACCGCCCCTTCTACGGGCTCCACCTCACTCCGGCGAGCCCAACCAGCCCAGCTCCTTTCTCTCACGCTCTCCCTTTCTCCCTTTCAGAACTGCAAAGCCCGAATGGGCATGATGCCCATTGCATCGCCGTGCACCACCACTCCCACGGCAGCTTCTCCTCCAGCTGGCCATCATCCTCTAGCAAGCTCAGCCTCACTCTCCTTATCCGTCGAGCACACGCACCATACCCATGAAAATGGGTTCACAAGGCTTCAAGGACACTGATGCTCCTAGCGTTGCCGTGCGCGACCACTGGACACCACCACAGGCACCTCCTAGCCTCCCCCTTCCTCCTCCACGTGACCCACGACCCGTAGCCCTTCCTCCACGCACGGGCTTCCCCCTCCTCTCACGCACAGATTGCACACCTTCCACCACCGTAAGCCGTCACCCACAGCGTGTAACCGCCACCTTGAGCCTCCTCAGGCCACCACCGAGCCAACCCAACCACCCGCAGCCTCGATCTGCCACCCATGCACTCACACTCTCTCTCCCTCTCCCACGGCTTCTCCTCCACCGTGTGGCCAGATCCGCCGCCTTGAGTCACCATGGCGCCACCTAGATGCCACCACGAGTTCCACCGCACTTCCTTTAGCTGAACCCAAGGTCCTAAACCACCACTTTATGTGGTGGGTAACCACTGTATGTGATGGACAATCACTGCGCGTGACTGACCGCCACTATACACGGCTAGATCCGCCGTGTTACGCTCCTTGCCACCATCACAAGGCCTTCACGAGCCCTTCCAAGACCACATTTAGCTATCCAAACTCCCAAACAGTCACCGTACGTGGGTTAGCCGCCACGTACGACCCTTCCGGCATCATCGACTGTGACGATCAGCGAGCAACGCACGGGTTATCCCGTCGATGGTATAACCCTTTATCCCTCGATTATTTATGTTAGATGTTGATTAGTTGATTAGGTTGTGGACTATGCTGTTAGTATTGTGTAGTTTGTTGTATTGTGATATGCCGTGTAGTGAAGTGTTGGGCATCCTGTGTAGTGAAGTGTTGGGCATTCTGTGTAGTGAAGTGTTGGGCTTACCTGTGTAGTGCACTGTGAAGTGTGGAGCGGGGTTGGAGATTGTGCTGTGCAGTGTTGTGGACTGTGCGGTGTAGTGTAGTTGTGGAGTATGTGTTGTATTGGTGACATGGCATGTGGAAATGGGAACAGTACACACTTAGTGTACTCTGTGTGTGGCGTAGTGTGGGATAAGGAGAGTATATGTAGAATATACTCTCCTGGCATATTGTGGAATGGGAAGAGTACACATAGAGTGTACTTTATATGGCGTGGTGTGTGAATAGAGTATACGTGAAGTGTACTCCATGTGGTGGGGTGACGCACCATATGGCGAGTATGCCATAATGGTGATGGGTCGTAGTGTGTATGAAGAGAGTACACGAGAAGTGTATCCTATGTGGTGGAAAGATGCACCATATGACGAGTATGCCATATTGGTGATGGGTCGTCGTGTGTACGAAGAGAGTACATGAGAAATGTATCCTTTGTGGCGGAAAGATGTCACTATATGGCGAGTATGCCATAATGGTGATGAGTCGTAGTGTGTATGAAGAGAGTACACGAGAAGTGTATTCTATGTGGTGGAGAGATGCATCATATGGCGAGTATGCTATAATGGTGATGGGTCATAGTGTGTATGAAGGGAGTACACGAGAAGTGTACTCTATGTGGTGGAGTGATGCACCATATGGAGGGTATGCCATAATGGTGACGTGACGTAACGTGTGTGAAGAGAGTACACATGTAGTGTACTCTATGTGGTGAAGTGATGCACCATATGGTGGGTATGCCACAATGGTGATGTGGTGTAGTGTGGAATAAGGAGAGTATATGTAGAATTTACCCTCCTGGCGTATTGTGGAATGAGAAGAGTATACGTAAAGTGTACTCTGTGTGGCATGACGTGTATGAAGAAAGTACACGTGAAGTGTACTCCATGTGGTGGAGTGATACACCATATGACGGGTATACCATAATGGTGATGTGGCATAATGTGTGTAAATGGAGTACACGTGAAGTGTACTCCATGTGGTGGAGTTATACACCATATGGCATGTATGCCATAGTGGTGATATGGCATAGAGTGTATGAAGGGAGTACAGACGGAGTGTACTCTATGTGGTAGAGTGATGCACTGTATGGCGGGTATGCCATAATAATGATAGGTTGTAGCGTGTGAAAATGGAGTATATGTGGAGTGTACTCTACGAGGCAACGACACTCCGTGTGGCTTGTCGCAGAGAAAATGATGGTTGTGTGGTTGATGGGCGTAGAATGTGGTGAATAGTATCGAGAATTGTGGAACAATGTCCTGAAGTAGTTGTGGCATAGCCTGTAGTCTGAGGTGACAAGTGTCACCGTGATGGACTTATGGCTAGGAATATACGTGAAGTAGCAGAACAAGTATAAGAGTACGCAGCAGAAGCATGACTGGGCAACGTCACGAAGTGACGTGGTTCCTGATAGTCAGGCATATGATGGGTGAAGAGTTATTGTAGAAATAGCGTAGCAGGAACGTGACGAGATGTCACGATATTACAAGAGTACGTAAAGAACCGTACTCGTGATGAGTTAAGAAATTGATATAAGAATGACGTAGCGGGATGTCAGGTGATGTGACAAGGTCATGGTATAGCTCGGGTGTAGTCTCGAGCTATATGACGTGATATAAGGCGTAATGGTAAATGAAGCCTTGTCATGTTAAGAGTTGGGATGAACTGTCACAAGGGGGTAGCATGAAGAGTCATGCTAGCCGGGTTAAGAGAAGGTTGGTATCGGAATATGACCCTTGTCCCTGCGAGCAGGTGATCAATGTGTTATATGTTGATCTTAGGTGATAAAGGGGTAAGGTACATGTGTAATCTGTCCTGAGTACAGTTACACAGTGCTTAAGCCTCAGAGTTGGCTTAGAGCCGTGTGGCTTGTATGGTTGGGAATGAGGATTTAGTATGGGCTAAGGTGCATGGAGGTAGTGACAGGTGTATTGTTAGGATTGAGATGCGTGATTCCATCGGTAGGTATCATGCGTCGAATGTGGTTAGTAAGAAGAGTAAGACTAAGGTCTTAGTATCTTAATCCTAACGTGAATCATGGGTTCACTTTAGTGGATGAGCACTCGAGGCAAGACCTTGAGTTGGAAGATGTGGTGACCGTAGTGGTCCCTGAAGGGTTTAACATAGTTAAGGGCTTGTAAGAGCATGGGATAGAAGAAGAGCGTTCTAAGTAAAGCGTAGTTCTATTTCTAGCTTAAGTTGTTTATGCATTAGATAGAGAATGACGTTAAGGTTATGTGTATGCATGTAGGTTGCTATCTTATACGCACATGAATGGACTGCATGATATGCAAGTAGCATGGAGTCCAGGAAAGTGTTATGTTCATACTCTTCTAGAGTCTTTTTAAAATATAAAGAAACGAAACTAAACGTTTTTCCTCACGATGCTTTACGAAAAGATACGAAAGACGTTTCACGAAAGAAAATGCTAATTGTTCAAAGGTATAAGTATGTATGGCCCTCCTTGGCAGCCCCTTTTTACGCAACGAAAGTATTAATTGTACATATGTGAAAGGATGACTATACGCTGTATCTATTGTATGTATTTTCTAAGAAAATCTACGAACTGATGGAAATGCACAAAAGACATGAGAACGGACGCCTTTATGGATCCTACGAACCGATGCTTTCATGAGTGCCATGAGGTGATGCTCATGGATGCCATGAGAGACGAAGTTCAAGGTGATGCTTATGGATGCCATGAAAGCTGACGTTTAAGCCCATGTATGTTTCTAAATGATGTTTTCATGAACGAACTGTTAAACGAAAGATAGAACTGAATGAACTAAAAAAAGGAAAGACAATTTTCGGGCTTACGCCCTAAACAATGTTTTCTCATGAAAAGAAATGTTTTCTCATGAAATGACTGTTAAATGAAAGAAAGAACTAAATGAAAGCTCCAGCTCTTTAGAGCTGACATGAATGAATGAAAAGCAAGAAAGACATGAAAGCATGAAATGTATGAAGACACGTAACGACCACATGAATGAATGAAAGGGTACCAATGAATGGGCAGATTGCAATGCCGGGTAAGTAGTACTGAAAGTGCACCCAGTGCTACCCCCTATGAAAGGGATTCCCAACCCGTGGCCACAGGCAGAGTCCGGGTTCAAAGGAAGACCGCTAACCCCAATACATGAGGCGTAACAGTGTGTACTGGCCTATGAAAGTGATAAGAAAGAATGTATGAACGCATGTATGCACGAACGCACGAACTTTTAAGAAATGAAGGCACTGACGGGGGAAATGTTTTACCAAAAGAAAGTCCATTCTCAAAAGAAAATCCCATCTAGTGAAGTTTTCAAACGAACGCACGTATGCACGCACGCATGTACGTATAGTATGTATGAATGATGAATGCATGAATGAAAACCTATGTTGTTATATTTTAACTGTATGAAGTAATGCTTACGAGTCATCGACTCATTTTAGTTTTTATGCATGTCCCTCCCCCTCACAGGAACTGAGTGAAAAGGATGGACACAGCTCATGGGGAAGAGCATGAAAGTCTAGGCACGAGTTTTAGTCGTACGAGGGACCCTTTTATTGTAAGATTGATGTTTTCCGCTGTAAACCTCTTTTATTCTAATAGCATATTTTTATGTTATAAATGTAGAGTCTTGCACACTGGGTATGCAAGTAAGAAGTTTTAAATCGGACGGTAGGACAGGCATTACAGTTGTATTATGATCTCTAGGGACAATTGCTTCTTTTGTATTTTAGAAAATATATAAGAAACAATCATAAAAATATTGAATGGTTATTGTTTATATTTTGGGCCTATAAACCTTGTTCAATATATTTTGGCCTTTGTTCCATTAGATAAAAAGGTGCATGAATTTTGTTGGAACAGTTATGTACAACATTCTGATGTCCAAATTGGATGACATGTACAAGTTCTACAAGTAGGCGAATGTATTGTTTCTTACTTTTAAGTAGAGCTCTCTCTATCCTTCTATGTGAGTGTGGCATTCGGTTGAAGCTGTATCTAGGAGGAACTTTGTTTGGACATGTACACGTTCTACAAGCATGCACAAATATTGTTTTTGACTTTTGAGTAGAGCTCTCTCTCTCTCTCTCTCTATATATATATATATATATATCTGACTATGTGTGTCTTACTCAGTTTGAAGCTGTATTTATGAGAGTTGTATTTGGACACTAGTGATTATTTTTTCCCAATATATATACTACTTTGCAAGGCAATTGCTTCTTTCATATTTCAGACAATACCTAAGAAAAAATTATAAAAAGGATTGAATGCTTATATATATATAAGCCATATTGTGAAGCCCAACTCCTAAAAGCCCAAACCTAGTTCTTTTATCTTTTGTTATTATGAGCTTGGCCCGTGTAGAAGCCCAAACCAAGACCTAGCCTTTTACCCCGTACGACGTCATTTTGGGCTTAAAAGATTAAAACCCTAAGCTTTTCCCTTCTTCCTTTCTTTTTCTTTCCTCTTCTACGCTGCACCCTTCCTCCATGGCTCTATCCCTCTACTACTCTTGTGAGCCCTACATGCCACCCACGCCCACCATGAGCTCGCCACCACGTGCCGAAGCTGGGTGTCAAGACTCCATTAAAAACTGCCCTAGGACATGGTCCTAGGCATGCATGGGCCAACCAAGGCCACCAAGGACCAATGTCGTGGGGCACCATGGGTTCCACACCACTATCACTTGTTTATTTATTTATTTTATTTATTTTTATTTATCAAGGGACCTATTAGGGTTTTCACTTTGTATTATCTATAAATAGGACCCTTAGACATTTAGTTTACATCTTTTGAACCTTTGGCAAATTCCTTAAGTGGGTAGACTTGTTCTTGAGATCATCCTTTGGTGCTTAGCACTTGGGCTACTTGGGTGCAATTCGTGAATCCCTAGTAGAGGATCATCACCTTGCAATTCGTGAATAGGTGTGATTCAACTTATCTTGTTCTTGCAACTTGGTGTAATTCGTGAATCCAAGTTGTTGTTATTTTTGTTACTTTCAAGTTTATCAATAAAGAGGTTGTGCAATTCGTGAATCATAGTTGAATTGGCTATCTTTTGTTCACTTTGTTCTTAAGTGTTTATCACTTGTTCATCGTGTTCTTCATTTGTTCTTGATTTCATATTTTTTTTTTTGCATATCAAAATATCCAGTGTGCTCCCAAATTTTCATAACATGGTTCAAAACCAGTTTGGTGTTAAAATAAAAAAAATTAGATCGGATAATGCATGAGATTATTTCAATCGTATCTTATCTCATTACTTTAAAAAAGAAGGTATTATCCATGAATCCTCCTACATTAATATCCAATAGCAAAATGACATTGCTGAGAGGAAGAATGATCATACACTCTTTGTTAAGCACTTAGATAAAGGGGGAGTCACAACTCTTTTGGTATATGTTGATAATATAATTATGACAAAAAATGATGAGAAGGAGAAGGAAGCCTTGAAAAGGTGTATTGTCAGAGAATTTGAGATAAAAGAACTTGGAAGACTAAAGTATTTTCTGGGAATTTAAATAGCCCATTCCAAACAAGGCATCGTTATTTCACAACATAAATATGTAACTGATCTTCTAAGGGAGATAGGAAAGTTGGCATGTAGACCCGTCTCCACACCGATCAAGCCAAACCACAAACTTGGAGAGGCAAATGAAGATCCAGCTGCAGGCAAGGAAATGTACCAGAAACTGGTAGGAAAACTTATATATCTTGCTCACACACAGCCAAACATTGCATATGTCGTGAGTGTGGTTAGCCAATTTATGCACAGCCCGAGAGAAGTTCACCTACAGGCTGTGTACCGTGTACTACATTACCTAAAGGCCAATCTTGGCAAGGGAATTCTATTTAGAAGAAACGCCAGATTAATTCTTGAACCATACATCGATGCTGACTATGTAAGCTCACCAGTTGATAGGAGGTCTACTACAGGTTATTGCACTTTCCTTGGAGGCAATCTTGTGACCTGGAGGAGTAAGAAGCAAAATGTGGTAGCTAGATCAGGTACGGAGGCAGAATTTAGGGCGATGGCTCAAGGAGTGTGTGAGTTACTATGGCTCAAGATAATTCTGGAAGACCTTAGAATCAGATGGGAAGGACCAATGAAGTTATTTTGTGACAACAAGTCAGCTATCAACATTGCTCACAATCCTATTCAACATGATAGAACAAAACACATTGAAGTGGATAGACATTTCATAAAAGAAAAGTTGGATAATGGATTAATGGCCAACTCGCGGTACTCACAAAAAGGGCTTAGCAGTGCAGCATTCCAATGACTTATCTTCAAGCTGGGAATGAAGCATGTATATTCACCAGCTTGAGGGGAGTGTTGGAAAATAGATAATTGATTCCCTCAATCTTTGGTATATTAGGAAACCTATATATTTGTATCTTTGACTTCCCTAGGATTAGGGGATAAACATTAAGGAATCCCACTGATATAGAAATCTGTTTTAGGAAGGAAAGTTTCCTATTTTATTTCCTTGTAATTAGCTCTGTAAATCAGCCATGTAATCGTACATATAGTCTGTGTAAAGGCTACAATCGAAATAATACAATTGATTCATTTTTTCTCACAGATGTCATAACCACAAGCTCATATTGATTGGTTATACCAATGTAAACTAAAGACCATGGCATATGTACTTTTCTCTAAATTAAAACCATGGTGATTTTCCCCTTTCATATTCATGCTCCTTTCTTCTTCTTCTTCTTCTTCTTCTTCTTTTGATAAAAAAGAAATGGCACAGGATCAAGAATAAGACTCAAGTCTCATACCCATCATGTACTTGCTCTTGAAAACCTGAGACTTCTACAACTGCACCAGACAATAAAACTCCCTTTTGTTGCAACAATTGAAAAAAATCAATTGCTACTTGTCCTTACCAAATTCATCCTGCAACTTTCTTTTATGATGCTCATTCAGGAACAATGTTTCATCATAAAGAAGCCTTTTCACCTGAGATTGAAAAAGTTTGATAAGAAACATATAACAAAATAAGCCAAATACAATCAAATATGTTCATTCAATCCAAATAAAGGAGAAATTTCTTCATGAGATTGTGAGAACAGAACTTGGCGTGGAGTGGTGGCAGGGGAGGGAGGAAGAGCTGGGGGCCGTGGGTTAAAATCATTCAATCCAACCAAACATGATTAAAACAAATCGTTTGTCTGAAAATAAATGTATGTGTAGTCAGCAAAATAAAGAAAAAGGAGGATGTAGTAGACAAACTCTGGCTGGAATCTAGAGTTTAGGAACACATACCAGCAGAACTCCCAGGTTATGTTCTGGAGGTGCTTGGAACTCACGGAGACTCTATGGCATGAAATGTGGAGAAGTCAATACAACATAATTATTTAGGAAAATAAAAACAAACGGAATAAAAACAAAAAAGTGTTTAAGATTTGCAAATACTGAGAGTTAAATAGGAATTTCAATGTTTCCTTAGTTTGATGAACTTCATTAAGTTGTCGAAACTAGCATTATAATTAATAGGAGAAAAGATAGAAAGACGAGACACAAAAAATATATATAATGAAATTGTATGATGAATAGCATTACAAAGCAATCTCTATAAAACAGTGCTTGTATTTATTTAGTTTTTGCACCCTGGCAGGAAAAGAGAGAAGAACAGAGAGGGTTGGTGGGCATGCATGGCCAATAAGGGAATGACTAAATATCTAGAGCAACTTGCATCAACCAAAGAATTTTAAGTGTTCAGCAATCTTAATGAAGCAACAATTATTGTGTTAAGCTTCATAAGTGTTCACAGATTTTAATGAAGCAGCAATCAAGACCCCAAGTTCACAATATTTTAACTCAAGTCAGGTACTTCATGTATGCATTTTATGGTTGCAACTTAAATAAAGAATCCAAAATCTATAGTAAATACACTAAGAACTGCACCAACACTAATCCCAGACTTGTTGAAAGGGAAAAAATATAGTTGAGCAAGATCATTAAACTTAACAACAAAGTACTCTAAAAAAAACACATTGGCATGGAGCATTCACAAAAAGTTTTAAGGTAGGAATTATTAAAGTTGAAACAAAAAGTTCTCAACCAATTTTCAAAGCAATTTGTTGTCCTTAAGTAATCACTATATATAGTGTGATTCCAATGAGTATGAAGCTCATGGGCTTGATTAATTAGTCATAAGAAACCTGTACATGAATATCAGAAGCAAGCAAACCATAAGAAACCTAATCTTATCACATGCATAATGTCTGATACAAGGAAAGATAACCAAAAGACAAAAAATTTTATATAGACATGCCAAAACTTTTGTTTTCCAAGTATCAAAAAAGAAAAATTTCCTTCAATCAAGAAAGATAAACCAATCCATCATCACTTCTTACTTAGTTCATATCCTTAGTTAAGATTTACTTTGCATCCATATCTTAATAGTTATTTGAAAAGATAAAAAGATAAAAAGATTGATTTCAGCCCCAAAGAAAAGTGGTAGCTTACATCCTATTAAGATTTTAGTGGATACATATATATGATGAGTATGGCAGCTTACATCCTATTAAGATTTTAGTGCATGCCACCCGCACACACAAATTAAAAGTGATCTTTAATCTGATCCAATGTAGTACAGTGCAAAAAAAATATGAATGTCCACAAAAATTTGAATGTAGTACGATGCAAATGAAGAATGTAACCGTGGTCTTGTATACTCTTGATATATGCAGTAAGTATCTGCAGTGATAGAATCAGAAACACCTTCTAAGTTCACATGTTCACATCTAAAATTATCAACATAAATGATGTTTAAAAAGCCTTTAAAAGGGGAAGCTGAAATTGGCTATTGCAGTGGATGGTCGGTAAATCACTACAAGAACATAATAACAAGACTAAGAATAAAACGAAATAATTACAAGAAACAAAGATCACACGCAAGACATAGAAAACCAAATGGTTTAAGTCAAATTGACTCTGAGAAGAGAGTAGACTCAAAATAATAATAAAAAAAAAAAAAATCCTAAAATCAAGATTACTCTCCAACAAAATGCAATAAAAAATAAAAAAGAACCTAAAATTATCAATGGGACATCATACAACACTACAATCCACTGGTAAAAATCCTAATCCTTTGTTTTCATGAAACCCTAATAGAAACAATCTCCCAAACATGCTAAAATCGATAGTCATTGTATAAAATCAGACTGATAATATAGTATTCACGAAAAAAAAAACTTAATAGGATAACTAGAGAGAGAGAGAGAGAGATAGAGAGAGAGAGAGATGAACATAGAGAGAGAAAGAGAGAGAGAGAGAGCATGAGAGAGACGAACGGAGAGAGAGAGAGAAAGAGAGAGACACTCACTTGCTAGGTGAGGTGGCGACGACGACGTCTCGGTAGCGGCATAACGTGGGAAGGGACGGTAGTGCACAGGCTCGGGAAAGAAGGTCGAAGTGGAGAAGGGGGTACGGTGATAAAGAGTCTGAAGACTGGGTAAGGCTCTGGGAGGGGAATTCAAATGTTTAGTGGGTTTTGGCGCCCCAGCTCAATCCCGTCGATTTTATCCCTTTAGGAGTAGTTTTTTAAACTTGTGGCGAAAGTTTTCACCGTTAAAAGGCATAAAATCGCTGCAAATACATGATTTCGTAGCCCATGTTTAAATTGTAAAAAACTGCGACAATTTTATTTTTGCTGCAAAAGTTCACTTATTGCAGCGATTTTAAAATTGCTGGAAAATGCCTGATTTCTTGTAGTGTATTTCTCTACCTTCAGACTTGCATCAAACACTTTCCAATTCTTCATTATTGTTCTGTGAAAACCAAGCTGCTTTACATATTGCTGCCAACCCAGTGTTTCATGAAAGAATAAAGCGTATTGAGTTGGATTGTCACATCATAAGGGAGAAAATACAAGCTGGCATCATTCGAACTTTACATGTATCTTCAGCTCATCAAGTTGCAGACATCTTAACTAAACCATTGGGTTTTAATTCTTTCTTTTCTCTTTTGTCCAAGATGAATGTGCATAATATATACAATTCATCTTGAAGGAGACTATTAGAGAACTAATTTTGTTAGTTAGTTGCATTGGTTATGTTGATTTTACTTTTATAGCCTTCAGTATTCTACATGTATAAAAGCAGAGCTGTAACTTCAGATATTACACAATAATACAATTCATAATTTCTTCTTCTCAGTCGATGACTTCACTTCATATCTTTGTAAGTTGTAACACCATGTTCACCGATATCACATGGTATAGTCAGCCGATCATAAACCACCGTAAATGTTGTTTGTAAATAACTTGAGCCATCACCATTAAAGAGCGGGAAGGGATCATAGAGCCAACGCCCACTTTCTGACTTTCTGAACTACATCTAATTCCAAATGCTAGGTCATTGATTTGCAGTTATTATACCACGATTTCTTCCTTCCGGTTTTAACGCTTTAGATTTTAGAATGTCTACCAAAAAATATCAGATAAACTAATGGGGCTTAACATGTTAAGTCAGACGATTTATTTTTTGATTTTACAATCTAATATATATATATATATATATATATATATATATATATATATATATATATATATATAACCCAACTACACATTAGATTTATAAGATAATTTCTTATAATTGTTGTTGGTATTTTTTTTTAATAGATAGATTTTTTTTGTAACCTTTTTTTTAGTGCTATTACGGTAGCATTATAAATTGAGAAAGGTCTTTAACGTGGTTTTATTCTAATCCGTTAATAGCTTTAATGGTTCAAGGGTTAATGTACACTACAGAGTTAGCTACGGTTTTTAGAGAAAAAATTATGTTTGACGATTGTGGGGTTGAAACGTTTTTTTATCATTAGTTTTGTCACTTTATTTCTTACCGGTTTTGGGCTCTTGTGTTTATTGCTAAGCCGTTTGAATTTTCTCTCCCTCTAATACTCTCTTTGATCGGCTCTTTGTTAATGGTGTAATAAGTTAGTGCCGTCAACTTTTAGTTAATTGGCTGCTATTAAGTACCATCGATGCCCAACGTTTTTTCTTTTACGTTGAGAGTTTCTTTTTCATTGAATGCCCAATTGCCGGATGGAGAAAAATGTTTATTTTTTATTTAAATGGTTGAGCTTATTGAGAGAAGTGGGGATTTGTCGAGTATTGTTTTTCCATTTGAGTGAGATGTTGTTTTATAGAGAAAAATCTCTAGAGAGATAAAAAAAGAGGGTTGTACCTAGATAATTTTGAGAGTTTTTCTAGATAAATGAAAAGTGTTCTTTTGGTAGAGCTTTGAGCTCAACCACTTGTCCAGAGTTGATTCGGGCTATACGATGATCAGTTAGGCTGTTGTATCCTGGAGGAGTCAAGTCAATAGGAGTTCTGCTGCACCGGTTAATTTGAGACTTTGTACACTGCAGAGGGCTTGCATCTTCTTAAAGAGAGCGATATTTCCGTGCCTCAGTCCAAACTGATTTCGTTTTAATTTTAATTTCATTGTAATTTTTATTATATTATCATGTAAATCACCAACAATTGTTTTTAAGAATTAAGTATTTTTCTTTAAGTTTTTATCTTGCTCGCCCTCTTTTTGTTTTAGTAATTCCCAGATTCTCTATTCATAACAATACTTCCTTTTTCCCGTACTCAGTTGTCCATTGAAAAAGTCGTAACAAACCATCCAATATATGGCTCTGATCACTTGTCCCCTTAAAACTCCTCAAAGCTAGCTTTCCCGCCATCACACATATAAATGAACTTCTCTAGTAATTCCTTTTTTTTTTTTTTAAATTAACATGATCTCTCCTCCACCAATCATTGGGAGCATGGGCAATTGCATGCTTGGCATTAGGTACTAGACCCAAAAGAAAGTCCTGAGCTCAAAGCAACTATAAATGTGCAGCCACCTAGAAGTTTAAAGGATTGTGAAAACTGGCTGTAGGATTTTAGAGCACACGAAGCCTATGCTTGTAAAAGATGTCTTAGAAGAGTTTCTCAAGTTATGGTTTTTAACTCTCAGAAATACCATAAATTGCGGCACCTTCCTTTAAATTATATATGAGTACTTGAAGGTTGGACATGTTCATTATCTTCTCCTATATATCTAGCGGTGCTTACTTTCTTTGTTCTACAATATTGGATCGATATTGGTAAAAGTGGTACAAAGATATAATGAAAGTTGTTATGATCAAGCAACAGCTAGCTTCACGACTTGCTGACCGAGAAGATAACAGTGGAGGACATGGTCATGGGAATTCGGAAAAGTGTATCGATTGGTGTTGGTTCCATGTCAAGGTGTGGAGACCAGTGCATGTATGCTTGAGACCATACCTGAGTAGGCACTTTATTATTTGGGGTGGAAAAAGGTTTCCATGTTATAAAGAACCTGATTATTCTTCAATCCACCCGACAGCACTAGGAAAAAAGTACTCTATTTTTTCATGAGAAAACAGAGAGACACCATCTCCATTCAGTACTACTTGTAATATGCATCATAAAAAAATTAGTCCTACATTTTTGTAACCTCAGCTTTCTACTTGTGTCGTGTGTGTCATTAGTGAGGATTATTAATAAAATTGAATTATCGTCGTAAAAAAAAATACACCTCCATGCAGTTGGGATCAAATTCATGAAACCCACATACAAGGGCCTCGTTTGGTTATATAAACTATTTGATCTCATCTCATCTAATTATTATAACTTTTTCAGATTCTTACACAATATACGATACACAATTCAATTTTTTTTAAATATCTAAATAAAAATTATATAAAAAAATTATATTATAACAATATTTTATTCAACTTTTAACTTTCATCTTATCTCATCTCATCTATATAACCAAACGAGGCCTAAACACATAGATCATCATTAGTGAAAAATAAATATTATGACTCAAATCCAGAAAAAAGGGTTGCAACATAGCAAGCCCCAAAGGTTCACATTAGCTAAGAAGCTGCCCTCTTTTAAATTAGGCAGTAATTAGAAATGTATATTCTTTGTTATAGATTATATTTTCTCAGGATCAATAATTAGTGTATCAACAAGAAGTTTAATTTCAATATGGAATTGATCACCTCAAAGTTGTAGAAAAACATCCCAAATGTTAGACGCGCTCGCCCCATATATGCAACATTTAGCGGAAAACTAAATACACATAGTACACATATCTAATGCATTAAAAATCTCCAACCCATATACCCCAACTATTCCTAAACTACATACATATATAATGAATATGAGCCAGCCACACCTCTCCTCTTAACACAAAAGGCCGGGGTCATAAATATTTCCTGCTATTTCATATAAATGGGAACCCAAGGACTACTCTTGTGTGACAAGCAGTTCATGTTGCAGATTGCAAAGAGCCATTTCCCAAAGGTCCACCAAGAAAGCAACTTCAAGGAATTGCGGCCGACGGCCTGCCCGGCCCTCAATTCCTGCGGAGCTGTCCCATTTTTCAATATTGTTCTTTTCCAGTGATTTCTTTCTTTCATTCTTTTTTGTTTGTTTGTTTGTTTTTTTTTGTTAAAAGTTAATTCTGGAGTCACGAGATATGAAGATGTTGATAGCAGCCAGTTGCCTTGAATATGGTGGTGGTGGTGATGATATGATACATGTTCCATGGACCACGTTGACAAACTCGAAAAGAATATATTGGTGTAAACGGTACTACTACTGGCCGGACATCAAAATGCCGTCCACTCGAACATCATGTGTCCATTTTCGGTTAGTACTGTTTTATTAGAGGTACTCGATCGATCATTGATGTTTTGGAGTGCAAATGCGGTCTCGTCATTGACTATAGGGACAATTTACAACCAATACATTTAATGCTTTTTGGTGGCACTTTGACAAATTTTTGAGAATTAATTTGGCAGCTACAACATTAATTTCATGAATACCAACGGCAACCATATATGCGTGTATTTTGACAAAACGTACGTGACAGTGCTATCACATGAGCTGTTGCTGCATTCCATCATAATTATTGATCATAGGTTGCATGCATTAATTTTATTCAAGTACAATTAATATAACTAGCACCAAACATGATGGTTAACATGTTTGAACTCTAAAGGTGGGAGATCTTTTACTTTGAACGAACAAGTCACATTTATTTTTAAAAAAAATATAGAATTGGGTTTCATAAATAATTCCAAGGGACTTTAATTAGCTCTGATTAATCATAAAATAAATAAATAAATAGAAAAAGAAGGTAAACCTGCGCACCACCGCAAGAAAAATATTTTTCCGTGGCTAATTATTTATTACGAAAAGGATTATAATTTACTATTAAAATGAGTCTATTCTCATTATAAATATTCATTTTTGTTGTAATTAATTCGTCTTAAATATTCATTTTTCTTATAATTCCATAGTTCGAACGGTCATTTTACGGTACGTATTGTTCCTTTTTAGAACTCCCCGGATGAGTTACATTCGGAACATCTTTCAAGCCTTAACACTCCTTGTAGATTGATTGGTGTCGAAATTTTAAGAGGAGATCTAGCATTATATAGACACCTCTCACCCGCGTTAAGTAGCATGGTAACTCATGATTTAGTTTGCCCTTAAAAAGAAGAAAAGGGATTACTTGTAATGGCCGTAGAAATTAATGTGGGTCCAAATATTTGATTTTTGGTAAAAGAAAAAGTACAAAAGGAAAGGAAACCAAATGGTCCCGTTCTTGTTCATTGACGGGCGATTCTAATCATGTTGACTGGCTTGCTAGCTAAAGGTTTTAGATCAGTGTCTAGGATTCTGGAGCCTAAATGGGTCCCAAACGATCATTTAGTTGCAACCATTGCTCATGCTCTCCAACTCCCAAGTAAAACTTCTCTCTTTTTTTGGGTGTATGAATGAATATATTGGACCACTTTACATTACAATATACATTGTCACTAGTGGGCTTTGCCACATTTCTTCTGTCTTTTGCAACTTTGTCTTCTTTGGTGGTTGGAATAAGAAAGCTCCCAAGAAGAATCCCACCGACGCTTACCTATCCCACCTAGACTTTCCCTCTCTTTTATAACCTCTAAAACGCGCCCACCACCATTAATAGCTAGCTAGCAAGAAGATCAGCTTTAGATAATTTTAGCTGGCTATATAGAAACTCCACCTCGATTAGTGCTAATACATACATGGGAAACTGTCTCTTTGCAGGCTTAGGAGAGGTCGAACATGGAGTAACCAAAGTGGTCACATCCAACGGAGGCATCATGGAATTCTACGCTCCAATAACCGTAGGATGCATCACCAATGAATTCCCTGCAGGCCACGGCATTTTCCGCAGCCATGATCTTTTCTGGAAACCACTCCCTCACCACGAAGAGCTCGTGGCCGGGGAGTCCTACTATCTCCTCCCACTCAATGACATCACAGACGACAACACGCGCACGCACGGACAAATCGTCAGGCGGCAAGGCCACGTTCGATCCATCAGTAGCGTATCTTCGTCGTCGACGTTGGCTGCCCCATATAGGATGTCACTCGATTACCAAGGGATGCTGAAGAGGTCGTACACGGAGGTCTTCTCAAGGTACAACAATGGCCGGTTCTGGAAAGTGAAGCTGGTGATATGCCCAGAACAGTTGTTGGAGATACTGTCGCAAGAGGCTCGCACCCAAGAGTTGATAGAGAGCGTGAGGACGGTGGCAAAGTGTGGTAATAATGGTGGGGTCTCGCCTGTGGAGTTCTCAGATGCATGGAGCCTCTCAAGCAGTCGGAATGCTTCCTCTAAGAAAGAAGGCTTAGTGGACATTTAGGGGAATTAATGTACAATTCTCACCTTAATTGGTTTCCTTTTTTTGTTTCAAGTTCCAGGCGTGGTATGAAAACTATACCCTATGTCATGTCTTCAGTACTGTTGTTTCGTACCTATGCATGTTTCTGTAGCTGTCTTGGGCTTTCATCGAGAAAGAGATTTTTGTCGTCTGACTACATATGAAGGAAAGAGCAGTCGGCAATGTGAATTTGTGAACTGGGAAGTCATATCGGAAAAGACGGCGTGTACAGCCTTCACCCTCTTTTCTCCTAATAAACTAGTTTTCTAAATAATAATAATAGAATGAAGACAACGCAATTATATTTTAAAATAAGACTATTTTTACAAAATTATTTTATTTTTATAAATTATTTTCTAGAAATATCTCTTAATTATAATATAATTATATAAAATTAGGAAAAAGAATTGTATATCTATCATTTTTTTTTTATAAAGAATATGTGTGATCCAACTCCCTCGTCTCCTCTCCATGAGAAAAAAAAATAAAAAATAAAAAAAATTCTTGGCTTCATCTCTCTTAAAACTTGTATAATTGTTTTGGATATCTCATTTCTATTGCTAGGATGTTGTCCAATGTTAAATCTAATGCAATATAATTGAAAGATTTATAGAGGAGGAAATCCGTGTTCATATAATGATAATACTAATCTGTTTTAGATCTTACAGTCTGAAAACACGTAGCCATCTCCTGGGTTGGGCTCTCGACGACCACCAATTTTAATCTCTCAAACCACCTTGAGTTGGACCATCAATTAGCTGAACTTTTTTCCTTGGATCCAATCACAAACTAACTGCTCAATGATCCTTGTTTTCTTGGCAAATACTATTTACTAAAAGAGTAATGTTAGATGCAGTTTTAGGATGTACAAATCTCGTACACTTCTTTTGAAAAAAAGTGAAGTCTATTGTAAAAAATAATTATTTTTATATGAATCCTAGATTGATTATTTTTTTTATAAAAATAGAGTGTGCGAGACTTACATGCACTAAGATTGTAAATATAATTTCTCTTACTAAAAGCTGGACTGGGGCTGGGTTGAGCTATCATTTTACTTGATATTAGTAGTGTTCAGCATGAGCCTGGCTGGTTTAGAACCTGGGCCCTGTAATGTTGTTAGTAATGGCCTGCATGGTTGTTCCAAACTAGGAGTGGCTAACACAAAAGTACTTGACTATACGCATGGTTCTTCCAACCTGGCCCGAAATATGTTGGGCTAGACTTTCACATACGCATATACAATTACATTATATAATTTTCAAGTTCTAGTTTTAGTTTTTCACGTCATCCACTAATATGTTAATTAATCATAAATTCAAAATAGATTAAAAGTCATAAAATTTTAATGATTGTTATTAAAAAAATAATTTTTTCATATGGATATCAGATTTACCTGTTTGTTTTTTAAAAGAGAGTTCAGAAAACTTACACATTCTAAAACTGCAAATATCATTTCTCATACATATAATACCCATTTGGAAATCTTTCAATAGAGACTAATTAATGACAAAGTGACGTTCTTTCTCGATCATATGCATGTTGTTGATTAGGGCATTGGCACCATATTCTCTTAACCAAAGTCAAGCCATGTTAGATCGCTATCAAAATTTAACTTTAGTTAGTCTTAGAGTATAGGCAACCTCTTGTGTATTGAATTTGGATACTTTTGGTGTTCACTTCTCTAGAAGACCACTTACTTTATGGAACATTACGACTAGTTACAGTTAATTAGGTTTGATCGATAGAGCACAAAATGACATACATGATGATGATACATGTCATGCAATTATTCATTTGGCGCTAGTTTATAACTATTTCCATTACTTTCTGAATTAATATTCGACCACGCATGCATGCCTCCAACGAACAACCAACTTAATTATATGCCGATGATGTCCTCCAAAAAACAAAAAGTGAAACAAGGCAAAAGAAAAGATGAATGAAAATATTGTCTGAACACACACACACACATAACCAGTGTGACACTTATAACCTGCACCAAACCCTATTATTATTCAACATCGGCTGACATTTCAAATCACCATTTTATTAATTTTATGCCCTTTATCATTTATATTGTGGTGGTGGCCACATATGGGGAATGTAACATGAGTGATTACGGTCAAGCTTTCTAGAATTTTTGTTTTTTTATTTTTTGTTTTTTTAATTGATGCATATATGGTCTCGTTATATATAACATGATCGATATATATATATATCATGATCGATATATATATATATTTATATATATATATATATATGTTTGCGCTTCATGCATGCATATGATCTGTTTAATATTATGTTAAAAATTATTAATTATTTTGAAGTTTAAGTTATTTTGAAAAATTCATGATAAATTTAGTAATTTAACGATTATTATTATTCTAACATGAGATTAAATTATTATTAATTTCATCAAAATTAATTTGAAGAAAAAGATATGAATTAAGCAGCCCATGAGGCTAATTGAAAGGATTCTATGATTTATCCGCATTTTAATAAATTGTTTATTATTGATCATGATGTTGTTGATGAATAATCAATTAATGCACGAGAAAATTATTTGCCATCTTCAACATGTGCGAGCTAAAAGCAGTACCTAAAATTTACTGTCGAGAAAATAACTTTGATTTTCATGGCTCATCAGTATATAGTATGGTGGACGTCCGAATCTTTCTTCAGGAAAGCAGATCAGAAAATGTTAGGGAAAAGGTGGATATATAGGGCCATATATTAATTTATGGTCGCTAGCTGCAATTAAAGGCAATAACTTTATAAATTAGTCGTAAACTCTGGAGAAAATTAAATTTAGGTGGCATTGAAAAAGATAAATATTCCAAATGAACGGTACTAGACAAGTCGCTAGATCAGAGATTCAGAGATATTTGGTATATATCTTTTTGACCTATGTAAAAAAGATGATCGATCTGCATGACATTCAATTAATTTGTAGATATAATTTTTTTTTAAATATAGTAATAATGCATGCGACTATTGCAATCGAGCACCGCGGGGGTGGTGGGGGGGTTTCGTTGCAAGGAAGTCCTCCAAAAAATACAGAGAGAAATATATATATATATATATATATATATATATATATATCATAATCATGCCTAATTATAAATTTCATGCATGCATATGGTCATTTACGTTAATTTGTCCTAATGAGTTGGTTTGGCACTGTCAAGGAGACATCATTTTCTTATATTCCGCACCAACCATTGAAGTTAGCATTTATAGTGACACAAGGAAACGGAATCTCATGATATTGGCCAATTAAAAAAAAAAGTAATTTGAATTCGATGGCTAATCGACTCTCCTGGCAGGCTAAACCTCAGTCCACATGACGAGGCCCTTACCCTGTCTTTAGAATTGAAAATAATGTACCCACCAAGTTTGGTTGATCTAAAATGGCTTGAACGGATTCAAATCTTCCGTAGTTTTGCTATAACTTTTTTTGTTTTTTTTTACAACAAACAGAACTTCATTAAATCAACAAAAGGATTACAGGCACAAATCAAACCACAAGGTTTGAAATAAAAAGTCCAGAATACAGTCCCCCCCCACATAGTTTTGCTATAACTTAAAATAGAAGAGAGACAGATATATAAATTAGTACTGGCCGGGATCTCAAATAATTTTTATCATGATCAAACTAGTACTTATTATAAATTTTTAAGGTCCATGTGATCTATTCCACTGATCTGAGCCTTGGAGTTCGGGATTCAAATCGTTCTAAGAAGTATGCATGTTTAATATGATTAGTTTGTGTTTACCCACCAGGTAATTTGGCTGAAAGAGCCACCGATTTAGTTCTTCCCCAGGCGATATATATTCAGTTTTTGGTGTAAATACCTAGCTAGCTAGCCTCTGATCTGTTGAATATTGTCGTGACTGATCTGGATCATCTTGATCGACCATGTGTGTGCAATTGTATATTTCCCAATTAGCAAACTACGTGTCACTCTCAATGATCACGTACGACACAAAGATTAGCATGCATATGTCACTAGTATGCAGAATACCTAGCTAGTTAGCTAGATCGAGTAACATAGCAACAAACATGCTGACCCCATGACAACTGTTCTTCTTTCTTAACAATATTATTTTCTTAATTATAGGTTGGGGAAGAAAAGATAACTTCAACTTTTTCTTGATACGAAATGATCCCTTTTAGTTGATTTAGCTTGTCCGAACTGATATTCGATCAAGAGTAGTACTACTGAAGTGATGCCGCCCAAATGCTTTTTGTTAAAAAATGTGAGCCAATAATATTTCTAACTTCTTGATTAATTAATTAATTCTCCTCATCATCTAATTGATCCTGAATTACAAATTAAATGACTTGTAAATTTATGGATAGATACCTTGAATGCATACCCTAGCTAGCTAGGCACAATTGCATATATATATATATATATATAATTTCCTAATTTGCAAACAACGTACGTGTCTTTCTCAAAGATCATCACGTATGACATGCAGTACTACAAATTAATATAAACAATATTAGATAGACGCCCCTACCAATACTACTAAGAATTCCCAGACAATCACATAGCAACCAACATGTTGACCACAAGCATTGTTTTTTATTTTTATTTTTTATTTTTTACACGATTTTAATTAATTTCTTAGGTTGGAGGGGAAAATTTTCTAACTTTTCTGGCCGAATACATAGGAAATCTCCTTAATTAGTAGGACTGAATTGATATTCGATCAAGATTGAAGTGATGCCCATATGCTTTTTATTATCTTTCTTGTGCACAATAGGCCGGCCAGCCAGGGCACAAGAAATAATTAGGGTACATGTACAATCAAAATTTCCATGCATGTATGTTTTAGGTTGTGTTTAGATGTTGAACTGAGTTGATTTGAGTTGAGTTTAGATGATAAAATATTGTTAGAATATTATTTTTTAATATTATTATTATTTTAAAATTTGAAAAAGTTGAATTGTTTATTATATTTTGTGTTGGAATTTAAAAAAATTGTAATGATAAATTGAGATGAATTGAGATGATTTTAGTTACCAAACGAAGCCTTAATTAGCAGGTTGTAGTAGTACTGCATGCATGATGAGCAGCCCCAGCAGCTAGCTAGCGACGTGAATTATATCCCCCACGAACTAATCAATTTGAAGAGCAACTTGGAGGCAAAGGCCCATGTTTTGAGATCGATCATCAAGACCTGTTTCTTGAACCAACGTCATTGGTGACAAATTATTCTCCTTTTATCAATATCTTCTCATGTATATTATAAGCGTCGACCCTACTGATTTCAAATCTTGATCCGAAATAATTCACGAACGAAATGATCGATCGTTATATACTTTACGGCAAAGCTGCTTTATTGAGATTCTCATACTGACATTAACTGACCACTGTTTGGATTGTATATAGCTGGCCGGGAAACTAATTCATTAGAATAAGTTGTTGCTAAATCACGTTTTAATCACGTTTTAATTCGTAATATGGGGCCTAATTAAAAGCCTTGCACAATGGATAAATTAAGGAGACCCTACCCTAGCCTATACGACAAACGTACGTATTCATTACTCATATGGGTTCTCAGACCAACGAGACAGGCTTTCGGGACTCGAAAATGTAGCTTTTTCGGTGAAGAAAATGTAAATTGGAGCTATATTTTTGTTGGGTTGGGTGAAGGGTTGTACAAAATTCGATCAGGACAGGAAAAATTGATCGGAATTGACCGAATATTGGAGTCGGTCTCGGTCCTAAAAATTGTTGACTAAAGAAGTTTGGTTCAATCTCGACGTCTATAAATTTTAGACCGGACTAAACTATATATATATTTAAAATATTTTTAATAATTATATAAGTCAATTATATATTATTGGATGGTAATATATTCTTTTTATATAGTAATTATATAAGTTAATAATATAATTTTTATTTAATTTATTATTATTAACCATATAAAATATTAAATAATAGATGCAATAAATTAATAATATATTATAAATCATGTGATAATTTATGTTATTATATATAAATAGAAAATGGTAAAGAAGAAATATTAGTTCCATAAAGCATTTTCTCTAAATTTTAATTATTCATTACTAATTTTTATTTTCTTCATGTATTATACTATTTCTCTCCCTTTCTCCCTCATTTTCTCTTCTTCTTGGCTCGAGTGGTATGTCTCCGGCTTGCAGGTACTACCGTAGTTATAAGAGAAGTCATTGCATGCAGCTTTTAATGTCGATCGATCTGCACTATCAGTAGGTGTGTCAAATCGTGTTAACGGGTCGTGTTCGTATCGTGTCAAGATATGTATATTATACTATATAGGTTTACCCTAACCCATCCCGTTAAGCTTATCGTGTCAAGATCTCAAACCCTAATACGACTCATTAACATAACCGGTCGTGTCGTGTCAACCCATTTTGACCCATTTATGTAAATAGATTGAACAGATCTAAAATTAACCCCTTTATCTAGTTAAGTTTAGCATAATTTTATATAAATAGTAAAGTCACTATATCTATAAAAAATATAAAATTAACTACAAGTTCAAAATTACAATCCAAATAATAAAAATATCGAAATTAAAATCCTAAAAATTTTATTTTTTAGGTATAAGGGTATAATTGTAACTTTAACTTTATTAACGGATCATAACGGGTTGACCCGTTATCAACCCGTTAAGCTATCGTGTCTTAACGGGTCAATTCGTTTTGATCCGAACCCATTAAGGCTAAATCCTAACCCACTTTTATCGTGTCGTATTCGTGTTGGGTTAACGAATCGTGTCACATATTACCATTTCTAACTACCAGATGCCACTTGATGGCCGCGTACGTATGAATATGCCTCAAAATCTTTTTCATTACTTTGCAACAAGCTGTGCTCCTTGAAACCGATATTTTCACATGGATTTCCTGTAAAATGATCTCGTGCTTATTATACGCACGATATTCATCCAATCTCCCCCTAGCTGTCACATTAGATCTTCGATCTAATCTATTAAAAGTTGTGGAATAAATAACTGCAATCTTCGATCTAATCTATTAAAAGTATTAAAAGATGTCTAAGAAAGAAAAAAAAATAAAGAGAGACAACTAAACGTCAAAATCAAGAAAATTTAGGCGCCCTTTTTTAAACATACATGATTTATACCCATTTTTCTGACAAATTCCTATCATGAACCCAAGCCACAGGCTAGATTTCGTAATTAAGCCAAATATATGATGTAATTCTTAAAATCGATATTATTAAGATAAATATAAATAATTAAATCTATTTATTCATATTAGCTTAAACTTTTAAAATAAGTGATAATTTTATATAATAGTATCAGAGCAGAGGTATTCTTGAATTCAAATCCTAATTCTTATATTCAACCCATTTAATAAATATTAGATATATAAATGAAATAACATGATTGATTGTTTATGTTTGGTTCTTCTTTATCTTTTAGTAATAATATCATGCATATATAATACCGATAATTTCAACAAAAGGAAATCTTGGTGAAACAGTACTATAACACGTGCGTACGTAATTATATATGTACACACACATGATCTCATATGCATTCATACCAATCATTAGGTAATTGTCCAATTAGCTTACTTTTGCTGGGTATATTTGTTAATTGCTGAAAGCATCTTGATCCTTCGTATGTATGGCGTGATTTCTACCCTTTTTTTTTTTGAAAAAAAGAAAAGAAAACTTGTTGCAATTAATCTCATATAATTATTTTTCCATACACGATGATTGAACACTTGAATATGTTGACTACTGCCTGTCGTCACCATGACATATATGCACTCATGAAGAGGTAGTACTGATCGAACTTCTATCAGAGACGACGGCCGCCTACATGCACGCACGCACGCTTAATTGCGGATATTAATACTAATTTGGTAGTCTTGATCGATCGATCACTTGCTACTTGCTACGCATGCACTTCTATCTTTCTACGAGGACATGAATTTGTGAAGAAAAACATAGAGCTTGGACACAAGTTTTCAACTCTGATGGGACAACATGAGCAATTAATTAATTACTTAGTTCGTGTAGATAAGGTGATTTCTGCTATATTAATTAATCTGTACGACATGGTGAATTCGGGTGCTTTTGATTGGAATTGAAAGTAAACATCTCACCTATCCTGTAAAAAAAAAAAAAAACAGTAGTACTGATCTCCACAACATTTATAGGGTTGTGGGATAAAATAGGTGCCGTATGTATATTTGCAATGCAGATTCCAGAAGAAGTGCTCGATCGAGTTTCCGTAGATCAGTAGACTACTGAGATACCACAAAAATCACGTGGACGTTCGTTCGAATACGGAATATGATTGTAGTATAAATAAAAGAAACCTACTTATTATCAAAGAAGAAATAAAATCAGAAAGTAACTTAACAAAAGAAGAGAAAGGAAAGGAACAACGAAATTTGTCGTTTCCTCAGAGCCAAAAGTCTTGGTCATTGGTCCTTCATTGATTGATTTTATATGTACCGATCAATGGGGTCCGATATTATTATGGAAAAAATTACTTTATCTATCAATTTTTACCGTTCTATTCGATCGAGAATTTTTATTTTTTTTATTTTTATTTAATAATTAAAAAAATTATATTAGAGTATTTTTTATTTTTTAAAAATATTTAAATATATTAAAAAAATATAAATAAAAAAAAAGATACAAAAACAACCACCAGCCAAAGTGAGAGTAGCCCGACTCTATTATTATTATTCCTGTTTTCCCTTCATCGCCTAGCTAATGTCTTTACCCATTTCATCTTTCCATGGCCAATTCTTCAAACTGATTATTTTATAGCCAGAAGGAAATTAGGGAGAATGAATGAGAAAATAAAGGAAAAATATTTAAATTATTTTCTTAACTAATTATATATATGTAGAAATAATCCAATATTAGATTATATATTCTATTAGTCATCTCTTGCCGCCCCTTCCAACACTTTTTTGCGAAGTAAAAAAAAAAAAAAAAATGGTTATCTGACATGTCAACACTATTTATCGTGAAACTCTTCTTAATTAGTTATAAAAAATGGTCAAAACTACTATTTTTGGTTGATACGATATGTTTTTATATCCTTCATGCATTCACATGCATTACTAGTATATCTTTTGGCATATCAAAATATGGCGGTCTTGCAAATAAATTTTTTTTGTTTGACTATTACCGATCTCTTTGATTGAGATGTCCCATTCAAATGTAAAAATAAGCATTAAGTGAATCAAATAATCATATAATAAAATGATAGTTTGAAAAAATAAACATATTCGATCAGTACTTCTTAGAGTTGATTGAAATATATGTTCCAATGTCGTCCATGTAACCATTGAATCAACTCTACCAAAAGAGATTCCAGTTAAATCGATGGACGAATATTAGTGCCGTATCGTTAAATGGTTTCAACCACTAATTAGGAAAAAGTCTATATCCTTATTTTCTAGGCTAAACTAAGATTTTTTTAGTAATGTTAGATACATTAATCATTATGTGTTATGTAAACATCACGCATTCTTTTTGAAAAAGAGTGGAGTATACTATTAAAAAAATAATTTTTTCATATATATCCTATATTTACTCATTTTTTTTTCAAATTGAGTGTATCCTGTACAATATTCTATAACTACAAATACCATTTCTCAATGATTTTATCCTACAAAAAGATTCTGGCCGACTGCTTTATCTGTAGTGGCCGATCGAGAGGAAATTTTTGTCTCCAACGAACACAACTCATCATGTACTTATGTGCTTGATTTGTTATAAGTGGGAAATGATCCATTACGTGCTTACGAAACGTCATGACCCATATATATATATATATATATATATATATATATATATAATATTTGGACTCAGTATGATCTCGGCCTGGATTTAAATAGTTTTATCTAATAATATAATAATATATATAATGTTATATATAAATTTAAGATGTATAAATTTCACGCAAGGTTCTTTTAAAAAAATGGGAACTATCATAAAAAAAAGAGTCAGATTTTTTTTTTTTAACTTTTTTTTTCAAATAGTCAAGATCGATGAAATTGTACAAATTTTGTTTTCCAAAATGAGTAATAAAACTATGTAAACTATCAGATGATCAAAGATGTCGTGCAGAAGAAATATGCATGTGTTCAAAATTAGCATAAGATCAAAAACGATAATTTATAACGACTAAGTGTATGTTTGGAATTGTCGTAGGAAATATAACTTATAACTTAAATAATAAGTTCTATAGTTCAAAAGTTGTTTACTCTTTGATAAACATCTATCTAAAGCACTTTTAAAGTTAGTTATATTAATTTTTTAAAAATATATAGTTATCTGCAGGAGTTTTTCTATAAAAACTTCAATTTGGTGCTTTTTAAAAAAGTAGACTTTCAACTTTTTTAAGTAATTAAAACATTTTTTATAAATTTACCAAACATATCATTTTTTCTTTAAAAGAGCTTTTAAATAGTTAAAAGCATTTTTTAAGCTTTCAAACTAAATCCCAAACAGACTCTAAATTATAGAAAAATATTTATTTATTTTTTTAATTCTTTAGGATTAAATTAATAATAATAAAAAAAAGGATTTGTACGTCTACATCTTGCTACGTACATTATATATAGATCACAGACGTGTTGCGCCAACAAGAGGCTTTTTAACAACAGCATGACATCGTAATTAATATTTAAGATTGCTTCTCATGCATGCAAACTTAAACCTCGATCGATGGATGGATCGTCTGCATTCTAATTATAAGAAGCTGGAGGTATTGCTAGTCTGATGTGTCACTGCTGATCACATCCATCACACACACACACACACACATATATATTAATATGATCTCCCGATTATGAATTAATCAAATTTACCGTCACAATACACGTCATTTCTCATGAAAACTTTTAATTATTATTATTTGGGACTAATTCAACGGAAGTTATTGGGCGATGAATATATATATATATATATATATATATATATATATATATATATATAAATTTCAACCACAACCAACTACAACAAGAAATAAGTAATTTAGATGATAAGGAGATGAGATGTCGAGTGCAGGTTAGTAAGAAGTGGTTGTTCCATCAATTGTCGCCAAAAGTCATGATTAGTATTAGAATTTGGAGGAATAAGAGAGGTATAGGATCGATCATGATTTGGGTTAAGACACATGACCTCATAACGGAATATATATACATGATCATGTGTAGTACTTAGTGCTTATGTGGTACCGTTACTTTGAATATGAATGTGAGAGAGAGAGAGAGAGAGAGAGAGAGAGAGAGAGAGAGAGAAGATATATTATAATTGGCCGGATGTGATGAGGTGGCTAAAAGTATATGATGTTGGAGATCAAACTTAATTTGATCATGTAGAAGTGTGGTATACAAGATAATAACCCAGCTGCTAGCTGTAATTATAAAGTGGTAATATCAGTGCATGAGTGTTGGCCACATGGAGAATGCTATATATCCTAGTTGTACTGATTAAGGTAGTTAAACGTGGATTGACTAACATAGACAAAGTGATACACCTCACATGCATGCTGCTGGCTAGTGCACCTTTTCTTTCCAGCTTATTTTTATACAATGACGTAGTACTACGTCCGATTAATGTGCCCCAGTCACTATATAATGAATATATATTAATTGAAAAATAATAGTTGTAGCTGTGAGTGTGTAAATTTCGCACAATAACTTTGAAAAAAATGAATAAATAAGGGACACATAAAAAAATTAATTATTTATTAGTGGACCTTACTTTTTTTTTCAAAGCAACTGCACAGCGCTTGCGCATTCCACGACTGTATGTAACATTACTCTATTTTAATTAAATGGATTGAAGGCGTTTGTGTGAAATTGAAATTCGAGTCAAAATAGATTAAATTTGATATTTTTTTATGGATCGATTTGTGGCATCACATAATTAATTTGTTGATCATCGATCGTGAAATACTTTTATAAGTTATTTTACAAAAATACTCAAAATTTAAATGCGCGTGGTTGTGAAAAATGGCCAAAATGATCTAATATTTAAGATTCAAGGAGGAATTGATCGATTAATTAGTTGCTGACATGTGTTTGCATGCAAGTGACTAATTATAGGTCTGCATGTTAGCTTTCCCTTAAATCTTAATTGTATGTACGTAGAAATAACCCAAGTTGTACTATATTTATGTGTGTATATATATATATATATATATATATATATAGTTATAGGCAATTAGATCATTAATTGAACAAATTGTCACTCATTTGATCTTGACATAACGATCGAGTTATTGTCTGTCGTATTCCCGCAACTACTAGCAATATTACTAGTGGCTATATATGCTTTCCTTGTTATTGGCCGATTCTCGATCGGCCGGGTACGTACTTGATGATCAGAGACTGAGTCGTCTAGGATTTATCTATGCGATGGCATGCATGATACATCCCACTTATCTGGTCAGTCTTGTGGAAGTGATCATTTAGTACTTTTTTAATTTACTTGGTACAAAAAATTTAAAAACTAATTACAATTTACAACGTCCTTGTACTACTTATGATGTCATCAGTGAAATTGATTGCATCACCGACGTTATGCATGCATGCTTGTATAAGCTGCAAGCAGCTCTAAAGTAATTAAGATTTATTTCCCTGCATTTTGACTATAGTACATGATTTCGAGTGATATAAGAGCTAGACTTCTCATATGAGGTCTTAAAACATGCATGGCACCATTTTCATCATGCATGTTCTTCCCTTTCTGATGATTTATATATATATATATATATATATATATATATATGTTTGTGTGTTCATTTCTATGTGTGTTTGCATTTACGTAGATTATATATTAACTCTAAGAATGTAGCTATCATGCATGAATGAAATTGATACGCGTGCGTGCATTAATGTTTTAGAGACTAGATCAAAATAATCTTCTGGCCGGTCCTATATATATAATAATATATAATCAGTCTAGTACTGCAACAATATTCATGGATGAACATGATTGAATCATGTATACAAGCTGGGAGTCTTAAAAAAAAAGGTTTTGATAGTGAATATAAAAATTCCTTTTTGATATTGGTGATAAGAGTCGGGCTACTCTACCAGCCAAAGTAGCCCGTTCAATCTGACCGCTTGGTCAAATTCAACATTTTATTTTTTTTCAGTTTTTTAATTCATGTTTTTATCATTTTAAAATATTTTTAAAAAATATAAAAAAAAATATCAATACACAAATAGTCACTTTCTTAATTATTAAGTAAAAAAAAAATTAAAATACATGAGGTGTCAAAATGAGGGAGCAAAATATGTGGGCAAAGTATCATTTTTCTTGGTGATAATAATTCAACTACAAAATATTAATTTGTGTCTAATAGAATTGCGTTGCATTTATTTTCAACGACGTACCTTTTTTATTTTATTTTAATTAGTATATATAGCTAGGTAGTTATATTAATAAAAAAAATTAACTATATATAATATATAATGCGCAAATTAATCAATTAAGCAAAAGGTATTGATCCGAAAAAGATTAAATTAACCTCAAAAGGTTTTACTCAATGCTTGGAATATATATGGTGGGGTTACGACCTTTTTCCTAGTCAACTAGTTTCTAATTAATTACCCTAAGTTTTGCACTAAGATTCTTCTTACTCATCCTTTCAACATTTATAAGGAAGATGCAAGCGCTATACAATAACTCCGCACTAACTCATGATCATCTAGGCCATCTTCGTCCATTTACATGATCTGCTAGCTACATTAGACATGAAACGCCTTTACTGGAATGAATGTTCATGTAGGGTCTATATATATATGTACTTGCTGCCAGTTGTGCCCAAACTTTACTTCTCATTAATATGGTTGAAGGATTTTAAGATGGATAGAGACGAAAGGGCGCTAGCTAAGCTAGGGGAAATAATGGTTCAACCAGCTGGCCTGTGGCCGACAAGTCTTAAGGGTACAGAATAATGAGACTTTTCTGAATGTACACATGACTGTGAAAACGCTTTGTTAATTTTATCAAATGAAAGATTCAAAGCAGTTGCGTGCCATATCGTGTATAATCATGGAAAGAAAATATCCAGAATATGCAAGAAAGGAAAAGGCAACGATTGCCATTGCACTTCACCCATTGAAGCGGGCGAGTGGAGGTACAGGTACTCCATGGAAGAGTCTAGCTAGCAGCTCTTAAGAATTTGACACGTGCGTTCCATTCTTGGTGTGAATTATACAAGCATTTAATTTCCCGATATATATAGCATTATTTAACAACTAATTATTTTTACTGTCTGTTTGTTCCTGATCGAGCTAGGCTCGATCATCCAGCCAAATTTAGATCAAGAGATTCACCCTCTCATGTATTTTTTCACCAACATCATGATAATTTAATGCCCTGCAGTTGGTGCGGTGCATGCATAGCATAAACAAGTGATAGCAGGAGATACAAACTCAGTCTCCACAAACCCCATCATGTTTTTCTTTCCCAACGGGACCACGAAAGCTCAGTGCCTCCGACCTCATCATCTCTCTCTCTTGCCCTCTTGTCCTAGAGTTGGTTGCACAAATAAAACGAGTGATCTTGAGAGAGAGAGAGAGATTCTTTTCGAAAAAGTGGTGGTTTTGGAGGTGCTTTTCATTCAGATATTAAGGTCGAAGGTCATAGTTAAGATGGAGGCGTGCCCTCCGATCTCACTATATATTGTTGCCTCTCTAACGTATTTTGGGTGACCCCGGCCAATGTTTACTACCTATATTCTGGGACCACCGGCCCTACCTTTCTTTCTCTATAGTCTCTTGGTTTAGGTGGTTGGTTCTTCTCGTGGGCCCTGGCCCCACACCAAAGTACACTAATGGCCATAATACCAAAGCTTTTCATGCATTTTTGGACCCTTTCCGTGCCCTACAACCATTATAAATTATCATGACTGCATTACCCTTTACGCACACCCCTACACCTTGTTATTTGTCCTTTATTTCTCCTTGTTTTTGTTCTCTCTTCTCTCTTCCTCTATTCATGACTCTATACCGGTTTTGTTTCCTTGTTTCCTAGTTTAGTACTTCTGGAGAGGATTTTGAGTGGATTTAAGGCCAGCAAGCAGTCTCGCTAGGGAGAGAATTGAACGCCCAGCTCACTCGTTATATATATAGCCGTCCAAGAATTCCTGGTAATGGCAGAAGATATGAATCTGTCCATAAATGGCAAATCTCAGGTTCCTCCAGGCTTCCGTTTTCATCCAACGGAAGAGGAACTTCTTCACTACTACTTGAGGAAGAAAGTTGCTGATGAGAAGATTGACCTTGATGTGATCCGCGAGGTTGATCTTAATAAGCTCGAGCCATGGGATATTCAAGGTAGTGCCTTTGTCTACGGCCTTTTCCGCATTATACTAGCACCATATAATATATGACACAAATGTTCTTTTGTTCCTTTCCATTTTCTGAGATGAGAAAGATCAAATACTTTCCTTCTTTATAATCTTTTTAACTGGCCGGTTAGTGTACATGATACAGAATCAGGATTACAATTATATGTTTTGCTGTTTTGTAGAGAAATGCAAGATTGGATCAACTCCTCAGAATGACTGGTACTTCTTTAGCCACAAAGACAAAAAGTATCCAACTGGGACTCGAACAAATCGTGCAACAGCAGCTGGATTTTGGAAGGCCACAGGCCGAGATAAGATCATCTATAGCGGCTTTAGAAGAATTGGATTGAGGAAGACTCTAGTGTTCTACAAGGGACGAGCACCACATGGACAAAAATCAGACTGGATCATGCATGAATACAGGCTAGATGAAAGCGTCCATGACACTAGCGTAAGCCATTCTTTCTCCACATGTCTTTTATTAATGTATAATCAAACATTCACAACCAAGCTCTTGTATTTTTCTCCATCCTTAATGCGACAAAGAGTATGTAAATCGTGTCTTTTATATAAAGTTCGTTCTCGTGATCATTCACACATACATATATTTTATATAATAATATCCAAAATTAATTAATTTCTTATTCGTTATCAATTATGTGGATTCAGGTCTCTAATTCAGTAGGAGAGTCAATGACCGAAGACGGATGGGTAGTGTGCCGTGTCTTCAAGAAGAAGAATTTTCAGAAAGCAGCTGAGAGTCCTAAAACCCCCTCAATCTCTATGGATTCAAATGCTCAGATTCTTGGCTCCAGAAACGAAGGCGTCCTGGATCAAATACTTCTATACATGGGAAGGAATTGCAAGCCGGAAAACGAGTCATTCAGCAACATCAGCATCTCCGACGTCCACAGTAACAACATGATGTTCCTCACTACAGAAAAACAAACAAGCCAGCTTGTCGATGAAGGGCTCCATGACAGATTCCTTCATCTCCCACGATTAGAGAGCCCATCTCTTCCTTCTCTTCCAATTGGCAACTCACCCTTCGATCATGACCACAGTTTCAAAGCTTGTTATCAGCCATTCGATCACGACCAGATGCTCACAGAAACCCAACCTTGTTTCACCAACCAAACAGCTAATTGTACTGGCAACGACAAGACCCCAGTCGATCATGATCATGATGAATCGAAAACCAGGCTTAGTGATTGGGCCACCTTTGATCGTTTGGTGGCATCGCAGCTTAATGGTCAAGAGGAGACAGCCAAGCAATTATCCTGCTTTAATGACCCCAACATGACTTTCTGCACTGCTCCCGATGATAATGATGTACAATTCTCGGACATACGTTCGACTAGTACTACTAGGCAAAGTCAAATCTCGCACGTCTACAACAACGAGAACGATATCTGGAGCTTCACCAAATCATCATCCTCACCATCGTCATCCTCAGACCCTTTATCCCACTTGTCAGTATAACCTTAAGTCTTCGGTATATCAATACAAAAGATCGATCATAGTACGTACTGTATCTCTAATAATTAATGTCTAGGTATAAGTGCTCAAAGACAACACATCATGTATTGCACAAATAATTAGGTGAAATATAGACACATATGCTCGTGATAGGTGGGGGTCGATCGAGACATCATCTTTGGTTTAATAAGTATTTCTTTCGTCCACCAGTTCTAGTACTAGTACTACTACTATTGTTTTTTAAGCCAGCTATTTTGGGTGCGCTATGTTATTTACTTTCTACCTGTCATCATTTCCCTGAACAGAAGTCGTTAACCATATTGAAAAAGCTTGACAACTTAATCATGGCATTGTTCTGACTTCAACGTCGGATCGATTTGGGGTTCTGTTCTTGCACACATGCATTATTTAACAATATCTATAGATAGATATATAATATTATATTATATTATGGCCAACGGGCCATGACATTGGTAAGAGGTCATTCCAATCGATCAATTTGTTATCGTGGTATCGACAAAAGAGTGAGATATTTCTGATCTGGGTCTCGATCACCTATGGTTGCACCAATAAGGATGTAGGTGGAAATTAAAGTCGACCGCCCCGGCCACCTCTTGCAAAATAATTTTCACTAATATATATATATATATATATATGTATGTATGTATGTATACGTAGCACGAGAATCATAAGGAAGCATGTCGTATTTATCTTTTTTCTGTTCTGCTCGGGAAGGAGCGGGAGAGTCCAAGAAGATGCAGCTGTTTTTATTATTATTATTTTATTATTTTCGTTAATATCTTTTCTTTCCTTTTAAGATTTTTTTCCTCTTTACAAGTCAGACTGACGATGAGTACGTAGCTAGCTAGGTAGGAAGAAATTCATGAGGACATGACGATTGATTGATGGCTTTTGATTTCGTTTTTACGTTCAGGTTTATTAGAAAACGACATAATTAGAATATTATTGTTTTTTTCCATGATTCGGAGTACGTTGTGCTAATCACATTTACACAATACTTAGTCACCGCGTTTTGTTCTCGGCATGAATTTTCTCACGATCCATCAAAGATATTCTATATAATTCTTTTTATTGGTGATAATATTACACTGGTCTTTTTCGAATTGAAACAAAATTTATAAATTAATATCCATATATATCTCACAATTTTCTTTTAAAGGCCACCCAATTTTATTTTATTTTATTTTTGGAAGTAAGCCACCCAAAATATTAAGGCTTATTTTTATATGTACAAATTAAAACAAGTTTTTGAAAAAAGCATCATATTATTAAAGTATTAATTGTTACTCCAATGCTCCAATATAGCCATTTCTCTAATATTTTAGGGAATAGCCACTCCACAAGTTTATAACCTTATAAAAACATCACTAAACTAAGGATAGCTATTTTATGAGAATTTAGCACGCGACCTTCAAGATTGATGGAGAATTTCAGGGATCCCTCTAAGGAGTGTGGGCTCAATGAGATCTCTCCTTTCATGGGGACTTTTTCACATGGAACAATAGAAGAGAAGGGAGTTATTTTACTGCAGAAAAACTGGACAGAGCTTTGAGAAACCAAGCCTGGTTCAGTTTGTTTTTAGGCAGCTGTGTTACTTCACTAGCAGCTCAGAGCTCAGATCACTCTTCTATACTACTTACTGCAGGCTGTGGGGAGGATATAGTAAGGAAGCAAACAAGGCCATTCAAATATGAAGCATACTGGGGGTACTCAAGAAGAGTGTGGTGAAATGATTAGGAAATCTTGGGGCAACACACTGAACTAGTTGCCTAGGATACAAGAAACTACCAATGGCTTGAAAAAGTGTAGGGAGAACCTCTTGATATGGAGCAAAGTTACTTTCAAAAACCAGAGATGGCTTATTAACACAAAGTTAGCTTAGATTAAATAGTTGCAAGAGATTAATAAAGGGGATTGTAATGAGGGCATCCATCAACCAAAGAAGGAGGTGGACAGTTTGCTTGAAGAGGAAGATGTGAATTGGAAGCAAAGAGGCAAGCAACAATGACTTAAGGATGGCGATATAAATACTAGATTTTACCATGTGTGTGCCAATTAGAGGAGAAAAACTAACTCAATCAAGAAAATTTCATATAAGGATGGGAAGGCTGCTAATACACCACATGATCAGGTTAGTTTCATGTTTCAAAAGTTTTTTCTGCTTCTCTTTACATCCTCTAAACCTAATAAGATTGAGGATTACATCCAGAATTTAAAGGCTATAGTAATGATGAGATGAATTCCTCACTGACCCAAAACATCTCTGCCTTTAAGTGGAAAGTGCTACTTTTCAAATGAATGCTCTAGGATTTCCAGGTCCTAATGGTTTTCCTGCTGCATTCTACCAAAACCACTGGAATGTGGTAGGACTTTATGTTTGTGTTGCTGTCCAATAAGCCTTTAAGTCTGGTTCTTGGCCAAAGGAATTTAATGTCACTCACATTGCATTATTTCCTAAGGTCAAAAGTCATACTAAAGTCACATAATTCAGACCTATAAGTCTTTGCAATGTCATTTATAAGATTCTTGCTAAGGTGCTGGCCAATAGATTGAAGACTTTCCTTCCCACGATTATATACTTTACACAAAGTGTATTTGTACCTGGTAGATTAATCATTGATAACATTATTGTGGTTTTTGAGGCAATGCACACTATGCACAGTCATTTGAAAGGTAAATAAGGATACATGATTTTGAAGTTGGACATGAGCAAGGCCTATGAAAAAATTGAATGAGACATTTTGCAAGTTGTCATGGTGAAAATGGGGTTTGCACATAGTTGGATCGAGGTTATCATGAGGTGTGTGTCTTCAGTTTCATACTCTATTATTATCAATGACATCCCTCAAAATTCTTTTACTCCCCCTCGAGGTATCAGATAAGGTGATCCCTCTCTCCCTACCTCTTTATATTGTGTGCTGAATCACTAAGCAATCTCATCCAAAATGATAAAGTTTCAGATGCCATCACAGGGTTGCCATTAGCTAGAAATCAATTGCACATCAGCCACATTTTCTTTGCAGATGACAGCCTACTATTTTGTAAGGCCAACCCTTTGGAATGGAGCAGATTATTGCACTTGCTGGAAATATATGAGCAAGTACTTGGTTAGAGGCTTAATAAAGACAACACCTCAATTTTCTTCAGTAGGAACACTAGGGAAGAAGTAAAGGATCTTATCATACAAGTTGCTAGGGTCAAATCCACATAACCTTATGAAAAGTATTTAGGCTTGCCAGTTTTGGTTGGTAGGTCTAGATCAAAAGGATTCAAGAATATACTCGATAGGGTGCGAGGCAGAATTAGCAATTGGAAAATGAAATACCTATCCCAAGCTAGAAAAGAGATTCTCATCAACGCTGTTATCCAAGCAATCCCAACATATATCATGGGAGTATTCAAGATTCCCAAAAATATTTTAATGCAGCTCAATATGCAGCAATATTGGTGGGGTCATAAAGCTGAAAAAAAAAAGAAAAAGAGGATTCATTGGTGTTCTTGGGGAAGGATGAGACAAGCTAAAGCAAGTGGTGGTATAGGGTTCATAGATCTTGAGCAGTTTAATCTAGCTATGCTAGCCAAGCAAGGATGGAGGCTGATTCAGAACCCTTCTTCTCTAACTGCAAAAATCTTCTCAACAAAGTACTTTCCTGATGGCAACTTCTTAAAGGGTGGTCTTAACAAAAACCCTTCTCTCACTTGGAGAAGTATTATGACTACTAGGCCTTTACTTAAGGAGGGTTTATTTTGGTGTATTGGGAATGGCTGCAGTACTATAATATGGCATGACAAGTGGTTGCCATGCCCAACATCTTTTAAAGTTCAAAGTCTAGTGAAAAATCTTGAACCAGAGTCAACTGTGGATGCTCTTATTGATCCAGTTACAAGTTCATGGATGATGGAGCTAATCAATGAAACTTTTTCTGAAAAAGAAGTTGCCATTATTAGTCAAATTCCTATTAGTCTTTGCAACAGTTCTGGCAGGATTTCTTGGAGGTGTATAACAAATGGCATCTTCTCTATGAGAAGTGCTTACCACTTGCAACTTAAGATCCAACAGAGGGCTCAAGGCCAACCCTCTAACCCTACTAGATAGAAGGAAAGATGGAATAGATTAAGACTGTTCATCTGGGCTGGATTTTTTTCCGGCCCGGTCTGGAACCTAGAAAACCGGATTCCAGTTCCGGCTCGGATCAAATACGGGCCGGAACCCGGATTGCCAAAACCCAAATCTATCCGGTCCGGGTAGGGTTTGAAACCCGGATACCGGATTTTAAACCCGGTACCTGGATTCCATTTTATTCATCTTAAGCCCCAGCTGCCGCTTTCTATTCGTTTTTCACTCTCTCCCTCTCTCTCTCGTCCAAATATTGCCCTTGCTCCAGCCGAAACCCTCATTCTCTCCATCTTCTCGTTCTCCAATCGAAACCCAGAGTCCAAACCGAAACCTCTTGATGTCTCTCTCTAAAACCCTAGCTCTTGATCTCGATCTCGATCTCTCTCTCTCTCTCGCCCAAAGTCCAAACCGAAACCGAAACCTTAGCTCTCTCTCTAGCCGTATCTTCTACTCTTTCTCTCTCTCTCCAAAGCCATAACCTTCGGGTTTTTTAGGCATTTTCTCTCGCTGGAGTTTCTGACACTATATCAGAAGGCTTGAGCCAAGAAGACTTTGGGAGTGAATCGTGGGTAAGCTGCTGCTCTTTTTTTTTTTTTGGGAAAAAAAATGTTTTTGAGGTACTTAGATGTTTTCAAAACCGATCTGGCTTTATTGATAAGAATCGGCACTCTAGTTTCGTTAAGCTCTAGACCCACAAATAAATGATTTTGTTTTGATGCAAAGAGATTTGTTAGTATTTGAAAGAATTGGGTTTTAGGATGTTGTATATTTGATTTTTCTAGATGTTTTTTTTTTTTTTAAAATCAGTTGTGTTTCTGGGTGGAGTGTAAAATAAGAGCAACGCATTTATGGTGAAGGGGTTATATGCCTTAGAAAAATGAGAATTCATTTGTGTGCTTGGATTGTGGGTAATAGTTGAACATACATGTTGCAGTTGGCCAAAGTTGTGCGCTTTATGCTTGTAATTCAATGGAACTCAGTACTGATGATTATATTTTTATAGTGATGAACATTTTGAGTTTCTATGTTGTTGCCTTCAAGGTTTTTGACGATGGTGTTTCTGGAAATGCAGGTCATGGAATTTCTTAAGTCACTGACATTGAAAAAGTGAAGTGCTTTATAAATATATATATATATATATATATATATATATATCCTGTTATTGGCTCTGAGGATGCCTTCATATCAATCATTCATTACTTAGAAACATTTGTTAATTCTTTTAAATATTAATATTTGAATGTTCATAAGATTTTCATGTATCATTATTAGTGCCACTAATTTAGTGGGTTGTTAAGATATAGGTTTCTGATTAAATAGTCCTTCATTATTAGTGGGTTGTTAAGATATAGGTTTCTGAATGTTCATAAGCACTTTATGTTTGTTTAGAAAATTACATTAATTAGCTCTAAACTTAATTACACATTTTTGTTTAATTAATTGCAAACATCCTTAAAAACTTATTCAGTTCTTTCTTCTGGTGCTGTTGCTAATTAAATGTCACCATGCATTGAGCAGATGATTTTTGAGGTATGCATGCATGTCTTGCCCGATTGATTTGCTACAAACAGGAGTCTGTTTGGTTCTATCCCTCCATGAGTCATTTGCTAGCCCTAATTTCTAGAAGGATTAATTATACATCATCCCTAATTTCTTGCATACACAGTAATATTGTGGAATATTATGAGTAATTTTGCATAAACACAGTAATATTGTTTGTGCTTTTTTTGTTTTTGCTCAAAGATAAGCACATGAAGGCAGAAGATTTCATATTGCTTAACCCTTTTGCTTTGTTTTTCTCTCTGGGAGTCTTTTCAGAGTGGATTGAGATGGAGTTTATGGGATGTTATGGGGTTACAAGCTATTTATTTTTACTGATTTCCATGTCAATACTTGGTCATTGAGCTCCTTTTTTATATTGTGTCTACTGTCAATAGCTTGTGTTAGGTGTTCCTTTCCATGGTTTGTGTTTTTCTTTGTTGAAATACATTCTTACTCTTCAGTTTGGGTGGCTGCAGAGAATATACTAGGAATTCAATGTAGCGGTTGTCTTCAGTTGGGTGGCTACATCGAATAGGCTTGAAGTTTTATTTGGTGTGATTAAATCACATGGAAGACTATGTAATTGATTTGTAACTCATATCTTGTAATTTTATGCTTTGTAATAATGTAATATGTAGTATATTGCATGCATTTTAGTTTTTTATTTTTATATATTTTATTATTCTGCACAATGTTAGTATTATGTTTTTTAGCATGACCTCTTTGAAAAAAATTTCACATAGGCTTTTATAAAAATAAAAAATATGATTTTCAACATGGATTATTCTTGAAAATTCTTTAATATGGTATAGGTTTTTATTAAAATAAAATTATTCTTTTTTTAAATACAGACTTCTATAAAAAAAAATGAAAAATAGACTTCTTAAAAAAAAAAAAAAAGCGGGTTCAACCCGGAACCCGTAATCCGGGTTTTTAAAAACCCGGGTTCAACCGGGTTTCGGCCCGAGTCGGACCCGGACCAACCCTGTCCGGGTTTGAAATCCGGGTCCCGATTTGGGTTTACCAGATTCCCGAGTTGGAACCCGGATGAACACCCCTAGAATAGATTGTAGAAGTTGTCAGTTCCTAATGTTGAGAATCTTTTCTTGTGGAACGTTTGTAACAATGGACTGCCTACAAATGCTAATTGGCTTAAAAAAGAAGGTTGTAGCAGACTCTAGCTGCACTATTTATTTTTAGCATGAGGAAAGTGTTGAACACGCTTTATGAGAATGTTGATCTGTGAGAGATGTATGGAAGCAATGTTCTATCTCGTTGCAGAAGAGAAGCATAAGGCAACAGACTTTTAAAGAGCTTATGATAAAAATGCTTGATGAATTGGATGATGAGGTATTGGCAGAGATGACTCTGGTGGCTTGGAGAATTTGGAAGAGAATAAATGAGATTATCTTTTAGCAAGAATTCATTAGTTCTAACTCTCTACTGAAACAGACCACACAAAAATTGGAGGAATTAAGGTTGCTACACCATAAGAGCCCTGATATCCCATCTGCAGTCTTTGAAACTTTGGTCCTGCGGGAAGCTCCCCCAAGCAGTTATTATAAGATCAATTTGGATGTTGCAGTGGACAAACAACAGTGCAAATTGGCATAGGTACTGTCATCTGAGACTAGGAGGGTAAGTTAATTGCCACAATGAGAATGAAAAGATCACTCTTTCTTGACCCTTACTTGACAGAAGCATATACTGCTCTTCAGTTTGCAATACTTGCATCAAATATTGGCTTAAAAAAGATAGTGCTTGAAGGTGATGCTCTCAAGGTTGTGAATGATATTAAGGGGAAATGAGATAATTGGGGCCAAATTGATTTGATCATGACAGACGTGAAGAAGATTCTGAGTAGGTTTGAGTACTGGTTTCTACAACACACTAAGAGGGCTACTAATATGATAGCACATTGTCTTGCTAAGAAAGCTCTTGAGATTGATGATGTTCTTAATGAGTTAGAGGAAATTCCTAATTGTATTGTTACTCTGATATAGAGTTTGATTGAATAAAGTTATAACAACAAATAAAATAAAAAACACGTGACCTAGCTAGCTAGATTAAGATCCCGGCCTAATATATTTAGGAAATAATATATTGGATGATCAATCTATTTAGATCTTAGTTATTGCTTTCACATTCAATCATCGGAATTTTGTCATATAAACATTTATCACTTTTAGTTTTACATTAAATATTATTGCAAAATAAGTTCTTGGATTTTCTCCCTTTCTCTAAAAAATTCCACAGGTTTCTAACTTTCACAACAAGTCACTAGGTTTTCACAATTTTCATAATTTAGTACTTCCAACCCATCACCAATTAAGTTTCTCTAGCTAATGGCTAACTTGCCATACAAAATCCAATTAGCAATATCAATAATTCAAAAGTGGTCAACACATAATATTTTAATTCCACATCAGCCACAACATTTTAAAAAATAATGAAAATAAATTTAAAATTTACTAGTTATTAAAATTCAATTTTTTAAAAAATAAAAATAAATAATCAGATATATATACACGAGCAAGGAGATGTTGTAAGTATGGATGAAAACCAATGGATTGGCGCAATTTCGATGCCAAACCGACGCCGCACCAACGTCGTTGGGTGATACTCAAAATCAGCCGAAGCTAGTCAATTGGAGAAGAGAAAACCGATAGTCTTAGTCTTGATGTGTATCGGTTCGGTTCTTCGGTCTGCCGTCGGCGTCTCTGTGATGGAGGAGGGAAGCTGCGTCGTCTGCCATGAGTATGGGAAGAAGAGTTGCAGAGGAGAAAACAGAGGAGTGAGGAAGAAGAAGATTGGGAAGAAGAAGAAAATGAGGGATGTTTATTAATTCCATTTTGAAACGCCGCCGTTCCATTAATTTTTTTTTTCCAAGCCCTAAAACGAAACCGTTTCACTCATTTAAGTGAAATGTCATCGTTTTGTATAGATATAAAATAAAATAAAAAGGAAAACTGATGTCGACCAGTTCAATAGTTTATCCCTAGTTCGAATCGGCGTTGAACCGGTTGATGTCGATTTTGATAAAATACTGCCGCCCGCCGCTCGGTTCCCTACTGGTTTCCTGCTCTGGCGGTCTGTCTGACGGTGTCATTTTGCCGATTTTTGTACAATCCTAGTTGTAAGCTTTTAAAATGTTTTCTTTACAATTTCTTAGCTTATAATTTTTAGTTTTTTTTTTTGTGTGTATATTGTACATTTATTTAAATATGCTAATGTATATGTAAGGGGTTTTTCCCCCTTTTAGTACTGGGCCTATGAGGAACAATTAAGAGAATAAAAAAAAAGGCTCAACCTAGAACAACTAGGCCCTTTGGCCCTGCCCGCAGGTAGACTCCCTGGATGCAACCCCCATGTGGGAGCATACTGCAGTGGGGATCGAACTAACCTTCCTGGGGATCCCTTGAACAACATCTCGCCCTTGAGTGTTTGTTCACATGAACGAGCAGGAAGTAAGGGGGACCCTCGATCCTTTGACAATACTATTCGAGCAACATGCCACATTAATGATGCCGTCACTGAGGCACGCCGCATTAAAATATTTTGACAAAAGGATCAATAATAAAGACATGGGCACTACGGGGGCAGGCACTATCTGTCCTCCAGATTTCCGGTATAAATAGCAATTTCCAGGCATGAAAAAGAAGCTAGACTCTCTCATTATTTACAAACGTCCAATATAATTTATTGATTTTGGCATCGGAGACTCCTCGGCTCCAAGCCCGTCCTCTATCAGTTTCTTTCAACTTCGTTTTTGTAGGCCCAACTTTAAAGACCTGAATTATTAAAATCTGGCCCAAGTGCTTACGACGCTAGCAGTATATATCTTTTCTTTTCTTTTAGTTTTGTATATTTCCTGTTTAAAAATCTAGAGGATATGTATCTAATATATATCCGATAAAAAAAAAAAAAAACTTTAGTTTGTAATTTATAAAGAAATCTTACAAATGAGAGAACGTGTAAACGCCGAGCGGCATGGCATAAGGGAGTGTAAAGGTAGGTGGATTAATCGCAACGTCAATCTGGTATGTTCCCCCAATCAGCGCATCGGAGGAAAAGGATCGGAACGACGTAGTCAAAGTACTCATAGTGAGCACTACTTCCATTGTGTCTTTTTAGACCTAATGAATGAATACTTCCTATCGTGGTAGCCTGATAGGTAGCATGAAAAAATCTAGAGGATATTATATATATATATAAAATCATATTTTGCGGTCAGAAAAATTTTATTATCATTTCTAACCGATTCGTTTTATTTATTTATTTTTTTGAGGTGTAGAGATAACGAGTAGAACTTATTTTTTAATAATAAATTAGACTCTTTTTTAAAAAGAACGAGGTATTTGTAAAACTTATGATTATATCTACGTTATTCAATATAGATATATATATATATATAAATATTATTATGTCACGAATTTATACTACTCATTTTGCCGCTTGATGTGCCACGAAGCTTATTAAATAAATTAAAAAAAAAAAATATAAAAGGATAGAGAAAATTTAGAATTTTAGGCTTCGTTTACTTCCTCATCTCAACTCATCAATATAACTTTTTCAAATTTCAATACAAAATATAATAAATAATTTAACTTTTTCAAATCTCAAAAGAATAATAATATTAAAAAATAATATTCTAACAATATTTTATCATCTCAGCTCAACTCAACTCGACTCAGTTTAATATTCAAATGCAGTCTTAGTCTTACTCTCTTTATGTTTTTAGACACTATTTTATTTTGAATATATATTTTTTAATTTTTTTTAATAAGTCACGTATAGTACCACATTAAATAGTAAAGTGAGTAATATAAATTAATGATGCTAATGCTATGTTGCCCCAAGTTTCCCTAACATTTAAAAAGACCTAAAATGTACTAGGGGCTGCATGCTCATCCTAAATTCAACTAAAACTTAGATAAATAAAATTAGACATAACAAATAAGTTAATAAATTCTGTCATTGATATGAACTAATTAGTTATTTCACCGATTTGTATGTGATCATGATTTAGCATATTTTTCGTTTAAAATATATTATATTAGAGAAATTCTATTTACAATTTTAAATGGAAACTGCACGTGCAAACTTTTCATTAAATAAAAAAAATATTATTTTGATAAAGATATTATTATAATTTTAAAAAAATTTAAAGATAAAATTAACTATACTTATAATATAAGAAGAACTATACGTAACATTGCCCATCGTAATATTAATGAGTATAATAAAATAATAAAATATAAGATGAAGAATAATATTATTAAAAAAAAAATCATTTTTATAGATTGGTGTCGGTGGCAGCCAGCGGCCGTAGCGTTCCTGATGATGTGTCGCATTCGCTCGCATTCATCTATACGTCAATGATTTGAAATCTATATATTTATAGGAGGTTTGGCAGAGAGGGGCATATGTCTATATTTTGCGTAGAAATGTTGGTTTGACTAATGATCTGTTAATGTTAGGTTGGCATTGAAGTAGAAGATAATTAATTTAGCTCAGCTGTAGATTTGCATGCAGTACATATATAATGAAAAATGTTACTCTAACCGATAGTTGAGTCCCGATTGGGCCTAATAAGATTCCTATATTTTTTTAATTAATAATTAAGAAAGTATTCTTTTTTAATAATGTAGTGATTTTTTTAAAATATTTAAGAGCATAAAAAAAATTAAAAAAAAATTATCTTTATCAAGACCATCTCGTACTGCATACACCCTCGATAGGTGTAGCACTGCTTATGTATAATTCTTCATCAAATTAAGACCCAAATTAAAAGACCATGATGGGGGCGGAATACTGTCAATCAATTATAACTTTAGTTATAACAGCGACATCTTATAAGTTGTCATATATATATATATATATATATATATATATACACATCCACCGCCAATATCATTATCATGCTTTTAATTAGTTCGTTTCTTTAAATTGTGCGTTACAACCATATATACCTAGCTAGCTATAGCTGGCTTTACGTGTTTAAATTCGTGTTGTTCATGGTTGTTGTACATGATGACGAGCAGCGTATATACATCCTTCCTGGCTAGCTAGTGAAATGCACTTACGTCTAATCTGGTTGGATTATTAAATAGCTAGAGAATTAGCACTGCGACGAGGTCCTTGATTACTTTGTTGAAACTAATTTACATATAAGCTGTGGTTTTTCCCCCCAAGAAAAATATTCACTTTTCTAGTTAATTGCAGCGACCCAATTAAAGGTCAATTAAGGAAAGAGATGGTGATCACAATCCTTTAAAGGTAAAACCAAAGGGAGTGATACTACTGGCAGAGTAGGGGTGTAGAACCGGGCCCTTTTCTTTTCCAGTCCAGTTCGAAACCCAGAATCCCGGTGCATCCGGATAGTTATTCACCAAAATTACACCTGGGCGGGTGAGAAAAATCCTGATCCAGTTACGGATCCGGATCTGTGACCCGGATATCCATAACCGGGTCTTTTTTTTTTTTTTTTTAAAAAAAAAAAAAAAAAAAAAAACCTACTCAACACGATGCCATTTTGATTGCGTATTACCCATTCTGTAGAACCCTCTCGACACTTTCCCAATTTCCCTTCTCACTTTCTCAACTTCCAAGTCGAGAAGAATCCAACTGGTTTTATTGACATTCTCAATGGAGCTTGACAAGAAATCCATTTTTAATCCGATTAGAAGCTGGTAATCTTGAAGAGCACTAACTGTGGTTGTGGACAAAGAGGACGGGCGTTGAGGATATTTCTCTAGCAGGTTAAAAAATGTACTGGACTGGGACAATGATTTCTGGATAAAAAATCTGCCATAGCCATTGGCGTTTGAAGTCCCTTTTGGGAGCAGAGATTTGCAGAAAGAAGGGTATGGGGTGGACATGCAAATGGTTCCTAGGGAGACTATTGTGCTGGAGTAATTATTGCTTTCTGTCGCATAAGATAGAGAGGCAAAGAAGAAGTGAAGGATGACCAAAAAGGGAACTAAGATGGAAAATCCGAAAAAGAGAAAAAAAATCTGGATAACCGGATTGAATTCGGTTATCCACCCAGATTATTTCCGGACTAATCTAGGCGGATATCTGCCTGGTTTTTAGAATCCGAATCCGGATTCGGATTTGGTTATGCCCGAATATCCAAATTTGGATCTGGTTGCACACCCCTAAAGGGGAGAATAGTCTCAGATAGCACCAGTTTTCACCATGGAACGTCTTGAAGAGTTATCAGGGCAACTTAATCTTATGGAGGAGGAGGACTTGGCAATAGAACTAGAGGGGAATGTAAAGACAGAGGTACAAAGGAAGGGAGAATGTTGCCCTATAGGAAAAATTTGGATTGATTAGGTTATTAGAAAGTGTTATAGAAACCACTATGGCGAAAATTTGGAGATTGAGCAAGGAACCTATGCTCCAAGAGGTGGGGGCCAATACGTTTATTATCACTTTTGCCACTCATGCTGGTAAAAAGAGAATTGAGGAAGGTCGACCATGGTTTTTTTATAACAACCTATTTGTAATCAACCCATTTGATGGTTTTATTCAACCAAGCAAAATGAGTTTTGATAAGGCATCTTTATGGATTCAATGCCATAACTTGCCTCTTGCTGGAATGAACATGGAGTGTGGGGAAAGAAATTGTAAGTCGTTAGGAGTGGTGGAGGAAGTAGAAGTGGATGATGATGATGTGGGTGGGGTAGTTTCTTGCGTTTGAAAATTCTTCTAAACTTGGAGAAACCTCTTGCACGAGGAAGGACTGTCATGATCAATGCGAAGAAGTATTGGATTCCTATCCATAATGAGAAGCTTCCTAGGCTTTGTTTCAAATGTGGTCGAATCAGCCATGAAGGGAAAAGTTGTCTATTATTTGGTTTGCAAAACACAGAAGTTGAGCAATTTGGATCATGGTTACGTGCAGAACATTCAACTAGAAGGAGAGCAGAGAACCATGTAGGGAGGTTTGGCACGATGGGGAAGATAAACTCACCAGAGTAGGACAGCGGAGGGCGGTAGTGCTCACTCAGAACCGTTACCAATGAATATTCTAGATATGGAAACTGTAGGAGAGGAATAGAAATGTGTGATGTCTAGCAGAGATCAGGGGCATGATGATCATAATAAAGACACTGAGCTGATGGAGGAAGGAGAAAAGGAAACGGCCGCAATTAGGGAGAATCCTTTCCTAATGGAAATTCGACAGAGAGAGGAAAACGAGGGAGTTGATGAAGTTGAGAGCTTTATTAGATATACGAGCAATAATACCAGTGCTGAATTGGTTAGTGATGCTGAGATAAGGGGCCAAGGGGAAGATGAGCCTATTTTCAAATATGGCTCTATGGGCTCAACCTAAACTATGGTGCTACATACTAACAAGTTTATAAGGACTTCACAATGACAGCAGAATCTGTCGAAAGGTGAGAAATGGAGGGTAGGAGCTCGAGCTTCAGGTATTTCTTCTACTACTTTATCTGAGTATGGAAAAAAGAAGAGGACTTTAGAAATTGAAAGTGACTGGATAGAGACAAAGCAATGTACCAAAAGATATAAATTGAGGAATGGAGATGCAAGGGGGAGAAAATATGAGATGAAATAAGAGATGACTCTTTTGATGATTTGATATTGGTAGAGGCTGGGTTCCAGCCCTGCCAGGAGCAATGAATGTACTAAGTTGGAATTGAATTCGAGTCATTCATGACTTAATCTGAAAAGAAGATCCCAAAGTTTTATTTTTGCAAGAAACTCATTTAGATACTAAGAGGATGGATTGAATAAAGTATGGGTTGGACTTTGTAAACTGCTTGGCAATGAGCTATGAAGGAAGAGGAGGGGGTATTGCATTACTTTAGAATAATCAGTTGAAGCTAAGCGTTATTCATTTCTCAAAATCCCATATCCATGCTGAAGTTAAGATTGAAAAAGAGATAAATGAGACTTGGTTCTTAACTGGTATCTATGGCCAACCAAAAGCTGCAAAAAGACATGAAACATTGTCTTTAATCAGATCCATAAGTGTGCCTCCAGACCAGTCTTGGTTATTAATGGGTGATTTCAATGAGATACTCCACATAGGAGAGAAAAGGGGTGGTAGAGTCAGATTAGAAAGACAAATGGCTGATTTTAGAGTAGTAATGCAAGATTGTGAATTAACAGATATAGGATTTAGAGGGCCTCAATTTACTTGGTGGAATGGAAGAGAAAACAACAACAATATTAGTGAAAGGCTTGACAGATTCATAGCCAATATGAAATGGAGATCTTCCTTCCCAATGATTGTTGTGGAGCATATACCTGTAGGTTGTGGCTTACTCAAACCACTCCCATCAGTCTGGAGAAGCAATCTAATAATTACATAGAGAAGGGCCATAGAGTTTTTAGATTCGAGGTCGTATGGGTGGAAACTGCTAAATGCAAAAAAATCATTGATACAACTTGGAAAGGGGAGGATGGACCACAAGAGTTGAATACTGTGATGAAAAGGATAAATTGATGCAGGGAAAGGTTACTGATATGGAACAAGTGCAACTTTGCGAATGTTAAGAAAAATATTGAGAAGGCTAGGAATAAAATGCAATGTTTATATAGTGTGGATCCTCAACGCATAAAATATGAGGAGCATAAGGAAGCTAGAGCTGAAATGCAAAAGTGGCTAGAAAGAGATGAGATAATATGGAGGCAACGATCAAAAGCTCTGTGGCTAAATTAGGGTGACAAAAACACTAGTTTTTTCCACAATAAAGCCACTCAAAGACTGAAAAGGCATTTCATAAAAGGGGTCAAAGATGAGAATGGAGTTTGGCATATTAGGGAAGGTAGAGACATAGTTATTTTGAATTTTTTTTAAGAACCTTTTTATATCCTCTGATAAAAAAGGTAACTTGGAGTTTTTGGATGGATTTACTGGAAGAATTTCTGCTGAGATGAATGAGGGACTTTTACAAGAACTCAAAGCTAATGAGGTCACTTTAGCACTGAGTCAGATGAATCACACTAAAGCACCTGGTCCAGATGGTATGGTTCTTATCTTTTTTTAAAAGTATTGGGATGTTGTTAGCAAGGATGTGATAGCAGCTATCCTAAATGCTCTTAATAAGGGTGATCTTTCTAGAGATATAAATCACACATTTATCATTTTGATTCCAAAAAAGAATTAGGCTGAAACTGTGGTAGATTACAGACCTATAAGCATTTGTAATGTAGTTTATAAGTTGATATCCAAAGTCCTAGCTAATCGACTTAAAACAATATTACTAGATGTGATTTCTTTGTCCCAACGTGCATTTGTCCCAAGTAGGCTTATCATTGCCAATGTACTAGTTACCTATGAGTTAGTTCAGTTTCTAAGGCAGTAGAGGCATGGAAAAAAATGATACATGTCCTTAAAGCTTGACATGAATAAAGCACACGATAGAGTGGAGTGGAATTTTCTTGATACTGTGATGGAGAAGATGGGTTTTAATGGTAGATGGAGGCACTTAATTATGCTATGTGTGAGGATTGTTTCATTCTCAATTATGGTTAATGGTATTCCTAAAGGGCTAATTTTTCCAACTCGTGGATTGAGACAAGGGAATCCTTTATGCCCTTATCTGTTCATTTTATGCACTGAAGGTCTTATTACTTTACTTAAGCAAGCTGAGCAGAATAAGCTGGTGGAAGGGATCAAAATCTATAGAGGCTTACCAAAAATAAACCACCTACCTTTTGCAGATGACAACTTACGTTTTTGCAGGGCTACTATGCAAGCAAATTTCAAAATACAACATCTTCTTGAAGTGTATGAAAGAGCCTCGGGTCAGAAAGTGAATAAAGAAAAGACTTCAATAGTCTTTAGCAGAATGTGGAATTTGGCCAACAAGAGGAGATTTTGGCTTTTTGAGGTGTGCAAAATTTCTAACAATATGAAGAGTATCTTGGTCTCCCACCAGTGATAGGTAGAGCTAAGCACAAAGCATTTTCTGAAGTGAAACATAAGGTATGGAAGAAATTACAGTGCTGGAAGGAAAGGTTGCTATCTCAAGGGGGTAAGGAAGTTTTGATAAAAGCAGTAACCTTATCAATTCCTACCTATTCAATGAGTTGCTTTAAGCTTCCTGGAAATTTGTGTGTAGAGCTAGAGAACATGATGGCGAAGTTCTGGTGGGGTAAAAAACAAGAGGAGAATAAGATTTGATGGGTGAGTTGAGAAAAGATGTGCTAGACAAAACCAAAAGGAGGTATGGGGTTTAAAATTTTACAAACATTCAATCTGGCCCTACTTGCCAAGCAGGGTTGGAGGATTTTACAAGAGAAGTCATCACTGCTTCACAAGGTCTACAAGGCAAAATATTTTCCCAATTCAAATTTCAAAAACTTAAAGCTGGGACATGCTCCTTCATATGCATGGAGAGGTATATGAGAGTCAAAGAAATATTTGCTGATAGGATGCAAATGGCGAGCAGGTAATGGAAAATCAATCAATATCTGGTCAGATTTTTGGTTACCTGAACAAAGACTCATCACAATGGCACAAAACCAAAGTAGTGTTCAGGAAAATGATAAAGTGGCTAGTCTTATTGATGAGAACATAAACTGACGGAATGTGGAACAAGTGAAAAGGATTTTACCTCCAAGGGAAGTAGCTGAGGTTTTAAGGATCACTCTTGGTGCTGGGAATAGTGAAGACAAACTAGTGTGGAGTTGTGAGAAGGATGAGATTTACAGTGTTAATAGTGCATATAGACTGTTTCATGCCATTAAGAAAACAAAGAATGAAGATGAATGCTCAAACTCAAAGAATCAAAGGGCTCTATGGAAGAAGTTATGGAAGCTACAAATCCCAAATAGAGTGAAAGTTTTTGCTCGAAGGGCATGCAGAAATGGTATTCCAACCCTGAAGAACTTGAAATAGAGAAAAGTTATAGCTAAAGATTGCTGCAATTTTTGCTTGAGCAATGTGGAGGATGTGAACCACGCTCTATGTTATTGTCCTTTAATTAGAACCTGTTGGAGACAACACTTTAGCTACCTGCCAGATGATGAGCATCAAGAAGATATAATGAGTCTAACATAGAAAGTTCTAACAACATGCAAAATAGGTGAATTGGAGAAGTTCTTTTTAATAGCTTGGGGCATGTGGAATAGAAGGAATCATAAAATGCATGAAGGAAATAAACCAATGCCTGAGCAAGTAATTGAGCATGCTTTATCTCTATACAAAGAACATGGTGAAGCCTAGAGGAATTTAAAACAGTCATCAACAATGAGATATGGATGGAAACCTCCTCCTGCTAGAACTTTGACGTTGAATACTGATTGTAAGACCCAGTGTCGAGGCCCTTGAATGACATTGTATTTGGTAGGTACTTTTCCCCCATCTGCTTTCTCTTATTTTTATTTTCTTTTTCTCCTTCCCGATAGTTTTCTCCCCCTCTTTCTCTTTTGTTGAAGTCCCTGCCCCAAGCAAGCAGTCAACAATGACTGCTTGCTTCTCAACCTCCAGCGCGCAGCGCCCAGCGCCCAACTGTCTATTGAATGCATATTAAATGCATTCACACGGTAACGTGATATACATTCGCTTATAAATTGAAGCTCCATGCGAGAGCTTCTGACACACCCAAGGAAGAGAAGAGAAAAGAGAGAGAGCCTGGAGAGCTCTGAGAGAAAAGAAGAGAGTTGAGTTGAGTGGAGTGTGATCCTCCTCCTCTGTAATATTTTCTTGTGTACCACTATTTAATAGTGAAGCTTTTTTCTGTGGATGTAAGCAGTTGCCAAACCACGTTAAATTCTTGGTGTCACTGAGTGCATAGAGTGTACTCTTTTATTACCGCTTTTATCCCTTCCGCTGTGTTGATTTTCCCAACAAGTGGTATCAGAGAGATTGTTTGGAAGATTTTTTTTTTACAGAAAACTCGTTTTTAGTGTGTAGCTCAGTTTTCAACTTTGAGCATACCACTGTGTTCGTCTCATCGAGACAAGAAAAGTTGTGAAAACCAGAGGCCGGAAGGACGCCACACGCTCTCCCACTCGCCGTCTAAAGATCGGAGAGTGAGCCCACTCTCGACACGCGCCGCACGCACCCAGGAGAGGCACGAGCGCGTGATACCCACTCTCGGCACGCGCCACACGCGCTCCTGAGAGAGTCTTGCGCGTGACTTCCACGCGCACTTGAATCTAGAAGGCGTGTAAGATACAAGTGCCTATGCGTTCCACGCGCTCCAGTGAGGTTCTGGCGCGTGAAGAACAAGCGCCTACGCTCTATTAGTCGCGCCACGTACTGCACGCGCGACAGTGTTCCTGTTTTGGTTCTTTTGCTCATTCCTTGTGCTATTTGAGTCCGATTTTGACGAAACAAGACTCATTTCCAACAAAATCAAGTGTTCCGGACACAACGGTGCTGTTCGTTTTGCGATATTCCACTTCAAAGATCCTGTACTTGCATTTTGTATTTAGAATCAATCTAAATCCATGGAGAATTCAGCATCAGGAGCCATGATAAAGCTGACTGCCTCAAAATACAGTCTTTGGAGGCCTCGGATGAAGGATCTATTGAACTGTAAAGATCTGTCTGACCCTTTGGAAGATGAAGGGAAGAAACCAGATGAAGTTATGGATCAAGTGTGAAGAAAGATGCACAAGAAGACTATCGGTCAGATCAGACAATGGATTGACCATAGTGTTTTTCACCATGTGGCCCAGGAGACAGATGCATATAGCCTCTGAAAAAAGTTGGAGGGTATGTATCAAGCTAAGACTGCTCGAAACAAGGCTCTCTTGATGAGACGGCTTGTTAACTTGAAGTTGAAGAGCGACACCTCTGTTGCCGAGCACACTAGCGAGTTTCAAAACCTAGTTAACCAGCTTGGATCCGTCAACCTGAATCTTGGCAATGAAGAACAAGCCCTGCTACTTCTCAGTTCGTTACCAGATAGTTGGGAGACGCTGGTGGTCTCCCTCAGTAACTCTACTCCAGATGGCAAACTTACCATGACGATGATTAAGGATGCCCTGTTTAATGAGGAGGCCAGATGAAAAGAGACAAGTATGAATCAAACTCATGTCCTTGTCACCGAGAGTTGAGAAAGGCCTCGAGGTGATGATAGAGGGAGAAGTGGAGGCAGAAACAGAGGGAAGTCTCAACCACGTGGAAGGTCCAGCAGTAGCAGGAACCAGCAGACAGGTAACATGAAATGTTACCATTGTGGCAAAGAAGGCCACATAAGGAAAAACTACTGCAAGTTTTTAAGGGAGCAAGGTCAAAGCAGTAAGTTGAAAAAAGAAGATGGTGAAACCTTTGTCACTCTTTCGGGAGATGTGGCAATACTCTCCACCAGTGACGAGACGTGTTTGCACGTTGCAAGCCATGATGTTGAGTGGGTGGTAGACACAGCAGCATCATACCATGCCACTTTCCATAGTGAATTTTTCACTATGTACAAAGCAGGAGACTTTGGTTCGGTAAGGATGGGGAATGCCAGTTCCTCGAAGATCGTGGGAGTTGGCGAAGTGCAGATAAAAACCAACGTTGGTTGTACCCATGGTGTTAAAAGATGTTCGACACATTCCTGACCTTCGGCTCAAGCTGATTTCGAGAACAGCCCTTGATCAACAGGGCTATGACAGCTACTTCATCAATGGCACTTGGAAGCTGTCACAAGGTGTCATGGTTGTCGCCCGAGGACATATTTGCGGTATGTTGTACAAAACCCATGTGAAGATTGGTTTTGATAGCCTCAATTCAGCAGAAGACGAGGCATCATCGAATCTGTGGCACAAGAGACTCGGACACATGGGTGAGAAAGGGTTGGATACGCTTGCGAAGAAGGCACTCATCAAGGTTGCCAAAGGAATAGTGTTAAACCCTTGTGAGTACTATTTGTTTGGCAAACAACGCAGAGTCTCGTTCAATTCCTCTACGAAGAGAAGATCAGAGTTGTTGAGTCTGGTACACTCTGATGTATGTGGTCCCATGGAAGAAGAGTCATTGGGAGGTAACAGATATTTCATGACATTCATTGATGATGCTTCATGAAAGGTCTGGGTATATGTTTTGAAGTCAAAGGATCAGGTCTTCGAGCACTTTAAGAATTTACACACCCTAGTGGAAAGAGAGACGGGAAAGAAGTTGAAGTGCCTGCAAACAGACAATGGAGGAGAATATGTTTCCAAAAGGTTCGTTGCATACTGCGCTGATTGCAGTATTCGACATGAGAAGACGGTCTCATATACCCATCAGCAAAATGGTGTAGCCGAAAGAATGAATCGGACCATCATTGAAAGTACAAGATGCATGCTTAGTATGGCTAAGTCACCAATGAGGGGGGGCCAGAGAGCTTCCAGGAAGTTCAAACTCATGCTGATAGAAGCCTATAGGTGCAGGAAATGCAAGAAGAGATGAGTTCTTTGCAGAAAAATCAGACCTATGAGTTGGTGAAACTTCCTGAAGGAAAGAAAGCCCTAAAGAACAAATGGGTGTTCAAGCTGAAGAAAGATGGCCAAGGAAAGCTGATAAAGCACAAGGCCAGATTGGTTGTCAAAGGATTCCAACAGAAGAAGGGAATCGACTTTGACGAGATATTTTTCCCGGTGGCAAAAATGATGTTAATCCGAGTTATACTCGGATTGGTAGCCAGCTTGAATTGAACAGATGGATGTGAAGACAGCCTTTCTCCATGGAGATTTGGAGGAGGAAATCTATATGGAGCAACCAGAAGGGTTTGAAGCTCCAGGGAAAGATCACTTAGTCTGCAAGCTAAAAAAGAGTCTCTATGGCCTCAAGTAAGCGCCGAGGCAATGGTACAAGAAGTTCGACTCATCATGATGAGTCATGGTTACAAGAGACTTGTTGTAGATCAGTGTGTCTATGTTCGAAGGTTCCAGGATGACAAGTTTGTCATACTCATTCTTTATGTTGATGATATGTTAATCGTTGGTGAGGATAGATCCAAGATTAACAAACTAAAGAAGGAACTATCCAAGTCCTTTGACATGAAGGATTTAGGCCCAGCACATCAACTTTTGGGCATGAAGATTGTTCGTGATAGGAATGTCAAAAGGGTGTGGCTATCACAACAAAAATATGTTGAACAGGTCATCAGACGTTTCAACATGGGAGATGCTAAACCAGTCAATACTCCACTTTCTAACCACTTCAAGTTAAGCAAGAGCTCATGTCCTTCTTCAAAGAAAGTGATTGAAGAAATGGAAGTAATTCCCTACTCTTCAGCAGTAGGAAGTCTGATGTATGCAATGGTTTGTACCAGACCAGATATTGCTCATGCTGTAGGCATGGTGAGCAGATTCCTTTCAAATCCAGGAAAGGATCATTGGGAAGCAGTCAAGTGGATTCTCAGGTACCTAAAAGGTACATCGAAGATGTGCTTGTATCTTGGGGGAGCTAAACCAGTTTTGGAAGGCTATACAGATTCAGATATGGCAGGAGATCTGGATAGCAGAAAATCTACTTCAAGATTTCTCTTCACTTTTGCAGGAGGAGCTGTCTCTTGGCAGTTTAAATTGCAGAAGTGTGTTGCTTTATCTACAACTGAGGCAGAGTACATTGCCGCAGCGGAAGCTGGAAAAGAGAAGTTGTGGATGAAGTGTTTTCTCCAAGAACTAGGGGTTAGTCAAGAAGACTACAAGGTATATTGTGATAGTCAAAGTGCTTTAGATTTGAGCAAGAACTCAATGTACCATTCCCGCACTAAGCATATTGATATCCGCTATCATTGGATATGCGGAGCGATGGAACAACAGCTGTTGAAACTTGTGAAGATCCATACGAAAGAGAATCCAGCGGACATGCTGATGAAAGTGGTTACAAGTGAGAAGCTTGAGCTATGCAGATACATAGCTGTGATGGATAGCATCTAGGTAAATGGGCATGGAGGGGGAGAATTGTTGAAGTCCCTGCCCCAAGCAAGCAGTCAACTCCAGCACGTGGAGAATTGTTGAAGTACCGTGTGAATGCAAATACAATGACTGCTTGCTTCTCAACCTCCAGCGCGTAGCCCAGCGCCCAACTGTCTATTGAATGCATATTAAATGCATTCACACGGTAATGCGATATACATTCACTTATAAATTGAAGCTCCATGCGAGAGCTTCTGACACACCTAAGGAGATAAGAGAAAAGAGAAAGAGCCTGGAGAGCTCTGAGAGAAAAGAAGAGAGTTGAGTTGAGTGGAGTGTGATCCCCCTCCTCTGTAATATTTTCTTGTGTACCACTATTTAATAGTGAAGCTCTTTTCTGTGGATGTAGGCAGTTGCCGAACCACGTTAAATTCTTGGTGTCATTGAGTGAGTAGAGTGTACTATTTTATTACCGCTTTTATCCATTCTGCTGCGTTGATTTCCCCAACATCTTTTCAGTTTTTCTTTTGTTTCTCTTCTAGTCGATTTTCACTCGCCCAACACATAACCACAATCAATATTTCTTCTACACGAGAGGACCATCCAACTTTCAGAGGTCCAAATCCAACAGCAAGTTATAGCTGTTTTATAAGAGAAGAAATCATCCAATGAACTACTACTTGGCATCATCACATATATGAAGAAATCCTCCAATGAACAGCAAAGATTTCCCCTTTATAACATGAAGTAAATTTCTAGTTAATGGCAGATTTAATTGTGTACATTGGGACATATTTGTACAGCAGATTATAAGTCAAGGACAATGAACTACAATGGCAGACATGTATATGTACAAATCTGCCATTTTTGTTTATTGTGTACACAAATAGCTTCATGGTGTACGTACGTGCATAGTTGTGGAAAATGCATATATGTCAGTTTCTAAAGTCTTACCAAGGATTGAACCAAAGGCTAAAGTAGATACTATAGCTGAAGCAGAAATTCCTGTGTCTTGCAGAAATGGAGATTTCCAGAACTGGGTTAATACTTGTTCATTTTTAGTGTTGGTATTACCAGAGATGAGTAGTACTGGATAAAACAATACATTGGTATTATAAATCAATTCTCCCGCTTCACTTCTTTTTCTCTCCCGCGCAAGTGCATGTTGTCTGGAACTCAAAGCATGGGCACATCTACTGTTGCACAAGGATTTGTTGTATCTATACTAAGCATGATCCGACGGCTGAAGCCTCTAGCTAGCTAGCCATGGTGACCACTATTTGTATTTGTATTTGTATTTAATCTTATGTAATTATATCCTTGCTTGAGGAACACTTGGGCTGTTGTGTTATAACATTTCTACTACCACGTGGATAAGGGATTTAATTAACACCACTCCATATGTAATTCCTTAGTATATAGGCTTTAGAACACTTGGCAGAGCATGCAGATTTTTTATTTTAACTTAATTAGTTCTTTCAGATTTTTGTATGCACTTCATCAACCACATATAAACAATTCTATCTAATTATATATATATATGATTATCCAATCTTGTCCTCATAAAAAAATGCGTTAGTAAATTATTACTAATCTTAATTCCAGACAATGATCCTAGAAATTAAATTTGGATAAGAAGTTGACAAATTTAGTTACATGTGTTAAGGATTCCTTAGAATCCTCTCCTGATTCTTAGACATCATTCCTATTTTGTAATAGTTGACCCTTAATTGTAGGTTTGTAACCGTTGTCATCCTTTACGATTCTTTCCTTATTTGTATAGCTACACTTGAATATATATAATACATTCGGACTCCACCAAAAATGTGGTGGTTTTACAAACATTGTCATGGTATCAAGAGCCCTATAGGAATCACTTCCGACATTTTTTTTTCTTCCTCATGGCCGAACCTCTCTCTTTCAATACCATGGTTCACATGATCACTATTAAGCTCTCGGCAACCAACTATTTACTCTGGAAAAGCCAGCTTATGCCCTTGCTTCAATGCCAAGACTGCCTCAGTTTCGTTGATGATTCCTTCACCAAACCATTGGAAACTCTACCTAACCCCACTGATGGCACCTCTATGCCCAACCCCAAGTTTCTGGAATGGAAACTTAAAGATCAGAGGATCCTCAGCTTGTTGCCGTCATCCCTCTCTGAAGAAGCCATGGCAACCGCTGTTGGTCACGCAACCTCTCGGGATGTATGGGTTGCACTTGAACTTGCCTTCAGCCATGGCTCCAAAACTCGTGAGTTGCGTTTGAAGGATGAACTCCAGCTCATGAAGAGAGGCAACCGATCTGTTTCTGAGTTTGCCCGTGCGTTCAAAGGACTCTGTGACCAGTTAATGGTCATTGGACGTCCGGTTGATGAAATCGACAAGTCCCATTGGTTTCTTCGTGCTATCGGCACCGAGTTCGCTAGTTTCTCCTCCACGTAGATGGCTCTCACGCTGGTGCCCTCTTTCCATGATTTGGTCCCTCTGGCCGAAAGTTATGATTTATTTCAAAAATCTCTTGAGACTCACTTTGTTTCACATGCAGCTTTCCTGGCAAACCGATCCTCTGGTCATGGCGGCCACTCTCGTTCCACAGGCACTCGGCACTCCAAAAGTGGCTCCAATGGCAGCACGGGTGGTTCTCAATCTGGTGGCCACTCCTCCAACAACAACCGCTCTCGTCTCCCATACACTCCTCGCTGTCAAATCTGCAAAACAGAGGGCCATACTGCAGATCGACGTCGCAAACCATTATGATTGTGCGGAACCATTTGCCCAGCTTGCTGAAGCTTTTCAACAAAATTGTTCTCTTGGCAATGGTTCCTCCAGTTCCGATTGGTATCTTGACACGGGTGCCTCCGCTCACATGACGCCAGACTCGACTGCTCTTGACACTTCCGAGCAATATATTGGTAAGGATAAAGTTGTTGTGGGTAATGGGGCGTCCTTACCCATCACTCACACGGGTACTTTTCACCCTTCTCCCAACTTAAAATTGCTTGATGTTTTATTAGTTCCCCACCTCACCAAAAATCTTCTTTCTATTAGTAAGTTGACTTATGACTTTCCTCTTCAAGTCATCTTTACTGACTCTTCTTTTGTCATTCAGAACAAGATCACAAGAAAGGTGGTGGCAACCGGAAGACGTGATGGCGGTCTCTATGTACTGGAGCGTGGCAATGATGCTTTTGTTTCTGTCCTTAATAAATCTGCTCTTACAGCGTCGTATGATCTATGGCATGCGTGTATTGGGCATGTTAATCATTCTATCATTTGATTATTAAATAAAAAGGGACAGTTATCTCTTACTTCTATTTTGTCTAATCCTGCTATTTGCGCTACGTGTCAATTTGTGAAAAGCCATAAGCTTCCATTCTCCACTCATGCTACTCGATCCACCTCAATTTTGGGTCTTGTTCATTGTGAAATATGGGGCCCGACCCCAGTTAAATCTAAAATGGGTTTTACTTATTATGTCATTTTTGTTGATGACCACTTACGCTTCACATGGCTTTATCATATGAAATTTAAATCTGATTTTATTGACATCTTTCTCCAATTTCAGTCATTTGTGGAAAATCAATACTCTTGCAAAATTAAAATTTTTCAGAGTGATAGTGGTGCTGAGTTTTGTAGCAATCGTTTTCAATCTCAACTCCGCTCTTCAGGCATTCATCACCAAATGTCTTGTCCCTACACTCATTCCCAAAATGGACGCGCTGAGCGCAAGCATTGCCACGTGACTAAAATGGGCCTTGCGCTCTTATTTCATTCCTGTGTACCCACTTGCTATTGGGTCAACGCTTTTAGTACTGCGACTTATATCATTAACCGGTTGCCTGCCCCACTTCTTGGAGGTATTTCCCCGTTTGAAGTCTTACACGGTAAACCTCCCTTTTACACCAACTTTCATCCCTTTGGTTGCAGAGTTTATCCTTGTTTAAGTGACTATGCCACTAACAAATTTTCTCATTGCAGCATTCCTTGCCTATTTTTAGGATACAGTCCTTCCTATATAGGCTTCCGCTGTCTAGATCCCCTCACCTCTAAAATCTACGTCACTCATCATGCCAAATTTGATGAAAAAAATTTCCCCCTCCTACCCACTTCTATCGCCCAACCTCCCGCATCCCTAGATCTCTCCCGTTTTATGGAACCCATGCAAACCCATGACCTCCCCCTACCCCTACCCCATTGCCCACCACAACTTTATCTGATCCGCATTCTCGGTCTGGGTCTCATGCATGTTGACTCTGTCCTGACTCTTTCTCTGAGCCTATGCAGGTTTCTACTGAGTCTCTTGCTCATGACTCTCCAGCGTAGGTTCTGTCGCCGTCTGATACTCCAGTTTCTCGTACTTTGTTCATACCTTCATCCTCTCACCCAACGGTCACTCGAGCTAAGGCGGGCGTTTTCCGGCCATGGTACCCTACCTACCTCAATCATCATGTCTCGGGTCTCTTACATGCTCTTCTTACTACATCTGAGCCTCGCGGTTTCAAATCTGCTACTAAAAATCCCGCATGGCTTGCTGCTATAGGTGAAGAGGTCAAAGCTTTTCGTGATAACTGCACTTGGGATCTTGTTCCTCGGCCTCCCAAAACGAATATTGTGGGTTCTAAATGGGTCTTTCGCACCAAGTATCTATCCGATGGCTCTGTTGACCGCCTCAAGGCCCGCCTTGTTGCCAAAGGCTACACTCAGCTTCCTGGACTTGATTACACCGATACTTTTAGTCCAGTGGTCAAGGCCTCAACTGTCCGTGTTGTGCTCTCTTTGGCTATCACTTATGGCTGGCCTCTTCGCCAACTTGATCTTAAAAATGCTTTTCTCAATGGAATCTTGCAGGAACATGTTTATATGGAGCAACCTTCTGGCTATGTTGATCCCCGCTTCCCTCATCATGTATGCAAACTCAAGAAGGCTCTTTATGGTCTCAAGCAAGCTCCGCGTGCTTGGTTTCAGCATTTTAGCTCATTCCTTTTGCAGCTTGGGTTCACTTGTAGTCGTGCGGATACCTCTTTATTCATTCTCAATTGCCAGCAGCACATCATTTACCTCTTACTATATGTTGATGACATTATTCTCACTGGCAATAATGTGTCATTCTCAACAGTTTCATTCAGCAGCTTCACTCCGAATTTGCCACCAAGGATTTGGGATCCCTCAACTATTTTCTTGGTCTCAAAGCCACTCCCACCTCGACAGGTCTTTTTCTCAGCCAGACCAAGTATGCACGCGATGTTCTTGCCTGCGCTCAGCTTCTTGACTGCAAACCTGTCACAACTCCTATAGTTGTTGCCCAGCGCCTCTCCTCTAATGGTTCTCCATTTGAGGACGTCACTCTTTATCGCTCTCTTGTTGGTGCACTGCAATATCTAACTATCACTCGCCCTGACCTTGCCCACTCGATCAATTCCGTCAATCAATATTTGCATGCTCCCACTAATGAACATTTTCAGGCTGTAAAGCGCATCCTTCGTTACGTCAAGGGCACTCTTCACTTTGGTTTATCATTCACTGCCTCCTATTCTGCTAGCATTACTGCCTGTTTTGATGCTGATTGGGCTGGCTGTCCTGATACTAGACGCTCTACTTCAGGCTACTCTATCTACTTGGGTGACAATCTTGTCTCTTGGAGTGCCAAAAAGCAACCCACGGTCTCCCGCTCCAGCTGTGAATCTGAATATCGTGCTTTGGCTTCCGCTTCCGCTGCTGCTGAAGTTCTATGGTTAGACCACCTTCTTCGTGACCTGCGTGTTTCCACTCCAGCTTGTGCGCTTCTTCTATGTGACAACAAGAGTGCCATCTTCTTAAGCTCCAACCTTGTCTCTCACAAGCGCTCTAAGCACATTGATCTGGACTATCACTTTCTTCGAGAACTTGTGGTCACTGGTCGAATCCACACTCAACATATTCCTACCACACTTCAGGTTGCTGATGTCTTTACCAAGAGCGTCTCACGGCCCCTCTTCACGTTCTTTCGATCCAAGCTAGGTGTGTGCTCTAATCCCACGCTTAGCTTGCTCGGGGGGGGGGGGGGGGGGGGGGGGGGGGGGGGGGGGGGTGTTAAGGATTCCTTAGAATCCTCTCCTGATTCTTAGATATCATTCCTACTTTGTAATAGTTGACCCTTAATTGTAGACTTGTAACCGTTGCCATCCTTTACGATTCTTTCCTTATTTGTATAGCTACACTTGAATATATATAATACATTCGGACTCCACCAAAACTGTGGTGGTTTTACAAACATTGTCAACATGGGGGCACGAAAATCAACAAACCAATCCAATTCAAGTTCATAAATCCTCCAATTGTATGGGTTCCTATATTTCTTGGTTTGTATTGGGCAATATTTAGCTCTCATCAACATTGAGTATAATCAATCTACATACTTTCATATATATATATATATATATATATATATATATACACATATATATATTGGAATGTATATATATATTGGAATGTATATATATAATCAATCTACATACTTTATTGAGTATAGTATGATGAATCAAGCGCTTTATGTTCAAGACAAGCATGCATGCATCACGTACATAAAGTCCTTGTAATAATAATCATGCCCAAAAATAGTCGTGAAGTATATACGTACGTACGTACTGATCTCCTAAACGAGAAAACATAAGTAGTGGACTGGTCTAGGCCCGACTCCTTTAAAAACGACATAGATAGAAATTGAGACGTTAATACCAAAACAGCGGAAATAAGGAAAAGTTGAAGCTGACTGAAGAAGAAGAGAATGAAGGGAATGGAAGAATCAGGGTAAATAAGGAGACTCAAGATTAGGGAGAGAGGATCAGAAGTGTTTCTCTCGAATGTGAGTTCTCCCTTAGCTCAAGGTAAGGTTCTCCTTTATAACATAAGGAGTTCCTGTTTACAATCATTAAAATAAAACAGTAAATCAATCCGTGAGTGAACAGTAGGAACTGTTTAGGCACGGGCACAGGTGGTATCATCATCATGTCTTCCAGCTGTCTCTGGGGCGGCTGCTTTGGGCATAAGATGACAAAATAGCATTCGGTCGTCTGGTTGTCTTCCAGCTATCTTTTGAGGCAGCTGCTTTGGATACTAGATGACAATTATCTCAAAGTAGACTTTGTTTAGTCTTCTTTGAACTCAAGTAGTAGTCAATCATCTTCCAGCTTTGGAATGCCTTCTGAATCATGACCAAATAGGTTACTGCATGAAGCCTCTGATGATGCTTCTGAATTCTCATCGTCTTCAGAATTATCGCTCGTGGACTTAGACAGTTGTTGCTCAAGCAATTTTATTAAATCTTTGTTGAGGATATTATCTTTGGCAGACTTAGAAGATTTCTTTGAGGATGAGTTGGTGGCTTTTCCTCTTGCTGAAGCAGTTGGTGAACTAGGAGCCTGATCATTAAAGGGTATTCAAGAACATGTGTACTAGATTTGATTGTTGGAAATTCCTTCTTGTCTTGTAAATCAGGAGCGACTTGAGGGAAATCTTTAATCATCTGGTTGATTACTTTTTCAGTATATGCAAACCTATCCCACCACTTTGTGAAGTAGGCTCGGTCAATTATATTAGCATTTTTCTCATAAGTCCATTTGAAGATCCACGATAGTTTGTAGTTCTTGCAAAAATGGAGTTGACAAGGAAACATGACTGAATGCCGGTTTAATTTGTACCAGCAACTTGTTGGTAAAATGTAAAAGCTCTGGCGAGCTACGCAGGAAGATTGTCTGGAATTAATCCAAATTGGTCCCACCATTGGAGAAACCAATAAGGGAAAATTCCTTTGAATCTTGTATCAAAATTGATGAACCAAGAATGGCTCATATCAGGTACCTGAAAAAATATAAAACGTCTCCAAGCAGTTATGTAATCAAAATAATTATAGCTCAGTACAAAGTCTGAGAGTCTTTTGGGAGTCCATGGGTTTGTTCCCCATTCGGCTTCTGTAATGACTCGAAGAATATAAGCACTGTGGTAAATTAGTTTGGTGGAATAATTCTTCTCATAAATGAGTTTTATGATAAGAGAGTTGGTGAGAATCAAAATACTGGAATAATACTGGAGATTTTTGGATGAATCTTCAGGTATCCAGTAGAAATTGGGGGGAAAATAAGAAGAGACTATTTTAAACGGATCTGTTAGATTAGAACGGTTAGATTCTATGTGAAACAGATGGGTTATTAACGGCTTCTTTAGATATTCAGATTTTTCTTTTGGGAGGAAAAACTGAGGAGTAATTAAAGTAGAGATTTTTGATGCCACTGCTTTCGCATATGGATCAAAAGTTGTAGAAACCGTAGACGCGAAGGTCGCCGGTTGCACAATTTTACCAAGAGGTATGAACCTATTGGCAATATCCAGTGCTGTTGATGAGGCACTGGGCATAGTGGTGGATCCAGACTCATTTTTGATGAGTTTTATACTGGGTATTGGAGGTGGGGGGTTCGCTCTCTGTTTTTCTTTTCCTTTCTTCTTGCTCACGCTCATGGTTGGGTGTCTGCAAGAACTCTCTGGTAAGAAAATCAGGGATAGAATTATTAGTACCTTTGATGTATTCAATATCGAAATAAAACACTTAAATTACCTTGCCATCGTGCAAAAATATGTTTTGATGCAATATTTTCAACATATTGTTCTAAAACAAATTTAGCACTCATGCAATCAATTTGAAGTAAAAACTTCTTATTTAACAAATCAGATTGAAATTTAGAAATACATAGTACTATAGATAAAATTTCTTTTTTAATAGTACTATATTTTTCTTGTGCAGGTTCCAGGTTCCAGGTTCCAGAATGGAAGCCAACAATTTGTTCAGGAGAACCTGGTGAAACAGATTGTTTCAGAATGCCACCATAACCAATGTTTAAGGCATCTGTTTCAACAATTTTAAAAGAATCAGAAGTGAGAATATCAAGGCACGGAAGAGTCTTAACATGTGCTTTGATTTTCCTCACTATGTTTGTATGTATTTCTGTCCAAGGATGAGGATGGGAACGAAGTCGTTTGACCAAAGGACAACATTGTTTCCTCATATCCTTGTAGAAATCAGCAACATAATTGAGAAATCCTAAGAATCTCTACAATCGATTTTTGTTAAGAATAATATCAGAAAATTTGTCGGTAAAATCAATGGCTCTTTGGATGGGCCTGATTTTCCCTTCAGAAATATCATAACCAAGGAATCTGATCTTGGTTTGAAACAGTTTGATCTTTTTTGCAGAAACGACAAGACCATTGATTCTAATGATGTCTAGAAACCAGTTCAAATGTTTCCAGTATTCATCAATAGATTTGGAAAAAACAAGGACATCATCTATATAGACGATGGTAAAAGCAGAGAACGAGTTAAAAAACATCGTTCATGATATGTTGGAACTCACTAGAGGCCATTTTGAGACCGAATGGCATCACATTCCATTCGAAATGACCAAAGGGGGTAACAAATGCTATCTTATACCGATCTAACTCAGCTATCTGGATTTTCCAAAAATCAGATTTGAGGTCTAATTTGAAAAATACCACAACATCACTCAACCTATAAATTAAGTCATTTTTGTTGGGAATAGGGTACCTAATCCACTGCAAGATTTTGTTCAAAGGTTTGTAATTAATGACTAGACGAGGGGTACCTCTTTTTAGTTCAGCATTTTTCCTAACATAAAAAACTGGACAAGACCAAGGGGACTTGCTATCTCTAATTATGCATTTTTTCTTAAGATCTGCAATTTCTTTTTTGCAGAATTCTAAAGTCTGACTATTCATCTGAATTGGTCTGGCTTTAGTAGGAATAGTGCTTTCATCAAAATTTTTGATATAGGGAAGAGAAACGATGTGTTTCTTCCTATGTCAAAAAGCATTTGGTAAATCAGAACAAACATCAAATACAAGACGCTTGTTAAAATCATCAATTTTTGAAATTAAAATTGGCGAAGATAATTGTTCAGAAATCTTTTTGTATCTGATTTCTTGTTGAAAGAAATTCAGATGTTTTTCTTTTGCAAAGAACAAAGATTTCAAACCTTTATCTTGATCAATCTCTTTACGAGATGCAAATTTGAATTTGACATTTTGACCAAAAGGGTAGGTAGTAATACCGTCTTTTTCAGTCAAAAAAGAATATAAAGCATAAATAAATGGAATGTCTAAAATCACTTTGTCAGACATGTTTCTGACTAAAACAGAGGAGATTTTAAAACAAATATTATTTTGACAAACATGAACGTTGTTAAGCTCATATGTGATTTTCATCTGAGACCCATTTGCAGAAAATAATTTCTCAGAGAATTTTTCAAAATATTTACTAGGAATGAGTCATTCCTGAATACAATTCAGGTCTGATCCGGAATCAATCATAGCAACAACAGAAAATTGAAAATCATGGGCAACCACAATGGTGACCCTAGAAAACCATTTTGGAGGAATGGTATGATAGATCAAACAAATCTGATTATCAGCAGCTAACTCATGTTGGCTTGAACCAGAATCGTTTGTTTGCTCATTGTCAGAAGGAATATCCTGATCAAGTTGTTTATCAATTTTAAACACTAAAAATTCTTATTTTAAAATCTTATTTTCAGACATAAGGTTGTTAACCTCAGATCTGAGTTCAACGATTTCTTTTTTAATAAGATTTATTTCGTGTTGTAGATCATTTGTAGAAATTTCCTTAGGTTTTTTCTTTTGAAATCTCTCCAAGGTTTCTTGAAAACTAATCCTTTACTTAGAAGACTCTGGTTCTTGGCGAGTCATAGTCTTTCTCAGCTTAAGAAGATATTCTTTCTTAAGCTCAGGATTTGTTATTTGGAAAATCAAGGTTAGTAATAGGTTTTCTTGTTCTTCAGATTTGGACAAGACATGAATTGTCTTACTCTTTGTTTGGCAACAAGTATCATTACAATTGCAACCTAGCTTAGGACCAGTAGAATCTGGAGATTCAATTTCTGAGTGATATTCTGAATCACTAGAACTGAACTCAAGGATATCAGATGACGAAGACGAAGCTATTTCTAGGAGTTGAAATAGTTCTTCTTTATTATTGTTATCAATATTCAACTAATTAAGCTTCTTTTTTAGTTTTTTTTTATCTTTTTTGACTTTCTGAAGGCATTTGTCAGCAAAATGACCTGGATTGCCACAAATAAAATATTTTCCTTGAGAAAAATCCTTAAATTTCTTTTTCTTAAAAAATGGCTTAGAAAATAGTTTTTTATAAGTTTTCTTGTAAAATTCATCACGGGATTTTCTCCTGATACCACCATAAGGTTTAGAAAACTTGTGCTTTCTTTTAGAGGGAGCTATAGCAGGAAGTCCAAATTGTTCACAAAATGTTTCCATTTTGTATTTGGCTTTCTTGCTATTTCTCATCTGCTCGCGAAGCATTCTTTGATCATTACACATACTAATACCAAGTTTCTTGATTACTGCACAAATATCACTTTAGGTGTATGCATCGTAATTAAGAGACCCAGTAATAATAATCTCATCCTTCACCTTATAAGCGAACAAGCGAGGTAATCCATCAATAAATTTTTCCTTCCAGTAAGGCTTCTGGCTATCATCCTGAAGCATTACTTTGGAAATAAAAACATCTTGGTACCATCTATAATTAGACATCTGATGACATCTAAGATTATTCAACTGGTCGCTGATGCGGCTAGTTATATCAGATGGTGTGCCAATAAAATGCTTTAAAATTGTATATATCAAAGTATTAACTCCATCAGACTAGGTTGTCCCAATGGATTCATAAAAAATAGGTAACCCTTCATCATTACACTTGACAGCGTTCTGAATGGTTTCCTTGGCATCTATGGTTAGGTATTTATCCCACCAGTTTCTTAAAACACCGAAAAATCCTTGTGTTAAAATCTTAACAATATCAGATTGCCTAATATTGTTATTTACATAAGCATTTGCGACAAGAGACATTTTACTCATGGTATTCATGATTTCTTGTTCAAAGAAACCATCAATATTTCACTCGTAGACCTTGTCGGCAGAGTAAGAAGATTGGCTTTGAAAAACTTTTTCTTCAAACTGTAAATCAGGAGGAGTAGGCCTGGAATACCAGTTCTTCGTTAGACTCATTGGTTTGGGTCCTTTTGAAGAAAATCTGGCTATTTCAGGTTTTAAAACAATATCTTGAAAATTCTTTTCAAGTAAATCAAGATCATTTTCTTCTGAAAAGTGGTCGGTAGAAGACTCATCTATAGTTTCAACAAGAACTTTTTCTTCTATTTCTTTGTTAGACAAACCACTAGTAGAAGGCTATTCCTTTTTCAGATCATTAAGCATTTGATCAATCTTATCTAAAGTCTTTGCCTGTGGATTTTTAAAATCAATTTTGGCTCGACTTTCAGGTAAGATAATCAAAAAATTTTCAATTATTTTCTTTGGTTGATCTGTAGTCAAAACCAAATGAATAGGATCAGGTTTTTCAACCTTTTCTTCAATCCGATCTAACTGTAGTCCGATTGTATGAAGAGCAAGATTCACAAAGTTATTTTGAGAAATAATCTTTTTTGTTTCTTTGAGAATTTTGTCCTTCTCAGGATCTCTAGAAACAGTTTCTGAGATTTTGAAAGGTGAAGCAGATATCTCAACCCCTTTATGGGTGATGAGAATGGTCTCCAAAGGTAGATGGCTAGACTGAACTACCATTTTGCCTTCTTCCTTGACAAAATCAGTTTCAACAACATTTAAAGTATTATTAGAAACATAAATATTTTCAACAAAATCTAATAAAAGAATATGCATTTGCTGCTTATTCATTTCTTCTTTCCATTTCTGTTTAACACGTTGTTTTTCTTTTTCAGAATACTTTGTGTGATAAGCTTTTCGCCTAGCACTGTTTTTGGAAAGTTTGTATTCTTCAAAAAGATAAACAAGATCAAACGCAAATGGTTTGTTCAGCACAGTTAAACTGTGATGAATTTGTGGTGCAACAGGAGCTACCATATTTGAAGCTGTAGGTGATAAAGATGAGTTATCATATTCTTTATCAGCTTCAGTATGAATAGGCTGATCTTTAGAGGATCCAGCATCCTGTGCAGAATAAAAGGCAGAAGTAACCTGAAAGGATGTAGAAAGTCCTTTCAATTTTAAAACAGGATTAACAGGTTGGGTTGTTTTAACAGAATCTTCTAGAAATTGTTTGAGATTTTGATCTCTTCTTACTGGAATTTCTGACCCTGCAAAAGAAGAACTAGATCCAGCAAAAGAATTTCTTCTTGGCCTTGGAGATCTAGTCTGATCAAAACTAATTTTAATAATTTCATCTAGATACTGTTAAATGTTACTTGGATAACTTTCAACAGGGTTTCGAGAGATGGAAGGAATTTCTTCTTCCAAAATCCATTCTTTGGGAAGAATTATATCTTTCCAAAAAATCATTTTTGGAGTTGAAACATCCGCATCTGGGATTGAACTCTAGATCAGAAGAGTTTTTCCCTAGATGGGTTTTGCAATAGCTTTTGGATTTAAATTCGTTTTTAAAAAACGATAATAAATCCTGTAAATCAAAGTAAGGGGTTTGCTACCCTTAAGCATATCATATCCAGAAGTTAAAATGTTTAAAGTCAAACATTTTAAGATATGTTTATCATCAAGAGCTGGTGTTAAATCAGGATAACAATTAAAATGGACTGGTCCATCCGTTAGAGAGGATTGGATCATTCCGAGAATACTTGTTTCAAAATTATTGAATCTGGCATCCCTTAAACAAAATAACACAGATGCATTGATACATCTCCTTGTTAAAGGTTTGGCAGCAATTTGGATAGATCCAATATGAATATATTTAAATCCTTGCTCTAAGAATTTGGTTATCTGTTTTTCTTGAAAAAGATAACATTTTTCTTGGGTTTTGGAAATAGCATAAGTTTGTTCAACAGTACCCATTCAAAATTGTGTGTGCATAGATCTCTCAAACCAATGGGTTCGATAGATTGTGCTAACATCAAGTTTTGGAATCTTCCATAAACCCAGCACAGACGACTCTGCTGCTTCAAAAGCACAGTCTTCCTCATTAACTATGTCAGGCTGCATAGCCGATCTGGAACTAATTGTTGAATTGGATCTATTTATCCAATTCATTTTGTCTTAGGACAACACCGACCGTCGCATTTCAGGGGTCTGCGAACTTACCACTCTCGGCCCTCGGGTTTGAACCTATAGCTGCCCTAAACTCGCCTCCCTAGCTTCAAAACTGGACTTATACCTTTTGGGTTCCTGACCTACTTATCGAAAGATGATCCTGAACCAACCAAAGTAGAAACTCCGGGTGAGGGTTGTCAGAAAATAAAATAAGTTCAACAAAGAAGAAACAATTCATAACAATTAGATATATATATATATATACACACACACGGGAAGAAGCAGGAGTACATATTTGACACGTACACTAGTAAAAGTGGAGATAAGCTCTAATAATATTAGAGCAATTAATTCTGCTAAAATCCCCTATAATTATAAGCTGCTAGCTAGGATCAGATCATGAGATTGGCATTTAAAAAAACTAATATTATAGTAGTCATGCACTAAGTCAATTATCTACAAAGACAAATTAGCTTATATATATAGCTACCAATATATAGGCATTAGTTATCAGCCAACAACCATCGGCATTACTAGTCGTAGTACTCCTAGCAATGGAGAAAATAGTAAGTAAAAACATTGGGCCATATATATAATATATATACAATTAAGGATGATATTATTCAATATTGTCTCCTTAAACATCAAATTAATTACTTCTGTAATGCACAATTTAAACTCCCTTGATGAGCATTGACCTAGCATAAAAAAAATATGTATATATGTATATTTACTATATGTATATATACATATGATATATATGTATATATATATGTGTATATAATAATATATATACATGTATACATATTATTATATACACACACATACAAACATATAAACCTGCCAATTGTATTGATCATCACCACATATATAATTAACATAGACTCCATAAAGTCTCCAATGGTATTGTTATCAGGATGTAATTTTTACACTCAACCATAGAATCCAATTCAGCAGTCAACCCATACAAAACCCATTGGTACTCAATACAAAACTCAGGGTACTATAACCACACTCACGAAACACAAGGTGCTCATATAACCCAATGTACACAACCAAATATTGCCTTCAGCAACTTGCAGTCTCTCACTTGGTCTGTGGTTATAGGCCTTCACAAGCTCAACTAGTTGGTTCTTCTTTATTGGTTCTTCTTCATGCTTCCTTTCGGGCTAAATTAATTGATGCAGAATTCCTCCAATATGGCCAGATGTCAACCGTGCATCCTCACTGGAGTCCTTTGCATTTATATTCTAAACAACCTTCACAATAAATGCAACCTTATTACATTCTATTATATATTTTGCTATCTGCATAGCTAGATGTAAGAATTAGAAATACGGGAAAGACTAGTACAATTGTAAGAAAGCCACCTAATTAATTACATAATTACATTAAAAATTGAATTAAAACATTGTATGGTTATAGATGTTTCTATATATCTATATGTAAGGTATGTTTTACAAGTACATTACTTTTATTGCTTACGTGATAGTGATAAGGCATCACAAAATTCACGTGCTATGCACACTTACTATTCTGAATTTATGTCCCACAAATTCGATCTTCAATCAGAAAAAATCAATGTTCCTGATCAAACATAAGTCAACATGATGTCATTTTGTTCTTATAATAGATTATAGAATCAGAAAAAAAACAAGAACAAGAACAAAAGGAGGAGCGAAAAGAGATACCAGTTGGCCTCAGTAGCATGTTTGAACAGCACAGCTAGCCTCATTCACCTAGACAATGCAAAAGTGGTTTTTGTTAACCACTGCATGAAATAGAAGTCTCTAACAAACAACAAAAGCATGTTAAATGCATGGATTAACATAAGGAAAAAAAAATAAGGTCTGCGTAATTATCCCAATGCACACCATCATCAGACGAATTGTCACTATCTGTTAGAAGATCTTCACTGCTACCAGTCTGGTTACCATTGTCGTTGTCTGGGTTATCATCAATGAAGTCTTCATCATCGGAAAGGGATATTGCGTCAGGAAAACTTGTATCAGCACCAAGATGGATTGGTTCTACGTCAGATCTATGGAAGGGAAGCGTGGTGCCTCTAGCATTGTCCACGGGTTCTACTTCAACGTATGCCGGTTCGTTTTCTTGGAAAGCAGCAAAATTCTCATTATGCTCTTCATCTTCATCATCATTGACCAAAAGTACCTTAGTTGGCACATCATACATGTTTCTATTAATCACCCATTGAATGACAGACAAATTACCACCCATACTAGGGTCTTTAAGGTAAAACACTTGGGCTGCTTGACAGGCAAGGATGAATGGGTCATCCTTATACCACTTGCGAGAAGTGTTGACACTAGTAATGTAGTCCCCAACACGTATTCCTCTCCTCCTATCACCGACATCGAACCAGTCACATTTAAACAAATATACATGACGCCAACCCATGTAGCGTAATTGCAAGATGTCAACCAGTACATCGTAGAAATCAGTAGCCTTTGCTTGGTGTTCCCCTTTAACAACCACTCCACTATTCTAAGTTCTGCGATAGTGTCCACAACACACTGTGTGGAATCTGGTGCCATTCATTATGCAAGTGCCATATGATGCAACCCAAGGGTCTGGTCCACAAGCGAGTGCATATATGTCATCAGACACATGATTCGGATTCGTTGCACGCAGTTCTTGAATCTATCCATAATGGAGTGCAACAGGTTAGAAAAACTGGATAAAAGAATTAAATACTGAATTCACATGAGCAACTTGATTCTAAAGGTAACCTACTCGTGTGCAAAACCAAGTTGGAAATTTGAGTTGATGTCTACGCTATACATTAGATGGGGAAATTCCTGTCATCTTCATATAGTGCTCCCTACATATCGAATAAACATCACAAAGTAGTAGTTAAGAGCAAATATGTTCCCAAACCCAATATATAAACACCGTGAGAAGTGAATGAAACCACAAAGTACTTACTCTAGGTATTGACCAATCTCTGCACAATTATTGAGCACGTACCAACTTGCCTTTGCAAGTATAGCCCGCTCAATTCGATTGGAGGTAGGGGAGCCCAAAGGCCATAACTTTTATGAGAAAATAGAGAGAGAATCAAATTCAATATCCTTATCTATATCCTTGTTTTGATCGTCCCGATTATATATAATCTCAACATCATGGATATACAAGGAGCAAAAAGTCAAGCATTCAACATGAACATAGGCTTCAGCAATTGACCCTTCCGGATGAGCCTTATTTCTGACATAACGCTTGAATTTTCTCAAATATCATTCAAAAGGATACATCCACCCATATTAAATTGGTCCTGCAAGGAAAGCCTCACAGGGTAAATGAATGGCGAGGTGCACTATTATATCAAAGAAGGCAGGTGGAAAAATCATCTCAAACTTGCAGAGGATGATTGCAATGTCAAATTGTAGTTGCTTCAATACTTCTAATGTCAATGTTCATGCGCACAAAGCCTTGACAAAGGAACTAAACTCGGTCAATGCAAGTCGTATATCAGGTCGCAAAAACCCACCAATTGCAACTGGAAGTAATCTTTGCATGAACACGTGAGAGTCATGACTTTCCATTCCTGATATCTTTCCATCACCAACTGAAACACATCTAGAAATGTTCGAGGCAAAACCATCTGGAAATTTAACAATTGCAAGACATTCACATAAACGTCTTCTCTGATCTAAATCCAATGAGTACGAGCCAAGGACCATGAAGTACCCAGTAGGTGACGGTTTGAGATGTAATTCCTTCCTTATTCCAAGGTCCATCAAGTTCTTACATGCAGTAGCAGTATCTTTGGTTTTTCCTTCAATGTCCATCATAGTTCCTAAAACGTTATCGCAAATATTTTTTTCAATGTGCATAACATCGAGATTATGTCATAAAGGTGACATTGACCAATAAGGTAATTGGAAGAATATACTTTGTTTAGTCCAATTCAATTCATCTGGTTTGCGTTTCCTCTTTCGAGAACCTTTGCCAAATTCTACACCATCAAGCTGCAAAAGTTGTTGGAGTAAATTATGTCCCATGAGCTCTGGAGGAGGCAACCGATGGTCCTCCTTTCCATTGAATGCAGCATTTTCTTTCTCCAACTGTGTGAGGCTAGCAAGAAACGACGATGACCCATATAACAATATTTTCTCCCATGTTTCAACCACATAGAGTCTGTATCCTCATTGCATAATGAGCAAGCCATATTTCCCTTTGTACTCCACCCTGAAAAATTGGCATACGCGGGAAAATTATTTATGGTCCACAAAAGTGCATCATATAAGCGAAAGTGTTCAGATTTTGATGCATCATACGTATCTACACCCACATCCCATAACTCTTTTAATTCATTAACTAAAGGCTGCAAATAAACATCGATGTCGTTTCCTGGTGCTTTGGGGCCAGGAATGAGCAAGGACAACATTAAATACCGATCTTTCATGCATAACCAAGGGGGCAAGTTTTATGGCACAAGTATCACTGGCCATATGCTATAAGGTCTGCTCATATTATTGAACGGGTTAAGGCCATCACTGGCTAAACCTAGTCAAACATTGCAAGCATCTGATGCAAACAAACCGTGGTCTTTATCAAATTGCCTCCACATCTTAGAATCAACAGGATGCCTTAGAATACTGTGATCATCAACTCGTTCTTCTTTATGCCATTTCATGGATTTTGCTATATTCTTCGACATAAATAGTCTTTGTAACCTCGGTATAAGAGGAAAGTAGAGCAAAATCTTTTGGGGAATCTTCCCTTTTTTCTCCCTGGTTGACACCCACCTTGACTCCTTGCATTTAGAACAAGCTTCTTTGTCCACATTATCTTTCCAAAATAGCATACAGTCATTTGAGCATGCATCAATCTTCACATAACTAAAACCCAAAGCACGCTCTAGCTGTCGGGCCTCGTGGTATGAGTTAGGTATCTCAATTTCTAGAAAAGTTGCTTTTAACAATTGTAAAACCATGTTAAATGACTTAATAGTCCACCCACCAATTGTTTTTATATGAAGCAGTTTGACTATAAATGAAAGCTTTGAGAACTTTTGGCAACTTGGATAAAGTGGATGTCAAGCATCCTCTAACAATTGTTCAAAACATTTTGGGGCTCCCTCATTCAATGAAGGCTCAGAAGTAGTACCATGTTCCCTGCCTGCATTGTCCATGAATGATCCAGCCCGAATGTTATCTATCATCTCATCCATATCATCGACATAATTCTCACTTTCATTAATCCCATCTTCATCACTGTCTAATGCATTTACACTCCAATTTTCGTCCTCCTCATGAAATATCTAATGTGTATAAGTTGGATCAATACCTATCGTGAATAGATGATCTTCGACTTCATTTATTGGTAGGAAAAGGTTATTTTGGCATCTCCGACATGGACACCTGAAGGTAGTTCTTGCAGGTGCATGGGCTTTTGCCATTGTGAGGAGTTTATTAATCCCTTCACCATATTCACGTGACATGAACCTGTTTGGCACGTGCATCCAAGTCTTGTCCATTTGAGCCTCAGTCAACATTCGGATATTTGAACCTTAACATCTAAAATTATATCATTTTAGGCTTTGATTAATTCGAATAATTAAAAAAGAAAAGAATAAGGAAATGGTATCAAACAACCCCACCATTGTGGCGAAATGATTTAGTAATGTTACAAAAGACATTAATGATTTAGTAAGGTATATTCACTAGACATATCAATTCTCAATGGATAATTGTATTTGAGAAATGTTTTGCACAGTTAGCCATACAGCATATTTACGTTAAAGTGTCAAAGTTGCGATTTCTCAAATGTTCATGGAAAATATAAAATACTATAATAGGCCACTAAGTAGAGAAGCATGCTGAATACTTATGTTTGTTTATTGAAAAATTGGGTAGGGAAACATAGTAATGTAAATCGAGAACAAATAAAACATTACTACCACTTATTTCACCCTTTATATAGCCATCACTACTGAGTTCGAAATTGGCCATAAATATAGGTTCTTTGTGCACCCAAAGGCAAACATCGATAATTGTATTTGTTTCTTTTCAGTGTATCTATCAGACAGAAAAAAAAAAAAAACAAATTACCCACATAATTAGTTGGTTAACCCCTTCAACCTCAGGAACAATGTGAACCAAAATCTGTCATATATCAATCATGTTGTACTAAGTTATAACATACAATTCATCATATGGGTAGGATTAAATCAAAGAAAATATCATAGTAAAAGCACGAAATTGGATAGATTAAAAGTGTGGGTAAAAAACTTAGATGTCAAAGCCCCAAGTCTTGGAAGCTACCGTAGAAGTTGGAAGTAAGGAAAAGGTAGAAAGGAGAAAGCTTACCGTTGTTGGTGGTGCACTGCCATGGACTGGTACTGCGTGAGGCGGTGGGGTAGCTTAATAACGAATGGAGAGACAGAGGTTGGTGAAACAGAGAGCTCGAAGGAAAAGAAGAGAGAAAGAGAGAGAGACCAGCAGGCGGCAGATGTGTGGTGGTGATCGGCGGCTTAAATTTCACCGAGAAGGGATCAGATGGTTGGAGTCAGTTGCAATGTGGTAAGGGGTTCGCGGAAATGGGATGGCATGTTCTAGAAGGGGCTCATGCAAATTGTCGCTGAGTTGGGAAATATATATATCCAACTTTTAACGGCAGAGGGAACGTCGCGGTTAAAATGCGGGAGTTACTTTTTGCGGCGATTAATTCTCGCCGCAAAAAGTTTGTTTACCACGGTTTGGGGTTGCCGCATTATGCAACATACTTAGTTACTTAATGCGACGAGTTAGGCTCGCTGCAATAGAACCTTCTCTCTGCAGTTAAGGAAACTGCCGCATATTGGATTGCCTGTTTCTGCGATTTGTTTTTGCGGCCTCATTGTCTTGTCGGAAATTCACATTCTTGACTGCGATTCATTTAGCCCCTGATACAAATCTACTTGCCTTCTCAAATTCCAGCAGTTTGGGACGGAAATTATATCCACAGCAAAAAAAAATGCTGCAAAAACCACATTATGTTGTAGTGAGATAGCCTTACAATTTGGTGGTACTCTATCCGAGATGGTGTATCTCAAATTGTTTGGTTCGACTCTATGTAGTAATCTAGTTTTGTTTTTTGAATAAAGCATTGCTTTGATGTCAAAAAAAAAAAAAAAAAAAGGTTCAGTTGACCTGACTTCTGTATTAATTGTTGCGTGCCATGCATATATATATAACATGATAACACGTACGTACGTAATACGATGGACGCATAATAAAATCTAAATAATTCAACTTCATAATTTTGGTAACTTCAAAAAAAAAATCTATAGATTTCTAAGCCCCTTATTAACATATCTAATACACTATATATAGATCATATGAAATCCACGTGATCATTTACAATAAATATTATGCGTGGTTTGATCTTCTTGTTTTTTTTTTCTTTTTTAAATTAAATTATAATGACGTTAATCCCCAAGAAATTGTATATTATACACTTACAAGTTATAACATTACTCTTAGCAACAACTCATAATAACTCGCAAGATGAAATAAGCAAGAAATGGTGAAGCTATTGTTGGATATTCTTTAAAATAGAGTCATTTCTTTTGTTGAACTATTGACACCAGTCCTACATTTTGTCTCTATTGACTAGGATGAAGTGGAATGAGGATTGTAATATAAGAAAAGCAAGGGGTCATCAACCTCTTTCAAGTTAGATATTTCTAGCAGTGAAAATAAAAACTGGTAAACCGGTGAATTGAACCGAACCGGTTCGGTTCAATACCGATTTCATCTTTTGAAAAATGGACCAGAACCGATCCGGTTCGGGTTTTTCTTTTTCTAACACCTGACTGGTTCGTATATATATATATATATATATATTATTTTATATAAAATATTTTTTATATTACATATAATTTTTATAATATAAATAACTATATAAATGGAGATAATTATATTATAGTATTAGTATTAATATAGTATATAGTATTAGTATTAGTATAGTATTATAATATAGTATTTGTAGCAGATTTTTTACATGGAAGTAGTTTTTTTATGGCCTTTTTTTTTTTTTTCTCTGTTGGTAGATTATTAAAACCGAAAAACTAGACCGAACCGGTAAAATAAAAAATACCGGTTTAAGAGTATAACTGGTACGGTATTGATTCTTCCAAACTCAAAACCGGTGTATATCGGTTCGGTTCCAAAATTTGTCCAAACCGACTCAAACCGGACCAGTTACACATTTAGATATATCATTAACAACTTCAAGTTTTTATTTGAAATTGAAGTTCTTAAACGGAAAAGAGATATGCACAGTTATAAACGTTGTATAATTCACATGATATATGAGAATAGATCGATGATCTGACGAACAACAATGAATTCTTTGGCTCTTAAAGAGTAATAAGCTCGACATCTATGCGGTTGTAGTACTTGTGCTATCCCTCATCCAGGAGTCAGTTTTAGTTGGAGGAGGATTTGAACCTCAACCAATAACGTACGTACCATATGCAGAATATATCCATTTGTAGGTCAAATCGTTCTGTAAAGATGATAAATTAATTTGTCTCTCGATCGTGTCATAGTGTACGCATATCTATGGTGCGATGGTGGCCGGAAGAATATTTCTAATTTCAATCTGTGTCATTACGCACCATTCCCAACCTATATAGAGAAAGCAAAGTTCCATTTGAAAAGAATAATGTTGTTGTTGAACTTTGGCAGTGAACAGTTCAAACATATAAAAACTATAAACATTCAAATATCTGTTGCATGTTCTACTTTTAATTTCTTTGATTTTATGAGAAACAACTTTTAGGATAGAAGATATAATATATATATATATATATATATATATGTTAATATGTCAAGGACGTGTTTCACGATCTGCCAAAGTCTACTTCCTGCAACAAATAGAGATGGTGGTGCGGTGTGTTTGATACACTTCCAATACCTAAGTTAATAATATGCATTAAAAATAATCATTCTGTCGGGTCTTATCTTGATGTTCCTTTGATTTGATGTTGATCCCAAGAAAGTTGGATTCATCCCAACTTCATGGGTCAGTTATCCATTCTATCTCATTTGATGGTTACAAGATGGAGTCGTGAGTGTCTTTAAGACTCTAACGACTAATTGATCCTTACCATCAGTTGGCTTGGGCCTCTAGATTGGGCCCGGTCCTTATTAAGGACTAAATGAATCCCTCTAATTACATTACTAATTCTCTTTGTATGAATGCAAGAGAATTAAACTGTTGACGTCAGTTGACCTACCTCAGACGTTGACTATAACAACTAAATATGGACAAACATGGCAATCATTTAGTGGGCACCTAACTGACATCCTTTCTGAGTAGAGTCTAGTAAACAATATATATATATATATATGTGTATAAATATATATATACCAAAAAAGCATAAAACAATGATGAGAAAATTAAATCCTTCAAAACACCAACAAACAATTTCCACGACTTAATGAGTCGTTCGTTGAAATATGTGCATCTGTGCATGAAGACCTCTATAGTACTACTGTAATGCACTAAGATTGTGGGTCCAACACAATATGGTTTTGCCGACGGACCACACAAATTAGAAGGGATGAATGGATTGGTATTTCAAGGATAGACTATCATTCCTGCTTGTAGGCCCAAAAGCTGATCATGGTCTTCCTAACCTTGGGTCGAGGAGGTATGAAGGTGTAGTTTGGGTTTAGAAGGTCGTTCGGGATGTAGTGAATGTGAATACTTTTACGTATTTCTACATGTATTCGTGGTCTCTTTTTATATTTTTTAATTTAAAAATATTTTAATCACGATGAAATTTTATAAAGATAAATTTATAAATTATTGTCCTTTGATATAGTATTAGATTATAATATTATTTTTCTTGTAGAGTAGAGTAAAGTATCATATGAAATTATGTAATTTATTTTTGTAGAATCTGTTTGCTTCTGTAAGGTGTTCAAACTATTGAGATTTCATATTTCTTAAGAGTAATTCTATATACAACCGTAAAGTGTGTAAACGCCGTATAATTTTTTTAAAAATAGTGAGATTTACTATTAAAAAATTAATTTTTTTCATATAGATCTTATATTTTATTAATTTTTTTAAAAATAATTATGCAGTAATTATATAATTCACAATTACAAATATCTTTCTACGTGTATCCATACAGTTAGGTCATGTACGAGGCCAGATGATGATAAGGTAAAAAGGGAAGCCCGTACATTAATAATTGTTTTTAACTTTAAGATAGATTCATAGAAATGGAATCAGTTGATCATGAATTATGTGAAATAAAGGTACCGTGGGGATTAAAGGGTAGACACCTTTTTTTTTTTATCTTTTAGGCTGAATCAAAACGCGTATGGGACAAGTTGCCACCAGACTTGGTAGGTTAGGATTATCTAAGGCATTATTAAAGCAAAACAGGGACTGGAATATTTAAGAAGACGAATGGAAGAGTAACCATTGAAATGACACCTATTTGATAACTTTATTTCAACTAATTCGTCACCATCTTGGAAGTTGATAACCATTGAGCAGTACGGCCTCGTCTTTTTAAAGGGTTAATTATAAAGGAAAATATAAACACACTTCATTTTTTATAATAATATTTTAAAAGGGAATATTTTATAAAATATTTAACAAAACTTATATCATTTTATAAAAATATCTTTATTTTTCAACATCTATTATAAAATATACTATAAAATATGTTGTATAAATATAATTACTCAAATATAAAATTTGTTCTAATAGTTTTTCTTAAAATAAATTACTCGTAAAAACGATTAAATTAGTCATTCCATTGAAAATATGTCAGTAAATTATTAGAAGCATCACATCAGTACTAATCATCGTTAGGTACTTGTCTTTTAACAAGCCACGTGTCTTCAATTTGCTTAACAAAATCTTAAAATAATATAAAAAAAGTAAAAAATTGCTTATAGAGTAATAAGAATTTAAACAGAGGAGATAAAAAATAAATAAAAAATGAATATAAAAATAATTTATTAAAATAAATATATAAAAAATCTTAACGTTTTTTACTAAAAGATAAAAAACCACCTCCTACTGCTAGGAGGGGTGGTGTGATAGGAGTGACTTGCCTACTACCACCATCCAGGCTACCTCTGAGCGGCCCAAACCGGGTCTAGATTAAGCCGACCCGTTATATTCTACCTGTGTGTTCGTTGCAAGCCATTTACCGGGCCATCACAGAGTAGCTTGTAGTTGGCCACCTAAGGGCGGCTTGGTTTGGGCTGCACAGAGGTTGCCCGGGTGAGAGAGGCCATCCCTCCTCTCGCCTAGCGTCTTTTTTTTTTTTTTTTTTTTTTTTTTTTTTTTTTTTTTTTTTTACTTTTTATATTCTTTTATGAACTTTTTAAACACGTGACACTGATGTGCTTCTAACGATTTCGATTTTTTATGAAGGCTTTAATTTGTAAATTGAGAAATATTACTTATTATCTTCACATTACACACCAACATATAATTTATTATTTTTATCTTTCTATTTGAATATATGGATTTACACATCAATATGTTTGTTTAAATAGAAAGATAAAAATGATAAATTATATATTGGTGTGTAGTGTAGGGAATGATAGGTAGAATTTTTCTAATTATAAAGAGTAAAAAGTTCAATTAAAAAACAAATGGATTAATTTGGTTTTGCGACAAATTACATAGACTAATTTTGTATTTAACCATTTCTAAAAGAAACTATATTTTCATATATCTTTTTGTTTTCGTAATAAATTACTAATATTTTATATAATTAAACTATCAGGTTTTGACAATTCACACCTTGGATTAGAATCCATTCAAAACGACCAAACATTAGTCATGCCTGTCAAACAATTATAAAGCCTATATGAAGGTAAATTACGAATATTTGATATTAAAAGGTAGATTTCTTTTATATTTTTTTATTTCCTTCTCGAAGGCAAATATTTCCATGTTTTGACAAAAAAATGTAGCTGCCATTTTTGGTCTGAATAGAGAATTCTTAGTGATAAGTATTTGTCTGGGGTGCCGTAGGGCTGGGCAATGAGTATTCCTTATTGAAATATGCTATATATAGTTTTGAAGTGTGTAATTTTCGTATACTCTCTTTAAAAAAAATTGGGATCATTATTAAAAAAATAACTTTTTCATACGAGGTCTAAATATATCTATTTTCTTAAAAAAGAATACGCAAGGACTCACATTTCAAATATCATTTCTTATTTTATTATAATATATGGCCTATTCCATATTGGTTTTATTCAACCTAATACATACCTGGCTACTTGCTTAATACAAGTATACATATGAAAACACAACATAAGAACCTCTCAACCTCTTCTTGTTCCTCTTTTCTTCATCCCTCTTCTTTTTATTTGTTTCTTCTCATTCTCTTCTTCAAATTCACTCCTCTTTTTCTTCTTTTATCATTTCCTTCTATTTCTCTAGAATATTCTTCTCTTTTCTCCATGTTGTTCTTATGTTCAAAGAGACCCACAACTAGGCCTGCAACCCGGCCCACCCAAAGTTATTTTGGGCCCTACCTAACTTGAAAACAGTCAGGATGAAAATAAACCCGACCCAGTCCATTCGGATCAAGTTAAAAATGTCGGGTTAAACAAACCACTTCGGTCTCAGAAAAACCAACCACATTTCACACTTCACCTTCAACCCTTCTCATTCGAAGCCTTTGTTACCTGTGACAGGAACCTCACGGCCATGGAAGCGTGGGCCCCACGGCTTCAACTCTTGGATGTGCTCCACGGCTTCATTGCCTGGGTCCCTCGTGGTCGAATTTGGCCCACCTCGTAGGATCTGAAGCACCCCTCCCCGAGGCAACAGATGATTCAAGGGTTTCCTTCCGCTGTAAAGCCACACCACCTCCATTCTCACTAACATTGGTAAGTTATGTGGTCTCAATATGTGCTTCTCGCACAAATTAATTTGTTACTATTTTAGTAGGTGGAATTTTTTATAAATTTCGTGTTGTAGCAAGTTCAACCATCGTACATCGTCACAGACTTACGATAAGCTTTTCTCCCATTCTCTCTCGTACCTTTATGCGTCCTCTTTTTTTTCCCATGAGCCACTATCCCCCAAATTGTTTTGGAAATTAATTTTTATTTAGGTTGTTGAAAACTAATCGCAGGGTAGTAATCAGGTTGGGGAAAGGTGAAGAAAACAGTCTTCGGTTCATTGACAATGGCGTCTTCTGGATCGGATATGACGAAATACGAGCATGGCAGAGTGCAAACAAGAATAAGGTAAGGGTAACTGCGAAGACGAGCTTGGCCATTTCGTGGTGATCATACATAACGACGGAGAAGGTGGCTTTGGGAGGAGTCTTGACTGTGCGCAAAAGACGGGTGATCGATTTCGACTAATATTAGGTGTAATAAACCCGGTATTGGGTTTGACCCGTTGAACTTGACTTTAGTCGGGTGCATGTTAGGCCTTTCCGATTGATTGGGCCAAGCCCTTTTAAGCACAGACCTACCCACAACCGTGGGTCTCTATGCTCAAACGGGGACCCATGGCCTTGGTCATTTGGTCATCCTAGGGCCTCTACATGACCAGAGATCCACATGTAATCTCTATGCGAACAAATTTGTGATTTTTCATGTTGATTATTTTTTGACAATATGTCACAGCCCAAGGAAGAAGCTAAGCTGTGGGTGAGAAGGCCATGGGCCAATGTTTGTTTTTCCATTATGTTATTTGTTACTTTTATTTACTTTGGGTTGTGGCAGATATTGGGCCTTAGCCCGTAACATTTGAATCTTTTGCATTTAATTTTCCTGTTGTCCAACTAGGCCCAATATGTAAGCAGTACGAGGCATCATTATGTAAGGAAGATTTCCCTGCTCAGATGTTATCTATCGAAAATGTACTAGAATTTTCTACTTTCTTCTTTACCGGAGGTATCTCGAAGTGCGTGATTCTTAGTGTATATTTATTTAACATTTAAGGTGTGTTACACAATATTGGTGACAAATCCATGAAGGGTTGGGGCTATATGACCACCTAGCCCAAATGAGGGATGAGTGTGGAAAGGGCAGGGTGGGTAGTAACTGTAACGCCTGTACTTGTGGTGTGATTTTAATAAATAGTTTTAGAAACTGAGACGAGAATTACTTATCATTTTAAAACTTTTTTCCTTCCTTCCCAGGATATAAAAGATTCTACGTTTAAAATTTGGAACCTACTCTATAAATTAAAAGAGATTTTACAGCAAAAATCATTAAATTAAATTAAAAAGTCCTTTTACAAAAATTTACTTTCATACATTACATAAAAACATGCCTAGGCTTCTGTCACTCTTTCCTTGGGCCATGTCTGTCATGATGCTTCATCCTCATTTTTGTTCTTGGGAGGGGGAGAGACATACATAAAAATAAAATGAGTCGAATATTCAGTAACCATTACTTCATACTCTAAAAATATACTAACATATGCTTTTAGTCATGCATTTATCATTAATCTACATACTTTACATAAAACGTTCATTTTCTTTAAAAATATTACAAGGTGGAGTTTTTCTTTAAAAGGTTTTCATTTCTCATAAAACATTTCTCACACCTTGTGCATTCATTCGTAAAGAAACTAAATCATTCATACATTAAATTACTCTTTTCATTTTTCTTCTGGCCAATACACACTATCACGCCTCGTGTGTTGGTGTTACCGCCCGCGGCCACAGGTTGGAAATCCCTTTCAGTCAGGGGGTAGCACTGGGTGTACAACCAGTACTACTTACCCGGCATTGCAATCTGCCCAGTCTATTGGTACTATCATTCATTCATTCAGTCATAGACGTTATGTATTTTCATACATTAAACCATTCATTCATTTACTTTCCATTCTATTCATTCATTCATTCCTTCCAGTCATTTCATTTTCATTAATTTCATTCATTAGTCCATTTCATTTCATAAACATCATTTCAAAGCATAAGCATAAGCATAAGCATAAAAATCACCATTTAAACACCATTTCATAGCATGCATTAAACATCATTTTATAGCATCATTTAAAATTCATTTCATAGTCTCATTTAAATATCCTTTTATAGCCTTATTTAAATACATTTTCATCTCATCATTTAAATATCATTCCTTAGCATCAAGCATAAAACTCAACATTTCATTTCATGGAAACTAAAGACAATAGATACTACATATAACATTCATTTACATGCATACAACTATTACTTTGGGTGAATAAATCAAGGCTGCCAAAGAAGGTCATTACATATATATACCTTCAAATATTAATACTTAGTATACCTGGACTTTTCATGCAGTCCATTCATGTGTATATCAGTTGGAAATCTACATTCATACATAACTTAACGTCATTCCCTTTTCTCAAGTGCATAAACAACTAAAATTTAGAAAATGCACAAACTACCATTGACTTAGACTTCCTTGACTTAGACCTATTCAATTATCGAATCCATTCTCCATGCATTCATTTATCACCTTTCTCTAAATTCTTAAACTCGTAGCTTGGGACCCACTCAAGTTCACCTTTCAAACATATCATTATATCTCATGTTCTTATCCTTTAAAGTGAACCTCTTTGATTCATTTAAAAGGTTAAGACATACTATCACATTCATCACACTTTTCCTACCAAACCCTCCATTTCGATGCATAACTTGAACCAACTAAGGTATACAACTCAACCCTAGTCAATACATACCTCTCTTCCTCCATTCATGCATAATCTAACCAACACTTCATTGTAATCTAAACCATACATAATACACAACTTTAAGCCAATTTTGAGGTTTAAACATTGTGTACTCATGATTAAAACAGACTATCCATTACATATAGTAAATCTATCCAGCACGTGCGTCCAACAAATTCATACATATACCATATCTCATTTTTATCACCTAAGATCAACATATAATTTACTAAAACGCCCGCTTGTGTAAACAAGCTTAATACACACTGACACTAACATCTAACTCAAACTCAACCAATATAACACTTCACACAACACGTCCAACTAAATAGCTTATCTCGACACTTCACACGACATACCACTACATCGCAACCTACACCAACATCCTATCACTTCACACGATTCACAATCATTTTCCAAGTTGCATTGTGATCCATTACTTTACAAAGCACAACCACATCACAAATTTCACATTAATCCCACACTTCACATTCATAATTCACTACACAGAGCACATTCACAATAGTCCCACCACTTCACAATCAAAACACTTTTTAACATCCTGCCATATCACCAACTATATCACAACTGTACAAAATGCCTATCACTTCAAACCATACAGGCACATCACAAATTACTCCATTCATAGTTCACAATTACCAACAACAACGCACCATTCACAACATCAATTAAGCTTCACATGCATAATAAATTATCAAGGGAAAGATATAGAAATTATATCATGATTAGGGGCTTAGAGCTTGCTACGCGCCGCTTGCCATCTGGTGGTCTCGCGGTGGTGGCTATAGATGGATGTGCAAGAAGGAGATGGGTTGAGGCTTGGTGGTCATTGCCATGGCCTTAAAACAGGGAATGTTTGGATGGCCGGAGCTAGGGTTTGGCGGCTATGGATGGGTTGCAGTGGTTGTTGGACTATTGTGGGAAGGTTTGTGCAATGGTCGGTTGGCCATGGACGGTGGTGAGAGAGAGCCAGAGAGAGGTTGGCTTACGGGAGAGGAGAGGGAGGTGGCTGGGCTCACGATAGGAGGGGGATTTTGGTCTAGGCATGGAGTTGGATTGTTGGCTAGTAGAGGGCTGGGTTGCTCATGGTGGGTTGATTGGAATGGCAGAGCTACAACGACTATCGTCAGTAACAAATAATAGAAGAGGGAAAGAGAGAGTGCATGCGAGGGAGAAAAGAGATCTAAGGAAGGGAGAGTGAAATCGAGATGGATGAGAAGAGAGGGTGGTCATGATGGAGGTGGCTAGTGGCGGTGTGGGAACAGCAAGGGTTGAGGCTATGAATGAGAGAAACATAGAAGGGGAGAGAGAGAGAGAGATGTGGGGGCGGGGGTGCACGGCGGTGGCTGTTGGGCTGTTATGGGTTACTACTCTGGTAGTTGGAGATGGCACTGCCGCCTGAGGATGTGGGGATGATGGGTTTCTAAAAGAGAGAATAAGAGAAACCAGGGAAGGAAGAGAGAGGAGTCTACCGGATGAGGTGAGGCTGTGAGGGAGGAGGAGCTAGTCGTCGACGAGATATGACGATGGAAGAGATGGTGCAGTCGATGGCGGCATGGCTGGTTTGTGTTAGGAGCTTAGGGTCCGGTGTCTGGGCCGAGCTGATGGGCTCTTGTTATGTAGTCTTTTAAGTTTTAGCTTGCTTTGTTAGTTTTTATTTCACAACTGGCCTTCGGCCTTTTGTTTGGGGGCCCATGGCCGTATAATGTGTGCTAGCCTTGGTTATCAAGTCTCAGAGTATATCTGGTAGGGGGCTCAAGTAGAAGGCATTTTGGAAGTTGTTGAAAATTTTAGTTTTTCATTTGGAGGAATTGAGGATCTCGAATATCTCAAAGCATATGAATTCAGTAGCATTTCTATCATCTCTTCTCTATCATAGTTTTATCTATTTTTCCATTGTCATTCTGTCTATAAAATCTGTGAGGTTCATAACAAGTGGTATCTAGAGCCAATGATCCATAGAGGACGAATTATTTTTTTAGCAGCAACAAGAGGCCTTACAACTATCTGTAGGCGCTAATGAAAAGAGTCTTCAGGGGTTTAATAACAGCTTTAACAACTTGATAGATATGATGCTTCATTGGGTGGTAAGGCAGAACAATATTACTAATCGGTACGATGTTATGGAAAAATTAGTGAGATTAAAGATTAGGAAACGGAGGTCAGTAGTTGTTGAATACTAGGTGGATGAAGAAGAATCTAAGTTTGTTGTTGAGTGTCCTGGAGGAAATGTCGCAGTTAGTGAAGACTTCGGCTCAAAACAATTAGTGGAAGAGAAGGAACCAGTTACGGCTTCAATCGACGATTCACAACCACTGATAGTGCAGGAAGAAAATGGAATCGTAAAAAAGAAAATGGTGTAGATATGGCCGTAACTCCTGAGGGTGCCGATTCCATATTTGGAATATCTACTTCTAGTCATCTCAGTTGGATGGATGACGAAAAGGGTACGAAGGATAAAGAGCCCAACTGTGATTCGGGAGATTCTACGGATTCAATCAAAGAAATACACAAATCGGTAGTAAATGAAGAAAAAAATGATGTCTGATTGAAGGTCTCATGTTCTGTTTCTCTTTATTTTTAGTAGTTCCTTGAAGCCAAGAGAGGATTTCACCGCTGTCAACCTAGGCGAGAAATTACAAAATCAGAACCAATTTCGGACTTCATGGGAGTGTGTTCAAGATCAACCCTCAGGAAACATCATCAACAAAATAGACCATTGTGGTCTTCCACGGATCTGTCTTCGCAAAGGATCCCAAACTCAATTAAGAAAAGGGACCTAGGATAGTGTTTGTTTCGATGAGGATGCTCTTCTCCAAGAAAAAATGGTCTTCAAACACACCTTCGTTCAGTCACAAGATCGAGCTAGTGGGAGGTAGAAGAAAGCGAGATATTGTGAGTGTTTGTTTTCTGGGTGCGCGTTGGCATGCATGAGAGAGAGGGAGAAAATATCGAGTTCGTCTTCTAGAGAAAGGGCATTTTGGGATGCCATTCAAGCTACCTCGAGTTTCATGCAGAGGAAACAAATGTTTGTATGCTTGCAAGATCAACTACTTGCACATTTATGTTGGAAGTTCAAAGCAGACTTAAAGGAGCACCATCAACAAGAGACTCTTGATTTCCCTCTTAAATCCATTCACTCAAGCATTTCTCATTATTTTTTCTACACTCTCATGGATAAGGTATATTTGTGTGTACACTTTCAAAAATATGATGCAAGGTACACTTTTTTGTAAAAATAGCTTAGTGTGGGAAGGTGGTTAGAGTAGAGAACCTGTTTGAAAAAAATGCTTGAGAAAGGGGTAAGACCTGATAAGGTCACGTTATCTGCCTTACTTGGGTTATCTGTTTGGAAAATTATTGTGGTTGGGTGTGGTAGTTCATTTGACTTTTGGTCCATTGCATTATGTCACATGCTGGTTAGGGTTGGAGAGGCTTCTTTCATAAGTCATGCTGCTCCATTTATAGAAGACAGTGCCCCCGCTAATCAGAACACATCATGGTTTGCAACATTTTACATATGTATACCATGTGGAGTAGGTCTAAGCTATGTTTATGGTGGACTTGTTGGAAACAATTTGAATTAGTGTTATACGTTCCTTGGAAAAACATTTTTTATGCTTTCCCTTGCTATTTTGGGTTTTGTGATGAAGCCTTTGCACGTAAAAGGTTTCACCCCTGTTGAAGAGAAAAAAGATTTGACAATACTAAAAGTTGTGGGGTCTGTTGTTGTTGGTGGCCTTGTAAAATGTGACACAATAGATGATAATGATGCTGAAGTGGGCAGAACCGAATTGGAGGAAGTTGCTTATTACAAAATGAACGATCAAGCTGCGCGAGGTAGTGCATGGAGAGGGGGTACAGATTTGGTTCACAAGATTGAGCATTCTACTATGAACCTTGCATAATCTATTCAGCATGGTAGTATACCAGCAACCAGTTCTGTTGCACCTTCCATTTTAGAGGGTGGTAAAGCTTGTATGCAAGGGGAATGCAAGTGCTTGAACTAGTAGGAAGGGAGACTAAGGATCTACTGATTATAGAAACTGGTATTGAAGTTGAGAAGAATGCTAAATTAGCTGGACATCAAATTAATAAGGATCATTTGTATGAGAAAGTGACATTTGATCGGTGCTTCTATATATATGGAAGTCTGGAACATTTGGAGTTGCTGGAGGCATTGTCCAATCATCATGTCCTATTATTTAACCGAAGAAAAGGAAAATTATCATCAGAACAAAAATCTGTCCTGGATGGGAAGCTTAAACAGATCTAACAAATTTTCAATTTGAGTACTGAAAGTGATGGAAGTGAGTCAAATGAAAAGGTTGCTGATGAAGAAGAAGCACTTGCAAAAGTCCCTATTGATTTCGATAAGCTTAAACCTTATATTAGCTTACCTACAAAAGTGTCGAAATATCCCATTAATTTTGAGAAGATGACTGATGTGCCATTTGCAGCACAACTTGATACATTCCTTTATGGGGAAGATGGGTCTTTTAAGTTAAATTGTCCTTTCTCATTAATATCCACACTTGCAAGCATGGGAAATTGGATACCACATAAGTCAAGCATTGTCAGGCATGGTAATAAATATGCCCCACCAACTTTGAGGCACGTTGGCAACTTACCAAGGAATATCGTTGGGAAGGGATGGACCTCGAGTTAAACCAGTGTTCTCCTTGGCTTTACTAGCTCTCGGCTAGCTGCCTCTTTCAAAGAAATGCGGCCAGAAGTGATTGGAAACTTAATCATAAAATTGTATCAACTCTCAACCTTGAGGACAAGGTTCTCTAACGGGGAGAGATTGTTAGGAGCTTAGGGTCTGGTGTCTGGGCCGAGCTGATAGGCTCTTGTTATGTAGTCTTTTAGGTTTTAGCCTGCTCTGTTAGTTTTTATTTCACAACTCGCTTTTTGCCATTTGCCTTTTGTTTGGGGGCCCATGGCCTTATACCGTGTGCTAGCTCTCACAGAATATCTAGTCGCCCAGGGGGGTGTGCTCAAGTAGAAGGCATTTTGGAATTTGTTGAACATTTTAGTTTTTCAATTGGAGGAATTGGGGACCTTGTATACCTTATAGCGTATGAATTCAGTAGCATTTCTATCATCTCTTCTCTATCATAGTTTTCTCTATTTTTTCATTGTCATTCGGTCTATACAATCTGTGAGGTTCATAACAGGTTGCGGTGGAGGCGTGCACTGAGAGGGGGTAGGTGGCGATGCCTAGAGGGAGGTGAAAGAGAGGAGAGGAAAGGAAATTCAAATTTTGGGAGAATTAATATGTGCCCTACATATACTAATCTAGATCTAATGGTGGAGATTAAACACTTAGAAATATGAGAGAGAGACATAAAGAAAATAGAAAGGAAAGGAAATTAGACTAAATGTAAAAATACAACTTTTGATGTATTGATCCCAAAAATAATACTTTTATCATAAAATAAAATGATGAGTTTAATAAATATTTCTAAAAGAATTAGATCCATCTAAATAAATATAGTTTTTAACAAAAAATAAAATATTAAATATTAAATAATATTCCTAAAGAAATAAAATCATTTAAATAAAATGCTTTTCTAAAACTATATTATTTTAGGGGCTTCAAAATATAAAGAGCTTACTTTAAAAATTATGCTTGGTCCAATAACACTAAAAATGCCCTATTTAAAATAATTTTGGACATTTAAAATATTACAAGGATTTTAAAATACTCAGCTCACCTTAAAAATCATCTGCTAATTAAAATACATTCAAGATTTAAAACGTAAAGGCAAGACTCGTGATCAATCAAGAGAAAAATGAGCAGTTGGTCACAATAACCATGTTCGTAGGGGTTATTATAAAAAGACTAGTAATATTAAAAAAAAAAAGACTCTGGGCACATAGGTACACGAACTTTAACAGTTAAAATCTGACTAAAATATAAAAAGATTGTACAAGAGTAATGTTATACACCACAATCTCATACAACTATTTAAGATATGATACATTTATCACCATTGGATGATAAAGAATCATCTAATAAATGATCATCTAATATTAATAAATGTGTCACATCTTATAGTAAGATGAAAGTGTGATGATAATGTGATGTGTAAAATTTTGAATTGTGCAATATGCTATAAAGTAGAGCCTTATTTTGATGAGCGGTGCTATTTTGCCACTCAAAAGTGTACCGCTCCATCTTACCGTTAGTTCAAAATTTTCTTTTTATTTTTTTCATTTTTGTTATTTATATTATTTTTACCATTTTAAAACATTTTTTAAAAATATATAAAAAAAAATACCAGTACACTAATAGTCACTTCCTTAATTATAAAGTAAAAAAAAATTAAAATATATGAAGTGTCAAAATGAGAAAACAAATAGAATAGACAAAATAATATTTTTCTACTTTGATTTGAGTTTGGGTTATAACTGCGTTGGGAATTGTTGCCATACAACTGAAAATGTGATTACTTGCTAAGGGCCTAGTAGAAGGTCGGACAATTCGTTGCCCCTGGGTGGGCTTGGATCAGCTGGGTTACCAATATTGAACCCTCTATGACCCATCAGCAGCTCTGAATTAACAGATTTCCCCTACAAGAAATACATATGCTTGCGCCTTTGATGTAGTGGGTCCATTGGAGTACTGATCGAAGGGTTGTTCACGTGCGAGGCATCCCCGGCCTAATATTACATTGATACAAGTAAATGCTTAAATTTATCACGATAGATAGCTAAGTTTTATTTTTGCAGTGATGCAGATTATATATATATTTATCTATTTCGAACGACCTAATTAATTGAAAAAGAATTTAATTGGCGCGCACTCACTCCCTTCGAAATCTCATATACATGCCATATACTACTAGTTAAACCCACGTGGGAGGGAGAGGAAATTTTAAAGGGACAACAGATATAAGTTGGTCTGCTCTAAAGACAACATTCGATCACAACATGCATGTAAATCGAGACTTATAAGTCACATATGTTAGCTTAATTAAGCTAAAGCAATATGCAATCTGCTGATGTAATAGAGCGCTGCTTGTCAGTTTATTAAATCGAGTACTCCTCCTTGGCCACCGCCTACGCAAGAGCTAGCTTCTACTGCTGCTGCTGGTGGTGCCACTGCTGCAGCCATGAGACGATGACGCTGCCTTTGCAGAAGTACTATTCCCAAGGCACAAGGCTTCTGCTAATGGTCCTCCAGGTGTCGAAGTACTCATCCATGAAAATGAGTTCAGCCACTGGGATTTCAAGTCTCCTTCCTTTTCTCGTTCTGAACCCAGAGTTCCAAAAGCCATGTGGGCATTTTTTATTGCATTCCTAGTTTCATCTTCCCCATAAACCGGTAGTAGTGTATGGGATGAAAGCTGTAGCTTCTCGTTTGAAGAAGAGCATTTGTTAGTTTCATGGCCAATATTATCTCTCTCTGTTGTGCACCACGCATTATTGAAATGGCTCTTCTCCTGTGTGTGGCCGAGGTTAAGAGACTCTTCCAAAGAGGCCAACTTGGGGCTAAAGGATAAGCTACAATATTGGTCATTTAGCCGCTCCTGATTTTGCAGTCCTTGACTATAAGCAACAGATGTATCACAGATGGTGGTGTCGTCTTTGTTTAATCCCACTTTGGTCTGCATCATTTGCTGCCAATGGTACTGTTTGTTCGAGCCAGCCACGGAGACCATTTCTGCATTCATGAACCCCTCCAGACTCCTTCACGGGTCAACAAACAAAACGCATTTATTTACAAAAGACAAAAGCCAACGACCCATGTCACATAATTCATGGATGATATTGGATAAGAACAATAATAATAATAAAAAAAGAGTAATATAATGAATATTGGAATAAACAAATAATGGTTAGGTCCAATTAGATCAGAGGAGAAAGAGAGAGCATTTATGAAACCCTAACCTACCTACCAGGATTGTTCACATGATGTAGCAGTGACCATCGTTCTAGGAGAAGATGGATACTTGTGATCATCTGTCCGGTTCAGAAAATGAGGCTTTTGATAAAGCTTGGAAGCGTCCTTGTTCTTGTCGTTGTCTTTATTCAACTGAGCTTGTAATTCCACAGGCTTTCTTGAACGCGGACGGCTTTTGTGACAGTGTCGTTCGCAGTACTTTTGATCAGGCGTTACGTTTCTGGAGCACCGCCATTTCTTCCCATCGGTTCTTCTGCACCTCCATGGCTCTGGATCCGAGTTGTTAGAGCAACCCATTTCCAGAGAACCACCATTTACAACTGGACAGAAGGAAACAAGAAAAAGAAAACCCCATTGCAATAAAATTGCATTTCATAGTATTAATTTAGGTATTATAGGTGCAAATTCACTAAGATTTGACAAATTGAAACAAATTAAAAAAAGTATTATGGAAGTCAAAGCAAAGATTATGAGATAATTGTTACTATTGGAGTGGGAGTAAGCAAGATTTGACGGACTTCTGGGAATGGGTACGAGGAGCGGTGGAGGAACAGGGACAGAGGCCATCATCATGTACTTGTAAGGCATAGTTTTTCTCTCAAGATTTTGCCACTGAGCTGCTGTATAAGGATCTCTCACATTCTCAGCTGCTCCCATTAATCCTCCACCTGCAACCCAACCACAAAAAGACCATTGCTTTACATCTTAACCGTCAAATTTCCTATCCCTTACTGGTTGAAGGAATATGGAGACCATACAATTTTTAAGTGATGACTGAGAGCCTGAACGGGTATTGAAAGAAAGAAAAGGACTTTACCTGAAGAACTGAAGGTAAAAGTATTGTTGGAGTGATTCGGAGACTTTGGCACCACTGCACTACGAGGCACCACTGCACTACGAGCACCAGAACCAACATCCGCAACGACAGCAGCATCGTATGTATCGCTTATAAAAGCAGCCTGGTTATAACTTGTGTTACAGAACATTGGACCACCACCACCTTCTCCACTAAAACCAGCAATATTGCTGAGCAGAGCATCATGACAAGGCTCATTATCATGGTGCGCCCCCATCACCATCTTCTTCTTACCAGGAAATGGATGAGCAGTTTGCGTACTACTCCAACCCAACCCAACATCATACCCAGTTGCTGTTGCTTCTTCTAATGAACCCTCTAGGCCATTTCTTGTCCCGGCCATAAGATCAAAAACCCAACTTTCGCATAAACCTTCCTCCACGAGCCCGAGATGGAAAAGAATAACCTAAAAACTCTCAAAATATCACTCTCTACGGCTTTTATAACCCACAAGCATGTGCAAACTGCAACGGTTCAAGTTTTTGAATCTCTCATCTAATCCCATCTTATATATATCTGCTTGGAACTTTTACGAGCTAATAAACTAAACATAATTGCATAGGTTTAGAAAATGTTTATGTTCCCAACGCAACAGCTTCTGGATAACTAATATATTTTTGTTATGGTATGACGGTGCCACCTTACTTTCCCCTCTGCATCCCAAGCTTCCAACATTCGCACCCCTCATGGAAAAAGAAGACAAAAGCAATAAAGCCGTACGCCCAGCGGAGAGGGAATTGACGATTTCTTCACGTCAACTCTAACGGTGACAACAATCCGGATGTACAAAACTTGTCAATATTGGTACTTTATCAGAGAAGTGAAACCTCATTGGCTGTGTCACCTTGTAAAACTGACGGATCGTATTACTGACTGACGGTCTAGGTACCCAACGCCGTTTGCTCCACTGAGTACCAGATTGCGTATTTGCCGGCCCACTTGGGTTTCGTGTAAGGGCGTGACCGTGTGGGGACCAAAAACCATGAATAAGATGCTCCCATTTTGAAGTATTTTTTTTTTTTCTTTTTACTCATTTTGGGTATTTTTATTTTTTAATAATATTTTTTTGTTGTTAAAAACTTTTTAATGGGTTTTTTAGATTTTTTTTAACAGAATTGCAGACTTTCCATTAACCACGTGGCATATTATGTCGCTCGAAAAACTAATTAATAATAAAAATAATTCTATAATATAACGGATCACATTAATTTATATCAATTTGTAAAATTATTTTATATAATATTTTTGTGATTAGAGTATTTTTTATTTATAAACTAAGATTCATATATATTTATAATAATTTTTAAATATGATTTGAAATGCTTGAATAGAATTGTTATGCTTTTTATATCTTTATTAATATTGAAATACTTCATTACTAATTCAAGCAATCAATTCTTAACTCATTTTGAAAATCCCATTTTGATTTCTCAAGCCTTCTAATTTTATTTTTTTTTCGATTGTAATCGCCAAAACTAGATTTGGACCCACTATTTACCTAATTGATCTCATTACACTTTCTATAATTAGCTTTCTTTTAAAAATCGTCTTACCAATTTTTACTATATGTCAAGATTAATTACACTTTTCATTCACCCGAGATGACAAAATTTTCATAAAGTACATCGTTGCAAAATTACAAGTGCACCCTTAATTAAGATGCAATGTATTAATCAAAATTAAAATGACATAATCTTAACAGGATATACACATTAACTTTTGATAATTTAATAATGTAACGTGTGATAACAATGTACTTCACATGGTATATAAGTTTTCTTATAAAGCCCTTTAAAAAAAAAAAAGTTTTCTTATAAAGCAATGCTATTGTCTACACCACTATGACATAATTTGATTTGAAATATAAATTTTTAAATTTAAATCTTACAAATCAAATCTTACTATTTAAGTGATGTAGATAGTGTTATGAAAATGATAACAAAAAAGTAAAAGCAAAGTACAAACTAACAAGAAATAATCAATAACACAATACAAAATTTACATGGTTCGGCAACGTGCCTACGTCCACGGAATTGCAGAAAATTTTATTATCTTGAGGAATGCCATTGTACAATATGGAACAAAATTAAAATGCTAAAAAGGGTCATACTATTAATAATAATATATATAGGGTTATAAAAAAAGTTCACGATTTCTGAGTTATTTGCTCGAGTATGACTTGAGCGAATTCTATGTCTGATGTTTGCTTGAACGAGTGTCGAGTGAACTCTTTTCTTGTGATTCTCAAATCACAAGCCTTCGCTCCATCATGCAAACCCTAACTTCGGCTTGGGCCCAAGCCTGCACTCTATGGCGCAAGCCTCATTAAAAATCTATCAAAAAATCTTAATGAATTCTTGTCGGGTTGGGTCATCAAATCAGACTTATATAATAATAGATCAGAATCCACAAATTCAATAAATAATGTACTCTACATACCAGATTGAGAATAGAATAATTTTTTACTTACATATTAAAATTAACTTAATTTTTCTTTGTATTGTGAACAAGCTAGATCCCACACTTCTACGGTAGCTGGACAATTACTTTGCCACTGATAGAATTAAATGTGCAATGAAGCTGGTAGAGGAAGGAAACGATGTTGTTCCTCCTGAGTTTTGATCCCTGGGTACATGATGCTGTCATCATGCACATTTAGCTGGCTTCTTTTAATAATTGGTTTCTCTTTGAGGTAGTACCAATAAATACGATTTGGACCCACTATTCCTTAAAAAAAAAAAAAAAAAAAAAAAAAGAAGAAGAAGATTACTACTTTTGCAATTGTAATATATATTGGGATTTCATTGATTGAATGGCACAAGCTTGATATTGCCGCTGCGGTTGTATAAATAGTAGCTACACTTTTAGTTATTATCTAGTTGTATTCCAATCATATATATTCGATTGAAAAATTAAAAAATATAAATAGTAAGTACCCTAACCTACGCAAGCCCTCTTGATTGTAAGATACAATAATGGTGGTTGCTAGCTTGATAAGATCAGAGAATGTTCCCTGATTGCATTGATATTTTAATGGATACATTGTTGTATTAGCGGCGAGATTCAAATTGACGAGTTTTATTTGCAAGTGCTTAAAATTGTTTTGGTCAGACCTACAACATTCTAGCGACCGATTGCCTACACACGCTCCACCCCACAACCCCACAATTATCGATATATTGGGACGAAACGGAATCGCGGCGAAAATCATGGCGCGTGATGCTGATCACACGCGCGTGGCCATCACTCGCCACTACACCATAAAGCGTTTGACGCTATACGCATTGTACCAATAGATGATGGTAAGGGAAAGATGCATTGAAATATTCTGGAAATATAAATCATTTAATGTCTTAACAGCCCTTTTTTTAAAACAAAATTACACTTCACAAAACCTAAGAGAGTCAAAAAAGTATTATTCAAGTGATCTGTCGATGCTCTATCTTTAGAGTTCTGCAGAAAGAAGAAGATTCTTCAGTGTTTAATTTGCCATGATTCATTATACAATTTAATGGCGCTGGAAAGCAAGAAAAGTTAAGGGATTTGATGATAAAATGCCCTGAACTTAACAAAGTTTTAAACACAATCAACCCTAGTGAAAGCTATGATGCCATGATACCCTGGCATCTTTGTGGAAAAGCAGCCCTACTTTTGGGGTTCATATCCCCTTAATTCAGTCTCCATTTTATAGCTCTTTTGCTTTCCAATCTCGTCTGATGAGAAACGTGCATGGTATAATTAACTTGACTCCTCTACTGAGATATTAAAGTCAAAGGTAATAATGTTTCTGTAAGGTAGCAGTGATTGGAAACCCAAGATACCTAGATCTCTAAGGACTTAACTGTGGCTTTACCAAGACCATGTTCCCTTCTGGACCTTCACATATGTACTAGATTAAGCTTTTGCTTGACCTTAATCCCCAAGATGCCATACCACTTGCTCAGTTTTCATCTTCTTTGGTACAAGGAGAAACCCTGTTCACAAAATCAACAAATCTAGCGTCATATCATGTTAACTCTCTCGCTCGACTGCCAATTCCGTTTGAGACTTAGAGAGAGTCATGTTACTTACAACTTGGTACGTGAATACAACATCTACTGTCAAACCACATTAGTTATAAAAAAATTTTTTAAAAAAAAATTCTAAGCAAGCAAATATTTCATTAAGAGGTGGAAATGAGATACATGAGGAGAGGTGGTTTCCCAATCAAACATCCTATTACAACAACCACAACGCAAAAGGAAAAAGAAAATCGGGTTTTAGGTCCAAAAACTTGATCCCTACCCATACCCTTCAGATCAGAATTCAGAAAATGAATCTTTTACAGATGATCTTGTACTAACATTGCTCAGATACAAAAGAAACACTACTGATTTTAAACTATAATAATATTCACAAGCATTTGAACAAGTACTTTTGTACAACACAAACAAACTTTCAAATCATCCAAACTCAAAACATGTTACTTCATTCTCTGCATTTTTTTCAAACCAATAAAATCGGGGTACTAGATGCTGGTCCTATTGCAAAAACGTATAAAACAAATAACAAGTAACTATTACAGACTAGAAACAAACAAAATTAATCAAGACAGAGAGGTGAGAACAAGGCAGATTCATCTGATCTTCAACCCAAGATAAGATTGTTAGATCGAATGGGACTCCTTTGTTTGAGCAGAATCCTTAGTTGAGACTTTTGACACTCCAGCTTTGTGCCCCAATGCCTACTTTTGGATCCCATTGCTCGAACAACTCGTGGAAATTCAACAAACCCTTTGATCCCTCGCTTTATATGAGGATTCTCAGGTTCTGGAGAGGCTTTTCTCTGAATTGTCATTAGTGAAACGCCATTACTGTTATAGTCACATGATTTCTCTCCCAAAACAAGCCTTGTAGACTCCCTTGAATCGATAGCATTATTATCATAATAATCTAACTTCTCACTTAACTCCAAACCTGCTGAATCAATACCACTATTATCATTGCAGGCTGTCTTCTCACCTAAGAACAACTGTTTGGACTTTCCTGAAAAACTAGCAACAGAATCAGAAGCAGTGGTGGTTCCTGGTGGATTATCTTCTTGATTCTTTTCCTTTAACTTGGGAGGTGAGCTCTCAATTTGTATCCATGTACGCTCCAATTCTGAAAGCTTCTCTTCGAAGAGAAACTTTGCCTCAGTGAGCTTCATCTGAACTCTCTCTTCCCTCAACACCTCAGCCATCCTTAGCATCTTTCTTTCTTCTTCCATCTCTCTCTTCATCATGTTGATCTCCACTTTATCAGATGATATTTCTTTTGCAAGCTCTTCACACACCTTCTCCATTGCTTCTCTTCCTCTTCTCTCCTGAGCAAGCTCTTTGGCCAGCCTCTTATTCATCGACTCTGCCTTCTTACGTGTCTTGCGTTCATATTCGAGCTCGGCCTTCAGCTCGATGATCTGGGCCTGTGCAAACTCAAGTTCGGACTGCATCATGGGAGTGAAGAAGGTTAAATCCCAGAAAGAAGCAGCAATCTTACGAGTAGAGCGAGGAAGGCGTAGGGGATGACAGTGCTTGTTACTCTGGCATTGTTGATGTTGGTGTGGCTGTGGATGATGCTGAGGATAATAAAATGGATTATCGTACAGTTTCCACCTGGGGCAAGTGGAGGCGGTAATGGGTTCAGCAGAATGAGAAATGGTTTCGTTTCTGGGATTTTCGGGGCTACTGATCATCATCATCATCACCTCTTCCATGTCCTTGTTCTTATTTCTATATGTTGTGTGCTTTTCTTTCCAGCCTTTTGCTTTCTCCTTTGCCTGCTTCCTTTTCCTTTTCCTTTTTCTAATGGGGGTTTTCACTGTTAGGAAAGCAATTGGGGGTAGGCCCATTTGATCCTGGAACGTGCTTTCAAGATGTGGATTGAAAAAGGGTAAAAGTTATATCACATGCACCTCATCCTTAATAATAATACCGAGATGGAGGTGGTCTTGTTCCTCTCTCTCCCATTCTTAATGAATACGTCCTTGCTTATTTATATATCCAAACCAGCCACTCTTCTCACAGTGATTCACCTAGAGTATTAATGCGAGGGAGACCCCACATGCCAACCAATTCGCTTACTCTTTGGTCAAAGCAATTCAAGGAACCCAACAGGAACACATAAGTGTATTAATATCTGTCTCTTTTCTCTGCCAGTCTTAAATTGGCAACAATTAAACGAAGTATGGGTAGAGAGGAAGCTTGAATCTAGTTGAAAAAGCGTTTATGCAGTCTGGTCACTCGAGTGGTGTCTCTGCAGCTCGAGTGAAGCCCCAACCCGAGAATTTGCTCAACTCCTGCTCGATAGTCAGCTCGAGCGGGATGTCTAGATCATGCAACCCAAGAGTTCGCTCGACTCCAACTCGACAATCATCTCGAGCAGGGTGCAATCCGAGAGTTCACTTGACATCCGCTCATCAATCAGCTAGAGCGGGATGCCAAACCCTAATGTCCACTCGAGCGAATGTTCGAAATCTAGTGTAGTGTCGTTTTAGTATATAGAAAATAGCATTTTGTAATTGAACTCAGTTTTCATTTTTGAGAGTGAGGCAACTGTTGTATGAGAGAAGAGAGAGAGAGAAAGATTCTTGAGAGGATAATTCTTTGTAAAGAATTTGTGATTTATTTCTTGTACTCCATCTTTGTTAATAGTGAATTCATTGAGATCGACCCTACCAGTGGATGTAGGCTCACATTGAGCCGAACCACTTAAATCTTGATGTTCTGTGTGTGATTGTCATTATTTTCTTTTATTTATTTCCGCTGCGATACTTCAAATTTAGTCTTTGATAACCGGTTTATCCCAACAGTTTGTTTATGCCATTTGTTGGAAAAATTATAATCTATGCAAAAAGCATAAACAAATAAAGTTGGAAAGTTGCATTCCAGATGACCACATTCAGTTGCAAACTTACAGCAATCGATAGCGGATTATAACAAGTCCAGATGTGACGCTGCAACTGAACATGCCATGACCAATATTGCAAAGCTTAAAACTTTTAAGCATCATTAAACTCGAGTTACATTTAATCAATGCTATTGTTAACTTGTATAGTGCTAATTTATCTTCCTGATTCTTTAAATTGAGATACCCATCCAAGGCTATTAGTTACCATTGATCCAGGTATTGATCTGTGACCAATCAAACATCGACCACAGACCCACATATAGCTCTAGCGATCGATCGACGCTACTATCAGCATCTTTCTTAACGTTCCTTAGAAGCAACATGATAGGCCGACCTTAGCAAGAAGATTTTAGTTATTTCCTCCCATGATTCACAGAATGATCTGTTTCTTATATAGATAAAAAGGTATTTTTTATAATGGGTTTTGGACCACGAATGAAATGGCTTTGTTGGTTGTCATTGGTGGGATTCCACGAGACAAATGCATCAAATGGACTCTGATCATCTTCCATCAGAGATTTGGCATCCGACCCAGATTTTCAAGTCTTGAAAAGTTGACAATGAAAGGACAGTATTGGCTTACCTGGGGTCCCAACATAAATCAATCTAAATGGGTGTCTCCCTCTTGTAATTTTCTACTCCATTGGCATATAAACTAACTCATTCAACTGCATTTTTCCCTTACCGGTGTCCGGCCAATATAATATTGTGAAAAAGAAGACAGAAAAGTAAAAAATAAACAAGAAATAAATAAACTGTTGTTATATTTTAATAAAAAATTATTTTGTAACGATTATTGTTTTAACTTGCACCGTTTGGGTTAAAGCATTAATATGGAGTTTTATTTGAATTGCATGCCGTTTCAGATTTTCTAGAATTAATATGTTTTGTAATTATGGCTTGAAAGCTGTTCGAGTTGTTTGTAATAAAATTGATTGATTTAGTGCTGTACTATGTCATTCAGTAGGAATGCATTGCATTTAACTCAATAATATACGTTATCCTGCTGTTTACTGACGGAAAAATAGATCTAACTTTAGAAACCCATCATTGCATCTCCAAACTTTTTGACTCATTATGATTTTTGACAGGTTTTTTTTAAGGTTTAGCCGTTTCAGATTACTATTGCTTAACTTATGCAGATTTTAATTCTTCGGTTATTCATGAATAAATTACCATTGCACTCTGTAATTATCAGCAAGTTCTATCAGCCTATAAATAGGTCCTTTGGTCAGCCAAACGGAGTGCATAAAAAATTCATACTAATTCATCTGCTAGTTTTTGTGTGATATTCAAGAAATTCCAAGTAAATCCAAGTAAACGAGGGATGTTTCTTTTTCTTTTTCTTTTCGGAATTTTAAGCTCAACTACTTGTACAAGGTTAGTTCAAGTCGTATGATAAATTGTTGGGTTGTTGTAAAGTCAAGACAAGGTTTGCTGCACCGGTGTTTAAACATTATCTACCGTAGAGAATTTGAATCTCCTTAAAGTAAGCGAGATTTCCATGCATTAGTTTAAGCTTCTCTTTTTTTAATTTCCTATTTTAGTTTATTGTAATTTCTTTTGTTATTGTGATTTTTTACAAACAATTTTAAGGAGACTTAAATGGACTCTACAGTTGAAAAATCCAATGACAGTGTTGGAGATCTCAACTAGTCATTCCACTTCAAGAGAGCCCATTTCAAGTGGTGGAAGTGCAAAGTGCTCTTTTATCTTAGCCTACTCAATGTCTCCTATGTGCTCACGGAGAAGAATCCAAACAAGACCTCCACCTAAGATATGACCGAAGAGAAATATAAAACTCATCAAGAGAAGGTAGTAAAATATACAAATGATGAGTATAAATGCCGGTGCTATCTTTTGAATTGTCTTGCGGATCATTTCTATAATTATTACAATACTACTTACTCCACTGTAAAGAAAATTTGGAAAGTTTTACAGAGTAAATATGATACCGAAGAGGCGGGTGCAAATAAGTACACAATTAGCCTCTTCTTCCGATATCAGATGGTAGATGGCAAGTCCGTTGTAGAGCAAGTGTGAGATTTCCAAATGATAGTGGCAGAGGTTAGATTTGAAGGCATCAAAATTGGAGAGAACTTGGTCGTTTGTGGCATCATTGAAAAGCTACCACTATCATGGAGGGAATTCCAAAAATCAATGCACCACAAGAAAAATGAGACATCCTTGGAGACTTTGATCACATAGATTCGTGTGGAGGAGGAAGCTAGAAACTAAGATGCTTTGATGATACAAAGTGGTAATGAGCATACCACAACGAAGGTAAATTTAATTTTTGAAAATAGTAGCTTGCCCAAAGGTCAGAATTCTAAAAATAGTCATTTGAAACATTAGAAAAAAAATTTCAAAAAATTTAGCAAATCTCACAACAAGAGTAATCTAAGTCAAACGAATAAGAACCAAGGACCTCCTTCACAACATCAAACTTGTTTTTTCTTTAAAAAAAGTGGGCATTTTGCTCGAATTTGTAAATTTTGGAAGCAGGAAAATGTTCCTCAAGCTAATATAAGTGTGGAGGCTCTTATAGCAATGATTACAAATATAAACATGATCCAGTATGTTAAAAGGTTGTGGGCAGACTCCGATGCCAATAGGCATGTTTGCTATGATAAGGATTGGTTTAAGAAATATACTCCTTTTGATGAAGAGAAATCAATAATACTTGGTAACTCAAGTAAAACCAAGGTTCTTGGGAGTGGTGAGGTTGAGTTGAATTTTACCTTTGGATGTGTACTTACTTTTGAAGATGTGCTTTACACACCGTCTATGAAATCTTGACAATATGTAATCACTATGAAATCTTAACACGGCTGGCTTCAACCAGACTATGAAATCTTATCAATATGTAATCACTAAAAAGGGAATATTTGTGGGCAAGGGGTATGCTTGTGATGGAATGTTTAAGTTGAATGTTGAGAATAAAGTATTGAATGGTTCTGTTTATATGCTTTATTCTTTGAATTTTTGACATGCTCATTTATGCCATATGAATGGAAGATACATTGCATTCATGAAGGATTAATTCCCAGATTGACAAAAGATCTTCAAAAAAGTAAAATTTGTAGTCAAGCAAAAATTACAAAAAGGCCTCATAAAAGTGTTGAAAGAAATACCGATTTATTAGATTTAATTCACACTGATCTTTGTGAATTTGAAAAAATTTTAACTTGTGGAGGAAATAGATATTTTATCACTTTTATTGGTGATTTTTCAAAATATACTTATGTTTATTTATTAAAAAATAAAAGTGATACTTTTGAAAAATTTAAAGATTTCCTTCACGAAGTTGAAAACCAATTGGTAAAGATCAAAAGATTTAGAAGTGATAGAAGCCGAGAGTATGTTTCAAATGAATTCAACAGTTTTCTTCAATCCTTGGGAATAATCCATGAAACTACTCCACCATATTCACCTGCATCTAATTGTGTGGTTGAAAGGGAAAATAAAAATTTGATTGAATTGATGAATGTTATACTTATAGATTCAAGTGCTCCCCTAAGTTTTTTGGGTGAAGTAATTTTGACTGTTTGTCATGTGTTAAATAGGGTGCATTATAAAAATTATTTACACCTTTTGAGTTGTGGAAAGGGTATAAGCAAAATTTGAAATATTTTAAAGTTTGGACTGTCTAGCCTTTGTAAGGATAACAGATCCCAAAAGACCCAAATTGGATGTAAAAACTACCACTTGTGTTTTTCTTGGATATGCGATACATAGTACATCCTATAAATTTTTTGACATTGAAAATAATGTGATTTTTTACTCGGGTGATGCATTTTTTCATGAAGAAAAATTTCATTTTAAATAATAAAATAGTGGGGATCAAGAATCTAGACAAAATACTTATTATGAACCAAGTTCTTCTACTCCTTCACACAATCAAGAAAACTTCGAACTAAGGAGTAAAAGAGCGAGAGCTAAAAATGATTTTGGCTATGACTATTACATTTGTAATATCGAGGAAACTCAATATACTTTACAAGAAGTTTTAGAGTCACCTGATGCTGTATTTTGGAAAGAGGTTGTGACTGATGAGATGGATTCACCAATTTCTGATAAAACTTAGAAATTAGTTGAATTACCACCGGGTTGTAAAATCATATGATGTAAATGGGTCCTTAAAAGGAAGTTTAAACCTGATGGAACAGAAAAATTCAAGGGTGGGTTTGTTACAAAAGATTTTAAACAAAAAGTTGATCTTGATTTTTTCGATATTTTTTCTCCAATTACTAGAATAATTTCCATCAGATTTTTAATTGCAATTACTACAATTTATGATTTAAACATTCATCAAATGGATGTTAAAATAACATTTTTGAATGAAGATCTAAATGAGGAAATTTCTATAGACCAACCCGAAGGTTTTGTAGAGCTTGACCAAGAAAGCAAAGTGTGTTAGTTGATAAAATCTCTATATGGGTTAACACAAGCTCCTAAACAATGGCATGAAAAGTTTGATTCTTGCATGATTGAGAATGACTAAAAGTCAAATGAGTGTGATAAATGTATCTATTATAAATCTTGGGGTAAATCACATGTTATTATTAGCCTTTATGTGGATGATTTGCTTATATTTGGTTTTAATTTGCATGTTATTGGTGAAACCAAAAATATGCTTAGAAATCATTTTGATATGAAAGATCTTGGTGAGACTAATTTTATTTTGGGTATAAAAATCACCAAAACATGTGATGGTATTTTTCTTGATCAATCGCATTACGTAAAAAAATTATTAAAGAAATATAATTATGTTGGATGCAAGCATGTTGTTACTCCTTTTGATCCTAGTGTTCATTTCAAATTTTCTGTGAAAATGATGATGATGTGATTAATCAAAAGGAATATGCTAGCATGATTGTAAGTTTACGTTACGCGACGAATTGTACTAAACCTGACATTGCGTATGAAGTAGGTTTACTAGTAATCCAGGAAGAGATCATTGGTGTGCAATTGATCGGATAATAAAATATTTATCTAGTATAAAAAATCATGGCTTATTTTATAAAAAGTATCTTGCTATACTTGAGGGCTTTAGTGACACCGATTGGAACACTTTGTCAGGTGATTCTCTCTCCACTATTGGTTATGTTTTTACTTTGGGTCGCTGTGCTATATGCTGGAAGTCTAAAAGCTAAACAATTATTGCTAACTCAACATGGAAGTTGAGCTTATATCTTTAGCTTCAGCAAATGAGGAAGCAAACTGGTTAAGGGGTTTATTGCTTGAAGTTCATTTGTGGGAAAAATCAGTTCCACTCATATTAATTCATTGTGATAGTACTACTACAATTGGTAGAGTACAAAAATATTATTATAACTGTAAATCCAGATCCATAAGAAGAAAACACAATACCGTGATATCTTATTTGACTGATGTTATTAACGTGGGTTACGTTAAATCTTATGATAATCTTGTAGATCCACTGACTAAGGCCTTGACAAGAGAAATGGTCTGAAATGTATAGAGGGAAATGTGATTAAAACCTATAAATTCATGAGCCATGTATGAGGATATCCAACCTGTGGACCAGAGATGATCCTGAGAATCGGGTTCAATGGAAAAAATGAACCATATGATGGTTGTAAGAAATGCACTATTTATTGTATTTCTCATTCCTATTATGCGAGTGCATTTATCATGTAATGTTTTGCGGGATGAGATTTTGAAAAAGAGCTTTTAATGAAATTCTGTAGTTTTTATGAATAGGGTATTAGATTTACAGGAGCACTCTTGACAGATCTCACCTATGTGAGTGTGGGAATGAGGCCACTCTCTATGAGAATTGAGTTTATTATCAAATAAACTCATGAAACCAGGATTAGCACATGTCCGAAATGTGCTTGTTAATAAAGCTCATGTTAACACCTGAGTTATCACTATAACAAATTTGAGATTTTGGGATGAAATTATTTAGGGACAAAAAAAAGTCCCTAAAAGTCATTTCTTGGGACGAAATTTAAATTTCGTTCCAAAAATTGATGACTTTACAAAATCGTTCGAACGTTACAATAACCGTTCAAACAGAATTTTCTGTGACGAATTAAATCGTCTCAAAAACTTTTTCCCGTTCGAACAGTAAAATTTGGTGGAGAATTAATTTATTATGGCGGGGAAAGTTCACAAATGTTCGAACGATTATTTGTTGTGTTCGAACGGAAAATATTTGGTGGCAAATCCTGGCTGGAAGGTTTTTAAACCGTTCGAACGGAATATATTTAGTTAGAACATATTCAAGCACCACATTTATACATTCGAAGGTATAATATTAATCTCGGTATGAAACTCAAAATATAAAAAATATATATCATATATACAAATTCATTAATTAATTTTATGTAATTAATTTAAAAATATTTTAATGATTTCTTTTATGTTAAATAAGATTTTTAGTTAAATAAATATTATCAACCATACACCACATAATATAAATCAATAATTACTCTAGAAAAGACTTTATATTTAATTTATAAATAAAGCAAATTATCAAAACACCATATATATTGTTCATAACTATAACAAAAGAAAATATAAATAAAAAATAGAAACTACTGTGATGCGAGGTCTCTACACACATCCTCGACTGCAGCTAATTTTGTCTCTACCTGTGTCAGCCAAGTACTGAGCGTGACCTGAGTTGCATTATTGACATTAATCGCTATACGTAACTCATTAACCGTACATAACCCAGAGACGGTAGCCATAATCTCTATACGCAACTCAGACATGGCAGTATGCACTGCATTAATCACTGCTGATGTGTGTACGCCGATCTCTGCAAGCAATATGTCAGCCATCTCCTCGCGAATAGATGTGCGTGATGCCTTAGCCTGTGTAGATGTCTCACCAGCCGATACTCCAGTATCTCCCGGCTGTGCATCTCTCTGAATCTCAGCCCTGTCAGGAACAGCCCCACGAAAACGAAATCTCGAGTGTCCCGTGCTCTGTGACAGGGTGGTGCTGTTGATCGGTGCTATCGGAAATCGGGAACACTCAGAATGTTAGGACACGACCCCGGCATGTAGCAAAAATCGAGTGATGAGAATTCCAAATGGCAGTATATTTGTCGTAATGAACCGTGCCTCTGATCGGATCCTCTCAAATATGTAACCAACGAGGTCGATCGGGATACCACAAGCGACCCGTATCATAAATCTCGCTCGATCCATGCCGACCTCGGTCTTGTGCTGTTGTGGGTCAATATTGTTGGCAATGATCAAATTCATGATCTTAAAGAAAGAAGATAAATCTGCCTGCCTAATACTCTTCGTCACATCGTACACTGGAGCATCTGGACCAACAATCAAGTCTCTGACCTCATGATCAGCAAGTGTATCGATCTCATCTGTGTAATCTGGTCTCTCATCCTGAGACATAGCTGCATCACCTGAAGGATCAGATTCTCTAGGCAGCAGGTTTGGATAGGCATCAAGAAGCTTAGGAATATCTAGATATGCAGCGAGTCCGTCCGCTAAAAATATAACAGGAGCTCCTCGGACACAGATCCTGTATGCTTCCATCGTCTGGGCTGGCAGCACCGAGCTTTTTATAGAACTCAGTAACGATTTCAATGAAGGAAACGAGCTCCATTCCTTCTTCTCACTGATCCAAGATTGGTGCCCAACCACGATCATTGAATATTGATGGGAGGTAATGACCCTCCTATATAAGAGCTACAAAATCAGACAGTTTTACTTGTCTCTAAAGTAAAACAGTTCACTCTCGAACTGTTTGGATGGAAGGTTCTCTTGATCTACCACGTTTACGATCCCGATAAGACATTATTATGAACCTGAAATTTTAAAAATAAAATATATAGTCAACATTAGTGATAAAATCTAATTACGACGAAAAGATTTACAAAAGTATATACTTTAATAAATTAATTGATAGAACAATTCAATAAAATGATGAAAAAAATTTAATAATCTAATATAAACAAAATGGTTCAAATTTAATATAAAGCGTTCGAACGAATATAATATATGGTCGAACAGAAACTGAAAACCGTTCGAACGCTTAATATATGGTTCGAACGTAAGGGTTAAATCGTTCGAACGCGTTCGAACGGAAACCAAGTCTAACTCGGCCATAGCTGAGTCAACTCAATGGCCATGAAAACACCCAAAATAGCATCAATTATGTGGTTTCTTCGAAAAAATACAGAGTACTCTTCATTTCTAAACATCTTATGGTAGATTTAAGGTGTTCTACGGTGACTATTAATGAAAAAAATCTAATTTTTCTAAAAAAAATGAATAAAATCATAAAATTATAAAATAAACGGTAAAATGAGTTTGAAAATGCATACCTTCACTTGGGAGGAAGAGTGTTTGACGTAGGTGCTGATTACGGCGGCAGACGGCGGCGATTGTAGTGCGTTCAAATATTTTCTCGCTTTTTCAAACGGTGGGGACAGCGGCGTGAGAGAAATCTCTGCCCGCGATAACTTATATGTGCATAACCGTTCGAACGGTACTATAAAACTGTTCGACCGTTAATATTTCACGTTTGAACGTAATTTGTTTTAAGTTTAGTAAAAATTATATTAAATGTATATTAAATTTATAATCCTATAAATTAATATAATATATATACTATTATAGTACATTATAATATTATAATATATTATAATATATATTATGATAGTAGAATACTTTAAATGAAAACATAATAACTTATATGTATTTTTTTATAGTATAATAGTAATATATCATAATATTTTACTATCAAAGTGTTATATATGAGGTTGTTATATATATATATATATATATATATATATATATATATATATATGATAGCATATAGAACTATATGGTATGAGTTTATACTTAACTAATATATATCATACTATATATTCCATTATACTTTACTATATAAGTTGTATATGATACTATACAGCATATATATATATAGAGTATAGATTACTAATATACTATTATCTTATAAATTTCTCTATACTTTATTATGTGACCTTAGTATATTTGAGGCTATATATATGTTCTCCGGATATATTATTAATACATATGATCTTATATTTTTTACTATACTTTAGTATAGGATAATATATATGATACGATATATATCATATATAGTATAGATTACTGTATATCATATCGTAATCATTACTAATATATTTTCCTTTATACTAATTTAGTATAGTATAATAGATATGATACTATATAGTATCTATTACTAATATATATCATAGTATATATTACTAGTAGATATCATCTTACATGTTTATAGTATACTCTAGTATACTATACTATATCGGAAGATATTTAATATAGATTACTATATATATGATAGTATATATAACTAATAAATATGTTCTTATAGTACTTTTCATTTAATGATGGAGAAAATTATATTTAAACATAAAGGTGATGTGTTCGAACGGTACTCGTAAACCGTTCAAACACATATTTGGCGTTTGAACGTATAAAAAACATTCGAATGGATTATTGCTGTGGTGGGAAAACATCCCTCCAATTAAAGACTGCTGGACTACAATTCGAATATAATTTGTTATAGTTCGAACGAATTATTGCAGTAGTGGAAAAATATCCTGCCAATTAAAGACTGTTGGATTACCGTTAGAACGTAATTTGTTATAGTTCGAACGGATTCTTGCAGTGGTGAGAAAATATCCCGCCAATTAAAGACTGCTGGATTACCGTTCGAACAGAATTTTTAGCCGATCGAACGGTAATGCAGAAATTTGTGCGGGCAGAAAAATTGGCACGCTGAAACAATTTCGCGTTCGTCCGAACTTTATTTACGTTCGAACGGTTGGTTAGAACTTATATTCTTCCTGCACGCCATCAGTCCCTCATTTTTCTCTCCTCTCCTTCACTCTTCTGCGTTTTCTCTAAAAAATCTTACATTTTCTTCACAAACTTTTTCATTCTATCATCATTCAAAGAGGATTGCTTAGTATATTTTGCTTAAAGGTATGATTTTTTTTATCATTTTACTTCTAAATCTATCATTTTTTATTGTTGATTTTGTGGTTTATATATATATATATTGTGTAGGTGTTTATATTTAAACATCAATGTGATGTGTTCGAATGGTACTCGTAAATCGTTCAAACACATATTTGACTTTTGAATGTATAAAAAAACATTCGAACGGATTATTGCTGTGGTGAGAATACATCCCGCCAATTAAAGACTGCTGGAGTACAGTGCGAACATAATTTGTTATAGTTCGAACGGATTATTACAGTGGTGGGAAAATATCCCGCCAATTAAAGACTGTTGGATTACCGTTAGAACGTAATTTGTTATAGTTCGAACGGATTCTTGCAGTGGTGAGAAAATATCCCGCCAATTAAAGACTGCTGGATTACCGTTCGAACGAAATTTTTAGCCGATCGAACGGTAATGCAGAAATTTGTGCGGGCAGAAAAATTGGCGCGCTGAAACAATTTCGCATTCGATCGAACTTTATTTACGTTCGAACGGTTGGTCAGAACTTATATTCTTCCTGCATGCCGTCAGTCCCTCATTTTTCTCTCTTCTCTTTCACTCTTCTACGTTTTCTCTAAAAAATCTCACATTTTCTTGACAAACTTTTTCATTCTATCATCATTCAAAGAGGATTGCTTAGTATATTTTGCTTAAAGGTATGTTTTTTTTTTATCATTTTACTTCTAAATCTATCATTTTTTATTATTGATTTTGTGGTTTATATATATATTGTGTAGGTGTTTATATTTAAACATAAATGTGATGTGTTCGAATGGTACTCGTAAATCGTTCAAACACATATTTGACGTTTGAACGTATAAAAAAACATTCGAACGGATTATTGCTGTGGTGGGAATACATCCCGCCAATTAAAGACTGCTGGAGTACAGTGCGAACATAATTTGTTATAGTTCGAACGGATTATTACAGTGGTGGGAAAATATCCTGCCAATTAAAGACTGATGGATTACCGTTCGAACGTAATTTGTTATAGTTCGAACGGATTCTTGCAGTAGTGAGAAAATATCCCGCCAATTAAAGACTGCTGGATTACCATTCGAACGGAATTTTTAGCCGATCAAACGGTAATGCAAAAATTTGTGCGGGCGGGAAAATTGGCGCGCTGAAAAATTTCGCATTCGACCGAACTTTATTTACGTTCGAACGGTTGGTCAAAACTTATATTCTTCCTGCACGCCGTCAGTCCCTCATTTTTCTCTCCTCTCTTTCACTCTTCTGCATTTTCACTCAAAAATCTTACATTTTCTTCACAAACTCTTTCATTCTATCATCATTTAAAGAGGATTGCTTAGTATATTTTGCTTAAAGGTATGATTTTCTCTATCATTTTACTTCTAAATCTATCATTTTTTATTATTGATTTTGTGGTTTATATATATATATTGTGTAGGTATTTTTTAGTTTAAACACAAAATATATTTGTTAGAGGATTGCTATTGGACGTTCAACTGTTGTATGTTTGTTAGAGGGATGCCATTCGAAGTATATATGTTATATATTTGTAGTGTTTTCTGAATATAAGTTTTGTGAGATACTAATACTCGTCTGAACTGGTTGGAGTTTGCAATCTGGGTTGAGACCATTCGAATGTGATAAACATGTTCGAACAAGATATTACCTTGTTTGAACGGTTGTAAAAACTATCTTAAACTATCATATAAATATGTAATATTGTAATAGATTATATATAGTATATATATGTAAGAATTAATAATACTTAAACTCATATTAATATTTAAAAGATAATAGTTATAAAAATTATCTTACAACTAATTACTTAATATGTCTTAAAATTATATTATAATTACATAAGGATTAATAATACTTAAACTCATATTAATATTTAAAAGAGAATAGTTGTAAAAATTATCTTACAACTAATTATTTAATACGTCTTAAAATTATATTATAAAAACATAAGAATTATTACTTAAACTCATATTAATAATTGTAAAAACTATCTTACAACACACTTAAAAGGGATAAAATTATATTAGAAAAGATAATTAAACTATGAGGATTAACTTAATAAATAATAGCTGGGTGCATTAATATTAAACTATGAGGATTAACTTAACAAATAATAAAAGAGAATTAATATTAAACTATGAGGACTAACTTAACAAATATTAAAAATAAATTGTTGTGTTTTAATATATGTTATGATACTTGGCATATATGTTAGGATACTGAATATATATTGTATGTTTGTCGTGTTTTAATATTGTATCTTCTACTTGGCATTGAAATAAATCTTAGACCCGTTCGAGAGTTATCAATCATGTTGAACGGTTGATTGATAACTTTTGAATTGTCCAGAGTGGACAGTTTGGGATTGTAAGATCATTCTCACAAACTATGAAACTATATCTGTTGCATCCAACATTATGATTTTGGTAGAATCATCCCTTATTGTTCTCCAGATATGCAGTTTCGGTGAATGTGCATTGATGTATTACTCGTCAGTGTACACGACCAAACGAGCATATTTGGAGAACTATGGGGAGATGCTGCCGAAATCTTGTTGGAAGTGACAGATAATAGTTGATAGGTTGGCGATTATGATCTTACAATCTCGAATAGGATAGGACCAACTACCCGGTGAAATGAAGAAATTACACTACATGTTAGATAATTGATTGTTTGTTGATGCACGTGATTGTTTGCAATAGGATATTAGTGGGGCTCAACTTGGCCAGGTGCACAATTTGCATTTCCATACGTATATGTAGTGTCATTTGTTCGTTCATTTTTTGGCCAAGTACAACTTGTTAAAAATTGAAAGCCAACCATGTATATATAAAAGTTTAAAGATTTCATCCTTGTTAGTTCAATTCTAAACTTGAGTCTTAGAGATGAATACCTTGCTATCAGCAATTATGTGATGATGTTTTTTAATGGTAAGTTAAGCATACATGCAGTGGGTTTGGGACTCTCATAACATCACTGCAACCATGTTGGATGTTTCTGGAACCCCTATCCTTGGGTTATTTTTCACTAATAACAAATGGAAAATAGAAGAAAATTTTGTGTTTGATTGCGCTACTAAAACAAACCGCCAAGATGTAGTCATATTTTGAGCTTTTCTATCCAACTGAAGGTTCTCCAAGGCAGCTGATGCTCGAATTACATCCTCTGGGAGCTCGTCACTGTCATATCTCCAATTATAGTCATCCTTCTTGTATCCAGACATTGACGACCCTCCTCCTCTATGATCTGAGGGCTAGACAGTATCAGATAAAGAAACTCATGAAAAGCATATAGTTGAAGGACATAGTAAATAGCTTTGTTACTCAGCAGATGCCTGGGAAGCAGGAACATGCCTCCGAGTGCTCTTGGAAACAGCAAGGCAGGTGCAGAACCTTCCCAGTGGGGGTAGGCCCCCCAGCAACAGGTGATGGGGAAGCCTCTGAGTGCTTCTGGACTCTAATTGGATAAGGATTCAGCTTCGGGAGCAGTTAATCTTCTTCCTGTACCTTTTTGGCAAGAGCTATCTCTCTGTATTGAGCTTGTTACTCAATACGGTGTGTTTTGTTTTTTCCACATTAGCAGGCATTTACGCACGTTTGTATGGGTCGACTGTATTCAACATTTTTCTTGAGCTAAAGCATTAGTATGGAATTTTATTTGATTTGCATGCTCTTTCAAATTTTCTAATATTACTATATTTTGTAATTATGGCTTGAAAGCCATTTGAGCCGTTTGTAATAAAATTGATTGATTTGTTGTACGTTGTCTTTCAGTTGGCATACATTGCATTTTCCAATTTATGACTATTGAGGTACTGATTTTCTAGCTATGACTTTAACTCATGTATATACGTTATTTTTCTATTTACTGACGGAAAAATAGCTCCAGTTTGAGAAACTCATCATTGATTCTTCAAACGTTTGATTCATTATGATTTTTTGCGGTTTTTTAAGGCTTAGCCGTTTCAGATAATTATTTCGTGCGTTAACTTACTTCATGAATAAATGTGTCGTTACATTGTGTAATTATCAGCAAGTTTTACCGGCCTATAAATCAATATTTTGAATACCGTACCAGTGATCGTTCTAGTCGAAGCATTGGAAAGAGATATTTTGATACTGGTATCATTTCGGATACTATTTCATAATAGTCTATATATGAATAAATTATATATATATAACTTATAAATAGTCTAGTATGAATTGGGGGTCAAAAAATTAAAAAAAAAAGAAAAAAAAAAGTAAAGGCTGAAATATAGGCCGATACGCACCGAAATATCGGCCGGTACAACCAGTACTGGCCGAAATTCTAACCAGTACGAAACGTCAGGCTTCCCTGTACTGGCTACACCACAAAAATGGTATATTTTGACTGTACCAACCAGTACGGTACAAAATTCAAAACATTGCTATAAATAGGTCCTTTAGCTTAGTCAGACGGACTGCATAAAAAATTCATACTAATTTATTTGCTAGTCTTTGTGTGATATTTGAGAGATTTCAAAAAAAAAAAGAGGTGTTTCTTTTTGTAGAGTTTTGGGCTCAAATACTTGTGCATGGTTAGTTTGAGTTATACGATGAACCATTGGGCTGTTATATCCTAGAGGGGACAAGCCAAGAGGAGGTCTGATGCACTAGTGTTTAAACATTATCTACCGCAAAGAGCTTGAATCTCCTTAGAGAGCGAGATTTTCATGCCTCAATCTAACTGACTTCGTTTTGTTTTTGTTATTTCTTATTTTAGTTTCTTGTAATTTCTTTTGTTATTTTGATTTTTCACAAACACAAACAATCAATCACACGATACAGATTTATGTGGTTCAACAACATGTCTCCGTCCACAGAGCTGCTTATTATGTTGAGAAATTACAACATATACTTTAGGGTAAAATTTCATTATTCAGAACAGTTAAACTGTTTATAATATATTTATATTGTTGCACGATAGCAATCTTAATTTTCATTTTTTTGCGATATTCACTAGAGTAGAGTATAGAGCGCATATCAAGTAAACTCACTGTTTGGTGTTCGCTCGAGCGCCAAGTTGAATGACTATGGTGCAGGACTCTAACAAATTTTCTGTCTGAACTTCGTTGAACTAAATGTTGAGCAAATAACATTTAACACTACAGTTTCACACATTTGATAAATTATTGTCAAGTCGAATGAACAAGTAGGACTGCCACAACAATAAATCAATCTTCAACATATAATACAACTGTTCTCTTTTCTTCTTCATATAGACCATATGTATATCAGTTGACAGTAATAACTTTTAGAGAAAATATTTACAGCAACCTACTGTGTGCTACAACCGCAACACACTTAATATTGTAGGTTAAAAAAAAAAAAAGTGATGTCACGTAAAATGTGTGGAGAGTGTAAGCTGATATATAATCGATCTCTAACTTTTAACACCGCAGTTTCACACATGCCAAGAGTTCCAAACTTAATAAGCTGGCAGCCGGCCTGTACAAAGAGATTTCATTTTAGTTTTGTTAATGGCAACTCGTACAAGAGATCTTCTGCCACAGACAAAACCCTCTTTGAGTGGTTATGGTTTACTACATCAGTACATCTTAAAGGGTTGTGGCACATGAGCAATAAATATCGCTGGGCATTAACTTCAAAGAGATGTAATTGATATGGACCACAAAAACTGGACCGCATTCCTTAAAGCAGGTGAATTGAATAATACAGTAAATGCGGGGTGTGCAAAGACGAGAATCGGTTGCTGTAGTAAATAGATGTAAAAAAGCTTTGATCAGCGGGAATTGTTGACATTATGACAGTTGACTGCAGGTCTTATGGTGAGGTAAGGATTTTCTCCTTTTTGAAGTGAAAAATGTATCTATTCAGTGCATTTTTTGTAGGACCTTTTATATTAGATACTATTCATTTCGCTTGAAATGGAGAAAATCATAGGACCTTTTTATATTAGATAGTATTCAGTAAAATACCTATAATTTTATGAGCAATGTTACACAATCTGTCAACTTTTACATATAATAACTTTTAAAAAAATTTTAATATTTTTTTAATTTATTTTCTTTAAACTAATTCAATTCTTCTATTTATTATTCATATATTAAATATTTGATAAAAAAAATAATAAAAATTAAAAAAATATGATGTGTAGAAGTTGTATGAATAGTAGGAAGTTGAGTAGATTTTATTTTTAATTTTATATTAGATACTATTCATTTCACTTGAAATGGAGAAAATCATGACCTTTTTACGTGAGTTTCGGCCTTCATACTTCTTTACCCGACATTTTTTATAGATACCCTACGAATTTGGGCTATGTGCATCAATCACCCATATGATTGCCTATACGGCAAGTGGCATCGACATTCCATACACCATTATCATCAAATCACTCTTTTTCACTAGCAAACCAAGCTTTTCATGATGAGTCGCTCTCTGAAGCAGGCATCTGTTTTGGTTCTTTAGACTCTATGCGAAAAAAAAAAAAAAAAAAGACATGTGCTTACACATGCACACATGCATAAATGTGTTTTCTTTTAGTTCTTGAATGATCGTGTTCTCCTATAATTTGGATTTGGAATTGTTGCAACCCTCATGTTTAAAAGGTATTCTCCGTTATCTGGGGCGTTCATTATTAATAAATTTAGGGTATAATCACTTTTGTCCAAAAAAAAAAATGCATAATATGTATGCTATAAACTAGTTAAATTTAGGTACACATTATGCAAATAGAGAAATGCTTTATTTATAAAAGTATATTTACAATCTGATATGATTTGATATGGTACATTAAATTATAAAACTAGCTTCATTGTAAAACAGATCGAACATATTATATGAATTTATGAGTTTATCTTTATGTGATTTATTTATAATTATGACACTTCTCATGCAAATATATAATATTAATGGTTGTTCTCATATTTTTTTTATTTTTATTTTTTGCTAGTTCTAATCGACGGTGGTGCTTCCATTCTTGTATGGTCGATCTACTTCATTATTCATATGTTTATTTTGTGGAATTATATTTAATAGATATATAATTAAATGAATTTAAGTGTAGTCAGAACTCACATTTAGGACTTGTGCTGATGTAATGTGGAATTAACATTTATCCCAAAAATTAAATTAATGAAAGGAGAGAGATTTAATAATTTATATTTATTCTCAAAATGATTATTCAATATAATTGCTTAACCAGCAGTCATTTAAACCACGTATCTCAGCAAACTACCTCATGTATCTTAATCACTTAATTGATACACTGCCCGTAAATCTTGGTGAAAAGATGGTGGCCTTTTCTAAACTTGTTCCAATCTGAAATGCTGGTTACCGACTCGTTTGATTACGCGGTATGAGGTAAGCCGAAATATTTTGTTAAAAATTTAATAAAATTTTGTTATAATATAATTTTTTAATATAATTTTTTTTTTTAAATTTAAAAAATTAAATTGTTTATTATATTTTGAGTGAAAGTTTAGAAAAATTGTAATGATTATAAGAAATAAGATAAGATGAAATAGTTTGATTTTGTATAACCAAACCAGCGTTTTACAAAATTATTTCCCATTAAACGTATTGTTGTGAAATGTGTTGTAGAAAATGTTGTGTATAAATCATTTTTCAAAAAGAAGAGTATGTCTCTTAATTTTATTCTTTGATGTAGTATCATAATATGATGCCATGTGATTTATTAAAAAAATTAAAAATATAAATATAAAATGGTAGAAAAAATTTAAAATTTTAGTCTTCATCTTTTTGTATTTTCGAGCTCCATCTTTTCTCATATATATTTTTTAAATTTTAAATTTTTGAATAGGTAACGTGGTACCACAATGACAAAGTGAGTGGTATAAAAATGAGTGGTATAAATTATGGGCATAGTAACATTAGTCACGCCATAAAAGAAAAAAAAAATAAAAAATATATTTCTTTTTGGAGAAAAAAGAAAGATAAAATCAAACCCTCTGCTGGGTTTGACGTTGTTATCAGTTGCCGGATGTTGGGTTTTATGCCTCGGCTCTAAACATAAGAAGAGGTCAACTCTTTAGACAAATAATCACGCAAAAATAATTCAAAATTAAAAAAAAAATGCTAAACTATTATGAACTTTACTATATTTTTTATATACACTGATGTAATATCTTCCAATGAAAAAATGACAAGTAGATTAAACACCTCGTTTGGTTACACAAAGTGCATCAAAGATTTTTTTAAAATTTTTTAAAAATCAAACCAAACATCTTCAAATCTAAAAAAAATAATATTATGTTTTAATTTTTCCTTTAATCATTATATAAATACAAAAATGAATACAGCTTTACAAACTCCAAAATAAATTCCTCTTAAAAGATTAATTTAAACAGTTTTTCAATTCTACTTATCTACTCTTAATAACTTCGATACAAAATTTTTTTCTCTATTCCAAAATTCAATAAATAATACATGAAAAGAACTATAAAAATTGTTGAGAATTTTTTATAATAAAATATGCATATGTCACATCTATCTAAAAAATTAAAAAAATTATTTTTTGAAAAGTCAAATTTGCTCTCAACCACCAGCTAGACTAACAAATCACTCCCTATGGCTATGGTGAAGGCCAGCTGTAGGTGTGGGCTCCGATTTCGATTTCGATAGAATCGGAATGCCCACCTTCGATTTCTACTAGAGTTGGAGGTTAAAATCTACTCCTACTCCAATCGAAGTTCAGAGCTCTGAGCTCTGATCGGAGTATAAGTGGGTTTGCTTAGTTACCCTATTAAGATTGGGCTTGGACTTACAGCCCAATATCCAAAGGCTTAATCTAAAATTCAGATTGATCTACCTTTATTTAAAAATATTAAAAAAATAATTTAAAAAATCTAAAATATTGTAAAAAATAAGTTTAAAAGCTAAGATTTAAATACAATGATTAAATCAAATTCTCAATCGCAAACGATAAATTTAAATTTAAAACTGCAAATTACAATAAATTGAAATTTACATCACCAAAATATTAATAATATCATAGATTTCATTCAAATATGAAATAACACAATCTCCCGCATTAGTCTTGACAGTCCATGCATTTGAGTCGATGACTCGATAGTGATTTCTAATTTTCCTCATGAAGTTTTATTGATCATGTGCACTATCTTTTCTTTAGTCATTTAACTATAAACTTCTAAACCATTAACCAAGTAATATATGATATAAAATATGATACATTATAAACTCACATCCACCTCTAACTTTGACGAGTTTTGCATAATGGTAATCATGGTATTGAATTTCTCACCACTAAAAGGGTCATCCCACGGTGCATCCGTCTCAATGATCCACAATTAGTCTAGGGTTCACAACTAGGTCATATAAATTATAAATTAAATAATGAAAATTTTAAAATTACGTAAAAAAAAACTATTTAAAATCATAAAGTTACTTGATTTAAGCATATAGCACTTGACATCAACGATATCTATTCCAATGAGCATTGAACTTAACCAATTCTGTGTGCAAACGAGGGCCTCGACAATGGTTGGAGATAATGAACTCTAATAAGCATTCAAGACACAACCTCCGATGCTAAATGCCGACTCAGAGGCAACCATAGTAATATGAATGACTAGTACATCATTGACCATTCGAGGAAAGACTAGAAACAATCGCGCATCACAGTATACCGTGAAGGCATGAGAAATTGTGGCTCTAAAGTGTACACAAATTTATGAAAGCCTGCCTTGTTAATCGTGGTAAAAGATATTTCATTAGTAATGATCATCTTTGCAAGAACATCCCTCAACATATTCTCATTGTATTAAGGGATTGAAAACTTCTTAATCTGAGTGCTATCAGTAGCCATAAAAGTCTAGTAAATCAATTTCGTCTGATCAGTTGCTACCAGCACTTTGTGTATCTTATACCGCTGTCAACCTCAAAGATGTGCTATTAATACTGGCGTGCCTTACTTCTTCGAATGACAACCGCATAGTTGCCCATAGTAGTGGCATTGAGCTTATAGATTTTCACGATCACCAGAAATTTTGATAAAATATTCTCATGTCCATAACTTTTTTTACTAGGCCGTGCTGGTGGATCGGCCAAACACCCATAGTCCACAAGTGTACAGAGCTCACATGCTACCCAACCCATGCATAAATCCGCATTATCACAAAATTGTTGCCCCCAACATCTGATACCATGGCAATAGCAAGTTCTTTGGCCCGATATCTCTTAAGATCACTCCAGAGTCCACACCGCTGTCATCCCATCCAACATAGGTATGTGCGTTTGTTAGGTACTGCACATGGCCAGTGAAAAAGGAAAAGACCAAATTTATTGTATATTTATTGAGGCTGGTGTATGAGGTTTTTAAGCAAAGTGTAGTTTGGCCAACCTAAACAGTTGGCCAAATAATTTTTCTTGCATAAAAAATTGTTGATTTTACTTATAATAATGAATTATGTTACAACAATTGGCTGATTTTGCTTCTAATAAATAGATCACTACCTTTCAAAACGAACTTATGCAGAAACTTGTTATCTCGAAAACAAGACCGAGTGTTTTTTTAGAATGAGGTTCATTAATTAGCCTTTCTAAAATATTAAAACAAATACCAAAAATAAAAAATAAAAAATAAAAAATTCTTAGAGCTCTTTCAAGTGGATCCTCTATATCATATATTTCCTCTATATTGCATTCCTGATCATCAATTAATCCAATAATTAATAATTAAGAGATGTTATGTTTTATAGTTGAAAAATATCACCGTTGTAAAAATATATTTGTCGGAAAAATATGATCGTTGGAAAAAAATATTAAAAAATTATCTCCTTAGAAATAATACAATCGCTAGAAAATTAATGTGTATTTTTTTTATAACGAATAAATATTTAAATTACAATTAAAATTAAAATAAATAAAAAGATCAAAATTAATATTTTAATAGAATAGTGATGGATTTGGAGAGTTTTTTTATTTTTTATTGTTGAAAAATACCTAACTAAATTTATAAAAATAAATTTCTTAGTCAAATCTTGCCAAACTTACCAGACCACTACTAATGCTCTTAGACTCTTAACATTTTAGTCCACTCGTTGGACTACAACAAATTGCCTCTTTCGACGGCCCTTTCCTGGACTAGGGCCTGCAAAATCAATTCAATGCTATTTCTTCGTGTATTTTCTTTTAAATACCGCAAGCATTGTAAAAGAAAATAGGAACCATACGAAGTAATAGATAACTCACTGCCCTTACATTTAGAACAGAGGACAAGGTATATTGTGCAGTCCTCTTATCTCTCTCTGTGACAGCTTCGCCTGTAATGTCGACTTTTGAAACCATTCATTGGACAATTTTACCATTTTTTTACTAAAAAAAAAAAGAAAAGAAAAGAACAAAGTACAATAAACAGATTTGTTTTTCTTTTCTTTATTAAAACCTGCAATCCATATAATAGCTTTCATAAATCAAACCCCTCAAATAACAACTGGCAAACCGACACGTCTAGGTCGGTAAGAATTCTGGACAAATTTGATGAAGAAGCAGAGCTATTGTTAATTCTACTAGTGGAGTTTATATTAAAGACAATTAAAGCCAGCCTTGACCAAGTTTAACATGTCACACCAAGTATATCTATAGGCTGAAAGTTTAAATAAAATTAATGGAAAGCTAAGATCATAAAACTCTAAGCTTAAACATTTCAACCCATCCTCCATTCCTCCAAACAGAAACCCCACACTTCAAGGCAAGTCAAGCAGTTCTTAAAGCACTCAAATCTAGGAATCAATCGCATTCTAGAACAACCTCCATTGACGATAATATGGGTTATGATCCGACCACTTTTTTACAAGTAGAATTGAACACAGAAGATATATGAGATTTCAATTCATCACTCACATGATTTCACCTACAACACCCCCCCTTCTCCAAGCAACACGAGAAAAAAGGAACAGCAAGGAAAAAAAAAAAAACAGTGAGACAATATATGAAGGAAGCATCATAATCCCTATAGTAGAATATATAATTATTAACGTTATACAATCCGAGCAGCGCAATGTTAAGTATCATAGTTCCACAATAATTCAGAAGAACACAAGATTAGTTAACAGATTACTCATAGTCTCGAACTAACTCATGATCAAGCCATTGCAACTAAGCAATCTTACATAAGACAGTAAAGCTGGTTCACATTTTCATATTTCACTAATAACCACTGAACTATACGTGCTTGATTCCATTAGTCAAGTCAGTAACGTCTAGGAAACTTAAAAATTATCGATGTTCTTTCAAGGAAAAAAAATCACCCATGCACAATGAGAATAACGCCTCACCCACTTTTTTTTATAGGTAATCAAGAAGTTTTATTAATCAAAATAAGGCATAGCCCAATTACCCAGGACTGAAGTATGTAACAAGAGTTTACAACCGGCCTCACACCTACTTTTTAAAATTATGCTCTCACAAATGGATTTATAAGAACTCACGGTTTGTGAGTTACATTAAAATCATTCAATTTGTATCGACTTATTAGCCGCACAATCGTTACAATACTAAGAACGATAATCTTGAGCTTCCATATACACAGCCATTTACCCCAAAAAATTGAACGCAAAGTATCCCAACGATACATACACATACCATCCATTTCACAGACATACATGAGAGTGTATGGCATCGTAACTGGTAACTTAAAATAACAGGCACAGTAGATCAAGCAACAAAAGGAAACACAAATTTTATATCCTGACAATTTCTGTAATACTCAAATTTAACAATAGCCATTTTGTAATAGTTTGAAGTTTCTACCTCAAACTCCCCAATTTGATTACTGCTCCAGCTCCAAAAATCTTCCTTGTTAACTCGCTCACAATTCGAACTCATCCTCAAGCTTCAGCGCCTCAGCTGCTGCCTCCTCCTCCTCATCATCGACCACAAAATACGGGTTGTGTGCCTCAGGTTTGAACTTGTACCCGGTGAACATATAGAACGCCAGCGTCGCCAACTCCGCAGCCACGACACTGGTCCAGAGATACCGGTACGAAGTGATAGTCTCCAGTGCATACACCACAACGCGGGTAAAATAAATGTAGCAAATCACCACGACGTAATACTGCCTAAACAAGGTCAACTTCATCAAATTAACCGCCGCCTTGCCGTCGGTCCTCGCCGCCTCGCGCAGGTTCTTGATCGACCACACGATAGGGAACAACACCGCGCAGCAGCAAACCACATCGACCAGCAAGAAAACCTGCTTCCAGGTGACCCAATCCTGCGCGAACGGCCCGCTCTCGTCGATAGCGACTTGAGCAATGTTCGCCACGACCTGAAGCGGGATCACAATCATCAAGACCTTCTTCTCCTTGTCCTGCAAATAGGGCTTCAAAAACGACCAGCCCGTGCCGATCAGAACGATGAGAGTAAAAAGCGTAATTCCCTTCAAGAAACTGAATATATAGAATAACACGTCCCATCCGTGCGCGCTACCGGTGCGCTTGATGTACGATTTGTCCTCGGCTTCGCAGAGCAGGTTCAGAGCTTTGAGGATCAGAACGGCAAGCATGAAGAAATGAATACCGAACACTGTCAACCGCTTCTTGTAGAGAACGGAGACCCAAAGGCCGCCGAGAGCGAAGTAGACCAGAGAAAAGAGGAAGTAAATCCTCGGGAGAATGGTCTTCCCGGCGGAAAGGTAGTCCCGGCGACTGCTCTTGCCGTCAAGATTGTACATCGCCGACCTGACGTCCATGGAGACCGAGAGCTGTCTCTGGAGGCAGTTGGCAAAGACGAGCGTGAACTGATCGGCGTCGGTCTCAGTGAATACGGTGCTAAAGCCTTTCGCGTCTTTGAGCTTATCGAATGTGTAGACAAGCTTGACAAGTTTGGAGAGGAGGGCGCACGAGACATCGCCGTCCTCCAGCTGCTGGAGCACGTGCATCCAAGAGTCCCGGGTGCAGAGGAAGAATCCGACCTTTGTGAGATCGAGATTCGTGGCGGAGAGGGAGATCTTGGAGACGTTGAGCTCCAGACGACCCGTGTGGGTGAATCCAAACTCGTCGAAGGGAATAATCGGCCGGTTGTCGGATCTTACCTCCGTGAATCGGATCTCGGCGAGGGAGACAGATGCAGAGAGGAAGAGGAGGAAGAGAGAGAGGAAGACGGAGCGGGTAGAGAACGCCATGGGAGGACGGTGTAGATCTGAAGGAGATCAGATCGGAGGTTGAATTTTGTGGTTAGGAGAAATTGGATTACAATTTAACTATGGAGTAGAGACAAAGTCTTCGGAGACCTCAAGAGAAGAAATTGAACAGGCAGGGGTTAGGAACCTTCAGCTTGACTGCGTGCTTGGAGATAGGGGTAAGGTTTTGTTTTTTGGGAGAGAAATCAGAGTGTTTGAAATTAGGGCTCACGGATAAAAATTAAGCAGAAATGCCTCGGGACCCAAATAATGGCCCGAATGAGTTTTTTATTTTTTTTTTTAAATGACGTTAGGAATTTTTTTAAAATATTTATAATAATTAAAAAATAAAAAAAAAAATAAAAAAAGTGAAATGCATTATTCAGTGAATCCATTCGGACTACTTTTTCAGTGGTTGTAGCAGAGTTTAAAATTAAAAAAATTAAATAAAAAATTATTAGAATATAATTTTTTTAAAATTTAAAAAATTTAAATTATTTATTATATTTTATATAAAAACTTGAAAAAATTATAATAAGTACATGAGATGAAATGAGATAGTATGCAGACCATCTTTTGCAAATGAAAGAATAACAAGAGAAAATGGTTTGAGTAGATATAAGGTGGGCAAGATTTTGTATAGTTTTTTAATTAATGATCCAGTCCATCTCCTCTTGTGAGGGTAGGGTGTTTTCTCTCTAGTCTCTTAGATTGAAGATTTGAAGAGTGAGTGAAAATGAAGAGTGAGATTTTCAAACTGTGTGAGGGACTGAAACTCACTAACAAAGATAAACAAGAGGTGAATGTGTTAGAGGAAGATATTGAGATATCATATGAGAAGAGTAGGAGATGTTTGGTGGCTTTCATTGTTTCTGATAAGGAGGTGAATAGAGGTGCCTTTAAATCAACAATGACAAAACTTTGGCAGGCATAGGGTTGTGTTGCTTTCAAAGAAGTTGGATGGAATCGTTTTCTGATTGAGTTCCGAGGAAAAGATGAGAACAACAGGATCTTCCTGGGCGTCCATGGTCTTTCGATAAACTCTTGGTGAGTCTTATTGAATGTGACATAGTTACTTCGCCCAAAGATATCCATGTTTCATATGAGCCTCTCTGGATTAGGTTTCATGATATACCTTTTGCTGGCATGAACGAATGTATGAGTGCGAATCTAGGTGCCACTATAGGCAAAGTCTTAATGGTTGACACAGATGCAGGTGGATTAGGATGGGGCAAGTTCTTAAGAGTGAAAGTTTTGGTGGATATCACGAAACCTCTAGCAAGAGGAAGATTTTTAAACATTGGTGATAAAAGGTTTTGGATGACTTTCAAATATGAAAGGCTTCAAACCTTTTGTTTCCATTGTGGTATTATTAAGCATGCAAAGCATTAAGTGTTCTAGATGGGTGGCCAAAGGAAATATGCTAATAGTTTGTTGAATCAATATGGCCCTTGGTTACGGGCGAGTCCATTGTCCAAGTCAACTAGAGTCTATAGGAAGCAAGACGGTACAAAACCTACGAATTGGTCCTGTGAAATAGGGCAGGAAAGCTCCGATGAGATGTTGCTTAGCATTGACAAAAATGGAAAGGATCCTATGATCATTGAAGAAACGAGTGCAATTTCACATGATCCCTTAAAATTAGGAAATGTTGATTTGGTAGAATCTGCTTTTGGAAAGAAGACAAATGAAGGAAAGAGTATGAGTGTTGACTTATCACAATTGGAATCTGATGCAAATAAGGAAAACCCTCCAAATATGTCTCTTCAAGATAGTGTTGGAGGATTATGCTTCGAGAAGTCAAGTAACAAAAAGGCAATTGACATTCCTATGCAGAATGATCATTTATTTGAATTTATGGCTAGTCATAGGCAGGATAAGGTTGGAGACTTATGCTCCGAGAAATTAGGTGATCAATTGAAAGGTGAAATTCCTATGCAGAGAGGCCTTTCTTTGAACTTACTACGAGGGATAGGCAAGTATGCTCTCACATCAAAAGCTGTTAAGACTGGTAGATAGAAAACTTTATCCAATTGAAAGAGAAGAGCTAGGAGTGGTAGTTTGGAAAAATCCAATGATATTTTGGATTCAAGAATGTCTCTGGAAGATCATGGGGGTCTAAAGAAAAGGAGTTTGATGGAAAATGAAAATAAGGTTTATTACAAAAAAAAAAAAAAAAAATCAAACTACAAGGTGCTTATTGATGTGAGTAACCAAAATGAATTGGCAATGCTGCACAATAGCCCTACCAATATCAATGAATCTATTAAGATGGAACTGTCGAAGGCTTGGGAACCCTTGGACAGTTCGTGAGCTTCACTTGTTGGTGAAGGAGAAGTTCCCTTGAGTGGTTTTCCTCATGGAGACTAAATGTAGAAGAAATAAGGTAGAGTTCATTCGTAATAAGTTGAACTTTGAGCATAGCTTTGTGGTGGATTGTAATGGTAGAGGGGTGGTATTGCTATGATGTGGAAAAGGGAACTACAGGCTGGGCTTTAATCATACTCTCAATGATTATTATTGAAGTTGACTTGAACCCGAAATGGATGTTGACTGGGTTCTATGAGAGTCCTATAGTGGCAAAACAAGTGGAAAGTTGGAATTTGTTGAGACAGCTCAAACCTTCCTTGTCTTTACCTTGGATATGTATGTGGGACTTTAATGAAATATTGTCACAAGAGGAAAAATCAGGAGCTGCTTCCAAACCTTGTAAACAGATGAAATTGTTTCGAGAAGCCTTGGATGATTGCGCCTTAAGTGACTTGGGTTATAAGGGATCAAGGTTTACATGGTGTAACAATAGAGAAGGGAGGGAGTTCACTAAACAAATACTGGATAGAGCTGTAGGTAATAGAGAGTGGAATATGATCTTTGGCACCTTTGAGTTCATGTACTCCCTGTAATGAATTCTGATCATTGTCCTTTATTCATTTCATGTTACAATGCTGACAGAGCTACCAAAAGAGAGAAAAGAATTTTCAAATATGAAGCCAACTAGTCAAGATAGGAGGACTGCTCAGAGATTGTTAAGCTTGCTTGGAGATCCATACTTAATTATGCCAGTAGAATGAACTTCATTAAACAAGGCTTGAACAGTTACAAAGACCATCTAGTTAGGTGGAGTAAAGCTTTTCATGGTGATAGAAGGAAAGCAATAATACAGAAGAGAGACTTGATTAAAGAGATGCAAAGATTGAATCAAGGTAACTTTAATGAGACAATTAGAGGCTTACACAAAGCAATAGATGATTAACTTGAAGATGAGGATCTGAAATGGCACCAGAGTGCTAAACTAAAGTGGTTGAGAAAGGGTGATAGAAATACCAGATATTTCCATTTATGAGCTAACTAGAACAAACAGTCAAATACCATTCACTCTATCTCTAATGGAGAAGGTTCTTGGGCTAGAAGTCAAGAAGAAATTAGCAAATTTTTCAAGCAATTTATCAGGAACTCTTTTCCAATTCATAGCCTACTGGGATTACAGAAAACCTTGCTCATCTTAGTAAGTTAGTGACTGATGATATGAATAGGCAATTGATTAGAGAATTTTCAATTGAGGAGATTACTACTACTATTTTTGAGATGAATTCCCTGAGTTCCCTAGGACCTTATAGGTTTCCAATTGCTTTTTATTAGGACCATTGGAATATTATTGACAGTGATGTGATTCAGGCTATCAAGGCCATTCTGAACTCAAACAGTGGATTTGAAGAAGGGAAAAGCTTGCAGTCAGATGAGTATAAAATCTATTTTCACACCAGCCAATCAAATCGCAACACGTAGGCATCTCCATCTCCAGCTTCCTGCACTGGCAACAGCAGACCCTGCGCTCCCTCTCCCCCTCTCAAACACGCTACGTCTTCTTTATTCTCAAACTCCATCCCTTTTGTTCTCTCCCTCTCTCTCAAACGTTCTCTCTTGTCTCTCCCTCTCCCTTCCTGCACCAACCAGTACGACAATCTCAAACGTAAAATTCAGCATAGATTTTGCACAAACATAGACAATTTACTACCAAGTTTTAGTTGAAAAATACCTTGGAAACCTTGTGAACTACATCTTTGGTATTTACTTTCCTCCAAAAGAATCAATCATATCTCCAAAGATTATGGTCATGAAAGGCATAGATATTCCACTTCCAACAGCAGCAACTGTGCCAACAAACATTAGCAGATAATCCAAGGAGTCAACAAAGGAGAAAAGTTTATAATATGGTACTCTATGAAGGCTTTCCTCTTTCCCTTGGTTCTTGTTTGAATGTTGCCGGTTGTCCGTGATTTCTTTCTTTTTTCCAAAATCTACAACTTTATTGCTTGTCCATGCTGTGGATTGCTCTGTGGTTATTTCTCCATAGGAAGTTTTTTTGTCAGCCATGTTGTCTGGAGAAATACTTATTTCCACTATTTTTTGTAATCAATTCGAACAACGTAAACTATACGACGATAGCTGCAAGACAAACATCATTCTTTTGAATTAGCAACCCCATCGTTAAGGCTGGATGGATGAGTGAGGTTCGACATAATAATCTGAAACATGTCAACGACTAATTTCAAGGTTTTTCTCTATATCAGGTCATAAGAATATTTGCAATGATTGAAAAAGAACCCAAAGAACTGATCTTTTATTGTCTTTATTTTTAAATCAAACGTGAACATTTAGACAACCAATCAAAGAACTGATCTTCCATCGGCGTTGCGTCGAGTGGGGCATCCATTGGGGAGAGGAATGGAGAGGGAGAGAACGAAGAGGATGAGCTACAATTTGGTGCAAGTTTGGTGCAGGATGAGTGCAGGTTTTAAGAAGGGAGATATAAAAAAAGGAGAGAATGAGAGAATGAGAGAAAGGAAGGGATGGGTGCAAGAAGGGAGAGGGAGAGACAAGAGAGAACGTCTAGGAGAGAGGGAGAGAACAAAAAGGATGGAGTTTGAGAATACAGAGGACGTAGCGTGTTTGAGAGGGGGACAGGGAGAGCAGGGTCTGCTGTTATTGGGTGCAGGAGGCTGGAGATGGAGATGCTCACGTGTTGCGATTTGATTGGCCGATATGAAAATAGTTTTTATACCCATCCGACTGCAAGTTTTTCCCTTTGAAGAACTGAATGAGACATTTATAACCTTGATCCAAAAAAAGCAAAGGCCTAAGCTTGTCTTAGACTATCGCCCGATAAGCCTATGCAATGTTTTTTACAAAATAATTGCAAAGGTTTTAGGTAATAGACTAAAGTCTATTCTTCCAGATTTGATTGCTCCAACACAAAGTGCTTTCATCCCAAGCAGGGTCATTTCAAATAATGTAATTGTTGCTTATGAAGCCTTGCACACTATGCAAACTCGAATGACAGGAAGGAAGGGAGGTTAAATGGCACTTAAACTCGACATGAGCAAAGCATACGATAGAGTGGAATGATAATTTTTTAAAGCAATTATGGAAAAGATGGGCTTTGACAGAAGGTGGATTGCACTTATTATGCAGTGTGTTAGCACTGTTAGTTATTCCATTCTAATAAATGGGATTCCACAGAGCAGCTTCAAACCTTCGAGAGGAATTAGACAAGGGGATCCTTTCTTCCCTTATCTTTTTATTCTTTGTTCTGAAGTGCATAGTTCAATATTGAATAATGCAAAGGAAAAAAAGTTTCATCTCAGGGATACCAATTGCAAGGGGCTTTTTACATATTAATCACATTTTTTTGCAGATGACAGTCTACTTTTCTGTAAAGCTAATTCTCTAGAATGGGGTAGGTTCTTCCACTTTCTTCAATCATGTGAACATGCTTCAGGTAAAAGGCTGAATTTGGAGAAAACCTCAATCTTTTTTAGCATAAATACTAGATCAGAAGTGAAGGATCTTATATTGGTTGCAATAGGAGTTAGAGCATCATAGTCATATAAGAAATACCTAGGCTTACCCTCATATGTGGGTAGGAATAGATCCAAAGTTGTCAACCTAATCTTCGACAAAATCAGAGGCAAAATAAGCAACTGGAAGGTTAAATTCTTATCTCAAGCTGGAAAAGAAATTCTTGTCAAATATGTTATTTAGGCCATTCCTACCTACAATATAGGGCTTTTCAAAATTCTTAAAGTCCTGTTGAGGGAGATCAATGGAGTTATGCAAAAGATCTGGTGAGGGAAAGGGGCAAAGAGATCTAAAATCCATTGGCTAAGTTGACAGGAGTTAGGGAAAGCTAAAATTGTTGGTGGATTGGACTTTCGAGGTTTTGAAAATTTCAACTTGGTCTTACTAGCAAAGCAAGGATGGAGAATCATTCATCAACCTACTTCATTTAGGGGTGCAACCCGCCCCCAACGGCGGGGGGAACCCCTTCCCTGCACCCCGCCACGCATGGGGCGGGGGGTGGGGTTTTCACCCCCATACCCTACCCCCAGGATGAGGGAGCGGGGTGCCACTTTTCACTTAAAAAAAACTACATATATTTGATTTAAAAATTATTTATAAGTGCAAAAGTAATTAAAAATACGTTTTTAGATCCAAATTATAAATTTAAATTTTGTAAATATGACTATAATTTAAAAACTATGTAATTTTTAAATTTGCTAGTACATATTTTGTGTAAATTGTAGTGTATTAGTTTTTAAACTATGTAGTTTTTAAATTTGCCAATGCATATTTTGTGAACAAGTTTAACAAATTGTAATATATATTTATATATACACAATTTGTAAAATATAAATATATATTTAATAATATATATATATATATATATATAGATGGGGGCGGGGGAAATGCAGGGCGGGATTGGGCCCTCCCCGCCACCCGCCCCAGCTAGGGGCCCTAGATGAGGGGTGGTGGGCCCCGCCCCCGCATGGACAAAGTGGGGTTGCCCACCCTGCCATGCGGGGGCGGAGTGGAAGCGGGGCGGGGCCTCGCTGCCCACCCCTAACTTCATTGGCTTCTATGGTTCTTAAAGCAAAGTATTTTCCTCGATCTGATTTTCTCAATTTTTAACTTGGCAACAATGTATCCTTCATATGGAGGAGCATAATGGCAACAAAACATCTGTTATCTGAAGGAATGATATGGAAGATAAGGAATGGAGACTCTGTTAAGATCTGGCATGACAAATGGGTTCCTACACCAACTTCATTCAGGATTCAATCTCTAGTGAGATTATTAGATGAGGATGCAAGGGTCAAAGACTTAATTGACCCTAACACAAAGCATTGAAACTTGGCCTTACTAAAGGAAATATTTTCAGAACCCGAGTATGAGACTATCTCAAGAATTCCCATCAATGTTTGCAACAATCTAGATAGGTTGAGATGGAGGTGTACTGCAGATGGCAAGTTCCCAGTAAAAAGTACTTACCACCTTCAAGGTGAATTGTTGGCAAGGAGAGGACAATCATCGAATACCATACTGAATGCAAGAATCTGGTTTAAGCTATGGGAACTTAAAGTGACAAATGTTGTTAAAAATTTTCTTTGGAGAGCCACTCTTGAGTCCATTCCAACAAAGCTCAATTTGTTTAAGCGAAAGGTAGTGGAATTCTCTAACTGTCCTATTTGTTTGATTGAACCTGAATATGTTATTCATGCTTTATGGAGTTGTAGATCTGCTCAGGATGTTTGGGGCTTATGTTCAAGGAGATTACAAAAGTGCAATATGGAAGTGACTTCATTCCAGAATCTGTTATCCCATTTTTTCTCTTCAATGCTAAGTGAGGTCTTAGATGATTTAGCAGTAACTGCATACCAAATATGGAGGAGAAAGAATTTCTTTTGTATTTGAAAGAAATTTTATATCACCTGATAAGCTAAGTCTTCAGTCTCTTCACGCAATGGAGGATTATAGAAATTCAATAAAGGGGGTTCAGGCCCGAGCAGAGGATAGTACAACACCTGTTCAGAAATGGGAAGCTCCACCTCCTAACACCTTCAAGATCAACTAGGATACAACCATTGATAAACTTCAGTGCAAAGTGGGAGTATGAGTGATTGTTAAAGATTGTGAAAGTCGAGTGGTAGCTACACTAAGATTATCAAGAGGGGTATTTCTAGATGATCAGTTAGGATAGTCAATAGCAGTGCTTAAAGCTACCTTATTGTGTATCGAACTGAATATGTAGCAAGTGATCTTAGAAGGTGATGCCCTCTTAGTAGTTAATGATATAAATAATACAGAAGAGAAGTAGAGTTTAGATGGATTGATTATCAAGGATGTTAAAATTCTCTTAAAGGAAATCCTCCTTGTATACATTCTATGGTTTGATGATTTTTAATAAGATCAGTCTTTTCTTCAAAAAAAAAAGACTGCAATTTTTATAGTTTTTTTTTTTTTGGAAAAAATTAAGACTGCAATGTAAAAAAAATATTATTATTTTATATGGATTACATTATTTTTTAAATAAATTGAATGAAATTTGGATGATTTACACTTATATTTAAAATTATTTAATAATATATTTCACACCCTGTATTATATTTTATGTCTAATATTTATTTCAATACGGAGGGAATCTGTTTTTCCAACATTTAGAGGGGATTTGCAAAGTTGGATAAATCATAAAATGCCGATTTTAACTATTGAATAGCAAATTAGAATGATGTTAAATTGCATTCAGATCTTATTTAAATTTGCGTCATTAAGGATGATAAGATGAAAAGTATTATTTTTTATGATTTAATACTTTCTTTTATTTTAATCATTGTTTTCTCAAAACACGTGGTGATGGAACAGATTTTAAACTGATGTCATTTAAGTAGAGAGAGAATGGTAAAAATTATTTCAAATATGAAACATCATAATATATGATCAGGATGATAATATTTAAAGTGGAGAGTTGCATTTATCTTTAGGGTGTGTTTGATTACCAAACTCATCTCAATTCATCTCAATTCATTATTATAATTTTTTTAAATTTTAATATAAAATATAATAAATAATTCAATTTTTTTAAATTTTAAAATAATAATAATATTAAAAAATAATATTCTAAACAATATTTTATCATCACAACTCAACTCAACTCAATTCATTTCAACATCTACACACCCTTAATCTATTCAATTAAACTAATCAAATTCCTCGATTTACTTTGTTAATGTTTTATTAAATTACTATGGAATTCGCGAATTATGTTAAGAATTGTTAGTGACAGTAGACATTGGGGATGGGTTGTTGGTCGGGCCAAGTGGAAGGGGAATGTTAGTGACAGTAGACATTGGGGATGGGTTGTTGGTCGGGCCAAGTGGAAGGGGAATGTGCCAGCTCATTGGAGAGAGAAAGGGAAGGAAAAATATTTAAGAAAAGAAGATTCCAAGCCGGTGAGCGAAGGTTTGCTTGGTTTCAATTTGTTGTCTTTATATGTGACTGGGTTTGAATTGCGGGACGGTGTGATTTCATCTTCTACAATCTCCTCTTAATATTTAAATATCATAAATATAAATATTTTTTAAATTTTAAATATTTAAAATTTTATCTAATCATTACCTAATTATTATAAATTTTTAAAATTTTTAAACAAAATAAAAAAAAATAATTCAAATATTTCAAGTCCAAAAACAAAAACAAAAATAATATTAAAAAAAATTAAAAAATTTCATACAACACACTATCATCTCATTATGTAAGATGTGACACATATTTATCATCAATGATAATAAATATGTCACATTTTATATAATAAGATGAAAATAGAATAAGACTATAGTATATAACATTACTCTAAAAAATTATATCATAATAATATTTTAACTTTATAAAATTTTTAAATATTTTGTTCTCTCTTTTCCCAAAACCTTATAACTTCTTAATTCAAATTATTTAACTACTATTCGCAAACTATTTCAAATTTCACATCTCATCTCAATATCCAAATGAGGCTTAAGTTTAAAATAAAAGAAATGATATTTGCAGTTATAGAATCACAAGTGTTGGGTTGCATGTGGAGCCTGGTATGTAAACAAAAAATGCGTAGACAGAAAGTTCGCTTGACTGTTGTTTGACCTAGCGCTCGAGCGAAACTCAACCCGTGAGTTCGCTTAAGGTGCACTTGATAATGAGCTCGATCGAAGATTAGACAGATTGTTCGCTCAAGGTTTGCGTGAGACTAGGCTCAAGTGAAGCATGAACCCTAGCGTTCGCTAGACCAGTACTCGACATACCTCTCGAACCAATATTCAGTTGGTTGTTTGCTCGAGGCGCGCTTGACACCTGCGAGTGAAGAACTCAATTTTGCCGTTTAGGATTTTCAGCGCCGTTTTCCTTATATATATATGTAATATTTGTTCTCTTGTGAGTACGTTCAGCAAATCAGAGTGAACAAAGAAAGGCAAAGGTGTGAGAGCATATTAATAGAGAGAAAAAGCCCTAGAGAGCGAGAGTTTTGATTGTGTAAGTAGAGTGGTACTCTTGTAAATCACTTTGTGTAATTGTAATCTTCCTTGGAATAAAATCCCATGTAACTCTGTGGATGTAGGCACATTGTTGAACCACGTCAATTTTGCGTCGTGTGATTATTACTTTTTATTTGTTTGCCATTGTTGGTTTCACAACAATTGGTATCAAGAGCTAAAGTTTGGGTCTGAGTGAGAACAGTGGCTGGAGATGAAGTGAAAACACCTGGGATCGAGAAGTCTGATGACACTGACTTCGGATACTGCAGGATGCAAATAGAGATCCATCTCTATGGGAAAAGACTCCATCTTCCACTGTTGGGAAAGAAGCCGGAGACCATGGACGATGCTGATTGGAACCTGTTAGATCGACAGGTTATGAGGTTATTCGAATGACATTGTCAAGATTGTTTGCACACAACGTTATTAAGGAGAGGTCCACAACGGATCTCATGATGGTCCCGTCTAGTATATATGAAAAGTTGTTAGTAAATAATAGGTGCATCTAATGAAGAAATTGTTCAATGTAAAGATATTAGAAGGTATGTCTGTGACCCAACACGTGAATGACTTTAATATGATTACAAATCAATTGTCTTCTGTTGACGTCGTTGCCAAATAGTTAGGAGGCCATGAGGATGATAGTGAGTAATTTAGCTGACAATATGAAACTGAATTGCGATAATATATGTGGCACGATTCTTGCTGAAGAGGTACGCAAAATAGATTCTACTGAGTTCTCGGGTTCAGCAAGAGACATGATAAGTCAAGCTCTAAGAATAAGGGCAGGAGCAGGATGAGATCTAGGCAGTAAATCACTTGCTGGAGTTGTGGCACGCCGGGCCACATCAAGAGAGACTGTTGGAATCAGGAAACTACTGATGATAACACTGTGAACATGGTTGCTGAAGAAATATAAGACACTTTAATTCTTGTAGTGCACAATTCAGTTGACGACTGAATGTTTGATTCAGGGTCTTCATTTCATAACACTTCACATCGAGAGATCATGCAGAACTATGTTGCTAGTTATTTTAGTAAGATGTACATTGCCAATGGAGATGCATTGGATGTAATGGGAGTAGGCGATGTGCGCATCACACTTCCTAAGAAGAGCTTGTGGATTTTGCAGTAAGTCAAGCACGTTCTAGATTTGAAGAAAAGTCTAATCTCTGTGGGATAGTTCAACGACAACGGTCATAAAGTAGCATTTTTTGGAGGAACGTGAAAGGTTACAAAAGGGTGTATTGGTTCTGGCAAGTGGTAAAAGATCTAACACTTTGTATATGACATCAGTGTCCAATGATGTGCAGGAAAATATAAATGTATAAAAGAGCAAGCTTGTTCGGGCGAATCAGTTGGGGAAGTAAAAGGGAATCAATTTTGTTATTCCTCATGTAAGCCTGGAGAAATCTCCCCAGATCACAGTGCAGAGCAGAGGTGTGAGACATTGGAGCAGAGTGTCTAGTGTTCTATGGATGTCTACACCTATAGTTGATTCTCACATAGTTGCTGGGAAGATAGAACCTCCACGGTGGACACCTACCTTGAACTATATCTTGTTGACAGAAGGTGGTAAGCCAAGGAAGAATAAGAAAGTCTTGTGAGATAGAAGATCTAGCAAGTGAAAAGTTGACTAAAGTTGCCAGGGTCAATTCGAGACCAGATATTGTAGAGGTGATAGGGCTTGTGCTGAAAACAATGGTCGGAATGTGGAGAACTAGTCTCTAAGTGAAAGATTATTGGGTTGCATGTGGAGTCTGGTTTATGAGCATAAAAGGTACAGACATAAAATTTGCTAGACTGTTGCTCGACCTAGAGCTCGAGCGAAACTCAACCCATGAGTTCGCTCGAGGTGTGCTCGACAGTGGGCTCGAGTGAAGATCAGACAGATTATTCGCTCAAGGTTCGCTTGATGCTAGGTTCGAGTGAAGCACTAATCCTAGTGTTCGCTTAAGGTGCATTCAACACCCATTCTAATGAAGAATTCAATTTTGCCCTTTAGAGTTTACAACACCGTTTTCACTAAATATAAGTAATATTTGTTCTCTTGTGAGTACGTTTAGCGAATCAGAGTGAACAAAGAGAGATAAATGTGTGAGAGCATATTAAGAGAGAGAAAAAGCCTTATAGAGTGAGAGTTGAGATTGTGTGAGTATAGTGATACTCTTGTAACTTACTGTGTATGATTGTAATTTCCTTTTGAATAAAGTCTCCTGTAGCTTTATGGACGTAGGCCCATTGACGAAGCACGTTAATTTTGTGTTGTGTGATTGTTGCTTTTTATTTGTTTGTCATCGTTGGTTTCACAACAGCAAGCGCCACCCATCCCTTTTGAAAAAAGTAAGTAACTATGGAATCTATAGGAAAATTTAAATTTTTAATAGTAGACTCCATTCTTTTTCAAAAGAAGTGCATGCGCAAAACTAACACAATACATAATTGCATCTAACATTATTCTAAAAATAAAACGAAACAAAATGAATTTAATATTTTCAACAATAAAACTTAAAAAATGCCTTAAATTTAAAATGATATTTTAATAAGAATAAGTTTACGTATGATTTGTCGGATTAACTTTATAATTAAAAAAATTTACAATCGAGATAATAGGTCGAGACAGTACGTCAATTTATTTATTTACTCTTTATCGAATATCAATTTGATGTAACACATCATGCACACACATATTAATGTTTTCACTTAATTTATTAATTTTTACTTGTGTTATTAATTTTCATTCAAAGAGCATTACAATAGATTTTGTAAAATAAAATTTTCTGTAAAATATAAAGAAAGTTTATAAAAAATCCCTCTAATAGATTTTGTATTTGATGTTTATTTTACACTTTGCTGCCGTAATCCATTCACAACTCTAAATATTTTTAATTCTTATCTCTCTCCTCTGGACCTTTTTTCCCTGTTGCTTGCCTGCTTTTGTTTAACAGTATTTCATTTCAGCCCTCTCATTTGTTTGGCGCTAGCTTCCTCGGAGTGAAGCCGTTCTTCAAGAAAAGCGAGTATTGAGTGTTGAACTGGCTATCTCGTTGCCAAGAAAGCTTGAATCACTTGCTCAAGAGATTGTGCAAATGGGAATTCCACATGAGTAGCCGACAATGGCCTCATAACAAACGAAGGAAAAGTATAGCAGTCAATTAATTGGCTGTTTGAAGGTTGCGAATAAGCAGAAAATCACTTGGATCAAAACCTTTTACTAGTGGTTTGGCGTTTAAATTTGGATTAATCTGAAATTGAAATATGACATAATTATATAATTATATAACGAGAGATATTACAAATATTAAAAGATATGAGGATATTACAAATTCATTAGTAGTTAGAGGAAATATTTGAAATGAATAAAAAAATATTAAAAAAAGAGTATTTAAATGATATAGAGAAAATTGATAAGATAATGTATGACCTATTGTAAAAGTCAATATGTAAAATAGAAAAAAAATAAATTTTAACGATGTATTTTAGAAGATAGGATAAATAAACCATTGAGAATGCTAAAGTATAGTTATTTTAAATTTGTTCATTTTACAATTTTTTTGTTTTGTTTTCTCAACTCATGCTTTTCTTAGTTATATAACCAATGATAAAGAACTTATAAGTTATGATTCTTGATAATCATGGTTCCTTTGTCACACTATATAAAAAATATTTTTCTTCTCTCTTGATTATAAGAGAGTTTGTGAAGCCTCTAATCACTACCATAACCATATAAATAAAGAAAAATAGAAAGAAAGAAGATCAAGACGTTTAACTAAACTTTAGAAAACGATATACTAATATGGAAAAACTTGAAAATATTATATTTATTGTATAATAATTCATTGCATTTAGCTAACTGACTTTAGTTATATATTTGTTTTTCATCAGTAAAATTATACTTAGTTCATGTGCATAACTTATTTTAGACCGTAATATAATGTGAATATACACTTGAAAAACAAGCGTGTGTTTGTTTGAATATGTACCTATTAAAGCCAAATCCTGTGTTAATACAACGCTTGACAGAAGAGCCAACAGCCATCAAAGTAGAACGCCAATTGGTATATATGCAAATGCAACTTGATAAAGTGAAAAAAACTATATGATTAAGTTGCTAAAGTGAATGAATTGTTTAACCAAAAAAATGAATTAAGCACTTAATTATATAGTAGTTTTTAGTACTTGACTTAATATTAAATTTTGGTATTTTGCACTTGAAAAGAGTTGTAATACAGCTTGTCCATACCCAAAATTAATATCCCAAAATTTTACTCTTTTCATATCTTATTTATATTGCAGGATATTATGGGAAAAATATTAAAACACATGGATATTCTTGAAAATACCCAACTGGCACGGCAACATCAAAAGAAGGCACTAGAAACTCAGCTCACGTGGGATGCAAAACGTAGGGGCTGGAACGTGGCTTGAGGGGCTTCACGCACGGACAGCAGACTCACGCACGTGGAAATGCACTGCAGGGGAAAGAAAGTGGTGCAAGACGCGAGAACAAAGAGAGATCGTGGCCTCCATTTAGCGCAAGACACGCACTGCAGGGGAAAGGAAAGGGCAAGACGCACTGCAGGGACAGGGAACTACGCAAAACGCAGGGGCTGGAGACGTGGAACGCAAGAGAGGAAACAAGCGGACGCACAGTATAAAAAGAAAATCTTTCCGTGCGTTTCGCCTTCTTCTTCCTATTTGTTTTCTATCTTTTGGGATTTTAGATTCCAGATTTTTGGTTGGAAATGACTTTATTTTCTTAGTAGTAGAGATTCTGGATTTTTTTCGACAGTTTTGTTATGCACATAGCACTCTTTTATGAGTTTGAATTTACTTGTTTTAATTTCTATTTTCTTGAGAGAATGATGTTAGGCTAAGTTAACAGCTTGAGCTACAAGATATGGATTATCTTGCACTAAACTACTGATTAGAGTGATTCTGATATGATAAAAATCTATTTTATAGTTTTGCAAGTTGATTTTGTTGAGATAAGTCAAAACCAGAAACTCTTGTTCTTGTTCTACTGTTGACGTAAGGCACAGCAGAAATTTGGTAATATTTTCAAGGTTTTTCATGGTTAGTATTCATAGTAAATTTATTTGCACTCTATAGATACTTTAGACTGGAAATCTGGTTTAAAATCTTCATTTTCCGATTGTTAATGCTTAGACTAGATTGACAATTGAGTTATAGAGTTAGACCTCTTAATCAGAGTTTGGAAAAAGAGGAAACATTCTTTAGCCCAAGTGTTTGACATATTGTGTCACTTGTTTTGATCTTACTGCAATCTCTACATTTCTTGCATTCATTTCTCTAGCGTTCAATTTCTTTTCTCATTTCTTTCTATTTCCATTTCTTTTAATTCTACAAGCATTCAGAAAATTATTCAAAAAAAAAAAAAAAAAAAATAGAGAAAAAATCCAAACCACTCTTCATTAATACACTTCAAATCAGTACATAAATATACTTTTCTTGTTTCTTTTCTTGGTTGCATAAATAGCCCTTTCACAAATAAGTTCCTCACACAAAATACACTTCATTATATGTTTGCTCAGCATAAATATTATTGTCCCTGTGGAAATGACCATGGAACTCATCCATGTACTACTTTGATAGCTTCTGCACTTGGAAGACAGATTTAGAAAGCCATCACAACTCCTCCAGTTATGCTAGATTGTTAAGTTCTTGGATATGCCAAAGAAACTTCTCTGGTTAGATGGGAGCACTGAGATTTTGTTATTTCCGGTCATACTTGCTAATCTAGCATATTTCAAGTGGCTTAATTTATTTAGTACTTAATGAACAGTCACTTAAAATATGTCAATCAACATGTGTGATTAGCATGACAAAATTTAGGATGAAGAATATTAGTTTAAGATTTATTTAGTAACCTGTTGCAAGAGGACACTTTACAGGCTTTGTGAATGTGATGCATGGTCTTATGAAGAAGAATTCGGTTTAAGTTTCAAAGGCCCAAAGGATATATAACAACTAGAAGACAAGATATTGAGTTTTCAACAGTCACTTCAAGTTTCTTGCAGGTTGTTGGATACGAATCAAGATTGTTGCATATTTCTATTCCAATCAAGATTCCTCTAAAATTAAAGCTTACATGGGACTGATAATGATCCTCAAGCCACAGGTACTGAACATGTTATTAGTTTGTGGTGGGATTGCCTAAGAAGAAAAGAAAGCAAGAGCACCAACAAATGGTGCATTTATATATGTAGCTGGCTCAGATTGCTGGTAGTTGTTCCTATCATCAGAGAAGTTGTCTTTACTATCAGGGCCACCAACTATGGCTCCAACAAGGATATTTGGATTGGGTGAGCCGGAATTCAGGTATTGAAAACCATTGTTGCAGGCAATGTGATCAGGGTGTGCATGTATAGAAGGAAGAGAGGAGCCCCTATGGTGGACGTGCTGTGGGTATCTCTCTCCGAAGCCGACCATGTAAGACATCTTTGCCGGATTATTTCCTAAAACGTAGTCAACTTGCTTCTTTGCCTGTGAAATGAGATTTTCTGCCTTGACTGTCGAACCACCGCACGTGGCAACTCCGTCATTGGAGCTAAGATACTTGGCATATGTTAGGAGGAGGAAAGCTGTGGAAGTAACATACTGCAGATTGCTTTCACTTGCTTTGTAGAAAAGTCCCCCTGTAGAGTATAGTATTAGGCAATCATTTAACACTGAGTGCATCTCCTTGCAGTGGCAATTCACCTCACATCACAGCATGGGAAGTCACTGCCATCTATCTAGGTAGAAAAAAATGATGATAGGCCCCCCAAAGTGTGTTGTATTTTGATGTAATTGATGGCGAAGGAGCTGCACCTATACCATTGGCAATTCAATGAAGTAAGGATGAGAAAGGGAAGGAGATTGCTGACCAGGGGTATACTGAGCCTGAAAACTAGATGTTCCGGGCATTAGAGAACATATGTAGTTGTCTGAGTGTGCTTTGTATAGCTGCAATGCTTCAGTACTCTTCTCTAGAAAACCCTGTGGAAAGTTCCAAAAAAAGTTCATTTTTTATAACCATGTGGTGAAAATCATTTAACACGAATGCAGGAGTGGCAAGAACAGAGTTTAAAATTGACCTTGGAAAGCAAAACTTTGGTCCCGGCTCGCTTGTCATCCCAACTGAAAGAGTAGTCATCATCATCTGCGCCCAAGGTGTGGCCATTGGACATGATGTAAGCCAAGTATGTGCTGTTCTGTGAGGCAGTATGAATCCACGATGCACCCCAAAGAAGCTCATCCTAATTGTCAGAAGTAAGGTCAAGATTATTGTCAAGTAGTAGTAAACGAAGCTAGAGGCAAATAGAAAGTGTCTTACATGGTAGCCTGAGTAAGAGCAGTAAAATGGGCAGACAACTGAATTGAGAGAGTCACTGTAAGAACCTCTATGCCTGTCTGCAAAATCGAATACCTGCAGTGTCGTGATGAAGTTTCTTGTTAATTAAGTTGCAAAAACAGAAAACTTGAAATCAATGAAGGAAATTGGTCTGGATGTTTACTTCCATGGCCGTATGAAGCAATTTGGTGGAATAAGAGGGGTTGGAGTCTTTGAATACTATTGAAGCTGCAGCCAGTGCAGCAGCCGTCTCTGCTGCTACATCTGATCCTGGGTTTTGAGCAGATACCTTGTAGACATTGCGTGGCGTATCCATATCCTCTGGCCTCTCCCAGCAGCGATGATCCATATTTGGATCTCCCACCTGCACCATTCAGCACCGAACCATAAGCTCACAAGTCTCGAGCCCTTTGATTTAATATTAAGAATGATGAAGATAAGGTTATCTTTCTTCTTTTCCCCCTTCTATGTTTGTTTGCAAAGTGCTGCAATGCAGTAGTTAACTAGTGTCTGTGAATTTCACTTCAAGAGTGTGTTACTTCCGCTGCTCCCACAAGCATGCATTAACTGCAATGCAAGGATTCACCATTCTTGGTTGAGTTTGTATTACGTCCAACTAGATAAATGTTATGGTCTGTTTTAACATTTTTTTTTTATTTTTTTTATTTTTACTTCTTATTCTATATACGAATTCGCCATTTCTTTGGCGATGCTAAGACCATGTTGTTTTTGCTCACTTGGACGTATAAGGTATCCGGGGTTGCAGTGGCAGCTTTTAAAAGATAATCAGTGCTCCATTTGATGGCAGCTCTGGCATTCTCAATCTCGTTGTGCATGGAGTTACCAAACTCAATGACACTCCATGCTAATAGTGTAGTGGTGAAGGCCATTGGTAGGCCGAACTTGACATTATCTCCAGCATCATAATAACCCCCAACCAAATCCACCTGAAATCCACAAGCAAGTAAAACCGCAGTCAGTTACTTATGATAGTTATTCTAAATTCAGCAATGAAAAACCAAAGCAGATTTCATACATGATATGAAGATCCATCTGATAGCCCAGAGTCAGCCCTCCATGTGAGCCTCTGGTTTGATGGCAACTTTCCTGACCGCTGCCCCTCGAAGAAGAGGATGGATTTCTCAAGAGCTTCAGAGTAATCTTGAGAAGTGAAGGCAGAGCAAAGCAAGGTGAGAGAACAAAGAGTTAAGCATAGAATTTGCACCATATTTGAAAATGCGGTGGTACTAAGAGCCATTTCTTTTTATTATCCCTCCACAACTCTCTGCTTCCAATTCTCGTGGTTTAAGAAAGCAGAAGAGGCCTCAGAGAGTGCTTGTGGGTTTGATATTTCGAGGTTGGGACAACCATTTATAGAGCAGGGCAAGCAGGACGTTGGAGGAAGTTCGTTGATAGTTGGGATAGAGTCATGTCTGTCTTATGCTGATCACGGGATCAACTGCGCTGAACCGGACATTTGTGGGGACAAATAAATAAACTCGATCCATTCTACTGGATATAGGAACCAGAAAGTCATAAGTTATGGTCGAGAAAAGGACATGGCAGAAAGAATAATTTTCAGGATGAATTCTCATTTAAAAAGCATTTCTTCAATTTTTCAGGGTTTTGCACAGAGAAATTACCTTTACAATGACTCGAAAATGCGTGATTTACGAGAGAAAAATGGGATAGGCGTATTTTTTATTTAGATGGAAGGGATAGGCGTGATTGGACTTTGGATGCCACAATTTAAGGCGCAGTATGGTATGGAAGTTTGTACAAAATATAACTTTGTCTGTGGCAACAAAGTCACGGATACGTAGAAAGAGTGGATCACATGGGCCGTCAAAGCCTACCAGTGGCTGATCTTCAATGGCAGCCGAATGCATAAACAGTTTTGTTAGTTAGAGACCTGCATTTTTTGGAGAGGTGGGAGGGCTTAAAGTCCAATCATAATATACAATATCACGTGATTTTGGACTTTTTAGTAACCTAGAGTTTCACATGAATGGACAAGTATATTAAGGTTCTTTTTCGGTGGGAAGATCATCGTCTCTGCATTACAAAGTGGAGGAAGGCGCGGCTTGATTTTTGGACTTTTTGAAGAATACGAGTAGCCTAAATCGAGTTCTGTTTGAAAACAACCAATATCATATATATATATATATATATACATGCCCGTGATGGCTGCAATCCTTGGCTGCGTTCTCAGTTGATCACTCTAGGAGGTAAAGGATTTCACATGTCAAGTCCAGTAGATACATCAATTACATCTCAAAATTGTGTTTTCTAAATGAATTGCATGGAGTCTCTTCATTTTGAGTAAACTGGGGGGTCATTTATCGTGTCCAGGTTGCACATGTTGAGAGACTAGCCTTGCAGTAATAACTTGTTTTATTCGAATAATGAGGCATTCTCTTCATTTTGATGAGTAGTACATAATCAATATCCCCTTTGCAACAACGAGATTGAAATAAGTTGGCATTATAGAGTCTATGATCTTTGAAGTGGAAACTTTCATCTTGTTAAGCCATCATGTTATCTAATTCCGCCTTAAGTGGCCATGAATTCTTCATTTAAATTAAATAAAAAAAAATTGAGATGTCATACCAATAAATATAATTAGTCTATCTCAGTATCGTGTCTTTGTTACAAATAATTATTAAATATTATTAGAGAATGGAGATATTATGAATGTTTTAATATTTATTAGAGAAATTCTGTTTGTAGTCTCCATTTGGAGATTGTATGTGTAAACCCTTCATTAAATAGAAAAAAGTACAATTTTGATAAGGATATTATTATAGTTTTGAAAAAATTTAAAGATAAAAATTAATTAGACTTGCAATGCAGTCCCCATTTGGGGACTGTATGTAGTATTGCTCATATTATAAAATGTCAATCAATTAACTGTTGCTTATACATAAATTATAATTCTAATTATATTGATAGAATTATAATTTTAAAAAATCAATATGTCCACTTGCCAACGAGGGCCAGAAAGTCCCTAGGCAATATTACTAGGTTTTATTAAGTGACATGATACGATCATACGGGATTGGTGAAGACCTTTCTTAAAACCATTTTTTTTTCTACTTCCCTACCGATGCAAGCAACCACCCAACATGTATGTTTTGCATTAATTAAGATAAGAATTGCACGCTTGAATTATTTCCTTGCACGCTTGAATGCCCCTTACATATCTGGAGAAAATGACAGGAAGATGAAATAGCAGAGAGATTTTGGGACTTCAGAAGAGCCAAAACCTTGATTTCGTTCCATGTTGTTGAGGATTCTCCACAATCCTCCTGATTCTCTCCATCAGTCATTAGCTTGATTGTAGTAGTTGACCCATGATTGTAGAGATGCTGTATTTATTTTGTGATTATTTCCTTCTTTGTTGTATAGCTGTACATATATCCACTACAAAGAAAAATAACTTTTCCCGCGACTAGAAAGTCGCTGGAAAAATCCCTCTATTCATTGCAAATACTATTTTCTGTCCGTTTTCCCATCGCCAAAAGGTAGCCGCAATTGTTATGCCAAGTATGTGCATTTTCCCTTTAGCCACAAAGAATTGAGTTTTTCTGGCAAGTACGTGTCACCTTAAAAGGCCCTAATTTCTACTGCAAATATATGTTTAACCATGATTAATTGTCACTGGGAAGATTTTTCACGATGATTGTTTAAGCGGAAAATACATATTTCTAGCGTTTATAGATCGCCGTAAATACTCTTACCTTACAGAAGCCCTAAAGACAAATCTGAATGTCTTTAAAGCAATAGCATTGTCCAAAATGCAGTTGTAGCACCTAGTCTAGTGACTATACCGACAGGATATATGACACCAAATTTATACTCACAACCGTCTGACTCAGGCATAGACTAAAACAAATTGTCTCTTATAGGTAATACGCCTTGTCCATAATGCACGTGACTCAAGCATGAGACTGATCAATATGTCTCAATACATAAAGTATGCCATGTCAAAGATGTGTGCAACTCAGGCATGAGACTAAACATAATGTCTCATTACATAAACAATCGCCTTGTCCAAAATGTGTTTGACCCGGGCATGAGACTAGTCAATATGTCTCAATACATAAAGTACCCTCTGTCCAAAATGCTCGTGACTCAGGCATTCATTGACATTGCTACATTTAAAATAGAATATGAGCATAAACAATATAGTCAAACAGTCAATGATTACAGAACTCCTACTAACTAAGTACAACAGAAGACTTTAACAATCCCAAATGAGTCACATGCTCCTTAAGCAGTTTAGGAGCTAAACCTCTAGTTAGTGGGTCCGCTAACATATGCTCTGTGGAAATATGCTCAATACAAGTGTAAGACTCGGCTATTTTCTCTCTAACAAACAAATACTTAATATTAATATGCTTGGAGCGAGAAGAGATCCTAGTGTTTCAAGAGAAAGCTACAGCTGCAAAATTGTCACAACATATCTTCAGCGGCCTTGAAATGGTGTTCACGACACCAAGTCCCAAGATAAAGTTTCGCAACCATATAGCCTGGCATGTAACCTCATAATAAGCTACATACTCTGCCTCCATTGTAGAAGAAACTGTAAGTGTCTGTTTGACACTTTTTCAAGAAACAACTCCTCCTGCCATCATAAAAATATAACCATAAGTGGATCTTCTGTCATCTGAACAACCCGCAAAATCGACATCAGAATATCCAACTACATTACGAATGTCAGATCACCAATATATAAGTATTAGATCTTTAATGCCTTGCAAATACCTAAGTACTTTCTTTGCAACTTTCCAATGAGCCAAACCAGGATCACTTAAGTATCTCCCAAGTACATCAACAACATAAGCAATATCAGGTCGTGTACATACTTGAGCATACATCAAACTACTCACAATTGACGAATAGGGAACCGTTTGCATTTGGGTCCTCTCACTATCATCTTGAGGGCATTGAGATTTAGAAAATTTATCACATTTTACAATAGGTGCTTTTCCAGGAGAACAAGAATGCATATTAAACCTATTTAAAATTCGATCGATGTACGCTTTCTGAGACAATCCAAGAACGCCTCTAGATCTCTCACGAAAAATCTAGATGCCCAAAATCCTTTATATTAAAATGAGATGACAACATGCATTTTGTCTCAAACATAAGCTCAATGTTATTTGCGGCAAGTAATATATCATCAATATAAAGAACAAGAAAGATATACTTACTCCCAGGGACCCTCAAATATATGCATTGATCAACAAGATTCTCTTTCAAACCGCAAGAGGTAACAATCTCATCAAACTTTAGGTATCATTGTCTTGATGCCTGCTTAAGCCCATAAATGGACTTGTTAAGTTTACACACCATGTTTTCCTTTCCTTCCACTTAGAAACCATCTGGTTGCCTCATGTACACATCCTCAAATAGATGTCTATTAAGGAAAGCTATCTTGACATCCATTTGATACAGCTCGAGATAAAAATGAGCCATCAATGCCATAATAATCAGAAAAGAATCATTAGTAAAAATAAGCGAGAAAGTGCCCTTATAATCAATATCTTGTCTTTGGTTAAAACCCTTAGCAATAAGCCTAGCTCTATACCTTTTTACTTGGCCTTTAAAATTAGACTTGGTTTTAAAAACCCAATTTCAACCAATTGGCCTATAGCCACATGGTAGTTCAACTAAGTCCCATACTCAATTATGACACATCGATGTCATCTCATCATGCATAACATCCATCCAACATGAATATTGAGGACTATCAATAGCCTTCTTAAAAGAGGTTGGATCAAGAGACATACTGATATTAAACTCATGCTCCTGCAAATAGACAATATAATCATCTGAAATTGCTGGTCTACGAATTCTCTTTAATCTCCTCATAACAATATCATCTGTCCCCACATCAAAATCAACTATAGCGTCAACAACTAGGTCTTGGACAACAATACTGGTTCCCTCTGTCAATGGTGATGCAACCACTGATAGAGGAGTAACTACAGGTATAACAACATGCTCTTCCTTAAATACAACTTCATGTGGAGTGGAATCCCCACTGTCACTAACATCCTCAAAGAAAATGGTTCGATCAGATTCAATAACTTTAGTAATATTAGAAGGGCAATAGAATCTAGAGTCTCTTGATCCCACACAATAGCCAACCAAATAATCAGTAATAGTCTTAGGATCAAGTTTCTTCTGTTGAGGATTATAAGGTCTTATTTCTGCTTTACCGCCCCAAACACGGAAATGATGCAAACTAGGCCTCTTACCTGACCATAATTGATAAGGAGTTTTAGGAACCGACTTACTTGGTATTTGATTCAAAATATATGTAGCAGTTTTCAAAGATTCATCCCATAAAAATTCAGGCAAAGTGGAATGACTAAGCATATACCACACCATATCTGTAAGAGTACGATTTATTTTTTCTACAATATCATTCTGTTCAGGACTTCCGGGTATTGTGTATTGAGTCTCGATACCACATGCCTCGAGAAATCTTGCAAAAGGTCCAAACTTTCTACCAGTTTCATCATATCTCTCATAAAACTCACATCATTTATTTGATCTTACCGCTTTGATTTTCTTATTTTTTGGGAGTTCTACAGCAGCCTTGAAAACCTTAAAAGCTTCCTATAAGTCTAATTTTTCTCGAATGAGCTCAATATAACTATAGCGAGAATAATCATTAATAAAGGTAATGAAGTATCTATAATTTTCCAAAGCGATAGATGAAATGAGACCACAAATATCAGTATGGATTAAATCGAGAATATCCAGACTTATGCTAATCTTTTGCTCTCTAGTTTTCGTTGAAAGCTTTCCTTTGATACAAGCAATACAAGTTTCAAAATTAGAAAATTCAAGTCAACTAGAATGCCATATTTAATCAACCTCTCCATTCTTTCTCTATAAATATGACCCAACCTTTTGTGCCACAACATGAAAGAGTTTTCATTGGATCTAGTATGTTTATAACCAACTACAACATTCACAACAGAGACACTAGAAGAAGCAGGATCTAAAGCATGAAGCAAGTCAATTTTATACAAACCATCATATAAAGTAGCAGTACCAACCATAACAGAGTCATAAAAGATTGTAGCCTTTCCATTTCCAAAATAAAAAACATAACCACATTTGTCCAAAATAGAAACAGAGAAAATATTTCTTCTGATGGAAGGTACAAAAGTGTATTAGACAAGTTCAAAACATGTTTAGAAGCCAAAATAAGTCTGACAGCAACAATATGTTTAACTTTAACCTTCACACCATCGCTCATATTTACTACCAACTCTATATCAATTGGTCTTCTGCGGTTCCTTAATTCCTGTAAAGAATTTGTAGTGTGAATGGTTGCACCAGTATCTAGCCACCAAGTATTAGAAGGCACATCAATTAGATTAGACTCAAAACACACTAGTAGCGAACGTGTACCTTTCTTGTCTAACCAAGCCTTAAATCTCCTACAATCAACCCTCTTATACCCAAACAAATGACAGAAGTTGCACCTTCCCTTAAAAACTTCATTCTTAGGCCCATTTGGAACACTTACACTAGCTTGTTGAGGAGGCCTCCTAGATTTCTTCATCTTACAGGAGTTGCTACTATTACCCTTGAAGAACTTCTTCTTCTCTTTATCAATAGTTACCATGAAAGCAGCATGAGACTTGCCTTTTTTCATCATCGCCTTTTCTTGAGTGCATCAAACTGAGCTGGCAAGAATTTAAGCACTTGCCATACAAGAAAGCTATCACTAACTCAACTTTCATTCCTTTGAGTTTGTTAAAGAAATGAGAAAGCTTTATGATGTACTCTTGGCCCCACTAACCCCATCATAAGTTGTGATAGTAAGACGTTTCATCAGAGTTTCCTTTTCTGCCTTATCAAACTTAGTAAATTTCTTCCCAACGGCATCAAAATATCTTTTAGCACTATCTATATCAGCTATGCTCTATCTGATAAACTTGTCAATAGTATACTTCATAACCATGAGACAAGTCCTATTAGAATGCACCCACTGCTCATAACGAGTCTTTTCAGTTGTAGAACTTTCGCTAGTGGATTCAACAGGCGCATCGACCCTCAAAGCCAAATCCAAATTCATGATAGCCAAATTAATAGTGAAAGACTCATACCATTCCTCATAATTGGTTCCCGTTAAACTCTTGATGGCAGACAAAGAGAGAGACAGAGCCACAATGACATAAGCTGAGGAGAATATAGCAAAATTTATTATGCATGTAGAGGAAGAAACATGCATCCATAAATGTCTCCATTAGACAATCTTATATCCATGCTAGTGTCTTATTCAAAATAGACTCTTACGCACTATGCTAAAGTCCAAGATACATAAAAGTCTCTTACACATGATAAAGCAAAATAATTAAATACTATTAAAATGAGCCACTATTGAGAGGATAGGACTAGGCCACCAAATGCCAAGCACTTAAACTATTATCTTTATCGTCCTAAGCATCCTACCAAATAATGGTTTGCTGACAAGGCAAAAATTCACAATCTGTATGGATCTTAGTATAATGTCATTAAATAGAAGCATGATCAATATAACAACTTTGATAATTTATCATGACTAATCCCATGAGAGGTGAGTATATAGCCACTCTAAACCATCAGTATTACAACAAAAATGATTAAAAAAAAAATCAAAAGCATCTCCATACAAGATTCTTTATTGTTATAAATATATATATATATATATATATATAATAGCAAAACAAACAGTACTATTTTTTTTATAGCATCTGAACAAATCTTTAGTATTTAGAACAAGATGAACCTTTTACAAAATGAAAAAGAAAAAGCATCAAGAGCTAGTGCCCCCACCCCATTTTCAATATCTAATAAACACATGGAATCAAGTAGTAAAGCTACCAGAGAAAAAAAAAATCACTCCACCCAGTTGCTTTATTATACTGATTACCAAATTTGTTGCAATCACCGAAAATCAAGTGCTAGAGTCAAGTCACCGAAAATCAACCCCCCGCATAGAAGAGCTAGCAAGATTTGTTGAATATTTCATATGGTGGAGGCTAACAACTAGCAAGTCATCGCAACGAAAAGTAAAGAAATACAGCCATGAAAGATAGGAAGGTCAGCATTGATACCAACTGTTATATTCACAAGATGTGATAATTTCTTCCCTTAATCAAAGCATGTGTTTAATAAAATTGAGAGTTCATACATCCAATAACTTCTGATGGACTTTCCATAGAGATTTAGGGTTCCTACAAAAGAGGAAATTTTCCAGCTATAGAGAGAGCTACTATCTTCCCCTCTTGTCAACATTCTACGCATTATAGGAAGCAAAGTTGGCTCAATTTCCACAAAAATATGAGGAAGCCTACTCACTAATTCAAGAATTGTGCTAATGGCATGTAAACAACCAACTACAGCTAAAGCACTAGGATCATCAACTTCATCATCAGCTTCAGCAGTGTTCATACACCTCTAAAATGCAGCTACCTAAATTTAGAGAGAAAAATGGACTATTATGAACTGAAGAATGAAGTTACATATAATAAAATCAATTGAGATTGATAGCAAATATTACCAAATTCTTGCATAACCCAATAGCATATGGTGCCATTTCCTCCCCAAACTTGTTGACTATAGTCTCCAGAGTAAATACAAGGTCCTCGTTCTCAACCTCATTCATAAGTTTAAAGAACTCTAGATGGAAAAAAAAAATTGCATATTGTAAATCTTTTATTCACAAAGTCACATTGTTCAGAGTCTTGGCAAGATTTCATAAACCACATGCCATCAAGGAGTTGAGGAAGAATTGGATGAATTTCATTCAAATCTACATAGTTTAAAAAATGCAAATTCTATCAAGCAACTAACATCTAAACTAATAGAAAAACAAACATTATGAAAAGCAAACACTCACACATAGTGTGCAGCATATATATACCTCTGCAAGCTTCAAAAAAAGAGCGCAAAGCAAAAACAGAATAAATATGAACAGGAATTTCTGGATCCCGCATCCCAGACACAACATTGTGCAATTAGTATATACCAAAAAATATAATGAAAAATATACTCTACTTTGATACACCTTCAGGTAGTTCTTTCTTTCCTGGGATGTAACATCATCTTATTTAGATGTAACAAACATGAGATGAGAAAATAAAAATTGGGATGAACAAAATATCATTTTGAACCACTTAAGAAAAGAATGAAAATAGTACAGCTAAGGGCATGGAAGAACAAACCTGAGTTCCAAATAGGGAGATACAAATCAAAACCATCTAGGAATGCAGACTGTAGAAATTAGCCACAATCCTATCTTCCCCCTCAAACTTTGTCCAAAGCCACCTAAGCCAAAGCCACTCCTCGAAGGCACAAATGCAGACTGTATAAGCGCAAATCGTGAGAATGACAAAACTTTGCTATTGAAAAAACCTTAATCCTCTGTTTTCATGAAACCCTAACAAAAAAAAAAAAAAAAATTCTCAAACATGCTCAAATCAATATAGTCATTTTATAAGCATCTTGATTGTATAAAATCGGACTGATAATTACAGTAATTCATGAAATACAAACTTAAAAGGATAAGTACTAGAGAGAGAGAGAGAGAGACGAATAGAGAGAGAAAGAGAGCCGAATGAAGGGTGAGAAAGGGATAGCACAAGAGAGACGAATGGAGAGAGAGAGAGAGAGAGTGAGAGAGACTCACTTGCTAGGAGAGGCAGCGACGGCGTGGTAGCATCATAGTGTAGAAAGAGGCGTCGATCCAAGGTGTCAGAGGCAGAGAGAGAGAGAGAGAGAGAGAGAGAGAGACATGAACGCATTTAGAGAAAATACAAAGTATCAGGATTGGGGAGAAGAAATAGATGGGCGAATTTTGAAGTCATAACCTTTTGTGGCGACTTTACATCACCGCAACAAGTCTCAAACTAGCATACGATTTTAGCGCAGTCCCGTGTCGCCGTAACAGGTTGAAAATTGCCGCAATAACTTGCGGCAACAATATTTCCACCACAAAATTCGCTATTTACGTCCCTGTCCCGGTGGACTTTTTTGCAACGACAAAATGTCAAATTTTTGACGATTTTTCTTTGACGCTAGGAAGAAAAAGTCGCTATAGTAAAAATCACTTATTGCAGCTAATTTTTGTCGTCAAAAATAAATTGAGCCGCAAATATTCATTTTTGTTGTAGTGAAATCTCTATAAATGGAAAACCATTTCCACCTTTTATAGTGTGGTGGATTCACAAACATTCTCATAGTATCAAAGCCTCACTTACTTCTTTATTGCCTACTTCATCTGTTTGTTCCACCTATCATAGGCTCCCAATTTTTCTCCAATGACAGTCGAGCCTTGTTCATTGCGACATTTGGGGCTCATCCCTGATAAAATCTAATATGGGCTTCACTTATTATGTCTTATTTATTGATGATCATTCGCGATTTACATGACTTTATCATATGAAATTGAAATCTGATTTTTATTTACAACTTTATTCAATTTCAAAAATATGTTGAAAAACAATACTCTTGAAAGATTAAAATTTTCCAAAGCGATGGTGGGCCGAATTCCCTAGCACTCATTTTCAATCTCAACTCCGTTCTTCAGGCATTCATCATCAAATGTCTTGCCCCTACACTCCTTCACAAAATGGTCACACCGAACTCGAATATCGACATGTGACTGAAATGGGTCTTGCCCTTTTATTTCATTCGCATGTCCCTACTCGTTTTTGGGTTGACGCATTTAGTACTGCCACCTATATCATCAACTAGTTGCCCATCCCTATTCTTAAAGGCATCTCTCCCTTTGAAATTTTGCATGATAAGGCTCTCAATTACATAAATTTTCATCCATTTGGTAGTCATGTTTATCCATATCTATGTGACTATACGCCTCATAAATTTTTCCCGCGTAGTATTCCTTATATTTTTCTAGGCTATAGTCCCTCCTACAAAGGTTTTCGTTGCCTTGACCCGCTTACCTCTAGGATTTATATCACCAGACATGCAAAATTTGATGAGACTTATTTCCCCCGCTTCAATACCTCCCAGGTCCAACCCATGTCCTCTCTTGGTTTTTCAAATTTTTTAAGCCCAGACCTCTCCTCCACTACACCCACCAAGCCCACTGTGCCTACAATTCCACCGTCCGCTTCATCTACTCAGTTTGGGCCAAATGAATGTACTTTATGCTCTGATGATTTTTATGAGTTCATGCAGGTGCCAACAGAGCCCACTCCCATTGCCTCGGTGATTTTTGTACTACAACTGGATCTGAATCTCATGCTCTAGCCCATTATGTCTCTGGTCCCTTCCTTCACATCCTATGATCACAAGAGCTAAAGCCGGTGTTTTCCAGCCTTATCATCTAGCTATCTCAGCTAGCAATCCACTGCTCTTCTTCATGCTCTGCTCACCTTTTCTGCGCCCAAAGTTTTCAAGTCTGCTGCTAAAAATCCTGCTTGGCTTGTGGCTATGGATGAGGAAGTTCAGGCTCTCCGTACCAACCATACTTGGGATATTGTTCCAAGGCCTCCTAACACAAATATTGTGGCTCCAAATGGGTTTTTTGGACCAAATACTTGTCTGATGGCTCCATTGATTGTCTAAAAGCATGTCTTGTTGCAAAAGTATATACTCAACTTCCTGGTCTTGATTATACAAGCACCTTTAGTTCTGTTGTCAAGGCTTCCTTGCTTACGACTATGTTCTCTCTCTCATTGTCACTAATGGATGGCCTTTGCATCAGCTTGACGTCAAGAATGCCTTCCTTAACGGCATTTTGAATGAACATGTCCATATGGAGTAGCCTCCTGGCTATGTTAATCGTCGCTTCCTTACTCATGTCTGCAAACTTTAAAAGGCGCTCTATGAATTGAAACAAGCCCCTCGTGCTTGGTTTCAATAGTTTAGCTCCTTTCTCCTGAGGCTTGGGTTCTCTTGCAATCATGCTGACACCTCACCGAAGGAATCTTATCTATTTACTTCTATATGTTGATTGACATCATCATCACCGACAATAATACATCTCTCCTCAGCAACTTTATCCATCAGCTTCACTCCTAGTTTGCTACCAAAGATTTGGACTCGCTTAGCTACTTCCTTGGTCTCAAAGTGACTCCTACTTCTGATGGTATTTTCCTTAGTCAGACCAAGTATGCTCGAGATATTCTTGTTTGGACCCAACTCCTTGATTGCAAACTGGTTGCTACCCTATGGTCGTATCTCAGCGGTTGTCTTCTGATGGTTCCTCCTTTGCGGATGTCACTATTTACCACTCTTTTGTTGGTGCCTTGTAATATTTGGCTATCACTTGACCTATCATTACTCATTATACTAATTTTGTCAGTCAATATTTGCATGCACCCACCAACGACCATTTTCAAGCTATCGAACATATCATTCGTTATGTCAAAGGAACACTTCATTTTGACTTGACGATTACAACCTCATCCTCCATTGGTATTGTTGCTTATTCTGATGCTAATTGGGTGGGCTGTCAGGACACCCGTCACTCCACTTTAGGCTATTCTATTTACTTGGGTGTTAATCTAGTCTCTTGGAGTGCTAAGAAGCAACCCACAGTCTCTCACTCTAGTTGTGAGTTTGAGCATCGTGCTCTTGCCCTTGCTGCTGCTGAGGTCCTTTGGTTAACGCATCTCCTTTGTGATTTCCATGTTCCTAAACTCATCGCCCTTTTCTCTTGTGTGACAATAAGAGTACCATATTCTTGAGTTCTAATCTGATCTTTCACAAGCGCTCCAAACACATTGATCTAGATTACTATTTTCTTCGCGAACATGTGGTGGTCGGCACTATCCGCACTCAGCATGTTCCCTTTCATCTACAAGTTGCTAATGTCTTCACCAATAGTGTCTCTCAGCCTTTCTTCGTGTTTTTCCACTCCAAGCTTTGCGTCAACTCTAATCCCACGCTTAGCTTGCAAGGGGTGCTGAGGATTCTTTGCAATCCTCCTGATTCTTAGCATCAGTCATTAGCTTGATTGTAGTACTTGACCCCTGTATTTATTTTGTGATTATTTCCTTCTCTGTTGTATAGCTGTACAGGTATGTAAATTTCTATAAATGGAAAACCATCTCCACCCTTTATAGTGTGGTGGATTCACAGACATTCTCACATGTCAGATAGTAAAAGGCAAGATTTTGTTCCATGTTACATGTTTGACATCAATTTACCAGTAAATTATGGGATTTTATTGTTCCATGTTGCAAAACCCTTCAAAAATGAATTTAGTAGTCAATTTTCACTCTAAAACCATAGCAATGTGAGAGTGTAATTTTGTAACAAAACCTCCATTCATTTAAAAGATTTAGCTGCAAAGATTGAAGTTTCTGGACACTTGGGTTGTCGTCAATTGTCTTTGTAATATGGGCAATTTGCATGTACATGAATTTATCTAGCCTTGAGTGTTGATATCACGTTCCCAGATCATAACTGGCAAGCTAGCTAACTACGAGATAGGATGGAAGTACATTACAAAATGGGTCTGCCCAAAGTGTGCAGTCCGAATGACAAGTAATATTTTAGTGGCCCAAATTGCGAATTGGAGTCGAAAGTAGAACTCATTAACCAAACAAGGAAGTAAGGCTCGAGGATGGCTCTTGGTGTTGGGTTGCGTTGGAGTTTGGTTTGTGAGCAAAAAAGATGCAGACAGAAGTTTCACTCAACTGTCGCTCTCAACTTGGCACTCGAGTGAAGCTCAACTCGTGAGTTCGCTCGAGGTGTGCTCAACAGTGGGGTTGAGCAAAGATCAGATAGATTGTTCGCATGATACTAGACTCGAGCGAAGTGCTAACACTAGTGTTTGCTCGAGCAGCACTCGACACTCACTCGAGTGAAGAACCCGGTTTTGCCATTTAGGATTTTCGGTGCCGTTTTCACTAAATAAATGTAATGTTTATTCTTTTGTAAGTATGTTCAACAAATTAAAGTGAACAAAAGAGGCAAAGGTGGGAGAGCATATTGAGAGAGTGAAAAAGCCATAAAAAGTGATAGTTGAGATTGTGTGAGTAGAGTGGTATTCTTGTAACTCATTGTGTGTAATTGTAATCTTCTTTAAGCTAAAAACCCTGCAACTTTGTGGATCTTGGCACGTTGCCGAACCATGTTAATTTTGTATCATGTGATTTTTTGCTTTTATTTTGTTCGTCATTGTTGGTTTCACAACAACTAGTATCAATAGCCAAGGTTCGAGTTTGAGGGAGAACGATGGCTGAAGACAAATTGAAAGCACCTGGGATCGAGAAATTTGACGGCACTGACTTCGGGTACTAGAGGATGAAGATAGAGGACTACCTTTATGGGAAGAGACTTTATCTTCCATTATTGGAAAAGAAACTAGAAAGCATGGATGATGTTGATTGGAACCTAGTAGATCGATAGGTTCTTAGGATTATTCGACTGACACTGTCATGATCATTTGCACACAATGTTATTAAGGAGAGAATCACAACAAATCTCATGGAGGCTTTGTCCGATATGTATAAAAGGCTGTCAGTAAATAACTAGGTGCATCTGATGAAAAAGCTATTCAATCTGAATATGTCAGAATCTATGTCTATGGCCCAACACTTAAATGACTTTAATATGATCACAAATTAATTGTCTTCTGTAGAGATTGAGTTTGATGGCGAGATTAAAGCATTGATTCTGTTTTCATTGTTGTCAAATAGTTAGGAGGCCATGAGGATGACAATGAGTAATTCAACTTGCCAGATGAAATTGAATTACGATGATGTACATGGCATGATTCTTGCTAAGGAGGTATGCATAAGAGATTCTGGTGAGTTCTGAAGTTCGGGTTTAGCCTTGAATGTTGACTATCAGGGCAGGAGACACGATCGGTCAAGTTCCAAGAACAGGGGCTGGAGTAAGTCAAGATCTAGGCAACAAATCACTTGCTGGAATTGTGGCAAGCTAGACCACATCAAGAGAGATTATCAAAATAAGAAAGCACTGATGATGAAGCTTGAACGCGGTGGCTGAAGAAATACAGGATGAACTAATTCTTGCAGTTCACAGTCTAGTTAATAATTGGATGTTGGATTCAGGGCTTTCGTTCCATAGCACCTCGTATCGAGAGATCATGCATAACTATGTTGCTAGTGATTTTAGGAAGATGTACACTACTGATGGAAAGGCACTAGATGTAATGGGAGTGAGTGATGTACACATCGCATTTTCAAATAAGAGTGTGTTGATTGTGCAACAAGTTAAACACGTTCCAGATCTGAAGAAAAGCCTAATCTTTGTGGGACAACTAGACGAAAGTGGTCATGCAGTAGGGTTTATAGGAGGAGTATGGAATGTCACTAAAGGTGCACTAGTCTTGGCACGTAGTAAGAGAACTAACACTTTGTACTTAACATCAGGGTCCAATGATGTGCAGGAAAATACGAAGGTGTGTCAAAGCAGACTTGATCTCGCGAATCATATGGGAAAGTAAAATGGAGTCAATTTTGTTATTCCTCATGTAAGCCTAGGGAAGTTGGCTAAGGTTACCTAGGTCGGTGCGAGACCAGATTTTTCCAATGCAATTGTAGTTGTGAGTAGCCCAGTGGATGGGCTGACTGAAGGCGATGCCATGAGAGACTGAAGTCGAGTCGGTGCATCTTCTGACTTGAAGATGGGAGCTATGAGCTGCAGAAGTGATAGGGCTTGTGCTAAAAACAGTGGCTAGCATGCGGAGAACCAGCCTCCATGTGGGAGATTGTTGGGTTGCATGTGGAGGTTGGTTTGTGAGCAATAAATACGCAGATGGAAAGTTTGCTTGACTGTCACTCTACCTGGTACTCGAGCGAAGCTCAACCCGTGCTTGAGGTGCACTCGATAGTGAGCTCGAGAGAATATCAGACAAACTGTTCGTAATCAAGCAGATGGTTCGCTCAAGGTTCGCGTGACCCTGGGCTCAAGCAAAGCATTAACCCTAATATTCAATCAAGCAACGCTTGACAGACCACTCGAGCCAATGTTAGATTGGCGATTCTCTCGAGGCACGCTTGACATCGACTCAAGAGAAGAACCAATTTTTTCCGTTTTGGGTTTCCAGCTTCATTTTCACTATATATATATATATATATATATCCTCTGGAATAAAAAATATGCAACTCTATGGACATAAACACATTGCTGAACCACTTTAATTTTGTGTCGTGTGATTGTTTGCTTTTATTTTTGTTGTCATCGTTGGTTTCACAACACTTGTGAGTATGTTCAACAAATTAGAGTGAAAAAAATAGGCAAAGGTGGGATAGCATATTGAGAGTGAAAAAGTCTTAGAAAGTGAGAGTTGAGATTGTGTGAGTAAAGAGGTACTTTTGTAATTCATTAATTGTGATTGTAATCTCCTCTGGAATAAAAAATCATGCAGCTCTATGGACATAGACACATTGCCAAACCACTTTAATTTTGTGTCGTGTGATTGTTTGCTTTTATTTTTGTTGTCATCGTTGGTTTCACAACACTTGGAGCATTTAGTCACTTTACAGTTTGATTTTCCTTTAACTGTTTCTTGATTATATCTTCATTATTGATTGTGTAAGGGTATTCATAGACCATGAATCTTGCACCCTATGGTCATAAGTCCTATCGACAACAACAATGGAACCTTGCACACAAGCAGAATCATTGAAGAGAAGGGTGATTATGTTGGATTAGAGATGAGGCTCAAACTCATTACTATAAGAGGAAAGCATTGATAGGACAAGAAAGTAACCCATTCTTTCTATCAAACATATACAAACCGATGGAGGAGGTAAATATGTTTCCAAACAATTCACCAAATTCCTTGAATTCCATGACATTTTTTATCACATTAACTACCCCTACACTACTCCACAAAATGAGGTTGTTGAGCAAACATCATCACATTGTGGAAATGGGACTCTCAATGCTTGCTCACTTTAAACTTCCAAAAACTTTCTAGGTGAAATATTTTCTTAATGTTGTGCTTCTTATCAACAGACTTCCCACACCTATTTTAGATCACTCCTCTCCTTATGCTACACTTTTTAAATGTCAACCTGATTACTCTTATCTTTATTCCTTTGGTTGCTCTTGTTTTCCAATGCTTCACCTTACATGTCTAATAAACTAATGTTTCACAGCAAACAATGCATCTTTGTTGTTATGGTCACCCATTATGTTGTGTTCGATGAAAGTACCTTTCATGTTCCAGTCACCTCCACTGATTATTCCTTGGCATCGATTGTCCCTCATACTGAGATTCTCTCTACTAAACCTTAGCCAAACTAAAGTATTTATCCTTCTCCATCCATCATTCCAGCTCTAGATTACTCTCTTTCTACAGCACAAATGTCCCTAATGTCACCATTGGAAACCTCTCCACCATACCTTTGAGCAATTCTTCCGTAACTAATGATACAACAATGTCTTTAGCTTCTCAAGATTCATTTCAAGCAGCAGTTGACCTAGCTGCAACAGCAACAACCTCTATTGTGCCTGCCCATACCTTTCCAGCAAGTCATCCCATGTTAACTAGATCACAGACTGGCTCAAGGCACTCTAGAGCATTCTTTAACTATCAATTATTTTACTCCAGCAACCATCCTCTTTGTGCCCTAAATACTGTGCTTGACCAAACCAAACCTACATGTTACTCCAAGGCACTGTCTTCTCCTGCTTGGCGTGCTGCTATGGGACATGAATTTGATGCTCTACTTTCCAACGGAACTTGGTCTTCGTGTCCTAGACCTCTTAGTAAGCATGTAGTGTGCAACAAATAGGTATACAAAATTAAGAGAAAATCAGATGGATCTGTAGAGCATTTCAAAGTACGCCTTGTCGCCAAAGGCTATTATTAGCAAAATGGAATTGTTTTCATAGAAACCTTCAGTCTTGTTGTGAAGTCTTCTACCACCCGCATTATTCTTGTTCTTGCTGTGAACATTGATTGGTGTATTAGACAACTTGATGTGTCTAACATGTTCTTGCATGGCTATCTTGATGAGGTTGTTTATATGGATTAGCCTCGTGGATTCATTGATGTTATATACTTACCCTGATTATGTGTGTCGCCTTCACAAGGTCTTGTATGGCCTAATGCAGGCTTCAAGGGCATGGTATCAGCGTCTCTCTCAAGTTCTTCGCGAGCTAGGATTTTGCACCACTACTGTTGATACATCATTATTTGTCTATCATCAAAACTCTATCACTCTATATGTTCTTGTCTACGTTGATGATATTCTAATCACTAGCACCTGCTCTACTACTCTTTTCTCAATTATTCAACAGCTTAAAAGTATTTTTGCTATGAAAGATCTCGGTGATCTAGGCTATTTTCTTGGCATGGAAGCTTAACATGACATTGCTGGCCTACACCTATGTTAATCAAAATACATATTGGGTTTTCTTTATGCAGCTAGGATGATTGGTGCCAAGCCTTACTCTGCTCCTTGCACCAGTGGCTCCAAACATTCAGCCCATAAGGTTTCTTTTTTGACTGAATCTTAAGTGACTAGCTATCGACAACTTGTCGATGCTTTACAATATGCACATTGACTCGTCTAGATATAGCTTATTATGTCAATCAACTATGTCAATTTATGCACTCACCCACTTACGTGCTTTGGATGGCTATCAAACAAGTGTTACGATACCCTAAAGTTAGTATTGGTCATGATTTGTTCTATCAAAAATGTTGTATTCAACTTGATGTTTACTGTGATTCTGATTGAGTCAGGGACCCTGACTATCAGAGATCAACCACAGACTATGGTAATTTTCTTGGACCGTGTCTAATGTCTTGGTTTGCCAAGAAACAGTCCATTGTTGCACATTCCAACACTAAGGCTGAATGTAGGGCTCTCTTTTATGCCATTGTTGAAGCTTACTGGCTCTATATGCTCCTACATCATCTACACATAACTTTACCATCTCCTCCCACCTTGTGGTGTGAGAACATAGGTGCACTCTCTTTAGCATCCAATCTCGTATAACATGCCTACACCAAACATATAGAGATTGACTTCCAATTCATTAGGGAAAAGGTTGCCAACAACGATATTGTCCTCAAGTTTATATACACTGCTGATCAACTCGCAGACATCTTTGCAAAGGGTCTAACTTCCTCTCGGTTTCAATGGCTATGTGACAAGCTTCAAGTCCTACCTCATTCCCTCAGCTTGTTGGGGGGGGGGGGGTGTTAGAGATATTAGAGAAGTCCCTCAAGTATCTGTATTTCAGTCCGAGTCCTATGCATCTGAGGAACCAATCCAGCAATTTGTTACATCCGTTATTAATGATCCTAGTTTAAATTCAAACGTTGTTGATATGATCAAGAGATAAGGTTTATCTTATCTAGTTTGAATAGGCTAGTTTGTTTGAATTGTAATCCCCAAATGATGTACATGTACATACTATAAATATCATGAATATACAATACGTTTTGGTCATTGAAAACTAAAACAATTACACAAATATTTACATACTCTTTCAATTAACATGCATACTTCATTTTTCTATTATAATCTTAAGAGCATTGGGAATAGAAGGCAAAATCATTATGCATGCAAAAGTATAGGATCAGAATTTATGATTTCTGTGTTTTCAGTAGGCCTATTTTTAAAGAGTATTACTACATATAGTCATGGAGTCACACATTCATTTTGAAAAAGAGTGGAGTCAACTACTAAAAAATTAATTTCTTTTTCATGTGAGTCATGTATTTACTTACTTTTTAAAAAAGATTTGTTCGGTATTTGCGTACTCCACGATTGCAAATATCTTTTATCATTTTAAAAACCATAATTGGGCATTTAAACAAGTCTCGTGGCTTACTTGTCAAGTCAAATGGTGAATTTCTATTCTATTCTTAAACCAAATTGTAGATGTAAAAGTTTGGCTAAGAATAAGTGACTAAGTTGATAGATTTGGATATGACTAAATGAATAAGATTATAGAGTTTATCTTATCTTTGATTTTGTAATTTGGATGAATGTAAAACACTTTGACTTTATCTAGGACTATTTTAATTTTATCTTGAGGTTATTAGATAATATTGTAAATAAGTCAAGAGTGTATATATCCGAATTATAAGGAGCTTGGAATTATCCTGTGAATAATTTGAATGGAAACTACATCTGTTGAGAAGACTTAGCACCAAGTGTCAACAGACGCGTCAGCAGAGTTTTTCGCAGTAGAGTCCTTCTGTCAGCAGAATCTTACTGCAGATTATATTCCTACCAAACTCATTCTGTCAGCAAAGTCCTACTGTAGATCAAATTCCTATCATATTGTTTATTAAAGAAATCCTATTGGCTAGGATCTGTAGAGATTTTGGCCTTGGAGATTTTAGAGAGTCTTTTCGAGTGCTTATATGTGAGACCTAGAAATTTTCTAGTTATTTTTCTCTCATTGAGTGCATGCTTACTCTATGTTAGAGATTGACTGATCGAGTTCAGTCGATGGAGTTCCAGTAGAGAAGTCAATATTTGAAAATCGTCAGAGATTCTGACTGCTATTGTAGTAGAGGCAAATGGGTCATTTTTCGGGTTAAGTAAGAGAGTCAATTAGCAAAGATTTTATAATTGGGAATTACTTCTAACTAATTTTCAAATAATAAAATTGATTTTTCTGGATTTGGTTGCCCTTTAGGGTTTTACCTTTAAAGAGTTATTTAAAGGGTTTCCCTTTGTAACCAAATTTGGTGTAATGCACTTTGTTTGCTTTATGTATTTGGTTGATTATCAAATTGTTTTATTATTGATCACTAACCAATTTATTGATTGAATTGGTAGAACGTAGTAATATAGGTACTTAGGTAATTGCAATTGGTGTAACGTACTTTGTTTGCTTTATATCTTTGGTTGATTATCAAATTATTTCATTATTGATCATTAACCAATTTATTGATTGAATTGGTAGAACATGGTAATACAATACAGGGGTACTTGGGTAATTTCAATTGGTATCAGAGCGTGGTTCACTCATTCAAGTGTGATTCGTATCTCCCTGTAGATTATGTCGTCGGTTATATGTCCTGCCACACTTTGATAGGAAAAACTATGCATATTGAAAAGTTTATATGAGGGTTTTCCTCAAGTCGTTGGATGAGTGCGTGTGGTATGCAGTTGAGTGAGGATGGACTAAACTTGAAACAACTGTTGATGCTTAGACAAGAGATGAGATCACCAACTGCAATTGGAATAGCAAATGACTTAACACTATTTTCATGGTTGTATCTCCAGATAAATTTAAAGAATCTCAATGTGTGAGATTGCTAAAGAAACGTGAGATATCTTGGTGGTTACGCATGAGGGGATAAAGATTGTAAAAAATTTAAAATTACAGTTATTAACCTCAAATTTTGAAGAGATTAAAATGTTGGAAGAAAAAAGTTTTAATGATTTCTATACTAAACTTAACGATATTGTGAATTCAAGGTTTAATGTCGGCAAGAAGGTGGAGGATTCAAGGGTTGTGAGAAAGATTTTAAGGTCCTTGCTTGAAAGATTTCGTCCGAAAGTTACATTTATTGAGGAAAGTAAGGATTTGGATGCTATTAAGGTTGAAGAACTGGTCGGCTCCTTACAAACATATGAGTCATCTCTCCCTCAAACAATAAAAGGTAAGTCTATTGCTTTAAAACCTGTGGAAGAAAATTGAGATGATTTTTCTGATGAAAAAGATCTGAACGATAAGGATATAGATCTCATTGCAAGGAAATTCAAAAAGTTCTTGTTAAACAAGAAAGCTAGTGAAAAGTAAAAACGAGGTAAAGAATTTCCTGCAAAGAAAAGTTATAAAGAAAAATAGAATAAAGAAAAATCTGAGAAAATTACAAGGCACAGTATCTTGAATACTCGGGTTATGGTCACATAAGAATTGAGTGTCCAAACTTTAAAAGAACCAAAGGAAAAGCTCTTAACATCACACTTAGTCATTGTTTTGATTCTGAAATTCCAGTTCATCATCTTAGGATGAAACTTCATTTATAGCCTTTTCTGCTATTGATAGTAAATTTTTTGATATTAATCTAATCAAATCTGAAAGTGATACTGATGATAGTGATTCGGAGATTGCTCTAGTTGTGGCTAATCATGAGCTAAGTTTATGAGAAGTATACAATGATCTATGTTAGGAAGTAGTCAAATTGAAGAAATTAAATAAAAAGCTGTATGAAAAGCTCACAGTTGTGGAAAATAGGAAGAGTAACTTGTCCGAGGCACTAAAGATATCTGAAATTGAAGTATCAAGGTTACATGCTCAATGAGGAGTACATGAGAATGAGTTGAAAAAAGATTCAAGAATGCAAAGAAAAAAATGCAACTTTCAGAAACTTGACGAGATGTTGAGTTTTCAAAAATTTAGTTGTGATTGTATGGGTTTGGGGTACATGACTTCCCAAGGTATGGAACCTAAAGCCTTATCATTCGCTGCCACTTCATCAAAATGTATCATTTTTGTTAAAAGAAGTCAAGATGAGGAAGCTCCAAAGAAGGCCGTGTCTAAAACTCATGTTCCAAGAGCCTTACACGATAGATCAATGACAAAGAAACCCAACCAAGGTAAGTACAAAGGTAAGTTATCTCCTACTTGTCATTTTTGTGGTATGCTTGGTCATATAAGACCACACTGCTTTAATTTAAGAAACTGCCAAAAAAAAAAAAAAAAGGAAAATGAAAAATTACAAGAAAATAGAGGAACTTAGAAAACAAGGTTGATAACTTGAGTCATCAAATAATTACCATAAGCATTAAGCTTGGTGAAGTAGCAGGATTTTATTTTCTCAACAAAGGAAAAACTGTGCAAAGTGATATGGATTAGACAAAATGCAAAGCTAAATAGGTGGGCAAAGAATATGTCGTGTGACATAAATTGATATGACCACTTGCATGTTCTTACACATCATTAGTTTAGGACATGCATTTTACATTCTTTTAATTGTTTGCATCTCTTTTTGTTTGGTTTAGTCGAGTTGCCTTTTTTTTTTTTTTCTGTTAGGGTTGGTTGAGTTGTATTATATTTTTATGCTTTGTCTCTCAGTTCAAGCTATTTTGTAATTGAGCAAGGTGCAAGCTTCGTGTGTGTGCCAAGTCTTGAGCATTCGGGTTCAATCAACTCCCTAACTTGAAGCATTTTGTTTTGTGCAGTTCACTTTGTGTGTGCTAACATTATAGTTCATCTTGACAAAGTCAAATTATAATTCACTGTGAGAAACTTATTTTCACATTCTGTATTATTATATTCTATAATTATTTAAGCGGTGCTCATGAAAAGGGGAGTATATGCCTTAAATTGACTAATATTAGTTGAACCTAGTACTAAAAGCAAGAGATCTCCATTGCCGGACATAAATGTTTGATCCATATAGAAGAAATTATGTTTATTCATTGCAGAAAAAGACAAACGCCCTACACGGATTTGTCTCTTAAGTCCTTATATGAAAAACGGTTGCTCCAATCATTGCGGAAAAAAATGAGCAACAAAATGGACATATCAAGGGTTGTGCAAACTTTTGTTCAGGAGAGATACTCTTTCAAGTATCTAGGCCCTAGCATAAAGTTTAACTTTTAAGGTGAGAGACAATCCCTTGGGGGTATCTATGGAAAGAAATAAAAAATATAACATAAAAAAAATGAAAAATACATATATATGATTCATTGAGGTAAGTATTTTCACTCACACACTCATATGAACTTTGATATTGATGAACTTATAAGGTATAAACAAACATTGTGATTGTTGTAAATAAGAGAGTGTATCTTATTTTTGGAAATGTGAGTGACATGATGATTGGACTTGTGATGCACTTAGGCATGTACATTGACTCAATTTTTTTCAAAAAAAAAAGAAAAATAATTTTCAAAAATATTCTTTCTAGGTCAATCAATTTTAATCTTTTATTTTTATATTCTTTGTTTGTTGGGTTGTTTGGTCTATTTTTTCTGGTGCATAGTCTGGAATGTGTGTTTTAGTAGGTCTGTTTTATTTGGTCTAAGAGTTTAAGTCCCAGTGGGACTTTGAGTCAGAGACTTGTGTGCAATACATTAAGTCTATAAGTGACTTAGGCCGCTTAGTTCCCACAATAGGCACCCATTCCCCGATATTCTCACTCACGGCTCTTCACTATTTCTGCCCTAGCCAAACACTGTATTACACATCCCTCATGATTTCAACTTGATTGTGTGTTCAAAATTGAGGAGACCTCATTATTTATACGACTCTCAAACAAGGTAAGTGATCTCTTCGATTAGCTTCTCCCCTACTCTCGTTCTAGTGTTTGGCGCACACTTATTTGGGAAATTGTGGTGTTTGGTTTGATTTGTGACTTGAGATTTGAGATTTCTGATGTTAAAGATGTGAATATGTGTATTTTGTGAATGAAGTTTGAATTGTTAATGTACTAAGAAGGATTTTTTGGTGGTTAATGCTTTATATGCTTAGGTTTTCATGCTATGCCCACCAAGTGCTTGATTTTTTGTCTCAACCAAATTTTTTCTTTTATTTGTCAATTTTTTTACATGCATTCATGTTCATTCATCATTTTACTCACATTGCATTGTAGAGTTGAGTTTCTTCATATTTGTGGAAGGGTCTTATCAGGAATTTTATTCTCATCTTCCCACACAATATTCAGCATTGATCTGTTTCTGATGACGAGGAGGTTTAAAATTTGTCAGATTAGTGACCAAAAAAGGGGGAGATATTAGAGGAGCAAATTGATTTTTTTTTTTTTTTTTTGGTATTGTAAAATTTAGGGGAGTTGAAGTAAATGTGTTGTTGAGGGGGAGTTGAATGAATTTTTGTTGTTATGTTTAATAAAGTATAATATTGAGGGGGAACTAAATTCTAGTTTATTCTAATTCTGGACATAATTTTGATGTTGGAAAAGAACATGGTTAGACTTTGAATTAGATTTTAAATCTTGTAAATTTTGATAGTACTAATCTTAGTCACTGTTCTATGTCTGTATTTTTTATTCTTGATTATTTGTTTGGAATTTCTATTCGATTTCTGGGTCTGCTATTTGTACTTTTGACAAGTTTATATTACATTCATCAAGTTGGTTTTGTCACCAATCTATCAAATGGGGAGATTGTAGATGCAAGACATTCATCAAGTTAGCTTTGTTATCAATCCACCAAAGGGGGATATTGTAGATGTAAAAGTTTGGCTAGGACTAAGTGGCTAGTTTGTTTTCAAGACTAAAATCCAAAACTTTGAAAATATTGAAAACCTCTTATCTCATCATTACAACATTCTCAAATTTTCACACAAAATAAAATAAACAATTCAACATTTTCAAATCCCAAACAAAAATAATATTAAAAAATATATTCTAACCATTTTTTATTCAATTTTTTAACTTTAATCTCAACTCATCTCATCATCTCATCTCATCTCTGAAAACAAACGAAGTTGATAAGTTTGGATATGACTAAAGCCCCATTTGGAACTTGGACTAAATTGAGATGATTCTCAGTTCAGTCTAATTTTAAACTGAGTCTAACGTCCAAACATCTAACTTTTAAATCATTAAACTTATCTCAACTCAAAACCTCTTTACACATTAGACCCACAACCTTTTTCAACTCAACATCTCTTTACACACGGGACCCACAACCTTTTTCAGTTTCCCATAAATAGATCTAAACTCATCTTAGGTGAGCCCAACAAAACTTACTCTACTATCTTAACCCACTACTATTCATAAAAAATTCAATTCATCTCAACTCAATTCGATATCTAAACGGGGCCTAAGTAAATAAAATGAGAGAGTTTATCCTATCTTTGCTTTTGTAATTTGGATGAATGCAAAACACTTTGACTTTACCTAGAGCTATTTTGATTTTACCTAGAGGTTGTTAGATAATGTTATAGATAAGTCAAGAGTGCATGTATTTGAATTATAAGTAGTCTAGAATTATCCCATGAAGATTTTGAGTGGAAACTACATCTATTGAAAAGGCTGGTGGTTTGTATTCGGAAGTCATTTCAAGTCATCTCAACTCATCTCACTACTATTTACTACTATTCATCAACTTTAACTCATAAATTTTACTACTATTCACAACCCATCTCACTACTATTCACAACACATCCCAACTCATCTTCGAATCCAAACGACACCTTGGTTGTCAATAGACGCGTCGGCAAAGTTTTTCACAGCATAGTCCTTATGTCATCAGAGTTCTATTGCAAATCAAATTTCTACCAGACTCATTCCGTCAGCATAGTCCTACAAGAGATCAAATTCCTATCAGATTATTTATTTAAGAAATTCTACTGGTTAGGATCTGTAAAGATTTTGGCTTCAGAGATTTTAGAGAGTCTTTTTGAGTGCTTATATGTGAGATTGACTAATCGAGTTCAGCCGTTGGAGTTCCAGTAGAGAAGCCAATATTTGAATATCATCAGAGGTTTCAGCTACTACTGCAGTAGAGGCAAACATGTCGTTTGTCGGGTCAAGTAAGAGAGTGAATTAGCAAAGATTTTGTAATTGAGAATTACTTGTAACTGATTTTCAAATAATAAAATTGGTTTTTCTGGGTTTTGCTGCTTCATAGGGTTTTACTTTTAAAGAATTCTTTAAAGGGTTTCTCTTTGCAATCAAATTTGGTGTAACACACTTTGTTCGTATTATGTATTTGATTGATTATCAAATTATTTCATTATTAATCACTAATCAATTTATTGATTAAATTGGTAGAACGTGATAATACAACACATGAGTACTTAATTGGATAATTTCACAAATAAACAAAACGAAAGTGCAAGGAAACAATAAACACTCAATAACAGTACGAAATTATTATTCAAATATAAATCAATAAATGTACAGTGCGTGGTTGCATGCGTCAGAAATTCATTTACAGAGGAATCGGCTCTATATTTTAATAATTACTCTTTGTATGTGGTTGTCAAACTCACTTCCGCTGCCATGGCAAATGGAATTAATAAATTATTTATTTTTCCAAAATTCTTTTTTGGTCCGAAGAAAAGCAAAGATACATAAGGTGCTTGAAATATAAGCAAGCATGGGGCATCTCTGCCTGATTGCCATAGTTTATTTAATCATGTGTAGGTGGTAGTTGACAAACAGAATAAAATTGTCATGGGGAAGCAGTGGTCACTTTGAAGTTCGAACTCTCATTGATGATGGATCTCAAAAGAAACGACTCTAGTTGGGAGCTAGGAAAGAAAAATTGTGAAGGGGGGGGGGGGGGGGGGAGGCCGTTGACTTGTCGTGGGAGTTAATAGCTGAGTCAGAAACCTTAGCTAGAGTTGACCTTTGTTTATTCTAGATGGTTGCTAGCTTTTAGCCTTCTTCTACAATTATTCAAATAATAATATTCATGGCCTAGTTTTATTTCAGTTCGTGGGTCGAGGATGCTTTGGTTGCATCAACTATCATGGCGTTCCAAGTTACAACATCATTCTGCAATTGCAAAGGTTGAAAGGCATGTCAATCTTTAAGCACTTCAACATACCTATACATGAACATTTCAATTCTTCTGAGAATTACATTTTTGGAAGATTAATCTGCAGTCTGTCCTTCTTTTGAAAGCTACTAGGAGTTGTTGTAGTTGTAAAGTTCACGGAAGTTCATAGGAAAGCTAATGCTTTCATCACCATCGAGTAACATTTTGGAAATGATGATATTGACAGCTTCTGTTGGGTGATATGCATCCCAAAACACATACTTCGATCGATCATCACACAGAACAGATGTGGCTGTGCTTGCATTATTATTGCTCTTGAAGCAAATAAATGGTGGGAAGTTTCCTCCACAGCACGGTTCATCGGCATTCTCAAAACCTATCAATAACCCAAAAAAGGAGGAAAAAAGGGTGTAAAAATGACCCAATTCCAAAAAAGAAAACAAAATCTTATAATAAAGAAGCTCAAGTTTTTAGTCCAACCGTAATGGCGATAACTTAGTATGATCCTCGAGAAAACATCATAGGAGTTTGCATACACAAATACAGATTCTGGTCCCAACTGTCGATTCAATTGATCTAGTGTTGAGTTCAGTCTCTGATTGTAGCCTTGGATCAATGTATTGACCTCAACTGAGCATTTTCCTCTTGGTAGTAAATTCAGCGCACGAACAAATGGTATGCATCCCAGTAGTGCAATCCCAACCACAACGAACTTTCTAGCCCCCAATTCATGTAAACGCTACACATGATAAAGCCAAACATAACCAAAAAAAAAAAAAACTAGTCTAATATCCCAACTTGAAGAAGAAATATCACCATGTTCTTCCAATTTATAAGTTCTTACCTTAAGCTGTGTGGTCAAGTTAAAAACCATATAATCTTGGAGCGTAGAGGGAGAAACCTTGTCACCCCCAAGAAAGGGAATGGATGGTTGAACATAATTCAACATATCATTGGACCCAGTCGTTAAAGAGAATATTGCCTTCTTTAGGAATGCCTTTGTACGTTTCTCTCCCATTACATTTACCATGTAATTTCTACTTTGCTCAAAATAGTTCACCTGAGTACTTAACGGAATTCTTCCTATCTATATGTAAAATTAGAGAAGAAATATCAAGTCAGTACTTTACAAACCCAAATGATTTTATAATAAAGGAAATTGGTCCTCCTAATATATATATATATATATATATATATATATACATACTTGCAAAAGGGGGGAATTACTGATCATAGCATTAGGAAATGCAGTATAAGATTCCCAGTGTAAGTATAATATTATATATACTTACAAACAGCGATCCTGTTTTGTCTAATATGCCTGAAGCTCCAGAAGCATAATTTATTCCTCTATGAATTGCATCAGCTTGAGTATTTGGTGCTAGGTAAGGTGGGGGAAACGACACAGCTCCAAGGGTTTGACCTGATTTCTCCAGTACAGTATTAAACAAAATCAGTACTAGTACCACCGATCGAAAATGATTTGAATATGTAAGTATATATGGTTTATGGGGCACAAATCCACAATCCCAACCCCTTTTTGATGAGGGGGATTGGAGATATAGGGAACCGAACTTGATACCGTCCTTATGGCGAAAGATCATGAGATTATAAATGCAACTAGATTAATGCAAGCCCATTAAAAACCTTGACACTCTTTCTTAGAACAGAAAATGTCATTAAACTGATATTGTGAAAGCTAGCTGGATACATCACACATAGACAGACATATGAGTAGTACTTTTCATGATCACTTGAATGATGACGCGATGACATGCATGTAGCGAAGGTTATATATTGCATTTTCTTGCTGGAGTATGAAACATCAAGGCATGATTTGCATATATATATATATAAATATATATATATATATATATATATATAATATTCTCCCTTTCTTGCGTTTAATTTTCATCCCCCTGACCTGCATGCTGACCTGGGAATAGGCCGATCATCATCATCTTAATTTTTTTTAATTTTTTTTGAGAATATAAATTTGTTTTAATTGAAACAAGACAATACGTTCAATCAGACTGCAATACATTATTTTTGTCATTATGTTCTGCCTCATGACCTAGCTCGGCAATAATAGTTTCTAAAAGTACAGCTTTAATTAGCATTAATTTCTCATCATAATATTTCACCAAAACTATACGTCATAGATCATCGATCATAAATACATGGTACAACATTTTAATTAAAAGTATAGAATCAATAGAACAAAGGTCACTTTACTATGTATAAGGTTATATATTATCGGTCACCGTGAGAAACATTTTAATTTGTTATTATATATAAGTACTATATATAGCTCTGGCAAGAACAATATAGTACTAGTCTTCCAGTTGGGATTTTTTTTTTTTTTTTACTTCGTGAATAAATAAGTATTTTTTAATGATATTATGAATTTTTTTATTTTCTACAAATATTTAAAAATGTTAAAAGAATATATGTAAAAAAAGAGCAAGAAAAAAAAAAAACATATAAAATACACTAGCAGAGCCCCAGTGGTGCTCTAGTGTTACTCCTCTTGCAATATTATGTCTTCCTTAACCTAGGGATTTATTAAATTAGCCTAGTATATATAATTTCAAACATTTAAAGTGTAGCATTACCTATAATGTCGGGTATGGTACGACCATTGGTGAATCTTCCGGTGGGCCGCCCACCGGAAGGCTTGAAGTCGATGCCATAAGGTGGCGAATTTGCCTTTGAGAGGGTGAAAAGGTAGTCATTGTTCCCAGCATCCACGAGGGAGTCCCCAAACACGAATGAAGTAAAAGAAAGACTAGGCAAAACATGAAAGGAAGTAAGAACAAAGCTAGTGAATATGAAACGCTTTGAAAACCTAAAGATATCCATTGTTTTGGAAGCCCCATGATTGTAGTAGTCTTTACACAGTTAAATAAAATCGGATGGATGGCTGAGATCGAGGACGTAAGAATTATGACATAGTACTGCATGTTGAGATCAGAAGCACAATCCGCATGGCCCTGTCAAAGCAGGTAAGAACGAGTCTCCCTGGGAGACTTGGTCTATAACGTTAACAGATGACACATGATCTTCACAACGTACGTACGTATGTTTAATGTCTGGAATTGATGATCATCTTCATGCATGGACATGCAATTCGTGGAATGACTAAAATGCCCATGAATAATCTCCATCATTTACTAGCTAGGTGGGTTCCTAGCTACCAGCAAGACGTGGTAAGCAAAAAAAAAAAAAAAAAAAAAAAAAAAAAAAAAAAAAAAAAAAAAAAAAAAAAAAGGTATGTTACGTCTGCTGGTGAACAAGGGGAATAAATAATATATAGGCCGGTGCCGATCGAACTTGATAATTACCATGTGCTTGGATTGTCAATTTCATAGGACAAAGTTTGCGTCTGGGCATCATCATGTGCAGATTTACAGGGCCCCAGTAGATGTTATAGACTGCATGTCTCATATTTCTGGATGATTTATACAATTGGTCAGGTTATGGTTAGAAAAAGTAAAGACAAGGGAACAGAAATGATTGCCAAAATGAACAAAGGATGATTATTAGCAACTACCGTATTAATTATCGAGTTTATTTTGTGTAAGAGGGGAACTAAGAGGATACTCACCATCATGTCACGACATCGTTAAAATGTCATCATGTGGCACTGCCACATCATGACATTAACACATTAACACATTTAGCAGAATCATAGTACGTACGTAGTACGCAGTTAAGATTTCCGAGCATGAAATCCATCGCTTATTATAAGTAATTTATATACAGATGATCAAGATTTTCTTTAAGTTATTATTTGATTTATTATGACTAAGAGGTTAATAACCGGAAGGAAAAAAAAAACTAATCCTCGGCATAATGTCAAATTGTTGGCATGAAATTACAAATTATTTTAAAAATTTAAACTGATAAAAAGAAAATTTACTTGTTATATATCTGTCTTAACCGTACTTGGAATACTAACCGATCAAAAAATCTATATATATATTATATCTTCCTGTCGACAAATTAGCTGGGTCTTATATATATATATATATATATATATATATATATATATCAATGAATAATGGGCCGGGGTCCGAACAAGTACTTGTTATGATTTATATATAATTTATGAGAAATGACAGTAGCAGTCGTAAGTGTGTAAGTACCGTGCAATTATTTTGAAAAAAATGAATATATACGAGACCCACATGAAAAAAAATTAATTTTTTAATAGTGAACTCCACTATTTTTCAAAGTAACTGCACGGCGCTTATATATTGCACGATTGCATGTAGCAATATTACTCATAATATTATATATATATATATATAGGTCATAGGTGTTTAATATCACGATCTTTATAAAGTTAATTCCCATCATGCATGCATAGAATTAAGCATGTCCGACCCCTACGCTTGGACGTTGGCCCTAAAAGCATTTCAGATAAGATCAGTATGGGCGCCGGATATGATGCAATATCGATGATTCTTAACATTAACAATATTTTAGGACGGTGGCCGCATGCATGGCGAAGGGTACCGCGTTGCTGGCTATCTATCTATCTATGGAGATGGAAGTCATGTGACTAATTAAGACGGCCTACAATAAGTACTAGCTAGGGGTATCGACATTTATTTCGTTTCAAGTAAAAGAAAAAAGATTAATTACATATTCAGTCCCCAACTTGTACTATTTTTTTTTTTAAAAAAAAAACACTATTCCTGTGGCTAGATCATGAGTTACAACACTCATCATCAGAGGGTTAATTTGCTCGAGCCACCTCGATCGCTAATTAGGTGCGGTTAAGATGAGGGTGCTTCTAGAATCAATTCCTTTTGTGGTGGTTCCCCACCCATGACAATGGTTGGACGAATTAGAACCGCTACTCTCCAGTCAATTCTGGAGTGGTGCAAGGGAGACATGATCTTCTGCCATCCCTCCCTAGTCGAGAATGGGCAATTTATTTTTTTATTTTTGAATTATATGGATGTTTTAGTTTTGATCTATTAATGAGAATTGGTAATTTTCATCGTTCGTTAAGAGTAATATTACTCATCATGATCTTAATTTTCATCATCTTCTCATCATTTGATCATGATGTGGCATTAGATTATTAAAGACTATTTATTATATTTCATTTGTGAACCTATCATGTAACGCTATATCATAGAATGATAAAAAGATGATAAGAAAATAGATGATAGCCTGCTAATGTGAAAATATATAAGACATGATCATCACCGTAACGGTAAAAACTCAAGATTGATTGACCATCGGTTAACTCAATAAATTAATATAACTCCAACATGATCAATATTATGGCTATGATATTCGACATGACCTTGATCGATCGGTCAATGACGCCAACCTAGTGGATAAGAAAATAAAGCGACGAAGCAAATTTGTGATGAGCAAGAAAGTGGTCCATTTATTTTCTCTGAATTTGGGTTTAAGAGGCAGAGAAGAAACATTTCTGTCTTTGTTATAAACAAGCTGTTTCTATTGGAACACGTATGATATAGAAAAAGGAAAAAAGCGTACACTAGGGATAAATATTTGCTGAGGAGAAATTGTTTCTTCATCTGGGGGTTCAACTACCACCTAACCATTTTCCTTGACCTGCAAACCATGTTAAATGAAACAATGAATTCATACATCTGTATCTCAGTGTTTGTCGACACCCCAGCTCCATCACTCACTCGGGAGAAAAAAAAAAGAAAAGAAAAAAAAAAAGAAAAACCTTCTCTTTCTCTCTGTCAAGTAATTTTTAAGAGAAACACTCCCATACGCTTCCAGTACATTGAACATCATTTCGGAGAAGTCAAGAAGATTGGGAATGGGGGGAGCCAACTGTAACCCATTAGCACAATATCAAAAGTACCCGAGCCATATTCTTCGCTTGGCTCTGATCATCTTCTTGGCAGCATAGGATCATTTGCTTGTCAAGAGGAGAGATCAATAGAGAAAAGTGAGCTATTTGCACATGAGCCTGTCAATACTTCAGGTGACACTTTTTGAATATATCAAGCCAAGGAGTACCTTCGCATTTTCATTGTGATTCTCTCTTTCTGTCTCTGGGGCGTGTATTCCACTATTGAGTGAAGTTGATCATCTTGTTATCAAATAATGGCTGTCATGGGCAAAACCAAATCGGTTTTAACATTAACTGGCAGGGTTATAAACGAGGCAGTGAGCTTCATTGTCTTCTCTTTGCTAGACCTTTTTGATTTCCTTCTTTGTTATTTTTACAAGTTAGCTGATTTCTTCATGGAAGCCGAATGGAAGCCATGTTACTGCTCGTCCGGCAAAGAAGCCATCACTAGCAGTGGAAAAATCTTGGTATCCGAACAAGGCAAATCTAAGATCGTTTGCCTCAGTTCCAGCAAGCTACAACTCGAGGAGATATCAGACACCCTCTATACGCGTCCTTCTCTGGTGTCCGAGGTCTCGAACTTGACCGTCACCGAGCTTAAAAGGCTCAAGGTCACGGACAGGACCATCAATGTACAGTCTTGTGAGAAGATCAAGAACGGCACGGTGCGCTCAACATTCACGGTTAACTCCACCATTGTTGAAATGCTCCAAGGAAAGATTGGAAAGCAGCAATTACATCCGATCCCGAGGTGGTCTGACTGTGATTGTAAACTTTGCATTTCTTGGAACTCTTCTTGCAAAGAAACTCTGTTCGTTCGAGCCGAAGGACCCAAAGGTAATAGCTAAAACACCATAAAACTATAATTAACATGGACTTGGACCTTCATTGATATTCATTTTTTTAGATTAATTCACATTAGATTTGGTCTGGACCGTCTGGTATTTATGCTGTATTTATGATGTCAGATACAGCACGAGAAGATGTGTTGTTCATTCATGGCTTCATTTCATCTTCAGCATTTTGGACAGAAACGCTTTTTCCAAATTTCTCAAGCGCTGCTAAATCGACATATCGCTTGTTTGCCATTGATCTGCTTGGGTTTGGAAGAAGTCCAAAGCCAACCGACTCTCTTTACACGCTAAGGGACCACTTGGACATGATAGAACAGTCCGTGCTGGAACCATACAAAATCAAGTCTTTGCACATTGTGGCTCATTCTTTAGGTTGCATCTTGGCTCTTGCACTCGCTGTTAAGCACCCTGGCTGTGTGAAATCCTTAACCCTACTTGCACCAGTAAGTAATTCCCTTAGTTGTTAAATTATCTTTATTAACTTCACCCGGATGTAAATCAAGCCACTCCAACAAATTTGACATGAAATCGCAGCCATATTACCCGGTGCCAAAGGGAACACAAGCTACACAATACGTGATGAGAAGGGTAGCTCCGAGGCGTGTGTGGCCGCTGATTGCGTTTGGAGCGTCGATTGCATGCTGGTACGAGCACATTTCCCGGACAATTTGCCTGCTCATTTGCAAGAACCACCGATTGTGGGAATTTCTCACCAAACTCGTCACTAGAAACAGGTAATTATTGATCATCAACTCCATCCATCTAGCTACCACCTAATTAAGACTGGCGAAGCACCCAACTTTGCATTACATTCAATAATCATCCCATTTATTTACACATGCACCTTTTCATCTGCATCATGTTTTAGGTTCCCTATAAATACTGCATATTTAAAAATTCCAATCAGCGTACCAACTTAATCAATAATCACCAACCTCATCCAACCCTTTTTTTTCCTTTCCTTCTTAATTTATGATTTGTTTTGTTTTTTCCCCTTTGGTTCTGACTTGAAAGTGACGTACAAATTGAACACTTTCACCGTTTAATGAGATTGTTTAAAAAAAATAGGAGACTAGAAGGTCGTCATATATCCTTTGTGCTAGATACCTGATCCATATATATTTATATAGATGGCATTTTCGAAAAGAAAAATGCAAAATGTACTTAAAAAAAATTTATAAAAAATTTACTTCTTTATATGTCAGTTTTTAATATGCTGAAAATCATGAAATTTAAAATTTAAATTAAAAAAACTAACAAAATGAGTGTTGTAAATAAAATTATAAGCAAAAATATAAGCACATGTAGCACAGTTTATCTAGCAGTACTATTTGAATCAGAAATTAAAAAGAAGGGAAAAAAATAGATGTTTCAAACGAGCGAAAGTGAGTAAAAGAAAATTATGGAAGAAGCAGCAAGGAAATGGTCCACCCTGATCAGTTAAGAGTCGTTGATCAATCTGGCGGGGGGCAGATCCATATTTAAGGGGTTCCTGTGCAACGCAAGAGTCATATATGGGTACAATATTGATGGGGTCGGTCGTATCCTGTGCACTGGAAACAAGTCTCGCATTGATATTGATGGGGTTGTTTCTAGTCCAAGTCGATCGGTGATTGACCATACAGCGAGCGATACTCCCTAATGAATTGACTCATCAAAATCTTTTTTAGATACTTTTTTTAGATGGGTTACTCGAAACAAAATTTGTTTCAAGTTCTTATTTGAACTCAAAAGATCTCAATTGGGAGAGAAATAGATACATAAATTAAGACTCACAATATTTATTGCTACTTGTATAAATATTTTGAACAACATTAAATGAGTAATAAATACAGTAAGACTTGCTTTGATGTTTATTACTATCTCACTAGCTTGCAGCTCTCAAATTCAGATACAAGAATTTTCCGAGTACTCTTGATTACTTTACTCAATTCATAATATACATGAACAAAATCTTACTCCCACCGAAAGTACTGCAACGCATACAGCTAGCCAGCCTCTTGCTTCTATTCTAAAAATTGGAAAAAATAAGAAATATGATGCATGCAACATGCAGTAATAGGACAGCAACATGCATGCGGGAGGGAGCTAGCAGTAATATTTCCCAATATTAATTTCTTCCCCGCTATTTTGGGCAGCTTAGTCAAATGCTGTACAGACTAAATTAAGTCACGTACTACGTACAAACAATGGATGGGTACAGATGTTGAAATACTGATTGGCTTTACATTTAATGTGCGTGCATGGTTGGTTGGCTATCAATTTAATTGATTCCAAGACTTTTTTGAAAGAGACATCTACATGTCTACAATACTAATTGCCGGCCATAAGCTTATTTACATTTAAGCTTAAATGAATTAATTCCTCTTTTATTCTGAATTCTTTTGCACACAGGATTAGGACATTCTTGCTTGAAGGTTTCTTCCTGCATACCCACAACGCTGCATGGCATACCCTACACAACATCATCTGCGGCACCGCCAGCAAACTTGACGCGTACATGGACGCAGTCCGAGACCACCTTAAGTGCGATGTTGCCGTGTTCCATGGCCAAGACGATGAACTTATCCCTGTTGAATGCAGCCACAATGTGAAAGAAAGAATACCTCGTGCCCGTGTCAAAGTGATCGAGAAGAAGGATCATATTACGATCGTTGTAGGAAGACAAAAGTCCTTTGCTAGAGAACTAGAGGAAATATGGAGAAACTCAAGTCGTAATTAAGATTTAAGACTTGAGACCTTCATTTATATAATTTACTACTTAATTAATTTCCTTTTCGGCTTTAAGTCACCACATATAAAATTTCCATCCAAATCCCAGTGAAAAGTGGATTATATTATATACAATATATAGCCTGAGGTTATTTACTCCTAATCCTTCAACTTTGAAGTCTGATCAGTTACGGCATATGAAATTATTACCAAGTTCTAATATTTGAGCTGTGAAATACTTACAACTATATATCGATGTTAATTTGATAAGTTCAATAAATCGACGTCGAGTTGGAAACTTCTGTCTTACAATTTAGCACATTTTCCTTTTGGTTTATTGTTCGCTACAATAGAGTATGCCTTTTGCATGGGAAAAAGTCGTTGGTGATTTTCACTTTTTCGATGCAACTTCATTACTTTAACAATATGTTAGGTTTGTGGAGTCTGATTTATTGTTGTAGTAGTCTGATTTGACAATAATTCATTATGATTTTTGAGTGAATTTTCAATTAGGCTTGGAGGCCCAATCCTATATGGTGGTTCGAGCAAAACTCAGACAGAGAGTTTGATTAAGTCTCACTTTACAGGTCGCTCGAGCAAACATTGGACAAAACGTTTGCTCAAAGCGCGCTCAACATTTTACTCGAGCGAATATCATAGAAAATTAAAAATTAGGACTTCCACTGTATAACTCTATAAATATGCTCATTATGAACAATGTGAGCACCTGAACAATAAAATTTCGTCCCAAAGTATATTTTGTAATTTTTTGGCATAATAAAATCCTTTGCAAATCTATAGGCGTAAACACGTTGTCGAATCACGTAAATAATTTTTGTCATGTAATTGATTGTTTGTTTATTTTTTTTGTTTACTTTTGCTTTCCTGTTATTATTTTCACAACATGATCTCGCTTCGTTGAACGATTGTAGAAAAAGTCATTTGGCCAAAACGAAATCCCAATGAGAATTATTTCTATGAATAATGATTGCCTTATCACTCTTCTACTACCTTTCTATTACTCTTTTTATTTTGCAACCATTTCAATCCGTCGCCTTTTTAATATATATATATATATATATATATATATATATCGTCCTCGCTAATAATGATGAGTACGTACTCTGACAAATTGGAAAATCGATGGTAAAAATCATCACCATTTGCATCCACTCCAATGTCATTATTAATTATTTCTAGCGAAATTATACAAAATATAGTTATTTAAACCAAAATATATCGTTTTAAATTGGTTGCTAATTTCTGACGTTGTTGTCTTCAAGTAATTTCAATGCCAATTCGTGATGGTTGATGAACAGTTGAGACAATGAATCGCGGTTAGAATTACTCTGGAAAGTGATTGGTTAGTGTTGGTTAATGAATTATTCTCTTGGTCTGAAATTTTCTCTGCTCTAAGATTTCTAATGCAAGACATTCTAAGATTTCTAATGCAAGACATTTGGAGATTGTTAAATGGTTTTCAAGAGATTAAATTAGTTTCACATGGTTTAATTTTATACACCGGGAGAGGGGGGTCCGATTCATGATCTCCATTTTAGGATGTGGGTCTTGTGCCATCAGGTCACATGCACTTAGCTAAAGTTTCACATATTAACAAATTGGGAAATGTGGCTACTCACAATTTGGCTAGGCATGCTTGAAATGTGTTAGATACTAAAATGTGGTGAAATTATATGCCATCTTTCGTTTCTCAAACTATCTGACTTGATAAGAATAACATTTTGTAAGGTTTTATTAATGATATTGACGTTTCCTATAAATAAATAAATAAATCGCGGTTAGGTTAAACGGTTGATGTACTGGCAGCTACCTCGTCTAAGATCATTAACAACGGTGCTACATCGATGAATAATAAATTTTTCTTTGCCCCCACTATGTGATAAATTTCAATATCAGTAAATGCCTTTAATGATTACTCGATCGATCGAGCTATATTATATATATATATATGTACACATGAGTCCATGACGGTACGTATAGAAGCGATCATGAGAAGACATCAATTCTTGATCTGCCTCCAAGCAATTAGAAGCTATCATGAAGAACCATTAATTTCCTTTAGAAAAAATTACACTTCTCAAACATCTTTCTAATTTATCCCTTTTTAAAAAAATAAAATGCGTATATATATATATATATATATGTATGTATAGTTATTCATCAGGCAATTGTATGATCATTTTTTCATATGCCAGATTTAATTTACGAATAATATATATATATATATGTATATATATAATCATTAATGGTTGGTGTACTATAAACACAAATCAAGAATATAAAAGAAGTGGCCGGGGACATATTGGAGATTCCAATAAAAATTACATTACAAGCTAGAGATGAAATACCGCGTATTGTAAAAAATTATAGACCAAATAAATAAATATATTTAATCAGATGGTTTGATCTCATTTTCCTTGACCAAGCTGAAAACGTATTGTCAAAATGGTGGTTATTTTGTATGTAGTCCAAATACTGAAATATATATATATATATATATATATATATATATATATATAGACACACATATTAGGGAACGGCTCCAGGTGCGTTAACCTCGGAGTGCACCTGACATAATGATTTAAATAAAAAAAAATAAAAAAGTCATTAACTTAGTTTTCTAGGAAAAGAAAATACAAGGTTAAAGAAAGACAAAAAATCAAAATTAAAAAAATAAAATTTAAACTTCAGCAAATATCTAACCGGCTATTAAAGGTCTTTTGGTAAAACATGATCATTCATTAAATTTTACAAAGGAGTTACACGTCAAATGATCAAATGTCTTAAGGACTTTTTAATAAAACAAGATCTTTCACTAAATTCTACAAGAGAGGTACACGTCAAATGGTGAAGGGTTTTAAGGACATTTTGATAAAACAAGACTTAACGAACTTAACGGAAAAACAAGAAAAATTAACGGAAAAGTAACAAAAGTTATTATTCACAGTTTGATAACCACTTATTATAATAGAGTAAATATATTTGTGTGTGTGTATGTAGAGGTAAGATGATTTGAAGCTGCGCGCATATATGTAATCTTAAAAGGGGCAATATAAACTCTATGATATCGGTGAACTTAATGATTGGTATAATTTCCCATTTGGATCTGCATATATCTATGGCACAAAAAATATCACACGGTGGCCGGATAGAATTATATCGATGCATTGGGTTCACCATGCAGCATGCCAGACGTTGGCGTTGATCATGCGGCCGTTGATAAATTTAAAAGATACTATGAGGCTATTGAATCAATTAATGGTATTGTACATGTGTATATTGTCCAAGCTAGCTAGCTAGGAAGCTTGAAGACGTGACGACATGATGATCATGTGATGCCCACGCTCATCATGAACTTGCATGTGTGTGTTTGTGTCTCACACTTTGAACTTTTTGCGACACTGTTGGGACATGAATAGTAGTACCGCTCGGCCAATAAATACATGATGTGAATAACACCCACACACATGACACATGACCTTGTGCTAACAAGTCAAAAGCATGACAGAAATCATGCATGGAGTTGTCTGCGATTATTTTAAAAAAAAATTATAAAATCTGGTTGGAAAGCACATGCAGTAGTACTAAGCACGAAGAAGCAAGCAGACTCATGATTCCCCGCCGGTACTGGGCAGCTGGCATGCAGTAGCTAATTAAACTCGGTACTTATTGCGGTTATCTAGCTAGCTTCTATCATCATTTATTAGGCAAACTCAGTACTTTTTCCGTTTAGGTTATCTGCCCATGCACTCCATCGGTTCGATTGATGGTTCTGTTACTCTAAAGACGGGTGCAGGAGGCCTGTTCCGAAGAATTTCACTACCAAACTGACGTAGATCTCTCAATTTTGCGGTGATCACTGGGAATTATCATGTTGGACGCTGTTACTAAGATGCTCAGCGTGTATTGTTGGCGTGTCTCGTAATGTATTTGTACTTTTTATTTGATTATTGTTGTATTTATAAAAAAATTATATAAAACAATTTTATTATCGTGACTTTCTTAAATTTATTTTATAATAAAAATAATTTTACAATCTGATAAATTATATCAAGTCATATCAGTTTGTAAAATTATTTTTATATAATTCTTTTATGACTATAATATTTCTCATTTATTAATAGACATTCCTTAACCAATAAATTTAAAAAAAGAGTAAATAAAATAGACGAACAGTCAAATTGAGAAAGTAAATCCAGACAATATAGTATCATTTTTCAAATCATGTTTGGGGGCTTGCAATAATGATATATATTTTAAAGAAAATGTTATTCGTAATTACAATTTGTACTATATAACAAAGTGTTGAATTGTGATCAGTTATTGATATATTGAAAATTATGAGATTTAAAATCTAAAATTTGAATTTAAAAAGAGAACATATAAGTGATGAAATAAGTATTCTCTATAATAAGTATTCTCTACGTATTTTTTAAGGAAATATCATTTTTGGTATAAATATAAAAATTTTGCAAATTAATTTTTCAATTCATGATTGTTAGAATTCCGACCGAGCCAAATGCATATATAGTTTTTTTTTTTTTTTTTTTTTTGGATGAAACAAACAACTTCCTTGAGATAATAAATTATTACAGACATATATAATAAGTATTCTCTACCTATTTTTTAAGGAAATATCATTTTTGGTATAAATATAAAAATGTTGCAAATTAATTTTTCAATTCATGATTGTTAGAATTCTGACCGGGCCAAATGCATATGTAGTGTTTTTTTATTTTTTTGGATGAAACAAACAACTTCATTGAGATAATAAATGATTACAGACTTATATATAATAAGTATTCTCTACGTATTTTTTAAGGAAATATCATTTTTGGTATAAATATAAAAATGTTGCAAATTAATTTTTCAATTAATGATTGTTAGAATTCCAACCGGGCCAAATGCATATATAGTTTTTTTTTTTTTTTTTTTGGATGAAACAAACAACTTCATTGAGATAATAAATGATTACATACTTTTATCAAACCATAAGGTTTGAGAAAGAAATTTTGAAATACAATCCCACCACATTTCAATTCTATCAACTCTCCAAACATATCTAGCCAATTGGTGAGCTGCACTATTTCCTTCCCTGTGCACATGAGAGAAAGCACAAGTAGCAAAACAGCTCTTCAAGCGCTGAACTTCAGAAAACAAGACCCCAAAAATAGAATCCAACATTTGATTCTTCTGCAAAGCCTCCACTAGCAACAAACAATCACTCTCCACCATGATATTCGCAATGCCCATAGTAGAACATAACTGGAGCCCTCTAAACACAGCTAGCAACTCGATAGCCTCAGGCACTTCAACTTCAACTTCGCTCATACTTGCAGCCATCACAACCTTTCCTACTTCATCCCTCAAAATAATCCCCACTCCCGTTTGATGGATATCTCCAAATGTAGCCCATCAATGTTCAATTTAAGAACATGCTCTGGTGGAGACACCCAACAGTACTGATGTTTGAGCTGCACCTTTGGCATCACAAGCACTTCTTAATATCTTTGCATAACACAATGCATGATTTGACACAGAAAGAGAGCTAAGACAAAGTTGTTCAAACTCCATTTTATTCCTCCTATGCCAATCCCAAGCGAAACAAAAGAATAAATGCATTTTACTCAGATCATTACCCTCTCCCACCTGCATTGCCATTTCCAGAAAAGTATGACTAGTTGATCCAATCAAGTAAGGGAAATACTGGTGCCATATTTCTTTAAGTTGGGAGCAACCAAACACAGGATGAACTATACTCTCAATAGGATGCAAGCAGAAACTACGTTGAGTATCCAAAATAACCTTCCTTCTCCTCAGATTATCTTTCGAAGGCAGACCCTCCTTACGCGCATGCCTAGCAAAAACCTTTATTTTATTAGGTATCCTTAACTTCCATAGGGACTTCCATAGTCTTTGTTGTATTTCCATCAAAGAAAAACCTGCCCCACCATCTCGTTGCTATGAAAAGATGAATCTGTAACGACTTTTAACTGAGAATTGCCCACTCCTTTCATGATTCCAAACCCATTTATCCCCTGCAGCCCCTGGTAATATTAGAACTTTTAAAATATCAGTTGTTATCTTTTGATTGAAGAAAGACCTAACTTTACCAACATCCCACCAACCTATTTTCTCATTAATGATTGAAGCCACTACATCCTTTCTATTTTGCAAAACCAACCCAGCTTCTCTCTCTAAAGCTCTACAACCTGGAACCCATTGTTCAGTCCAAAATAATGTTGTTTTCCCATCACCAATCCTCCACCTACAACCATCCCTTAACAATTTTTTTTGCTTCCCAAATCCTCCTCAAAATGAGAGAAGGACAATTCCCCAGACTAGCATCCATAAAACTAGACTTTGAGAAGTATCTAACCTTAAGGAGCTTATGCAAAACAAAACTCTCATCCTGCAATAACCTCTGACCTTGCCATGCAAGAAGAGCAAGGTTAAAAGTTCTAAGATCTTTGAAGCCCATACCTCCTCTATTCTTCCCAACACACATATTACACCAACTAACCCAATGAATCCTTCTTTCATTATATTTTTGGCCTCACCAAAATTTAGACATTAAACCTTCCAATTCTGAGCAAAACTGAACAGGCAAAAGGAAACAACTCATAGTATATGTTGGTATGGATAAAACTACAGCTTTTAATAAGATTTCCTTACCCTCTTGAGATAACAATTGTTCCTTCCAACTTTGAAATTTTTGCCAAACCCTTTCTTTAATAGACTGAAAAGCACTAGATTTATTTCTACCAACTATTGGAGGCAAGCCAAGATACCTTTCATAATGTTAAACATCCATGCTTCCCTACAAAAAACAGATCTCATCTCTAACCTCCCTTCCTATATTTCCACTGAAAACCATAGAAGTCTTTTCTCTATTAATTTGCTGACCTGAAACACTTTCATAAATGTCTAAAACAGCTTGCACTCTATTATTCTCTTCCACTTCAACCTTACAAAAAATGACACTTTCATCGACAAATAGCAAATGATTTAAATTAGGAGCTCCCCTACAAATCTTAATCCCTAAAATCTCTGTTTTAACCCAACTTTATTCAGGTTTGTTATAAGACCCTCAGTACACAGTAGAAAAAGATAAGGGGACAAAGGGTCCCCTTGTCTTAACCCCCTACTTGGCTGAATATGCCCTTTTGGTTCCCTATTAACTAAAACTGAGAAAAAAAACAGTTTTCATACAAAACATCACCAATTGAACAAACCCATGCTGAAACCCCATAACTTCCATTACTTTAGCTAGAAAACTCCATTCAACATAGTCATAGGCCTTACTCATATCCAACTTTAGAGACATATACCCTTGTTTCCCCTTTTTTTGTGCTTCAAATAATAAATCAACTCATAAGCTACTAGAACATTATCAATAATTAAACGTCCTGGAGCAAAGGCACTTTGACTATCTCCAATCACACATGGCAAGACAACTTTTAATCTATTAGAAATCACCTTAGCAATTAGTTTATAAGCCACATTACATAAGCTAATGGGCCTAAAATCAGAGACTGTGCAAGGATCCTTTTTCTTAGGAATAAGTGAAATATGAGTATGATTGAGAGTGGCTGGGAAATGACTTGTGTTAAGAGCTTCAAGGGAAAATTCAAGAATGGAATTGCCCACCACATGCTAGTATTTTTGGAAGAACATTGGAGACATACCATTCGGGTCAGGGGCTTTAAAAGGATTCATTTCTGCTAAGGAAGCCAAACCTTCCTAAGTTGTATATCTCTTGCACAACTCTTCATTCATAGAGCTTGAGACTCTACCAGCTAAAGAGACTAGGAACTCAATAGAACCACTAGGATTTGAAGTAGTAAATAGGTTCTGAAAATAATTGACAATAGCTCGATCTCTTTGCTCCCCATACTGCCATTCCCCAGTATCATCCTTAATTTTAAACAAACAATTCTTCTTCCTCCTTTGAGTTGCCTTCATGTGAAAATACTTTGAGTTCTTATCCCCTTCTTTTAATCATAGTGCCTTTGACCTCTGCCTCTACATCACCTCTTCCCTTTCCAACCATTTTTGAACTTCTTCTCTAGCTTGATGATGGTCTGCCTTTTGTTGCCCTATCGGATCCTCTACACTCAACAACTCCATATTTTGTTTGGCCTTAAACAACTGCTTTTGAACATTACCAAAACAATTTTTATTCCACCTTTGCAATTCAGTCCCACAATCCTTTATGAACCCCATAACCTCTCCCATATTGGTATTCAGCATACCCCTAGACCATGTAGCCCTAATAATGTCTTCACAAGCTTTCTCCCCCACCCACATCTCTTCAAATCTAAAAAGTTTGTTAGGCCTAATCTGACTCCCGTGACCCAAATGGGAACATGATCTGAATAAGCAACCAAACCATGAGTAACAAAAGCATTAGGACATCTACTCCACCACTGAGAGTTTACCAAAACCCTATCAAGTCTTTCACATACAAATCGAGACCCTTCTCTCCTATTACTCCATGTAAACTTATTACCTCGATACCCTATATCCCTTAGTGAACAATCACTAATCATATCCGTAAAAGCTACCACTTGTCTCTCAAGCCTAACATTACCACACCATTTTTCATGATGGTACAAGATTTCATTAAAATCTCTTAATACCATCCAGGATTCCCCATTTTGTCTACCCAAAGATAGCAACAAATTCCAAGTTCTTACCCTTAATGAAACCTCAGGGTAACCATAAATACTAGCAAATATCACGACCCTTGATCAGAATCTTCCTCAATAAGCACAACAACATGACATTGTGAATAACTAAGAACAGACAAATTTATTTCCCTACCCCACATCAGTGCAAGCCCCCCTTTCCTTCCAATACAATCAACGACCAAACAATTGACAAACCCTAACTTGAACTTACATACCTTAAATGCTTGAGCTTTAAGATGTGTCTCTTACAAAAACAGGATTTCGAGACCTTCCCTCCATACAAGGTTGCAGAGGGTACGAATGCCCTGTGGGTTCCCAAGCCCACAGGCATTCCAGTTTAAAATCTTCATGGTTGTCGACAATGCTGATCAATAGCCACTGCCAATTCAACATCAACAATCGAAATCCCATTTGAAACAACCTCCACCTCTGAAGCCCTCATCTTCGCCAAACGCCCCTACCCTTCATCAATGACAAGAAGTCCCTTTCTCTTTTTGGTAAGAGAAGACCGTTGATGGCCTTCAAAATTAGACTTTGGGGAAGGAGAGGACAACGATAGTCATTTCCACTTACGACTATGCACCCCAGCGGGCCTACCATCCCCCTTATGGCCCATCAGCTCCCTCTCATTTTGCCAAAACCCATGTGGCCTCAACCAATCAGTAGCAATTGGCCCAGCCCGCAATAAAATAGCAAATGACCCCGGTTTTTAAACACTCATTACCTCTTCAACATCATCTGCTTCCAATTATTTAAAAATAGCATAATCAGCTCCTGGAATCTCGCCACCCCCAATAACCTCCACATCAAACAGCATTTCAGAATTTGGCATCGTAACATCCTCTAAGATTGTTGTCAAAACCTCAGGCCTTCAAATATCTTGTTTCGTTGACCTCGCAACACTAGCTGAGGTGGTGCCCACGACAGTATGCACCGGAGCATCCCCCACTGGAGCTGTCATAGCCATTGGAGATTCACGTTGGTCCATCGTCTTTGATGCCTTTGTTTCCCATGAACGCCCCTATCTAAACTAATCCCCATAACTAGTCACACGCAAGCATGCACCATACGGGAAAACCTCAGCACCTTCCTCAGGAACATGTAATTTCCTCAAGCTGCACTCCTTTTCACCATGCCCCAAGTAGCCACACCAGTAACAGAAATTAGGCAATTTCTCATACAAGAACCTCACCCACACTAAACTTCCTTCACCCATCGAAAACTTTGTACCTCTTAGGAGAGGCTTTGAGATATCAACAACCACCCGAACTCTCAAAAATTCACCCAGAGCCAATTCCCCCTTCTCCAGATCCACCTCCTCAACTCGCTTAAGTTTCCTGCCAATAAGGCCCTCTAAAAATTCATTCCTCTCCCGTAAAGGGAGATCATGGATTCTCACCCAAAAAGTGGCTTCAGTGAGATGAATTTGATGTACTTGCTCGCTACCATCCACTTCTTCTACCAATACGAGATGCTTATCAAAATGAAAATGAATCCCTTGCATTGGACGCCATGCACGATGCATAGTCACCTTAAAAGCCTCCCTATTAAAATGCTTTTCAGTCAACAGAGACATGAACAAACCTTTTCCCCCACATAGGGAGATATTCTCCAAACATCCATCATCCACCATCACTTCCTCCTCATCCATCGTATCCCTCAGCAATGAAACTATACTGAGATAGTAAAAGGCCCCTATGAAGCCCTAGAGCCAAAGTGGAAACCCTAAACCTCTCAATATTTTCTAATACAATTGCATATATAGTTATGACTTGAGGCAGCTAGCTATTATTTCAACGAAGTGAGAAGATTGTATTTTTTTTAAAATTCAATTGTGCTCTTTTTCTGTCTTCTAGACGTCTATTTTGTTAACTCTCAACTTCTAGACAACTTTTGTGCCGACCTAAGGTCTTCGTGAAGCAGGGATATTATTTGGACAAAGTCTTATAGAGATAAGACATAAAATTCTCAAAATATCTGGTAATTTTAGTCTCAAATTACATCATTCAAATATAAAATGCTTTTCAATTTCAAATCATCAAATTTTTATCTAATCATTATCTAATTATTATCTAAACACAAAAATTAATACAATTTTTACAAACTTCAAAATAAAACACACAAATCAATACAACTTTTATAAACTTCAAAATAAAAAATTATATTCAAACAAATTTTTAACTTTATAATATTTTTTTTCTCATTTCCTGAAACTTAATAAAATATCTTAACATAAACTATTTTACTACCATTCAAAGAATTTTAAAATACTCCAATTAGTGTCCAAAGAGCCGACCTAAAATACAATTAGACCCACTTAAGAGTGTGTAGGGTTGTGCATCAGGATCCGGATCTAGATATCTGGAAAGATCCGGATCCGGACCCGGATCTGGCTTCTTAAAAGCAGGCGAATATCCGCCCGGATAAACCCGGTCAAATCCCGAGATTGAAACCAGATATCCAGATTTTATACCTTTTTTTTTTTTAACAAATCTTTTCAACACTTTGAAAACCTTTTTTTTAAAACACTTCTTTTATACTTTAAAAAGGCTTTTTTAAAGGCCTGATATTTGGATTTTATACCCCTTTTTTCTTTAATTAAATCTTGTTAACATTTTTAAAACTTTTAAAAAAAAAAAAAAACTTTTCAACACTTTTTAAAAGGCTTTTTTATAGGCCTTTATGTTTATTATTTTTTATAGGCATTTTTTATATAATGAATATTTTTATAGGCATTTTTTAAACTTTTGTTATTGCCTTTTCAAATTTTTATAAAATAAAATAAGTAATAATAGACATCAACATACACAATACACTACATACTTTACATTGTTGCTTACATCATAATGCAAAAAATCAACTTTACAAGGAACAAATAGTGAAAAATTTAAAAGTAGTAACAAAGAACTGTGGAATAACATTTGAGGTCAAGCCCCCTATCGTATACATTGTGAGCTGTGGGAAACAAAGAACTGAAAATCAGGAAGATTAGTAAAAAAAAAATCATAACCCAAATGATATGCATATATATAGAGAGAAAATGAAATACTTATGGAGTGTGTCGATAAGGAATGGAAGGTTAGAGAAATGGCTTCAGTGAAGTCCTCGTTGCCATGTGCTCTTATTCATTCTACTCCATTGTTAACTTAGCATATAAAATGGAGTGAACTTCAACACAAAATAATCATGTCAACGGGCCACCAAAAACCATTACTCAGCTGGTCATGAAGTTCACTAAAAATACTAAAACTTTTCATGGTTTGGACAGAAGAGAAATGACATCTACTTAAATGAGACTAGAGACCAAGTGAGGCCTATTAAATTGGAGTATGTTAGGATTTCGGATTAGATTTCTCCAGACCCAGATCCAAATCAAAATGAAGGGAAAAAAGCTTATTGAACACAGTCACAACATCCAGAGAGATCTAGCAAGCAACAATTGAAAACAAACTAGAGATTAGAGAAGAGAACAAAACCAAACCAAAACCAGATCCAAACAAAAAAGGAAGGAAAAAAAGTTTAATGAACACAGTGGAGAAATATAGAACTTCAGATTCTTGACATACAACATTCAGATAAATGAATAGTAAGAAAAAAAAATAAAAAATAGACTAGAGATTAGAAAAAATATCAAATCAAACCCAGATCCAAACCAAAAAGGAGGGGAAAAATATTAAATGAACAGTCACAACATCCAAAGAGATGACTAGCAAGAAAAAAAATCAAAAATAGAATAGAGATTAGAAGAAAAACAAAAACAAAAACAAAAAATCCCAAACCCAGATCCAAACCAAAAGGAAGGGAAAAAAAAAGTTCAATAAACACAGTGGAGAAATAGAGAACTTCAGATTCTTGGCATACAACATTCAGAGAAATGAATAGCAAGAAAAAAAAATCAAAAATAGACTAGAGAGTAGAAAATAAAAATAAAAATAAAACCTAGATCCAAACAAAAAGGAAGGGAAAAACATTTAATCAACACAGTCACAATATGCAAAGAGATGACTAGCAAGAAAAAAAAATCAAAAATAGAATAGAGATTAGAAAAAAAAAACACAAAAATAAAAAATCCCAAAACCAGATCCAAACCAAAAGGAAGGGAAAAAAAAAGTTCAATAAACGCAGTGGAGAAATAGAGAACTTCAGATTCTTGACATACAACATCTAATAACAAGCCTCAACTAACATAAAGCCCCATCTCTAAAGACGAATCAATGACTAATCAATGCCCAGATCAGCAAATATAAGAAATTTTGCATATATTAATGGAGATTTTTAGAGTTCATCGACGAACTTGGACACCATGCCATGATAGGTGATGGGTTTGTGTTGATGACTCTAAAGAGAGGGAGAGACGATCGAGACTAAGGAGAGGGAGAAAATGGCTTAGGGTGGGCGCATACAAAATAGAAGAAACGAAAATAAAACAAAAGAACTAGATGTGAAATAGGAGTACCATACCTGTGACGGTAATCGGTGACGACATTCTTTGTGTTGTTAACTAGCGGCGACGTTCTCTGCTTTTGTCTTAGGGTTTTGGCCAAAGAGAGCAAGGGACTGAGGGAGAGAGCGAGGCAATCACCTCATTTGGGATGAAAAGATCTTTCAGTTTAATGTGATTTTTTTTTAAAAATAGTGCGGTCCCAGTAACCGCATGGCCAAACCAGATCCGGACATGGATCCGAGCGGTTAAAAAAAAAATTAACCACTTAGTAACAATCCGGGCGGTTAACCACCCGGGACTACCGGATATTTGGTTTTCGGACAGGACCGGAAAAAAATCCGGTCCGGATGCACAGCCTTAAGAGTGTGAGTGTATGTGTGTGTGTGTGAGAGAGAGAGAGAGAGATCAATGTTATGTCAAAGTTTCAAACATTCATTATTCTTGGTGTAGTTAATAGTATTTTATCATCATCATTTCAATAATATTCCAATTAGATCAAGAAACTAAATGTTAACCTTCTCATGCTACCCAACCAAACCCTTTATGTGTGTGTGTTGTTGTACCACTGACTTTCTTCGAATTAATTCCTCGATGCCTGATGAAGAGATCGATGGCTTTCTTGGCCAATGTAAGTTTCTCCGAATATGTTCCTGAGAAGATACTCAAGGATGAATATAATATTATATACAAGTAAAGTGTTGGATGAATAAATCGATGAGTACTAATTAAGAGTACCTGATCAAAACGAGCAATTTCCTTATTTTGTTTGGGCTGTACTGTCACCCAACTTTGACTGCGTACGAAGCGTATAGAATTCATTGATGGACTATTCTATGCAAATTAAGAAAAGGAACCGCATGCTGTACAGTCCATTGTTATTAATCTCAGTCACTAATGGTAATTGGTCGATCTCTAATAATTAATATCATGTATAACATGGGCTGTTGGGTGACCTAGCTAGCTAGGGAAAGACTTAAGTCTCATGGTCCTAGGGTACTAATCGTGTGGATATTGTCTACACGAAGATCGAGTACAAGCTAGTTTAATTTCATGCAGGTTGGTGAAAGAAACAACCTAACAAAAGGCATGCTAGCTAGCTGTAAGCTTATAGACTGGGAAGGATTACCTACCTATTTTAATATTCTTAAGGTGATGATATTGGTGAGTGCTTAACAAAAATAGCATGGATTAATTTCTACGTTTTGCCACGCATGTAATATATAGTACTTGGTGAGAGACGACAAAATGCACTTGGACAGTAGTATAAATAATTGTGATGGCCGTTTATAACTAAATTATATTACAGTACTGAAAATCATATATATATATATATATATATATAATTATACACTATATAATTATTTTAAAGGAAAATGCCTACTTTTGAGATGGAAATAAATCAATCAAAATACCCTAATTATATTGTATTTTGATGGCTGGACTTGGGGAGAGGAGGATTTAAATTAGGATCATTAAAGTTCAAATATTTCTTTTGGATCATATATTAAAAATTAGATTTAGATTTCAAATTACATTAAATATTAAAGGAATTTGAAATCATGACGTACGTACAATATTACTTCGAGATGGAAATGGAAATTCTATATTCTACCTAGTTATCATTCACTGTGGGTTGATGATTAGGTAGCGTGCTGATTAACCTTTGAAATATATTTTAAATGAAATGAAGAAATAATCCCAACAGTTATGAAAAATGTTTACAAAAACTCGCATATATAGTAAAACTAATTTGGTATGGTGGTACTTAACTTTGGGCATCTGGGCCTAGCCCATTTGTTATTGTTCATCCAAATTAAGGGTATAATGGGCCTGTGATCTACCACTTTCGTGTCCAGGGCCATTGGGTGGGTCTGTGTCTCGGTACTCTATATTTGATCAGAATGAGGGCCTAGGCTGCGAATTTGCCGTTTTGAGTTGAATCTTCTACCGATTTCATCAACGTTTAATCTGATCTGGCCTTGTCTTCTGGCGACAATCGTATGCAATGCATTAGCTACGATTACTAATGCAATATTCTACATATTTCTATATTATTAATTATATTTTGATAATTATAACTTATCAAAAACAAAAACGTTGTATCTTTAGATTGATCCTTACTCGTTTGACAGTACTTCTACTAATTTGGGAAACTAGCTGGTTTCATCTGATCTCGAAACTCAAAATATTATTCACTTCAAGCAAAAACTGAAAACGAAGAAGAAGAAAACTGAAAGAAAGAAAAAGTAGAAATACAGAACATGATTTCCTTTCTGGAACAAGGCTTGATCTGAGTCATCTCAGAAGCTTGTCTTGGCCTTAGATTGCAGTTACACGCAAATTATATAAATAGGAGATGGTGAATGAAGATTAACGTGATAAGATACATACAATAAACTAACTCCGCATTCTTTCAAGAATAGCGCTTCTCATAGCCTCTCCAGTACTTTCAGATCCATCAGGAAATTTAACCACAACGTCTTGAAGCATCAGCTCCTTCACGCTTGATATGCTAGCATGATGAATTTGAAGCTGAAGATCTCTAAGTGCATTCATCAATCTTGCGTGCGGGTAGTTCACGTCAGGACATTGTACTCTTATCAAGGCTTCTGATCCAACAATCTTCACCTCCACCTCCATCGTATTTGTAGTAAAACCTGATGATGTCCTTGTGGGATGAACAATATTGGTGGCTCTGCTTTGGTTTTCATACATATAAGTACTCATACCACTATTAATATTGGCTCTCGGAGATTGTGCTTTAAGTTTTGCTTCCAAGTTCTTAATTTTGGCCTTAAGCTCATTGATGTAGACCACTGCATCAGCAAGTAAAGATGCCTTGTCCATCTTTGACACATTGGGAACGGCCGAGCGGAGCGCGTAGAAACGATGGTTAAGCTTCTCACGCCGCTGCCTCTCCGCCTCCACGTGGTTTAGAGGGGATTCTTGACCCGTCGATGCTGGCTTTCTCCCTCTTTTCTTCAGCCGAACGTTCTCAATATTTTCAGAGGGGAAATTGCCATCGGAATCAGAACGCCCCGAGTCAGATGATGAACGGAAAAGACCAGCACCTTCTTTAATTGCATCGACTTCCGTTTGCTTCCCTTGCAAGGTGAAGTACTCCTTCTGAGGCTGTGAACACATTCCAATATCTAGGAAAGGAAGATCCCGTTTGGCAGTAATTGCCATCTGACCCACATGGCCTGCCTGCTTTAAGACCTGAGAACTTGTGTTTTCAGCATCAAAAAGGGACTTGACCAGTTCGACCAAACTCCAATCTTCTTTAATCACATCCGAAGAACCCAGTTCAATAACCCCACGTGAAGTTGCAACGCAAAGTAAAGTCTGAATACCATGCATACGAGCTTCTTTAACTCTCTCACACTCGTAGAACTGAAGGTCGTGATCACCAGTCAACCAAATGTACGCCCCACAGCTATATGCGCGGCCAAGAACACCATTGCGGACAGCAAATGAACGTGCCTCTGAGAGGGCGTAAAAGTAGTACAATTGGGCGGCATGAGCCTCCATTTCTCCATCTAGGTCCATGTCCTCAGCAAAAAGAGCTTGGACTACTTTGCTCGTCTTCTTTTTCTCGAAACTGAACCCGTATATATGTGGGTCGACATCGCCTTTGTTGGACGCTTTGGAGACGATGTCTCTGGCCGTGCCACGAAAATGACCATCACCCCATGATAAAACAACACAACCGTTGCTGTCTTTGGTTGTTTGCCAAAAGATGGAGTAGACCCACCAATATTCAGGCCGGCTTTGAAGTAAGAACTGCAGCCGTTGTTGAAGCGTTGGTGAGGCCGCCTCATGAGAAACGGAAACAAGCGAAGAAGAAGGAGAGGAAGACATTGATCTCCTCCAATATTTGCTTCTCTTTGTTCTTATAGAGATGATCTCTCTCTTTAGTTAGCGTCTTTGACTGAGTTAGTACTGATAATAAAAGCGAAGGAATAGTAGCAACGAAGAGTGTGAAGCCGTAAATTAGAATTGAAAATGAGTTGATGCAGCTAGCGATGGGTGCGATGTGAATAAACTAGTAATTATAATTCAGCACTAAAATGCCACCTCCGAAAGAGCTACAAATCTTTGGGTGGTCGCTTTCAGCATTGGTAATACCATTTGTACCCACAAACCATGTGATAAACACCTAAACAGTTAAATCACATATATGGATCTTTTTTGTGGGCACGCACGCTGTCATTACTTTTCTAGACTTAAAACGCTGTTGATTTCGGCATCCTAGCTATATTTTCCTCAACCCGTTGTTATCGTTGATCTTTTCAAAATTAGCAAGATTCGGTTCTAGTAGCAAATACTCGTTTTCGTGAGAAGGTTAAAGTCATGGAATACTCAAGTGCTATACTCAAGTGCTATGTAGTTATTTTGAAAAAGAGTATAGTTTATTAATATTTTTTTTTTCATGTAAGTCTTGTATTTATTTATTTTTTTCAAATTAATTACACAGTATTTACATACTCTGACTGTAACTATTATTTCTCTTTTAGAATATTACAATAATAAGTAAATATTTTCTTGCTGTAAATCTATTGTCTGTACAATATTATTAATTTTGCTATATAATTTGTTGTCTCTTTATAAGCTCGATCTATATACTTGGCGAAGGTAAATGAATCTAGTTTCTAGAAAGAGAAATGTTACGAGAAAGATTTACACTACACGGGATACTTGATCTATTTATTCAATATGGGATTAATTTGTCCTTTTTACATTTCTATTTAAACACACACATCTAAGCATTAAAATAAAATGTTAAAAATGATAAATCATATGTTGATTAAGTAAAATTCGTATGTGGTGTAAAACTTCTATATAAAATTTCACGTGTTACTATATATCATGGATTTTAATATTAGAGTTGGTCACACAACATAACGCGAATATGTTTTTTATACTCTTATAAAAAGCAAGCAAACTCTAGCTAGCTTTCGGTTTAATCCCATTTTGAGGTCCTTTCTCACAAAAAAGAAAGATCATGCACCCTGAAAGTATAAAGACGCGCATATAAAAACATATTAATTCTCCCGTAGCTTTTTTCGAGTTTGTTCCGTTGTCTTTTCTACGTAATTAATTTATAACCATCATCGATCCAACCAACAATAAAGACGCGCGTATAAAAACATAGGGCTTTTTTAATTCTCGTGCGTGCACTTCTAAATACACTGAACCTACCCTTGCACACGTTGAAAACGTTCGTGGTCGCTTAAATTAAAGCCATTTAAGTAGTGAAAGTGTTTTATTTTATTTCATCATATATCATTTTATTTCATTATTATAATTTTTTTAAATTCTCATATAAAATATAATAAATAATTTAATTTTTTTAAATTTTTAAATAATAATAATATTAAAAAATAATATTATAATAATATTTTATTCAATTTTTAACTTTCATATCAGCTCATTTTATCTCGACTCACTATAACACCTAAAAGCTTGTACGAAAGAGATCAAGAGTTGGTTTTAGATTCTATTAATTTTTTCTTAGAGAATTAAGAAAATAGACATGAGCAACTACTGATCTACAATTTTTTTCAAAGTTATCTACATATAATAAATTATTATTTAATCATATAAACTAAAGTACTTAAATAAATTATTGATGAGTAATGCTACTCATTATCTCAATTATCATTATCTTTTTATTAGAGACTATTTATTATATTTTACTTGTGAACTTATTATCTAATATCATATGATAAAATGATGAGAGGATGATAAAAAAATAGATAATAAATATATAAATTTTTTCCATGTGTCAATAGCTTAGTACTTCAAATGATTACTTATGATCTACCTAATACCTTTACTTGCACCTAATCGGTTGATTTGTAATTTAATTGATATCTTCTCCTTTATAATCGAGTAATGATATCTACGTAACATATATTTCATAATTATATTGTGAAATGAGGATATTTTAATATACAGTGATGTTAATTTTATAAAATATTTTATAAAATTATCATTTATTTAAAATATAGTTGTGTATAATATTTTGAAAAGTATTGTGTTTTTATATTTTTGTTTTTAATCATGTTTAAGCCTCGTTTGTTTTTATAAAAAATCTTATCTCATCTTATTATTACAATTTTTTTAAATTTTCACATAAAATAAAATAAACAATTCAAAATTTTCAAATCTTAAAAAAATAATAATATTAAAAAAATATATTCTAACTATATTTTATTCATTTTTCGACTTTTATCTCAAGTCAACTCATGAGGTCTTAATCTTCGCTTCCAAAAAATCCTTTCCATCTTTGTAAACATGAGATGAGATTTGTAAACACCATTTGACATTGTAAACACCATTTGACAAATAATACCATTTGACAAATAATTATTCTATTATAATTATCACATGAGATTGTAAACACCATTTGACAAATAAAAATTAAAAACAAAACTTTGCTTACTCCTAATTAATTAAGTTCATAACCCAGGCCGAGTCATTCATCGAGAACAGAACAAGATGTCCGCGGGCGGTTATTTGCTTGTAGTGTCACCAACCGCTGGGTTTCCGGTGATCAAACTAATTAGAGAATAATTTCTCTTTTTTAAAGAAAAAATTTACTTATCTTTTTTTTCATCATCTTCTTATTATCTTATAATCTGACATTAAATAATAGATTTACAATTAAAATATAATAAATAGTCTCCAATAATCTAATTAACGTCACATCATAAAATAATGAGAGAATGATAAGTCTCATTGCTCTAACTACCTCAGGACCCTAGACCCTCTTCCTACCACACTAGTTCATTTCAGACCTCTGGGCTAACTTTGCTATTTGGTGTGTTGCACGATACACTCTAGAAACATGTTGAAACTTGGATTGCGTTTAGATATTGAATTGAATTGAGTTGAGTTAAGATAAAAGTTGAAAATTAAAAATTAAATAAAATATTAATAAAATATTATTTTTTAATATTATTATTATTTTAAAATTTGAAAAAATTAAAATATCTTCTATAATCTTACCATACCACAACTGATTTTCTTCACTTCTTTAGACTTCATCAATCACTATGATAGCATCAACTTTAAAAATGACATTTTCTATGCCAATCTCCATGGAAAACAACACAGCTCTCCGTAAGTTAGGCTAATGCCTCAGCCACAACCGGACTGTTAACGTAACCTTTTGGCATATTCAAAGAAGCTATTAGCTCCCCTTCCCAGCAAACCTTGGACCCTTTTTAGTCTGCGATTAAATATTCGCTTGTGACATGACCAGCCTTCTCGTACGTAAAAGAACTAGGAGCATTTTTTTCTATCATAAATCGAGAAACTTTTTAAAAAAAAAAAATTATTCTAAAGAAATCGAGAGAGCCTGTAGATCAGATCGATGAAAGGTAAGAGCAAAAAGTGGGTATATAGAAGAAAATAATTAACAACTATTAATATATAGAAATAATTTAATTAAAATAACCGAATTATACATAAGATGTGTGCCATTTTATTAAAAAAAAATTCAACCAAATTGTTTTGGGGTTAATTAACTTCTCATTTGATTCCTAAGCTTCGCGGTTTTTCCTTGAAATTAAGGTGTCGTGTGTTTTCACAACTCCTCTCAACTCATCTTGTCTCATCTTATCTGATCATTATAATTTTTTCAAATTTGTATACAAAATAAAATAAACAATTCAACTTTTTAAAATCTAAAAATAAATATAATATTAAAAAAATATATTCTAATAATATTTTATTCAACGTTTAACTTTAATCTTAACTCATCTTATTTCATCTATAAAAACAAACGATGGGATCTTGTTGCTTTGGTAATTCATGAATTTGGCATCTCAAACAAAAATAATACATCCTTTTGCCCATGATCTCTCATCATCATTAACTCTAACAGCATACCTGCATATTAGCATCAATACAATCTTGAGAGTGGTCATGACTTTCCTTGATTGAATATGTAACCTCTATATACCGAGAGGGGTGGTGTAAGGGGATTTTTTCTCTAGGAAAGGCCCACAGGGCCTCAACCCAGAAACCCGGCCCAAGGGGTTCCCCACCCAAACAAGGGACAAACCGTCAACAGGGAGGGGCGCCGTTCAATCGATAAGACAAATCGACCTAACACACATTGCAGCCACCCTCAAGAATGGTATATATACAGAACACACGGAAAACAAGGAAGACCCCCGATTCATCAGCATCAGGTCATCTATGGCTCGTGTAAATCAGATCTAGGATCAGGAAACTAGTCCGCATTAATGATGCTGCCGATTAAGTCACACACCACATTTATGAAGCCGACGTGGGGCCATGCCGCATTAAAAAAAGTCTGACAGCAGACACAAAAAGAGAAGCATGGGCTTTTTGGAAAAAGACTATTTGCACCCTCCCCAGACACAGTAGAAATAGCAAGCTCCAAGTATCAAAAACTCCATATGATCCTTAGACTCTATTACTTATTTGCTACATTCTAATAATATTTACTAACTTTGGCATCAGAGGTTACCCGGCTCCAAAGCCGCCCTCTCAAAGCCATAGTCTTTTCTACGTTGCGCAAGGCCCATTTTCGAAGACTTGAGTTGTTGGGGCTTGGCCTAAAGGTGTGCGAAACACGACTTTAACAGTAGCGCCATCTATGGGATCATAATAGATTTTGCATGTCCTTCTTACATCTGAGGCAACCCGTTCCAGGCGACTCAGAGGTTCGCTAAAGCAACTCGAGACATAGGTAGACTAGACGAAGAACTAGACATGCAGAAACGAAAAAATCGCGACAGGAGAAGGCCAATCATGAGTAAATGAAGCATGACGCATGGTGGAGGGGACCGGCGTTCTGCCTCCAACCCCTGATCGTGTGGAAGTTATGAGTGAAGTTTGAGACGAACAGGAGCTCCGAAAGGGAGAGCCAATTGGACCATTGGAATTTGTTATCCTCCACCCAGACCGACTAGAGGCTAAGGTGACGATCAGCAGCAAAATGACATAGGAAGCTCGAGATGCGATGCGACAATTCCTCGCTGAACACCTGGATGTGTTTGCATGGAATCTTAGGGACATGCCCGTGATAGCACCTGAAATTATACATCATAATTTAAGCGTGGATCCAAAAGCCAAAGGCGTCTGGAAGAATAGTCGAAGCGTCAATGTAGAAAAGAACGCAGCCATAGCCTAAAAGGTGGACCAACTGTTGAAGGCAAGGTTCATCTGATAAGCTCACTACCTAGAATGGTTGTCAAATGTGGTATTAGTAAAGAAACCGAGCGGTAAATGGAGAATGTGCGTCGACTTCATTGATCTCAACAAAACTTGCCCGAATGATAGCTTTATCCTCCCCTGCATTGACTTCATCGTCGACTCGACGGCAAGCCATCGCATGCTCAACTTCATGGATGCCTATTCGAGGTGCAACCAAATCCGTATGAAACCTGAGGACGAGGAGAAGACTTCGATCATCACAGACTGAGGTCTATATTGCTATAAGGCAATGCCTTTCGGTCTATAAAACGTAGGGGCCACCTACCAACGACTTGTTAACCGTATGTTCAAAGATCAGTAAGAAGAAATATGGAAGGCTACGTGGATGACCTGTTGGTCAAAAGCAGGACCTTAGAACAGCATCTGGACGACTTGAGAGATGTTTTTACGATACTGCGGCAGTACCAAATGAAGTTGAACTCGATAAAGTGCATTTTTGGTGTCAGGTCGTGAACATTTCTGGAGTTTATGGTGTCCGAATGGGGCATTGAAGTCAATCCCGAGAAGATGGATGTCGTCCTATGCATGGCCCCACTGCGCAACATAAACGAAGTATAGAGGCTAACTGGGCGAGTCGCCGCCCTCAACAGGTTCGTCTCAAGATCCACCCACAAGTGCGTATTGTTTTTCAAAGTCTTGTGGAAGCTGAAGACGTAGGACGATGAGTGCCACCAAGCATTCGAAGCCCTTAAGAAGTACCTCGCGAGCCCCCCGCTCCTTAGCCAACTACAAAGCGAGGAAACCTTGACCTTGTATTTGGCCGTATCCTCCCAGACAGCTTCTTCAACTCTAGTACATGAGGAAGAGGTGATACAAAAGCCAGTCTACTACATCAGTCGAGCATATCAAGTGGCCAAAGCCCGATATCCCGCATAAAGCAGTTAGCTTTTGCGTTGGTAGCGACCACGCGAAAGCTGCACCAATATTTTCAGGCTCACCCAGTACAAGTCCTAACGGAACCTCCACTAAAGAATGTATTACAACGACTAGATGCTTCAAGACACCTCATGAATTGGGCAGTGGAGTTGAGCGAATTCGATATTGAGTACGCGCCTCAAAACACCATAAAAAGACAAGTATTAGCAGATTTTGTCATCGAGTTCACTGGGTTCCCAGTGATGGGTGATGGTGTACCTCCTATAAAGCCCTGGCAAGTATTCATTGGCAGCATGTCTTGCCGGGCTGGAAGGGGAGTGGGGGTGCACATCGTGGCGCCTGAAGGAGAAGACCACAATTACTCCATTAAATTGGCGTTCAAAACGAAAAACAATGAAGCAGAGAACGAAGTGTTGCTCTTAGGTTTGCAAGTAACCAAGGCTTTGGAAGCCACTGAAATCGAAGTATGTGCCGATTCGCAAGTAGTGATGAATCAAGTACAATGGGAGTTTAATGTGAAAAGTGAAAAGCTAAGGAGATATCTGGCATTGGTAGAAGTTGAGAGCCCTCACTTCAAATATTTCAAAATTCAGCAAATACCGAAAACGGAAAATTAGAAAGCAAACAAACTAGTGGGTGCAGCATATGGACAAAAAGATTCTCCCCTGCCAGAAAGTACGGTGATTAGAACGATGGAAGTACCCGCTATTGGGATCGAGATAATGGAAATACCACCCGAAACCCCAGACTAGGCAGAGGATATAGTCAGATATTTGGAAGCCAGTGAGGTGGCTGAAGACAGGCAGAAGGCAAGGAGAGTTAGGAATAGGGCGGCGCGTTACACTATGTTCGAGGGAGTCCTATACTAGCGGGGTAACTCGGCTCCTCTCTTAAGATGCATCTCCCAGAAAGAGGCGTAATACTTGTTAGCAGAAATACACGATGAAATTTGCAAGAACCATTCGGGAGGACAGGCACCAGCTGAAAAAGTGACGAGGGCAAGTTACTACTGGCCACAAGATCTCTGAGACGCCAAAGGATATGCACGGAAGTGTCGGAAATGCCAGGAATACGCCCAAATTCCCTATCGCTTGCCAGAGTTGACGTCGATCATGTCACCTTGGTCGTTCGCCCAGTGAGGGATTGATTTAGTCGGTCCACTTCCCCCAAGCAAAGGAGGAGTCAAGTTCGTAGTGGTGGTCGTTGACTATTCCACCAAGCAAAGCTGAAGCCTTAACCACTATCATCTCAAACAACGGAAGGCAGTCCGATTCCAACCATTATCAAAATTGGTGTTGAGATTTGGGGATCGAGTTCCGATACTCATCCCTAGGGAACCCTCAGTTTAACAGGCAAGTCGAAATGGCCAACAAGACGCTGATGGGAATACTCAAAAAATGACTTAACGACAGAAAATGTGCATGGGCCGAGGAACTCCCCGCCGTACTATGGGCCTACCGGATCACGGTAAAGACGCCGACAGGGGAAACTCCATTCACCCTCACCTACGAACACGAGGTAATGCCGCCAGTGGAGATGAGACTTCTCACATACAGAGCTCAACACTTCGAACAAGAATCCAATAGCAAATGGCTAGAAGAACAACTGGACCTGCTGGAAGAAGTCCGATTAGAGGCAGAGATAAAGGCCACCGCCAACAAAAAAAGGGTTGAAAGGTGCTTCAACAAGCGTGTGCAGCCTAGAACATTCAAAGTAGGGGAACTGGTACTCAAGGAAACGGAAGCAACAATGCGGGACGAAGGAAAACTGGGCCCCTGGTGGGAGGGCCCCTACGTGGTCATCGCCACGAATCGACCAAACTCTTATTGCCTCAAAGATTCTCAAGGAAACGAACTACCACATCTGTGGAACACCAAGCACCTGCGAAAATATTACTACTAAGGTAGTTTCCTCATCATAATTTTTATATTTTCATGTGCAAGTTACCGGCCATAATAAAACTATATTTTTTTACTTGTCTCAATTATTGATTTTAGGAGCATATTATAATGAGGAAATCGGTCTACCCATCAGTAAAGTCGACTTTTCTAAATAAAAAATCCAATTACTTACCTCTCTGTGAGGCAAAAAGGGAAAAGTAGGCCTAAAAAGTTACCTTGTCCCTCTTGTGGAGGAGTGTAAGTCGACCCTTGGCCACCCAAAGACAAAGTTTACTTTCCTCGTAAGCATTAACAGGCAAAAGCGGGAGCAAGTCTAATAACAGATTGCCTGAACAATTTACCTCCCTGCATGATAATATAAGGAGAGGTAGGCTTAAAAGGTTGCTTATCCCTCCCCAGTGGAGAGCAGGATCGGTGTCGTAGCCACCTGAATAACTTATCCCAGCCTCCACTGCGACAAAGTGTGAGATTAGCTCCAGTCTGACCCAAATTTACCATTTCCTGCGATATCAACGGGCGAGAACGAGTCCAGAGCAAACTCCCTGAATAACTTACCTCCCCACGAAGGATGATAGGCGAGCAAATAGCCCTGCCTCCTTGTCCGGGAGAGTGAGACTAGCCTCAAGGCGGCTCGAATAATTTACCCCGACCCTCATCACGATGAAGGAGCGGACCAGCCATATCATTGTCTAAATTACCTCTCTGTGGGGTAACAAAGGGAAAGGTAGGCCTTAAAGGTTACCTTGTCCTTCCTATGGTGGAGTGCAGGTTAGTCCTCAGCTACCCAAAGAAAAAAGTTTTTACCTTCCTCGTGAGCGTTTGGGCCTAGTAACAGACTACATGAATAATTTACCTCCATGTGCGATACCATAAGGAAAGGTAGGCCCAAAATGTTGCCTTATCCCTCCTCCTGTGGAGAGCGGGATCGATTTCGCGACCACCCGAATAACTTACCCTAATCTCTGCTGCGACGAAATGAGGGTTCAGCATTAGCCTGACCCAAATTTACCCTTTCCTACGATACCAACGGGTGGGAGCGGGTTCAATAACAAATCGCCCGAACGACCTACCTCCCTACAGGATGTCACAGAGGAAGGCCGGCTTAAAGGTGGCCTCACTCCTTCTACAATGGAGAACGGGTTCAGCCCTGAGGCTGCCAGAATACCTACCCTATCCCCATTGTGGTGAAGGAGTGGACCAGCTACTTCACTGTCCAAATTACTTCCTCGAGAGAGAAAGAGGCAGTTTTGGCATGAGGCATTCTGAACTCTCCCCGACTGAGAGCAGTCGAGTTTATAGACTGCCTGAATAATGAAGAGAAAGGCATGGACATCATCAACAGAATTTACATCAACGTGGTCGCCATCAACAGCTTACCTCCCCACGAGGCAAAAAGGAAAGGTAGGCCTTGAATGTTGCCTTATCCCTCTCATTGGGGAGTGCAAGTCGACCCTTGCCCACCCGAAGAGAAAATCTCCAACAAAGGGAGCTCTGCCAACTCCGACCTACCTCTGCACGGGGCAAAGGCGGCGAGAAAGTCTCCACCAATGGAAACTCCACCAGCTCCAACTTACCTCTGTGCGAGGCAAAAGGGACGAGTCATGCCAGAAGCAGCTCTATCCCTCTCGCAAAGAAGTGCAAGCCGGCCTTCGTTCACCCGACATATTTATCAACAGAATCTTCAACAACGAAATCTCCATGAAAGGAACCTTCACACGACGAAACTAACACTTTGACAATGCAGGGAAGGAAAAATGGGAAAGGAAAGCTAAGGAGAAGCGAAATGCAATATAAAATTATAACGCCATAATCGAGGCCGACAGAGAAATGCAGTATAAAAAGGGCAACCACAAGGCGAGGTCGTCAACCGCGACCAAACGCTAGCGGGGTAGATCACGAGGGATAACAGAAGGTGAATTCTTATGATCGAGCTCTGCCCAAGCCGGCCCAAAAAAAAAAAAAAAAGAAAAAGAATAACAACAACAAAGAAAGAAAAGGAAGGAAAAGGAGAAAAGGACACAGTGAGTAAAATACGGAAAAAATGTAGTCCAGTACGATCAGGGAAAAATAATTTTATTAATTAGTAGGATTACAATAAGCAAGCTACATCATAAGGTCGCATGAAGCCGCATAACTACAGAGAACAATTCACATCGTGAAGCTCATATATTCAACAAAACAAGTTTCAGTACCAAACCCTAGCCCTAGACTGTAAAACAGCTAGGGATAACCTAAAAAGGCCACAAGATCACACTGTTCTTAGACTGACATGACACAAGATGAGCCAAAAATCTTCAGTAGCGAAGAAAAAAAACTGTCTGCAGTACCATCTACTCCACGAATACACGTACCAGAGAAAATTCCTTGCAAGGATCCTAGATCATAAACCCTATCGAGTCTGACTCACCGACCAAGAACGATAACCACATAACCATAGAACCTTACCACAGCAACCAAGCCCGATCAAATCACTCTTCTGTGCGAAGCGAAAGGCGAAGGTCTCCACCATTACGACATGTTGATAACACCAAAGGTTCCATCGAAACATCAACATGGATGTAATGAAGCAATTAATTGATTCGTATAGTGAACGCACAATTCGGGTCCCCAACAACAGAGGATTGGCAAGGAGATCTGTCCGAAAAATCTGCCTTCATAAAGCGGATTTATTCCCTACAGAACTACCACCAAACCCTTGAGATAGTCTGCCGGCCAAGGAAGATGACTTCAAAGTGCAGACATAATAAGCAAAATGGCAAGAACGAGAACAAGGGGTTCGAGACCCCAACAATAGAGGATTGGCGAAAAGATCTGCCTGGAAAATTTGTCCTCATAAAGTGGATTCATTCCCCGCAGAACTATCACCAAGGTCGCTCAAAATCTAACCTTTCCAGAGAATGCCGCGTCACCACAAGGACTCTTCATGTGAAAGAAAGTCGCCCATGCTTATAGCCTGAAGGTCAGATTGGGGGTTCTGAAGAATGTAGGTCTTCATCCACTCCAGGCCTTCATCACAACCGAATCTCCATGCATCGTCACGAACCCCTAGACATAAGATACCTCATCCTGCAAGCTTCAGAGGGCTACCTCTCGACCCTCGAGCACCAACTTATTCATTACCAAGGCAGACTGCATCTTTTTTTCACTATCTTTCCTCCTCCGGGGCCTTCTTCTTCACCACCAATGACTCGGTAAACCCTTGGACCTTAGTGTCGAGCCATTTGATCGACCGACCATATGTGTCTAGTTGCTGACGAAGCTCCAGCACGTCAATCTGAAGCCACTCTAGTTTCGATTGGCATTGGTCAAAAGACTGCTACAACGTGTCCCTCGCCTCGCAAGCAACCGAGGCCTCAATGCAGAGCTGGCCAACCTCCCTCTGGGATCTAACTAGGTCGGCTAGGGCTTCTTCAGCCACCTCATTCTACTTCTGCCACCTTATTCTACTTCCGCTCGAAGGCCACATTGTTCAGGGTTGCCTGAACTAGAGAACAAAGGTCCTGGTTCTCTCTCCTTAGTTCCGCTTGGCTGTCCCCAATGAAGGCTGCCAGGTGCTCCAACCTCTACGACAAAAAGTGAGTTAAAAAAAAAAAAAGAAAATGAAGGAGCTGGCAAGTAAAGTTTACCTCTGTAAATAGTCTCCGGACTTTCCCCTCCGCATTGTGAAGATGATCAGCATGGCCTCGCGGCATGGTCATCCAAAGGTTTGCAGGAACTTCTCCGACGACTTCCACACCATCATCAGGAATGCCAGGAGAAATGAGGGAAAGCGGCTTCGACCGCAGAAGCTACTTCAACCGCAACTCTCTGGGCCGGCAATATGGCGCAAGGTGGAACGACAATCGATATCATCTCTTCGGATACTCTTGGGGGTGTAGGTAGTCAAAGCACTAGGACGAGCGGCACCCCAGGAGGAATGGGAACATTATCAGAGTCGACAAGAGCGGGAGAGGTACTGCAGGGTCTCTTCCCTTTCCCCTCAACTAGCAGGCTCAAAGAAAGACTGCGACCAGGCGCAGCAATTGGATTCATGTGAATCCCCGCATCAGAATGCGGATTGGCGGGGGAAACCAAATATCGACAAAGACTACCCCTCCGATAACAAAGTCTCCAAAGAAATGTCGCTTAGATGCGCCATCACCCAGGCCCGAACGATCCCAATCTCACCTTCTCGTTAGAACTCGGCTCGGGGCGGCGGATCGAGGCGTCAACTAAAGTGCCCCAGTTGGCACGAACATAAAGCAAACGTTTAACAGTCTGACCAACTGGATATTCCCTTCCCTCACCCGACAAGAAGAAAACCTTGCAGGTGTATCCCATCACCACCTTATGCCGTTCCTCTATCCGAGCCAACTCTTGAATCTGCTGGAAATTGTAGATACGTCAGCCTTTCCGTACTAGACTACAAGTAATAAAGAACTCGCGGGCATTGAAGTCGGGGGAATTCAACCCAGCCTCCTCCAAAGTACGACGCCAGCTGATACAGCACGAGATCAAAATCCTCCATGCAAGAGGGGGAATTGGGCGGACGCCAACTTAAAGAAACTCAGCAGTTCGCGTACCGACTAACAAAATGGCAACCTCAGGACACAAGAGAACATTGCAGGATACACCGCAACTTTAGTTTTGTAGTCTTCATCATCCACCGCTTCGCCGATGGGGGAAGGCACTACGAGCTCTACATGTGAGGGGATCCTGTAGGTCTCCTTCAGAAGTAACCACCAACTGTCATGAAAATCTCGCAAAGTCATCTGGAAGGGAATCGCCCAGGATGGAAGTGGCTTGAACAGTGCCAGAAGGCACCACCCAACCTCCAAAACGCAATGATTTCTTAGGGGCCATGAAGGGCAGGAAAAGTTGATGAGAAACTTCAAACAGAAAGTAAGAAAAGCAAATCGTAGAGTGACAACTAAAGTGCCCCAGTTGGCACGAACATAAAGCAAACGTTTAACAGTCTGACCAACTGGATACTCCCATCCCTCACTCGACAAGAAGAAAACCTTGCGGGTGTATCCCATCACCACCTTATGGCTCTCCTCTATCCGAGCCAACTCTTGAATCTGCTGGAAATTGTAGATACGTCAGCCTTTTCGTACTAGACTACAAGTAACAAAGAACTCGCGGGCATTGAAGTCGGGGGAATTCAACCCAGCCTCCTCCAAAGCACGGCGCCAGTTGATACGGCATGAGATCAAAATCCTCCATGCAAGAGGGGGAGTTGGGCGGACGCCAACTTAAAGAAACTCAGCAGTTCGCGTACCGACTGACAAAATGGCAACCTCAAGACACAAGAGAACATGGCAGGATACACCGCAACTTTAGTTTTGTAGTCTTCATCGTCCACCGCTTCGCCGATGGGGGAAGGCACTATGAGCTCCACCTGTGAGGGGATCCTGTAGGTCTCCTTCAGACGTAACCACCGACTGTCATGAAAATCTCGCAAAGTCATCTGGAAGGGAATCGCCCAGGATGGAAGTGGCTTGAACAGCGCCAGAGGGCACCACCTAACCTCCAGAACGCAAAGATTTCTTAGGGGCCATGAAGGGCAGGAAAAGTTGATGAGAAACCTCGAACGGAAAGTAAGAAAAGCAAATCGCAGAGTGACAAGACAAAAGCGGAATAAATAAGATGGGTTACTCAAGACAGGAGAAAGCCTTTATATAGGCGGGGGCAACGATCACCCTCCCAAGGCGTCATAACTCCACGTGTCCCACTCAAGTACCAGGATCCCTCGATTAACGCAACTGCTGCAAAGTATATCTACTGGCACGACGTGTGAATTAATGGATGTGGAATACATAGCCATGATGCGAAAATCGAATGAGCGCCATTCAATGTGAAAATGTAACTGACATTGTGTTGGCACGTAGACGAAATACTAGTGGTCACTTAGCGTGCGGCCGGGTGGGCTAGGAATTTGGCAGGGCATAAGAACAAAAGGAATAAAAGGAATTCCTCCCGGACCTGTCAGGGAAGAATTGGCGGGATAACAGTAAAGAAATTTTTCCTTTAGGAAATTCCCACTAGGCCTCGGCCCCGAAACCCAGCCCAAGGGGTTCCCCATCCAAACAAAGGACAAACCGTTAACCAAGGAGGGGCGCGGTTCACTCAACAAGAAAGATTGACCTGGCACATACTACAACCGCCCTCGGGATGGTATATGTACAGAATACATGGAAAACAAGGAGGACCCTCGATTCATTGGCATTAGGTCATCTACGGCTTGTGTAAATCGGATCCGGGGTTAGGAAACCATTTCGCATTAATGACGCTGATGATTAAGTCACACACCACATTTATGAAGCCGACGTGGAGCCATGACGCATTAAAGAAAGTCTAACAGTAAACACAGAGAAGAGAAGCATGTGCTTTGTGGAAAAAGACTATATGCACCCTCCCATACACGGTATAAATAGTAAGCTTTAGGTACCAAAAACTCTCTCTGATCCCTAGACTCTCTTACTTATTTGTTACACTTCAAGAATATTTACTAACTTTGGCATTGGAGATTATCTGACTCTGATGCTGCCCTCTCCAAGCCGCAGTCTTTTCTACGTTGTGCATAACCCGTTTTTGAATACCTGAGTTGTTAGGATTTGACCTAAAAGTGTGTAAAATATGACGTTAACAAGTGGGGTTCTCTCATTTGCCTACTTTTGGTCCATCTTTTAACAGCCGTCATATTCGGGTTTTGACCTGGCCTAGTAATTTGTCTTTCAAGTATTTATATGTATTTTTACTTTTTTTATATATTTTTAGAACATGAATCTAAGGTAATATGGCCTATAAATGGGAAAATTGATTTTCTTTCACTCAAACACAAAAATCAACCACCAAATTTATTGCTATTAAATTAAAATCTATGGATTTGTTTATTTTAAAATTGAAGAACCAATAACTAAATAACCCCATTTAAAAAAATGAATTTTTAATCAATAACTATCACAACCAAATTTTTTTCATGTCCTTTTCTTGTAAGACCATAGATAATGGATAATCTTCACCATCACGCTGATTAATAAAATATGTTTTACACATCATACTATATATATATATATATATATAATATATATAGGATTTTGATTACAAAATCTTAAAATGTTTTCTTAAAGAAATATAGTATATATCAATCACTATTCACCTCACACTTGACATATTTTTTTTTTTTTTTTGTTGTTTATATCAAACACATCACTCTAATATCAATCTCTCTTCTCAAACTCTTTCTATCATCAAGCTCTCTCTCTTTGACCTCTCTCTCTCATCCAGCTCTCTCGAACAAGTTTTCTCTCACCGAACCCCACCCCATCTCTCTCTCATCAAATTTACTCTCTCATGAAATTTACTCTCTCATAAGTCAGAACTCTCTATCCTCTATCTTCTCAAGAAAGGGGAGATGAATTCAGTCCACATGTAGAGAGGTGTGGGCTTTGACAATGTAAAGATTTCTTTATGAAAAGGATAGTGCTACTGGGACCAATAGTCTCAACCGATGGTGAATCGATACAGTGTATTTTTAGAGTTTTTTTTTTTCATTTCTTTCAAGTACTTTTTTTACACTTTTAAATACCTTTTTTTTATAAAAAATATATAAATTAAATAATATTCACTTTCTTAATCATTAAATAAAAAAAATTAAAAAAAAATCATCGGTTAAAACATTAGTAAACCATCGGTTCAATAAGCATTTCCCTTCTAAAAATGAATGCCAACCTACGATGATTACTGAGTGGGGCTTACCCTATGACTATGAGTAGGATACGGAGCTTCGACCGTGTTTGAAAAATTGACGATCACGTCCAATCAATTTTGATCGCTGGCGCGTCGATGTGAGATGTACGTCATGAACTTAGATAGATGTGTTGTGATTCGTCAACTTATAAGATGTGGGTCAAGTCGTGGTGTAATCAGTAATTATATAGTGTATTACGTCCAGGTCTAACGGAGATCATGCTGGATCCAACGACTATTTAAATATGCACTATACATAATCACTATTAAAACTATTTAAAATTAATAATTGATCAAACGTCACTAAACAATTAATATGTTTAAACATGATCTGTCACTAAATTTTTAAAAAGACGTGTCATTAACTGAGTATTAAATGTTATTAAATTTAAAAAAAAACGTGTCATAACATTCTATTCAAGTATTTATAATTTAAAAATTTTTAAACTTTTTATATAGGACTAATAATAATATTATTTAAATATTCTTAACATATCTTCATTTTCAAATTGGTACGTGGGTTATGTTTTATAGTAAGGTTAGATGGTTTTTTTTTTTTTTTTTAATAATTTTAACTCTACATGTGTCTCACGAAAAAGCTAGAGGCAAACCAATCTTGAAAATAATAAAGTATCCACTTTTGAAAAAAAAAAAAATGGATTGAAAAAAAAAAAAAGAATAAAGTATTCACCAGTTATTGCAGAAGCTTTGGCCCTAGCCCTAAGGAGAGCTTTGGAGTTCTATGTTGATTTGGGTCTGTCACAAGTTATATATATTTGAAGGGGATTGTCAAATAGTAGTGAGGAATGTCAATAGTATTGATGAAATTGATATCAGCTATGGAAGTGTGATAAAAGATTTTAGAGGTATGCTAATTGATAGGCTAAACTAGAAGGGTCTGTTTTATATACAGAGAATCTAATAATGTGGCACATATGCTAGCAAAATTAGCCCTCTCTTTTGGAAAAGAGAATAGAGTTTGGATTGAAGAATTGCGTACCTGCACAAGTAGAGAACTAGTAAACTATTAATGATTTTGAGGTTATTGAATGAATAATAAAATCAGTTCTTGTTTAAAAAAAAAAAAATAGTAAACTATTAATGAATGTATTAATTTTTCTTAAAATTCGTATATTAATTTTATAAAAGCTAAATTTTAACATTACAAAAAAGTAAAAACTCAAAATAACAATTTTGCAATTATTATTTTTTTTCTTCTTCAGTTGGTGTAATTCCTAATTATGTCCCATCCAATGACCAGGTGATGTAGATGAGTCTCTCTCGTTTATTACAAAATTAAACAAATCAAAATCTTTGCCAACAAAAATTTATAAAAGAGTAATATTATATATAATTATAAATTATGTAAGTGTTTGTATTTTTTTTAAAAAAGAATGAAATTTATTATTAAAAAGTTAATTTTATTATATAATTAATCTTATATTAAAATATTTATTTACTTTTTTAAAAAAATAATATACAAGACTTACGCATTTATAACTATAAATATCATTTTAACAGACGATATATATATATCTTTCAAAGTTGTTTTCAAACCGTACGTCCCTTGAGTAGATCATACAATTTCCACAGGAAGATTGTCTTCGTATTCTCAAAACTTGTAACATCAAGCAAAAGCAGACATATTCTTATTCTGCACCCCGTTTAGTCCGCAAGGAGATGGGAAAGTCGGACCCGGAAGCAAAAGGTCATCTGCGCGTGATTTCGTGCATGAACATGCCCAATAAACAGCACTGCTGCAGATTTGTCAAGAACGAATCATTAACTCAAACACGAGTACTGTTCCATATCTTCGTTAGTCGTACGTTCCAATTAATATATCTGGCCTTTCCTGGCCTCCCTTGTCTTCTTTATCTTTCCAACTAAAAAAAGGTTTATTTCATAGCCATGAAAATCGATCTTAGCCAATCAACACGGACTTGAATCATGAGGCGTGTGGAAAGGTTCCGGTCCATCTCGAATATATGTAAGCAAAATTTTATTGGACAAGGCTGGGCCCACCCCACGTGAGAGCATAACTTGTGGTATTTATTAAAATTTAATATAAATAATTAAATTTATATATTTTTATTAATGTGAATTTTTAGAATAACTAGTAATTTTATATGATCTCAGATAAGAAATCTTGACTTTGAACACTGATTCTATTTTATCCCATTTAATTATATATATATTCTATGTATTGGATCTACTCATTAGAAAAGAGTCTGATCGAAAAGAAATGTTAAAAATATAATATGAAATCTATAATTTATAGCTTTATGGTGGTGAGAAATATAGATTATAACATTATGACTCATACTCAAATAATAAGTTCTATTATTAAAAGGTTATTTATTTTTTAATAACTATATAATTAAAGCACTTTCAAACATGTTAAATTTTTTCATAAACAAATTAAAAGGATACTTTTTGAGGCATAAATGATATAAAAAAAATATTTGATTTGTTAAAGATTATGATCATATTCTTGAAATCAGTTTAAAAATTGTAATTATCTAAAAGTTACGTGAGTATTTTCGTTCATTGATAGTCTTTTTAAAGTTAGAACTATATTATGTATTATTCAAAATCGTACTTTTTAACTTATTTAAAATTAAAAAGTAACTAATACGTAACATTCAAACAACTTAATTTTTTTATTAAATAGTTTGTAAGACTATTTAAATAATTTTTTTAAGATTCCTAAAACAAACTCAAACAGACCTTTCTATAAACTTAAACTTTTGGAGATAATTTAATTCTCAGTTTTTCTATTTTAAAAAGAATCTCTTGTTTTTTACAAAGTACACAGCTACAAAGACTTTTAGTTCAAAAATCATACGTAAAGTCCTGTTCAGACTCGTTAAAAACCCAACATATATTTTTATAAATGTCATTTCCGATCTTTAGGTACAACATTGTTACGATGTCAGATAACAAAGACAAAGTTAAAAATTCATTAAAACAGACAAATGGGCCGCCCTATGCCCCCGGGTCGCCGCAGGTTAAAACAAAGAGAGATGTTATGTGAGAGTTATTTCCACTTAAGTTATATATGTTTTATTATTTTTATCATTCTATTTAAATATATATATTTAATTATTAAAATAAAATGATAAAAATAATAAATTATATGTTTATTAGATGAAGGTGTGTAGAGTAAAATTACATTTAGGTAATGAAGTAATATCAAATGATCTATAAATAAAAAAAAATAGTGAAAAAATAATAATAAATTAATAAAAAAAAGTAAAAAAATAAGTAAAAAGTAATGATAAAATATTAAATAGATAATTTTACTATCCAAACGCAGCATAAAGCTTCTAGAAAGAGTTTTTCTAAAATAAAACCATTTTTTTATTTTTTTAAAAAAGTGATCTCTCTCGGAGGGAATTGTAATTTGCCGACCCTCCACCCTTTTTACAGAAATTTTAATTTTAGGCTTATTTTTGTGTAATAATTTATGCATATACTTCTTCGTTAGTTTTTAATTGTTTTAAGAGTCCTGCTGGTACTCATAGCAGGATCGACAATACATTTTTTTTATTATTTTTTTAAAAAAATATATAAATTTAATAATAATTATTTCTTTAATTATTATTTAAAAAAAAAAAAGAAGTTAACACAATCGGTCAAACTATCTGTTGACTTAGCATTTCTCTTGTTTTAATTATATCAAATGTTAATACCGTACACGTGGACTTGAGTCATGTAATGTACGAGCAGGACGTGTGTGATGGCTCTAATAGGCAGGGTTTGGCTTTCCGTTAATTTTTTAACGTAAGAGTTAAAACCGACCAACAGAGCGATTTAAGGACCTATAGATGAACCATTAATTCATGAGTAACAATTATTATTTACTCCTATATTTTATATCTATAATTTTTACATCAAATATAAGATGTAGGATTGTATATAGTAGTTCAAAATTTTTCTTAATTTATAGAGGGATGTTATTCATCTCTCACACCATATATTTTAAAATTATTTATTATTATTTTATATTTGTTAAATTAATTGAATTGTTTTATTTATTATTTATACATTATATATTTATTATAAGAAAAAAATATGATAATATAATATGTAAGAATAATAAGTAAAATTATTCTAATTCATATTTACCAAGGCTGCATGATGCTGAATCGCTGATGCCGCAACCTTCGACCTAGAGAGGCGGCGGGCGAGTAAAATATTGAAATTTCACAAAGTTAAGGAATCTGGCACAAAGCGACAAATTAACCAGCCCTGCTTTGTTCCGTGAACATTTGAAAATTGTGAATATAAAAAGGGAAGACACTCCTAAAACAAGAGTCACTGTATCTATTAAATGCCGAAGGGTAATATTTCCATTGAGGAAAGACCAATGGGAAGTGTATATATATATATATATATATATATATATATCTATATATATCTGTGTGTGTTACTTCCATTAATGTTTCCTCCATTGAGAGGACAGCAAGGGGAGAATCTGGAAGGCCAAGTACACATGCATGTTTTGTGTGGGCGGCTTCAATGCGGTGCCCTTACACTGTCCCATTTCTCAATCAACCAATCCCTTCTACTTTTTAGTTCCTTTTTCTCACACATTTCACATGGACGCCGATTAATTATTTTGGTTGAAACTTGAAACCTAAATATAAACATTAAGGTCGGTTTAGATTTCAAATCTATATCAATTTATTATTATAATTTTTTTAAATTTTAATATAAAATATAATAAATAATTTAATTTTTTTAAATTATAAAATAATAATATTAAAAAATAATATTCTAATAATATTTTATCATTTCAACTCAACTCAGTTCAATATCCAAACGCAACTTAAGGTTGTGTTTCTTTTTATAATTATTCTCAGCTCATATCATTTAATTATTATAATTTTTAAATTTTTATATAAAATAATATAAACAATCCAAATTTTTTAAATTTAAAAAAAAAATAATATTAAAAAATATATTTTAATAATATTTTATTAAATTTTTAACTTTAATTTCAATTTATCTCAACTGTAAAAAAAATAAAAATAAAAAAAATAAAAAAAGCGCCTAACTGCCGGAAAACGCAGTTCAACTACATCTAAAAATACCCTTAATTTGTAGTGCACTAGTGTCCTCCAGAAAAAGGTAAGAAGGTAGCCTTGCGAGATTTTTCAGATCAAATTAAGGGCAAGGCAAATATAATCTCTGCATATGCATGGCGGCATGAATCTTGCTATAAGAAAGAGAGACAATATAAAAGTTGGCTGGACTGCTATTCATATCATATTCTTATTAATATAACTGTTATAGTCATGTAAAAATCTCAAGATAACATGATTATATATGATTTTTTAGATTTATTTTATAATAAAAAATAATTTTATAATGATACGTTAGTTTTTAATTTATTTATAGACAATTTATTTTTATAACTAAACATTTCTATATTAATTTTCGGCAGTTGATCAGTTTATAAAATTGGAATATTTTTTAGAGACTAGCGATGAAAGTGGTATGAAAAGAATATTTATTTTCGGCAATCACTCCAAAATGGTCAATCAGTCTACAGAAGTTTTAGGCACTGTTTGTCAGATGGATACTTTCAGGTGGCCGATAAGACGTCAATCAGCCTAAAAAAAAAAGAAATTATTTCAGGACCAAATCCTGACGACTTTAATTTTTTCGCTGGTTTGGATGTTGTAACACATGAGTGCGGTTTATTTTTAGACTTTGTTCAAAATTTAAATACATGTTTTATTCTTCATTCAGTGCTGATCAATTTTGAACTTTACGAAACTCACAACTGACAAGGATAATTAAAGGAGGAGTTTTGTTAGATACAAATGAGTTTGTGTATTATATCCCGTATTGATAATTTTTTTAATTTTAATAAAAAAAATTGAGAGAAAAGAAAAATCTTATATATTATAAAAATTATTTTTATCTTTAATTCATATTATTTTATTAAATATATATATTATATATCAATATTAGTACATAAATTAATACACGAACTTACTTGCAAGAAATTTTTTTTTTTAAAAGTAGCCTCATTTCTATATCTTTTTTACACCAATTTTACAGCAATGTTCTAAAGGGTGATGCGCCGGCTTCGAAATCAATTGAAGAAATCTGAGATGTGGTCTTTGTTTGCGCCGGCTTTCTCTCAGTTTTTTACTATTCATAAAAATGGGTGTTCCTCGGCTTTTGCATGTTAGGTAAAGTGTTTGTCGATCGGTGTGATCATATATTTTATTATTTTTTATAAATATATTTAAATTCATCTTAATATTTATATATATTTTAAATAAATTTTATATAACTCATTCTATTATCTCAATTTATTATTATTTATAAAAAACTCAATTCAACGCTATTCAACTTTTTATTCAAACACAACTTTAATTTAAGCAACTAAATCACGTTCCAATTACCGATTTCAACAACTTTAGTCACATCATCGTTCTTTCTATCATACTTCACCATTCTTCCTATCAAACTTCTAAATATTTATTCGTTTGCTTCCGCATCATTTTCACTCATAATACGTTGATAACAACAATAAAATTTAAATTTTTAGTATAAATTGAGGAGCTCAAAATAAACCAACTATTTAAGGATACAAAAAGTAAGAGAATTTAAGGGCGAAAAAAAAAAAAAAGAATATCTTGCTGCAGGTTCTTCTATTTTCCTACAAATGATAGCCTCAAGTAATGATCTGTCACATAAACACAACATTCTCTCAATCATAAACCACACTGCAGAGGAAGAAAGAAATTCGAGATGCCTCGTGCCTCCCTCCCTCCCAAGAAAGACCTTGACAACCTCGACCTAAACCCTCTCTCCCTCTCTCTCTCTCTCTCTCTCCTTCTCTCCTCCACCAAAATACCCAATTTTAAGATTCTTCATCTGTACTGGATTTTTTCCCGACCTAGTTCGGAATCCGGTTATCCAGGTTCCGATTACAGGTTTCGGCTTGGAACAAACTCGGGCCGGTAACCGCATAATGAAACTAGATACTGGATTTTAAACAAGGAACCCAGATTTAAAACTTAATACTCAGGTTTTTTTTTTTTTTTTTCTAAAGCCAATATCAAAATGACGTTGTTTTGATACATTTTGGTTTATCAAAACGGCGTCATTTTGATACACCCAAACTCTTACACCAAAACATACCTTCGAGTTTCTTCAGATTGCTCTCTCTCTCTCTCTCTCTCTCTCTCTCTCTCTCGCCGAAACCCTAGCCTCCCTTGCCAATCAAAGCTCCGTTGCCTCGTGCCATCGTCTTCATCCTCATGCCGGTCTATGTAAGTAGGCGCTTTTGTAATGGTGTGAAAATTTTGTTGGTTGATGATTCACCTTGTTTTGGTGAATTTGTTTATGTTTTGTTATGGTTTCCCTTTAGTTTATGCGTCTATGGTTACCCATTCTAAAAAGTCAAATGGGATTTATTCGATAAAATTCGCCACAAAAGCTTTGCCTCTTTCAATCTTAGGTATTCATTAGACTCTAGAATTTGTTCCATTTGCTACTATATTAGCATTCTAGTTCCATAATTTCTAAACTAGACTTACCCAACAAAAACCTTAACAAAATCAAGCCCTTAGTATATAAGAATCGTACTACAATTCTTTCACTCTGACATCTAAAGAAAACAAAAAAGTTATTTAAGTCAATTGGCATTTGGGATTTTTATTGCTTCCCACTTTTAGATTTATGGCATTGACGATGACTAGCCGACATCGTTCGTTTGCTAAGTTGGTGGCCTATTCGCCACAGCCGTTACTAGAGATTGATGTTCCATTTCGTCTGACTAAAGTCATAGATGGTGAAATCTGTGGTCTGTTCTCCAAGGAGGAAATAGAACAATCTGCAGCTCCATTTCATTTTTCTATTGTCCTTAAATTTTTGAGGTAGCGTCCATCCCTTGATGCAATCAAAATGTTCATCTGAAATCACTGGGGTCTAAGCTCGTAGTTGGTGGTTTCAGCAATGAGAAAGCCTAGGAATGTGTTCATGTGTCTGAGTAACAAGGTGGATGTTGTGAAGGCATTGTCGAGGGAGGCCACAGATGTTGATGGGGGTCTCTTACAAAAGGTTTCATTGGCATACGGGATTTGATGAGGGTACAGAGCCCTCATTGGTACTCGTGTGGGTATTCCTCCTTGGTTTGCCACCAAATTTCTACCACGAGTTGTTCTTGAGGAATATCACAGCTCCGTTAGGTCGTTTCTTGCGTCGAGATAATGCCACCAAGTGTGTGACTAGAATCGATGGGGCATGGGTTTGCTTGGAACTAGATGCGGCTAAAGAACCGGTTAGGAAAATTTGGATTGGAAATCCGCATAATGATTCAAGCTTCTATATTGAGGTGGAGTATGAGACGCTCCCAGCATTCTGTTCTAAATGTGCTATACAGGGGCACAACCTAAAGACATGCAAATGGCTGGGTGGTGGCATGAAGGTTGCTGATAGGAAAAAAAAAAGGGATCGAAAAAGAATCGGAGAAGATGGTGAATACTTGGAAGCCTAAGATAATTGTGGAAGACACGCCGAATGAATTGTTGAAGCTTACTGCTACGCCGAATGAGGAGTTGGTATCATTGAAGCCTATAGACGATTCGCGACCAAAATTGCTTGTGAATGTTGTTGTGGTTAATGTGGGAATGGATGCAGAGGTAGATAGGGACTTGGCTGGTCCTAGTTACTTTAAATTGCTGGACTCTAATGAAGTTTGCGATGCTAAAGAATTACGGGATGTTGAGTTGCACGCTGAATTAGCTGTTGTGAATGGTTTGGTGGCTGAAAATGTGGATATCACTATGGATGTTCCTAGTAATTCAAAAGTGTAGATTTGTGGTAGAGGTCGTGAGGAATCGGAAACAAAGTTGGTTGAGTCAAATATTGTGGACGCAAGCCATGAAGTGGATTTAAGGTGTCATCCGATGGTGATGGAACCATGTGGAATGATGATGCAGGATATGTTAGTTGAGATGGTGGCAGAGGAGGGGGCGTTGCATGGTCCTATGGATGAGATGGGGTCTTTGATTGTTGTGATCCCAGTAGATGACTTACCACAGGATGGAGTGGTGAAGATTATGTCTCGAGGCCAGATGAAGAAAGAGCAGAACATCTGTGCCCTTCTGATAGAATGGGTAAGAATTATGTCTCAGAACCCGATGAAGACAGGATAGAGCACCTATACAAAATTAAAGAGTATCCGTCTGATGGGGATGCTATAGCGGCAAAAGATGCAAGTAAGGGTGGATGAACTCTCAGAAGCTCATCTCAGGTTCCTAGCAAGCCCGTTCGGATGAATTTATGATCTGTAAGCTTCTTTTTTGGAATATCCGTAGTATTCAAACATCACGGAGACGTGTATGTAAGTTGGTAAGGAAGTTTCAAGTTAATTTTATTATTTTAGCTGAGCCTTTTGTTGATTAAAGTCAGTTGGATGTTTTAAAAAAGTGGTTGAAGTTTGATTTTGGTTTTTCTAATCAAAGTGTTGGTGGAAAATTATGGTTGTTATGGAAAGATGAGTTAGAGGTTTCGGTTAGTCAATTTAGTGTTCAGCATGTGTTTGTCTTGTTGAAGGATGCCTCTCATTCTATTATGGTTTCAATGGTTATGCAAAATGTAACCATATGGAGAGGTGTATCTCTGGAGGTTGTTATAGTTGGATGTCATGCAAGATATCCCCTGGTTTTGTCTAGGTGATTTCAATATTATTCGTGGGGATCATGAATGTAAGGGTGGTAGACCCTTGTCGAGAATGGCAATGGATGAATTTAATGCTTTTATTGAGACATGTGGGTTAATGGAAATGAAGTCAAAGGGGGCCAAGTTTTCTTGGTGTAATGGGCAGCGAGGTTTGGCTAGAAGCTGGTTGAAACTGGACAGATGTTTCCTAAATCCTCTGGCTGTGGATTTATCACCGGATGCTTTGTGTAAGTTTTTGTCTCGCTCAACTTCGGATAATGCTCCTATGCTCTTTGTTTTAAAGTCCCAAGCATGTAGATATGGCCCATTGTCTTTTAAGTTCCAACAAATGTGTGTGTCTCATGTGAATTTTGGAGAGGTTGTGCAAGGCGCTTGGCTAGTTCCAACTTTTGATGTGGGGCTATCTCGCCTTGGTGCTAAATTTAAAAAGTTGAAAATGGTCTTGAAAGATTAGAATCGCAGAGTTTTTGGGCATACGGGAAAAAATATATGAGTTGGAGAAGCAGATAGAAAGAATTGAGGGTCAATTACATGCTAGCTTTTCTGAAGAGGTTGAGTCAAAACTACTAATTGCCAAGGAAGAGCTTGTGGTGTGACTTCTCAAAGACGAGACTTGGTTATCTCAACAGGCCAAAATTAGGTGGATGGAGAAGGGCGAGGCTTCCACACAATTTTTTAAAACTTTTGCTTTTGTTAATAAGCCGATGGTGCAGGAAATGCGGCTACGTGATGGTTCTTGTTTATCATCCCCAGAGGTTATTCATGCTGGGATGTGGAATTCCTGACTGATTTTCCAAAGGCAAGACCAAGGAGGGCTACCCCGGATTTATCCTTATTTGTGCAAAATGTCGTTACAGAAGAGGAAAACAACACTATTCTTTAGCTCCCTTCAATCCAAGAGGTTAAAGAGATTATGTTTTCTATTCCGGCAGATAGTAATCTAGGCCCAGACGGGTTTGGGTCAAGATTCTATTGTTCGTGTTGGGATATTGTAGAGGTTGATGTGGTGGCCACAGTTCAGGAGTTCTTTGGTGGTGCCCCTCTACCCAGATTCTACTCAGCATCTTACATTGTGCTCCTTCCAAAGGTGCCAAACCCTATTGGGTTTGAAAAATTTAGACCCATCAGTTTGTGTTTTGTGGTTTACAAGGTATGCTCCAAAATTTTGGTTCGTAGATTGTCACCTATTTTAAATAAGATTATTTCTCCGGAGCAGGGGGCCTTCTTACCTGGACGAAGCATCTTTGAGAATGTTACGTTGGCACAAGAGATGATTCATTTGTTGAATAAGTGGGCCTATGGTGGTAATGTCGTAATTAAAATGGATATGGCTAATGCATATGACAGTGTTGACTGTGATTTCTTATTAAAGGTCATGTCCTCTTTTGGTTTTGACCCTCGGTTTTGTGAGTTGATCAAACAATGTATTTCTACTCCATGATTCTATGTGGTTATGAATGGAACAATAAAAGGATTCTTTCCCAATGAGTGTGGTTTGAGGCAGGGGGATCCCTTATCCCCCTATTTGTTTATTCTTGTGGAAGAATTATTATCCAGATTGTTAAAGCATAATTTTGGCAATGGGAGGATTATTTTATTTTCTCAAACTCGGGGTGCTCCTCTTATATTACATTTATTGTATGCTGATTATATTGTTGTGTTTGCTAATGGTGGGAAGTCCTCGCTTCGTGCTATCAGGGATTTCTTAGCTCATTATGAGATTGGTCTGGTCAGGTGGTGAGTAAAGAAAAGTCTTCCATTTTCTTCCCTAAACATTCTATGAGTGCTAAAAAAAGGAGTGTCTTGAGAATTACATCTTTCTCAGAGGGCTCTTTTCCGATGAAATATTTAGGAGCGTCGTTGGTTTCAGGAAGGCTGAAAGTGATTCGTTTTGATGGGCTAATGCATCTGATCCTAAGCCAGCTTGAAGGATGGCAAACGAAGCTGCTATTGTCTGGTGCTCGCATCTTGTTATTGAAGCATATTGTGGCAAGTTTACCGATACACCTTTTTTCTATTTTGTATGTGCCTAAGGCTGTGGTGGCAAGTCTTAATCGGCTCATGAGTAATTTTTTTGGGGCTCCTACAATGGTAAACCAAAAAAGAAGTGGGTTTCTTGGGCTAGAGTGTGTACTCCGATTTTTAAAGGGGGTGTGGGTCTTCAGAATTTTGAAGATGTGCAGGTGTCACTCTTTATGAAGTTTTCTTGGAAGCTTCTAACTCAAAATTCCATTTGGGTTAATTTCTTCAAGGCAAAATATTTCAAGGAGAGGCATATTTATTTGATTGAGGCTAGTAAGGGCTCGTTATTCTGGAAGTGAATAGTAGCTATGTTACCTAAGGTGTTGAGTAATGTCGTGTGGAAGGTAAGGGATGGTCGTGTCTCATTTTGGAGGGATAACTGGTTGTCATGAGGTGCTATTATAGACTCTTGTGAGATCTCGGATCTTCCTCTTCTCACAATAAAGGAGTGTCGCATTCATAATGGGTGGGATGTGGACCTTCTCAGAAGACTGGTGGGGGAATCCAAACTTGAGGAAATCTTAACATCCTTAGGTGAGCATAAAGATGGGGTAGATACCTTGATTTGGAAGCTGAGTTTGGATGATATTTTTTCCTTGAAGATGGCTTGGGAATGTATTCGTGTTAGGGCCCCAAAAACAGAATGGGCTCGTTGGATTTGGCATTCTGCGCTACCAAAGAAGTACTCAGTTACAATGTGGAAGGCTTTGAATTTTTGCCTAAGTGTAGATGCGCGTATTAAAGAGTTGGGCATTCCAGTGGTGTCTAAATGTGAATGTTGTGTACGAGGTTGTTTGGAAAATCAGGATCATGTCCTGGCCACAGGTACTTTAGCAGCAGAAATTTGGCGCTGGGTGTCTTTGAGTTTGGGGATGCCGTATGACCCATCCAGGCCTTGGAAGAATACTATGGAGCTTTGGTTTCAACGGGCCTCACATTCATCCCAAAAAGGTACGTTGCTTGGTTTGATTCCCATTATTTTAACGTGGTCTCTTTGGATGTGGCGGTGCAAGGCTCGTATGGGAGGGAAACATGGTTCTGTGCAGTCGTTGTGGAGTACGATCAAAGCTGCAATTGCATGGGTCGGATTACGTCTGAGGGCGAGTAAAAACTTGGATAATGGTGACGCTAGAATATTGGAGGTTTTCTCAATACTGGTTAAAGCTCTTGTACATAAGCTGGTTTGTTTGGTAAAGTGGTGTAAGCCAAATAGGGGGTGGTTTAAGTTGAATGTTGATGAGAGTTCATTAGGCAATCCAGGTTGCATGGAGGCGGGGGGCCTTATTTGGGATGATCGGGGCTATTTGAGGTTGGCTTTTGCTAAGGAGTTGACTCGTGGCTCTTATAAGGAAGCAGAACTATTATCTCTTTATTATGGGTTGAAACACTGCAAGGAGTTGGGTTTGCAAAGAATTGAGATTAAACTTGACTCTTTAGTTGTTGTTAACTGGTTGGCAAAAGTGAGAAGTGGCATTTGGTATCTTGAAGACTATTGGGATGAAATCCAAGAGGTCTTGTCCAGTTTGCAAGTCAAGATCAACCATGTTTATAGAGAAGGAAATTCAGTAGCTGATTTTCTTGTTCGTATGGCTTCGAATCAACAATTTGGTACGCGGATAAATTTTGATGATGTTCCGTGGAAGCTCAAAGGTATTTTACAGGTGTATAGATTAGGTCTTCCTTCTTTGAGGTCTTAAGTCTTCAGAATAAGCTGCATTGGTCAGCTGCGTTTGCATTCACAATGATTTACGTCACATTGATTTCACGTTGGTTCACAATGATTTACGGCTGCACTTTACGTTGAGTTGAGGCTTGTTTTAGTTTGGCTTAGGCTTGTTAGAATTTTTTTTGGTTTTGGCTTATTTTAACACTTGGTTTTGGGTTAGTTTATAGCGTTTTATCCTGTAAGCCCCCAAGTGTAATGATGTTACCACGGTTTTCTTCCCCCATAAGTGAGGGTTTATTAATAAATTTAGGACGGGGCCGCTATGTGGGTGGCTACCGCCTCTTTTTGAAAAATAATAATAATAAAAAAATAAAAAATAAAAAAGGTCTTAAATGAGAAATGCCCGATCTTTGGTTGTTATGTTGCAACCATTTTTTAGAACTTCATTTTAACAGAAGTTTGGAGATTGAGTCATGTGGCTCTAACCCTTGTTTCTGTTATAATTCTTTTGTTAGCTTTTGTTAGTGTTTCACATAGGATTTAAGTATATGTCACAAAGGATTTTGTTAGCTTAATATGACATATTTTAAGTAGAATAATGATATATACACAATACATTGCATAATATATTGCACGACAATGTTATAAAATGTGGGTATTTTTATAAAATGATGTTACTTTTATAATATATTTTATAAAAATACCCATCATTCAAAATGTTGTGTAAATCATTTTTCTTTGAAGTAATGGTCCTTCAAATGAATGAAAACATTTTTCTTTTCAATTTTCACATAGGTTTGTTGTTGGACTGATTTTGTGTCATTCTGTGCATAGCTAAGGTTTGTGATTTTGGGTGAGCTGTTTATGTGACTATGTCAAAACATATATGATTTATAGTACATTCATTATATGTGTTTGATTATGTATTTGCCGTGTTTGATTATTTATTATATTATGTTTGGTGGTCTTTATTACTCAATAACTGATAGAAGAAGATACTGTGAGTTGTAATGTCAATACAACCCAAGGGGTTGTTGGTGACTACTCTTATATTCCAGTGGATGTGGATGAGCCCAGGAGTCTTGCAACCTTTTCATCCACATATACACAACACCCTATCCGTTCCATCCCACCTTTATCCAATAAATAAATAAAAAAACACCTTGTAACTAATCGGTGGTTTGGGAACATTTTACTAAAGTGCAACCTATTGACCAAGGTAATCCAGAAGTTCAGTGCAATTATTGCGCTAAACTATACAGTTGTCACTACAAGAATGACATTTCATCTATGATACACCACCTTCAGAATGCATGTGAAACTTCCTCTCTTAGAGTTTTTTTTTTTTTTTAATAAGAAATAGACTTCATTTCATTTCATTCCATGAAGGAAGTTACATCTGTGACTTAAATTATAAGTCAAACTAACATTTGTTGTAAGCATCACTGTACACAAAATCTTTGTGACGAGCATTGTTTAAGTTCATGAAAACTCTCAAAAAGAGAGTATCATTCGCTATATTAAAACAGAAGAAAAAACACCCCGCATCAAAACTTCATCCTCCAAAAGAGGAGAAACAAACAACACACCCATCCTCCTAACATGGAGGAGGGACGAACCCAACACCGCTATGGAAAAAAGTCCAATAGCCTATTTCACTTTATTTTCATACGAATAAAACACCCAACAAACAAACTTCAACAAAAACAACACTGACATAAAGTGAGAAATACAGTATCGAAAACAAATAAACACTACCAAACAACACCAAACAGAATTAGAAAAAAAATGGAAAGCATCGGTGGCGCGTAAATGACACGTGCCACATTGGGAAGGAGTCATTCGGCTTATCAAGACATTGCCAGAGTCTCTGGGCCCTGAGCTACTGCGCATGGCATCGACGGAAGATGAATCACGGTGGTTTGAATACCCCATGCGTTTCCTTTAAACCATGCATCAGCGCAACACGCTGCTCCGATTGATGCCCAATTTGGTCGATCGCAAGATCGACAAGTGAGGCTTCTCCCGGTGGTGTGCGTGTCAGACAATGGTCACTGGAGAAGCTCGAAAACACCTACCCCCCTTATGCGGTCGAAAACCCAAAAAAACCAAACAAAAATCACTAGAGACGAAGGACTGGCGAGGAGAGGGAGGAGAGGAAGTGGAAGAAGGAGCCGAAGCTCCCATTCCCCCCAGCCGGATTCGGATGAGCGAGTTTTAAAGAGAGAGGGTCTGGTTTCTAGAGAGTGATGGTTTCACATAACTCGGACTTTCCTCTCTTAAAGTTAAAGGAGTTAGAAAAAGTTAATCCTCTAGTGTTAAAATGGATGCAGAGAGAAGAGTGTGCAATCCACTAGGAACATGAGCATAAATTTGAAAATTACGTATGAAAATAGTTTTTTTAATAAGGAAGTATTAACATCCTAAGTTTTTCTATATCATACTTCACTAGGAACATGAGCATAAATATGAAAAGTAAGTATGAAAATATTGGGGTAGCAACGATAGGTTCAACTTGATGATATATATTGCTTTTGTGCTTGATCCATGGTACAAAATGGTGTCAATGAGTTATGGTTGAAACAGTGCAAAGTGGATGAATTGGTGGATAGGATAATGGCCAAAGTTAAACTCTTGTTAAGCCGCTTGATTGAGCAATATAATAAATTTCGTATAGCTAGTGGGGGGGGAGTTCTAATGTGGCTCAAGAGAGGCCAAGCACTACTTCTACTTCTACTACTAGCTCAACTAAATTCGATATCAAGTTAGAGAAATATTACGTATATGCCTATATTTACGAACTAATTTCCAATTGTTTGAATGTGTTAACTATTTCAATACATGACTCTGAATCCTTGTGTGGGAACTCAATATTTCTGCGTGAGAATGTCTATATCTGTGTGAGAAGTCGGTAGAGTGAATCTATAATTATAGGATTGGATGGAGAATTTCCTGAACCATTTTCGTGAAATGTTGCCACGTGTTTCACAGGAGCAGGGGTTTATGGAATTTAAATCAGAACTAGATAGATATTTGTTCGAGGGATGTGCACAAAAATCACCCGATTTTGATATTTTGGATCGGTAAAGGGTTAATGCCACCAATTATCATGTCCTTGCTGAATTAGCATGTGATGTGTTAGCCACCTCCATTCTTACTGTTGCCTCGAAGTCCGCATTCAGTACTGGAGGACACATCTTAGATCCTTTTAGGAGTTCATTGTCTCCTGAGACTGTCTAACTCATTTGCACCCAAAATTGGTTAAGAACCAAACTTGTCGACATCTAGGAGTTGAAAGTATACGTAGAGTCGATAGACCTTGAATGAAAGTTTGAAACTTGAAATATTTCTTTAATATCTATCTAACTCAGTTTATTATATATCTAACTCTATTTTTAATACTTTTTTAGATGATTATCTTAGTTCATTTTCAAGCGAGACTGGTGTGAGCCTCCCTTCCCATTCATGCTAAAAAGTTTTGAACCTGTTATGAGAGAATATGTGCAGATTCTCATAAGGTAAGAGATTTGTGCATTCTTTCTTATTTTGTTGATATTTGATGTGATGGTATGTAGAAATTCCTATTTTGTTGTTCAATTTTTACCATCTTACCTTAGTCATTTGTGAATATCCTTGGTTGTGATGATGGTGAATGAACATAATTAGTTTGGATACATGCTCTGTTCTCAGTTGTTTAGGTTGATTTCATATATAACTACTACCTGTGAGTGCATTGGATTCTTGAATAAATGGGATAGACGAGTTGCACCAACTTTTACTAGATTTTGACAAGTCTCAATCAAGTAAATGCAATCAAATTTGTTTCAGCACCTAAATAATTATTTTCTGGTTGTATCGGACGGCTGAAAACTACATGGCATATTTTTGGTGATGTCACAACTGCATTATTGGACAGATCGTCACAACTTGTCTCAGTTAGAATTAAGACGTGTGACTTTATGGGTTTAAGTGTGTGTGGAGAAGCTAAGCCTGTTCTTTCTCAAGCAATCTAATCATCAACCCAAGTTTATGGGACTTTTTCTGATTTTGCAGGAGTCTTCATCCTTGAGAAACATACCAGTGGTGATTTTGTCATCCGAGAATGTGCTTTCAAGGATCAACAGGTAAATATTTTATTTTATTTTATTTATTCCTTGGGAATTTGATTTCTGAAAGGCAATAATACTAATATGTATAATTGGCAAAAGATGCTTGGAGGGAGGAGTAGAAGAATTTTTCTTGGAACCAGTTCGACTATATCATGGAAATAGATTTTCTCCTTCACTCAACAATTGTACTTTTTTTGTAATGTTCTTAACAAATTAGTTCAAACAATATAATATATAGTGGATTGCATCGTGCAAGCATGTCGCATGCATTTTACATTATGAATATTGATTTATTTTTTTCTTACGAGCATTTAGTTAAAAAGTTAATTAGTTGTTTATAGGCTTATAGCTCTATTTTTTACATAAATTTAGTTTCCTATTTTGATATATTTTTAGTTTTCTACATTTTTTCTTGAAAAAATTGTACTAAAATATAAGCTTTTAGATAAAAATAAAACTGTTTTTCAACATTACATTAATTTTTTCCTTGAAAAAAAATTAATAACATATAAACTTTTTCTAAAAAAAAAAGAAAAAAAAACTGGGTACAACCCGGAACACAGATTTTCGACTTTCAAAAAACTTAGATTCAGCCGAGTTCCAGTCTAGGTCAAAACCGGGCTAACCCGGGTACCTGAGTGAACACTCCTACCCAATTTTGATATTCTGTACTCATATAGTTTGTTGGCTCATACGATGGTCAGAACTAGCTTCTTCAATATGTCTGATCCACAGAGCTGTTTTTCCATGCCCGTTCTAAAATTTCAGAGGTCATTGCACAAGCTGGCCATTTACTTGTACGAGTAGGCCTGATCATACAACTTCTTCGCATGGAAAATATGGTAAAGCATCAAAATCGATCACAAAAACATTTTATTAGGTCGTAGTTGGCATTCCCAGCACAATAAACAAGAACCACACTATTTCTTTTACCACTTCATGACCACAAACATGATCAAGAACGAAGAAAAAAAAGATCAAATTAGAGATGCAAGTTTGGGTATGGAAACTGTTCGAACCAGTGAAACAATGAATGTAGCACAGGTGTTTGTAATAATGTCTCAATGAAAATATCTTTGAATAAAAGTGTTCTATGTTTCCTCAACTCTCCTCAGTACAGTAACACTAGTATTAATAGCAGAAATATACACAACAGATAGCGAAATATATACAAGGGATTTTATTCTAGAAGTTTCCGTATTATTCCATAAGGGCAGAGTCTGTTATCGCATGTTGTTTAGAATGAGCAGCAGAGGAAATGGCAGTGCCATTCTGTTGAGGATGCACTGCGAGTACACTGGACTTGGCTTGTGAGGAGTTATCCTCTAAGGCAGATACACATGCTCTAACATCCCCCCGCGATTCAAGCGGTACCGATAAGATGGTGAGGCTTGAACGTAGGAGTGCAAATCGCGCCGAGGAGAGTGGCTTAGTGAAAATGTCTGCAATTTGTTCTTTACTTGAGACAAAGGAAACATTAAGAGTTTTGTTGGTAACACGATCACGTATAAAGTGATAATTAAGATCTACATGTTTAGTCCGTGAGTGTAAACTGGATTTGCCGAAAGATAAGTTGCACCAATATTATCACATAACAAGTGGGGTGCTTCAGAAATAAAAATTTCCAATTCTTTTAATAAGGCTTGTATCCATAGAAGTTCACAAGCAGTATTTGCCACTGATTTATATTCTGCTTCAGTAGAGGATCTAGCAATAGTCGGTTGTTTCTTGGAATCCCAAGACACTAGGTGAGTCTCAAAATAGACACAAAAACCACCGATCGATTTCCGATCATCCGGGCAACTAGCCCAATTAGCATCTGAAAATGCTATTAGTTTAAGGGAAGAAGCAGAAGAAAAAAATAGGCCAAGAGAGATGGTGAGTTTGAGATAACGCAATATGCATTTGACAGCTTGCCAGTAAGATTGGCGAGGACAGGACATATATTGACAGACTTTATTGACTGCAAATGAGATATCTGGACGAGTGAAAGAAAGATATTGGAGGCTACTAACAACACTTCGATAAAGCTGAGGATCCTCAAAGGAGGATCCATCAAGGGTTGAAATTTTTGCAGATGTTGACATTGGTGTTGACACAGTTTTAGACTCATGCATATTAGTCTTTTTTAATAGATCAGAGATGTAACGAGACTGAGATAAAAAGAGTCCTTTAGCCGTGCGACAGACATGGATTCCTAAAAAGAAATGAAGTGAACCTAGGTCTTTGACAGGAAAAGATGCAGACAGAGATGAGATAAAATCAGTAATGATAGAAGAATCAGAGGCGGTAACAACTATGTCATCAACATAAATGAGAACATATACAGAGGCATTAGCAGATGTGAATATAAAAAGAGATGAGTCAGAAATGGAAGCATGAAAACCGAGTGAGATTAATTTCGAACTAAGCTTCGCAAACCAAGCCCTAGGGGCTTGTTTCAAGCCATAAATAGATTTTTTTTAATTTGCAAACAAAATGAGGAAAATCAGAATGAACAAACCCAGTAGGTTGCTACATGAAGACATCTTCTTCTAAGTCCCTGTGCAAGAATGCATTCTGTATATCCACTTGATGAAGGGGCCAGTTCCGAGACACTGCAATAGAGATCAAAAGTCGTATAGTAACAGGCTTGACTGCCGGACTAAATGTATCCAAATAGTCAAGTCCGGCTTGTTGATGGAACCCTTTGGCAACAAGACGAGCCTTGCACCGCTCAATGGTTCCATTTGTAAGTCGTTTGGTCTTAGAAATCCATTTTGAGCCAAGAAGATTTTGAGAAGGATGAGGAGGGACGAGAGACCATGTTTGGTTTCGGATGAGAGCTTCAAATTCACTGGCCATGGCAGCACGCCAGGCAGGGAATTTTGAAGCTTCCGTGTAGGAAGTGGGTTCGTCGGGGACGGAGGAAAAAGTAGAGAGAGTGGCAGTGTGTTTCGGTGGTGGCCATAAGATAGTGCCATCTTGTCTATGAAGAGGACGGGTTATGTGAGCTTTGGACTGAGTGGTCATGGGATGATTATTGGTGGAGGCCGAATGAGTGTTAGCTGGGAGAGAGGAGGTCTGGTTTGGAGAAGGTGTCGAAGAAAGCTGCGCAGGAGAGGATGTTGAAGGAAGCGGCACAATAGGGGTCTGGGGGGTATTTTCGGAAGGAGTGTAGAGAAAAGAATTAGGGTTGGAGTTGGTGGGCTCATGGGTTGACTCATTATTAGGGATAGTGTGAGGCGGGTTGGGCTGGACGAGATTAGGAGGTGAGGAAGGAGCCCGATTGAATAATGTGGGAAAAAAACAACTAGAGAGAGCGGGCTGGGCTGAAGATGAGGCCTAGGCAGAATTGTGTTGAGCAGAAGAGAATGGGAAATGAGTTTCATCAAAGCTTACATCCCAAGAAATGTAGATTCTACCAGATGGAATATGTAAATAATTGTACCCTTTGTGATCAGGAGTGTATCCTAATAAGACACAAAGCTTAGATCTCATGTTTAATTTGTGATGATTAAAAGGACGAAGGTTGGGCCAATAGGCCGAGCCAAAAACACGTAAAAATTTATAATCAGGTGAAGAATTAAAAAGAGACTGAAATTGAGAGAAATGATGAAAAGTGGGTGTGGACATTCTATTTATGTGAAAAACTGCAGTTTTAAAAGCATCAACCCAATATTTGAGAGGAGCCGAAGACTGGGCTAGAAGAGAGAGCCCAGTTTCAACAATATGGCGATGACGCCGTTCAATGCTACCATTTTGTGCATGAGAATATGGACAAGAAATTCTATGGGAAATGCAGAGTTTTTGCAAAATAGCATGAAAGGGGTGGAACTCACCCCCCCCCCCCCCCCCCAAATCTAATTGAACAACTATAATATTTTTTGAAAAGGTATTGCGAAAAAATGTGACAAAATTTAGAAAAATTTGAGAAACATCAGATTTTGCATATAAAGGAAAGAGCCAAACATACTTTGTAAAGTCATCTACAATAGAAAAATAAAATCTAAAACCATGGGAGGATAGCACAGGCGCAGGTCCCCAGACATCTAAAAATAACAACTGAAAAGGAAATTGTGATTGAGAAGGGGAGAACGGATGAGGAAGAGCGTGAGACTTGGCTTGAAGACATGCCGAGCAAGGGGACGAAGTGGATGTGGAAGTGATTGGAAGATTGTGATGTCGTATGGTAAAGGAGGTGATCCGAGGAGATGGGTGACCAAGACGAGCATACCATATGTTTGATGAGGCCCGTTTGCCAATGAACGCATGCCGTGAGGGAAGAGTGACATCCGCATCATCAGTTGGAAGGACGTACAAGACATTCTTAATGGGGCCCTGAAGAAGTACTTCCTGGGAACGTAAATCCTTCACAAAAAAACTAGAAGAATTAAATTCAAAGAAAACAGAATTATCCAAACAAAATTGTCGAACAGATAATAAATTTCGAGAAATTAAAGGAACATGAAGTAATTGACAGAGAAGGAAATTGCCAGAAGGTGTTGGAAGCAAGCCAGAACCAGAATTTTGTATAGCAAGGGATGATCCATCTCCAATTGTTACTTGATCTAGCCCATGATAGATGAGGACTTGAGATTAAGTTTGGAAAAATCAGAGGTGAAGTGAGTGGAGGCAGCAGTGTTTGGAAACCAGGTTGAAGATGGTGCGGACGTATTTGAGAAATTGGTAAAATTAGCTGAGAGAGAATGAGGCGATGGAGACTGATATGCATGATCAAACCGATGATAACAGGAAAAAACGGTGTGACCAAAGCGATTACAGAGTTGACATGTAGGTCGATTGTTCTGAGAAGAAGAAAAAATATTCGAGGGAGATGGGGAAAAATTTCGACCACCCCGTCCACGCTGAAAGCCACGTCCACGGCTTTGGTTTGCAGGGCTAAACGAGCCACACACAGTGGTGGAGTTGGTAGTGAAGGAATTCTGGGAAAGAAGAGAAAGTGTTTAATGAGCAAGACGTGATTCATGGTTTACAAGAAAACTATAGACTTGAGAAATGGAGAGAGGATTGGGACGCGTAGTGATGGAAGACACTACGGACTCGAAATCAGAACCGAAACCAGTCAAAAAATAAATGATGAACTCAGACTCAGAGAGGATGACCTGTGGCATTGAGAGGAGCAGAGAGTGCTTTGGCTTTGTAAAAATAAGTGGAGATTGAATCGGACCCTTTTTTGAGAGTTGCAAGTTGAAATTTCATGTTCATGAGATGGGCGGTGGATTGAGCTAAGTATAGTTCGTGAAGAGTTTTCTAGATTTGCTGGGAGGTGGAACAATTGAGAATTTGAGAGAGGACTGTCTCGGTGAGGGAGGAATAAATAGCCGACATGATGAGTTGATCTTGAGTACGCCAAGAGATGTAGTTCGGATTAGGAACATTGTCAATGATGGAGGGAGGCATGGGAGTGGATCCGTCGACATAGCCAAGCAGTGGGTTGCTGCAGAGGAAGGTGGTGATTTGGGCATGCTAGAGTAAGTAATTTTCGGTAGAAAGTTTAATGGTTATGAGCTGGGCAGCGGAGTTGGTGATAGAGGGATTCCGAGAAGAGGATTTGGGTGGTGCCATGATGATCGGAGAAAGAAAAATGGGCGTTGGCCCTATTCAGGCTCTCTGATCCCATGTTCGAACCAATGAAACAATGAATGTAGCACAGGTGTTTGTAATAATGTCTCAATGAAAATATCTTTGAATAAAAGTGTTCTCTATTTCCTCAACTCTCCTCAGTACAGTAACACTACTATTTATGGTAGAAATATACACAACAGATAGCAGAAATATACACAAGGGATTTTATTCTAGAAGTTTTTGTATTATTCCATAAGAGCAGAGTCTGTTATCGCATGTTGTTTAGAACGAGCAGCAGAGGAAATGGCAGTGCCATTCTGTTGAGGATGCACTGCGAGTACACTGGACTTGGCTTGTGAGGAGTTATCCTCTAAGGCAGATACACATGCTCTAACAGAAACCCTTGAAAACAAATCACTCAGTTGGGATTGGAAACCCATAACAAATCACTTAGTTGGGTATGGAAACAAATGAGAGATGCAGGTTTGGGGTTGGAAAAAAAATGAGACATTGTTATTTGCATACCATGTAAATTGTAGATGTGAAGACTGATGGTCAATGTAAATTGCAGATATAAATTGCAGATGAGAGACATTGATATAAATTGCGACGGTTTGAAAGGGGTGCGCCAGTCTGGTCATACGACGGTGGGGTGGGTGCAAATTAGTTTGGTCCGTCAAATGAAATTGGTCTCTTTCACAGGAGGAAAATAGATACACAGGTGCAACAGGAGCTTTATTTTTGCTATCCTGTGATGAGGTGCCGCAATTTTCTATGAAGACTTCTTATCTATCAGTTCTCTATTGGGTGCTGATCAACTCACAAAATAGGAGTTGCCGTTCCAAAGAGGAACTGAATATATATACACACACACCAACCCTTGAGTTCTTTGTGGATGGATTGGCACGGACCAAAGTAGACTTCGACTATCCTTTTGTACTAGTCGATAATTACAGTTCATCGGCGAATAGGGGCTATTTATATCTTAGAGTTTCGATTCTTGGGATTTCAATTTTAAGATTTAGATTTATCTCGTATGTTTTGTTGATGAGATAAGATGAATTAAAATAAAAGTTAAAATTTAAATAAAATATTATTAAAGTATATTTTTTTAATATTATTTTTATTTTCAGATTTAAAAAAGTTGAATTATTTATTTTATTCTGTGTAAGAATTTAGAAAAGTTTAATAATTAGATAGGATGAAATGAGATGTGAATGATTGAAAACAAATGATGATAGAAATTTCATCTACGGTTCCTTTGAGTATAAAGGCAAATGGTGTAACATATGGATCTTAAGATAAATCACAAAAGTTTTTGTTGTGCTATTTTAGGTATTTCATTTATTATTGTTAATATTAGTATTACTTCGATTTTATTAATATATATTTTATTTTAAGAAAGTTCCATTTAAATTTCTTTAATCTAAAAATAATTATATCAGATTCCCAAATCCGATAAAATGATCATAGAATTAACTTAAAATATTGGGTTAATTACATTTTACCTCCTTGAACTTTTACTTAATTCACAATGTACTTCCGAAACTAATAATTACATCAAAATGGACTCTCGAACTTTTAAAATTTACCAATCCCCACTTCCGTTTACGAATAGCGTCAAATCTAACGAAAGCTCAATGTATATGTATAATCTTTTATATTATATTATATTATACATATTATATGCTAAATTGCTAATTAATATAATGTGAAATTCTAATCTTATCATTCAAATCTATTATTCTTATAATATAAAATTAAAATAACATGTGATATAACATAAAATTAATCTTTTAATTTTTAGTATAGCATAGAAATTCTCATCTTATAATATAAAATTAATATAAAATAAAACTTTAATCTTAAACTTAAAAATTAATAATAAGTTATTAATATAAACTTACTTTTGGTGTGTGTGTGTGTATATATATATATATATATATATATATATCAATGATAAATACATTTTTAGCATAATAAATAATAATATATATATTCTTTTGTAAATACATTTTTACATATTTAATCATATATACTCATATAAAAGCTCTAAAACTTATATAGACTATAGTTAAATTCAATACCATACATACTAGTATGAGTTAATTATTATAAAATAATGTACTTATACTATAATATAAATAGTCTAATAGTTTAGTATATGTAAACATCATATTATTACTAACATAAATGATTCGTTAAACAGGAAAAATCAAACTCGACCAAACCGAAACCGGAAAAACTAGAAGTTTTGATTTCGATAATAAATCTGTCCGGTATCCATTTTTAAATTTTCGAAATCAATATATATCGATTCAGTTCTAAAAAATATATAAAAATGGACCGGTTACATCCTAATAAGTATAAAATAAGCCTAAAGTAATAAGATATAAGATGTCCATAGAGACGCATGGTACCAATGCAGATTATGGGTAGATGTGCAAATCACAAACTTAGGTGAGATCTACCACATATGTTATGATGTGTTTAGTGGTTTCCCTTATGGCCATTGGTGGTTGAACAAATGTATAAGCTTTCACATGGGGATACTATATGTTGGCCAATTAAGATAAGACAAAAGAAGTTAAGTTTTATAAGGTATCCATGAGTATGAAAGGATCAAAATTTCATTTCAATCATGCATGTAAAATTTTTAGGAAACCTTATGTTTGATATATTTATGGTATGATGTTTTCAACTCATTTGAGTTTTATTTCTTGTTTTTAACCACTCAAGTGAGAAAGACAATCAGGACAGGACGAGCAAACGGGCTAGGCTTAGACGGAAAAATATAATTTTACCTAGTCTCATATTCCTTTAGTTTATATTTATGAAGTTAAAAGTTACTTCATTTTCTTTCTTTTTTTATCAATAAAAACTCTTTTGAGTTTTTTTTTTTTTTAATACTTTGTCCATTTAATAATATTTTTATGGAATAAGGAAATAGTTTATTTATTTATTATATATATTTATTGTCTGGTTTCGATTTATAATTACGAAAATATGTGACGTCACGGACTCAAATGGTCTTCACTATTTTTAGGATTTCCACTTTTTTTTAATACTCATAAAACTATTTTTTTAAACTCTCTCAATTATACGAAAAGATTATAAGAGTATGTTTGTTATTTCACTTATTTTTGCGGTACGAGCATTTCCATTGGGTTTTCTATAAAATTTTCTATAATTTAGTTAAAAAGTATATTTTTTAAAAGTTTTTCATAAATTTTAATCATCTTTTAAAAACTTTCTACATCTCATTCCTTATCCATTCCCTATTATATTAAAATAGAGTAATTCTACATATAACTATAAAGTGCATAAACGTCGCGTAATTATTTTGAAAAATAGTATGATCCAGTATTAAAAAATTAATTTTTTTCATTTAGATCCCATATTTTATTCACTTTTTTCAAAGCGATTATGTGGCGGTTGTACAATTCATGGTTGCAAATATATTTTCTCATTAAAATAATATTTCTCTATTGTTTTTTATTACTTTTTTCTCTCACTTTCATTTACAAATTTAACTACTCAATATTTTTTCTTATGTTTTAAACTATTACTTTAGTGAATATTTTAAATCAAATTTTAATTATTTTTAAAATTATTATTTTTTATATTTTCATAGTTATTTAAATTATTTTTAAAACTATTATTTAAAACTATAACAAATATGAGTATGAGAGAAAATGTAGATGATTGTAAGAAGAATTAATTTAATTGAAATGAATAAAATATTAATAAAAGTGATTTAGGAGAGGAATAATGGTTCTCTAAATATGGGTCCCTAAATCTTTTTCCCTAAAATAGGAATTTGGATGGAGGGCAGTTTTGAGAGTATTCTCTAAATTCTTTCTCAAATTATAAGAAAAAATAGGTTATGAGAAATCCAATGAGAAATCTCCTAGATTTGTTAAAGTTTTGTGTAGAAAATAAATAGGTCATTCGCAATTGACACGAAATTTTATGTAAAATGCTATTTGTGACATTGTTATAATAAATTTGAGGTATTACAGCGATGAAATTATTTTCCACCTCCGGGCTTCTCGATCGTACGGTAGGTCCCCCGCCCAAGTAGATCTAAAGTCGTGATGCCCGTGGTTTTGATCATGACAAATCATGAAACCAAGTCCGAGGTTTAAGCCTGAACATGATTGGTTTCAAGTTTCTCTTTTAAACATCATTTTAAACTTTAGGTTGAGTTGGTAGTGTTTCAGTTTTCTTTGTTGTTTTCTTTGTCAACGTGGATTTTGCTCAGTCTAAACATTGAATTGTCAAAAAGATATTAACACCAAATTGGTCGTCAAGTGTTTCACCGGCCAAGACAACGTTGCTCTTGAAAGTAGGTTTTCGTTTTACACGATTGTCATTTACCTTAACATACGACACCCAGCTTGTTTTCGCCGTAGCAACTCCCAAATTCACCGACCAATAATTCTCTTGCACTGTGGGAACTACCAAATTCACCGACCAATAATTGTACGTACGTTTTGGCTCAGAAAATTATAGAAAGTCACTCAGTCCGAGAAAAAACATAAGAAGAAAACGCTAGCTGTAAGCTTAGAGACTGATTGCAGAAAATGGTAGTTTTGGGAATCAAGGCCTAGCCCATTAATTGTTCATCCAAATTATGAGTATAATAATGGGCTGTAACGTACAACTTGCACCGCTTCGGTTGTGGGTCAAAACTCCTTCACCTAGCTATTTCAATATCTCTTCGTATATATAGATTACAGGCCTGGGCCTGCAACTTGGAGAACTGGTAATTGTGGGGAATAGTCATCAACTTTTTTTTTTTTTTTTTTTTTTTCATACAAGATCATACTAATAAGCTTTTTAGATTATGGAAAATGCTAGAGAGCTTGTTTTTGGCTCCCATTTATACTTCCCTTTTAGGTGTAATGGCCTTTACTTTATCTTCTTCTTCTTCTTTTTAATTGTTTTCTCTCATATGTGGCCCCTCCCCTTTTTTGTTTTTTTTTTTTTGTCTTCTTTCTTGTTTTTCTCAACTGCCCCTCCCCGACCCCTCCCCTCTTCTTTTCTTTCTTTCCTCCCCTCACCCGTATGTGTTGCCCCTCTCCTCCCCTCACCCATTTCGGTCTCCATCTTCCCTGTCAATGAAACGTCAGGTAAATCTACAATTTTTTTTGGGTCACTTTGTTTCTAGAATTTGTTCTGAAATTTGTTTGGATTTTGTTTGTGGCTGAGACTCATTATTGAGTTTTGTTGTAGACTAATAAGGTGATTTTCTGAGCAACAAATACTCTACAAAATGCCACAACAATTTTGTCTTTGCATATTATGGATTTGGAAAATGCTAGGGGGCCCGTTTTAGGGTCCTGTTTATACTTCCCGTCTGAGGTGCAAATGAATTTACTTTATCTTTTATTATTATTATTATTATTATTATTATTATTGTTTTCTTCTCACCCGTGGCCCCTCCCCTCCCATCTTTTGTCTTTATTTTTGTCTTCTTTCTTATTTCTCTCATGCCTCTCTCTGACCCCTCCTCTCTTATTTTCTTTCTTTTCTTTCTTTCCTCCCCTCACCCATACGTGCTGCCCCTCTCCTCCCCTCACCCATTTCGATCTCCATCTCTCCTGCCAATGAAATATCAGGTAAATCTACAATTTTTTAGGTCACTTCGTTTTTGGAATTTGTTTTGAAATTTGTTTGGATTTTTGTTTGTGGTTGTTTTGGAATTTGTTTGTGTCTGAGACTCATTGTTGAGTTTTGTTGTAAACTAACGAGATGATTTTCTGAGCACCAAGAGTTCCACAAAATGCCACAACAATTTTGTTTTTGCATATTAAAGGTTTGGAAAATGCTAGAGAGCCCATTTTGGTCTCCCATTTATGCTTCTGTCTGACGTGTAAAGGCCAAATGACATTTACTTTATCTTTTTATTTTTTTATTATTTTCTTCTCACCTGTGGCCCCTCTCCTCCTTTTTTTTTTTTTTTTGTCTTCTTTCTTATTTCTCTCACCTGCCTCTCCCTGATCCCTCCCCTCACCTGTACATGCTACATTGTTGTTGTACGGGTGAGGGGAGGAAAGAAAGAAAAGAAGATGGGAAGGGTCGGGGAGGGGCATGTGAGAGAAATAAGAAAGAAGACAAAAATAAAATAAAAAAAAGGGAGTGGGGTGGGAAGGGGGTGGGGAGGGGCCACGGGTGAGAAGAAAACAATAATAATAATAAAAGATAAAGTAAAGACCATTACACCTCAGACGGGAAGCATAAACGGGATCCAAAACGGACTCCTTAGCATTTTCCTATTGTGAAACAAAAATGCTAGACATAATCTTCCCTATGCAATCACACCACGTCAGTTAAACAATTCAATATTTAGATCTCGTTTGTTTTTATAACCATTCTTATCTCATCTAATCATTACAATTTTTTCAAATTTTTACACAAAATAAAAGAAAAAATTCAGCCTTTTCAAATTCTAAAATAAAAATAATATTAAAAAATAAGAAAAAGTTCCAAACCAGTCGGTTGTAAATTTAATTTTGACACGAACCAATAGAAATCCGCCACATAGGATGTGCACAACCTAAAATTTAAACCCCACATGTATATGATTTCATTTTATTTTTCAATCTCTTTCCCCACTCTCTCTCTCTCCACCCTACGCCTGCAACCTCCCCTCTCTCTCCATCATATTCTCCATTAAAGTAACTACTTCGAATGTGAGAGAGAGACACGTTTATCACTAGTTTCTTGAAAACCTTAGCTCTCCGATTGATTCAGGACTATCACAGCCATTCGTCCAGGTTAGCTTCTCTCTACTATGTAACACGTCCATGTGGTTGTCGTGCCAACAGGTCTGGTAAAATTGTTTGGATTTCAAGAGAAGTCTAGCACGCCACAATTTCGATGAAATTTTTAATTTAAAATTTCCTACCGTCTGAATAACCTGAATCAACCACAAACCAATGTGAAAAATTTCATTGGGAATACTTAAAAAAAAAAAAAAAAAAAAAAAGAGAGAGAGAGAACTTTACTTGGGAATGGCATAAGTGGGTTCTTTTCCTTTTTCCCTCTTTAAATTTGAATTGGTTTTTCAATTTTTAAAAAATAATCTCTTTATGAGATGAAGATGGAAAGGATGTTAGCCATTACTTGAGATGAAGATGAAAAGGATTGCAATGGAAAATGCATAGATTAGCCAAAAGAAGGAGAGAAGATGGAGGCAGCAATAATAGGAAAATAAAAAAATAAAAAAAAAAAAAAGGTAAAATAATGAAGAAATGAGAACTCGCACACGTTGGGCAAAGCAAATGACTAACATCATCAAGTCTTAACTATGAAAGCGCAAGAAGTACAAGAGATGTGCATGGTTGTGGGTTCAAGTGGCGGCCTCTTTGGAAATGATGAATTTTATGAGTTCCTCAGTAGAAATTTGAGTAGGACGATGGTGGGAATGAGGGGGGCGGGGGGGGGGGGGAGATCAATGGGTGCTGGGTGGGGGGGAGAGAGAGAGGAAAAGTGATGGAGAAAATAAAATATTGTGATTATTTGTATGTGATTTATTGTTTACTTTAGTGCAACCTATATGTGGCAATGTCTTATCCGTGAGTGGAAAAGAAAATTTGCCACCTGACCAACTAGGAGTGTCCCTCTAAAAAATATATTTTAATAATATTTTATTTATTTTTAACTTTTATCTTAACTCATTTAATCTCATCTGCGAAAACAAACGAGGCAAATGAAACGATCATGCTTCATTTAAATGAAGCGGTGTGTTTCATTTAAACTCAAAAGACACCATTTTGATAACAAACACGTCAGGATATTTGACCTCCTTCTCCTTCAACCTCCTTCACCTTCATCCTCCTTCGACTTCCTTCTCCTCGATGACAAAACCGTGCGTCCCCTTTGCAATCGTCGTTACCTCCATTCTCCTTCGACGTCCCTTCTCTTTCATCTTCTTTTTGCCCTAAGCCCATTGACCTCCTTAGTTACAGTCTCTTCATATTTGTTAACCCTAACCCATTCTCCTTCACCAAACGAACCCCTAACCTTAAGACCCGAGCAATTTTGAATTCGTTACCTCCATTTCGATTTCCTTACCCCAAACCTTAGTTCTTTTTTCTAGATGGCGATCAATGCATGAAGTGTCTCACTTGGCTAAAGGGCAGGACAACCCGTGAGGCAAGGGTCTTCATTCTTTTTTTGTTTAATATATGATTTTGTCGATCGATATGTATCTCTTAGCAATATTGCTTAAATTAGTAGGTTACCTTGTCTGCTATTTAGTTCTGTAATCAACCATCATTGCACACAAAGCAAAGAGGGTAATTTTGTTGTAACTATATTTCCAGACAAAGCATATAAAGTATTTATTAACTTTTCAGAGAATTATTATTTGATTTGGTGTGGTATTTGTTTCTAATACCATTGACGGTGTTGTAGGTTTTCATGATGGTAGAATGGGATAGAACCTCATTCAATAAATAAGTTAGGTTTTTCAGATCATCATTCTTGTAGCCTCTACTAAAGGTTTGCAAGGTATATCTCAATCTCTCTTGTTGCTCCTAATGTCAATATGAGAAATTGCCATCATGTCATGATTTGCTTTGACATGTCTATGTTTATTAAGGAATTTAAGGCTAGAATTTTGAGTTTTGATCGGATAAACTTCCCTCTATGATTTATTTTAGTCTATGCCTATTTTAGAATATCAAGTGTACTAAAACACCGACTATTTGAGGAAAGGCAGGTCTTGTAAATGATTCTAATAGAATTTTCCCAACTACTATGTAGTAGAAACTTGCTAACTGTGTTTCTAGTGGTCTAATAAAATGCTAACTGTGTTTTTAGTTGTCTGAAATGGAGCTACTTTTTTCCTAAGGCTTTTTCAAGGAATATCTAAAGGGTTGCTTATTTACGTCCACAAACTCCAGTAAAAATGATATGTAAATCTATAAATCATTTTTTCTTTTAGACCTTTCTGCTGAAGCAACTAGTTTTACAGAAGTAGTAGGTTAACTATGCAATTCATGAAATGTTGTGGGAAGAAATAGAAAACTCTAAAAATGAGAAACTGAAACACTCAAAGAAATCCTTGAGTTGGTAGTGTTTATCTAATTATTTCATCATTCAATGTATCCGACTATTAGAGTTGGTCTAACTAGTGGTTTGATTAATGATTATACTGGAGAAATTGCAAGGATCAGGATGGAAATTTAACCAAAGGTGACTGAATTTCAGTATGTTGTTCAGAGAACTGGATGTATGTTTATTGTTGCTGGCAGGCCCATTATGTTTATATGATATTTATTTTTGGTTTGAAAGAACTTGCAGAGTTCCATCTCTATTTTTTGTTGCAATCATATGTTGCAACGATGCCCCCTTCGTTTTTAGCAAAAATCACATGATGTGGCTCTTCATTTAGGACATATTTCCTTTACGAAAGTGTACCCATTCTATATCATGTTTATTACAATAAAAGAACATTTTGATTCAATTGCTTTCAGAGTATGCCCTTAATTGTTCTACATGATGCGTTTGTACAAAAACATACTAGAAATCCCATCCTTAACGTTGTTTTTACTATCAGTGATTGAATTTGACTTAAATAGCTCAACCTGCTTCCTTCATTTCGAGTTGCAGGTAAGAGCACCTAAGCTTGATTTTGTACAACAGGTTTTATATACTATTTGTGACAATTGGAATGTCATTGTTAGTTTCTTTATCATCATTAGTTCATCGCGCCTTGAGTCAAGTCCTGGTATGCATATGTGGCCTTAAAGCCACACTCAGAAAATCCAGTACACCAAAAAATCCTAAACGAACCTTCTTCGGGTGATCAAAGTACAGAGTTGAATTGACTCCATAGCTTAACCCACATGAAATAAAAGTGTTGACATCATACATGATTTATTTTATGTGTAATATTAACAAGGATTACTATAATGTAACTATGTCAAATGGGTAGACAGTAATGATCAAAGAGAGCAAAAACCTCTTAAAATAGAAAATAAATTGTTGAGGAAGGAAGAAGAGCTCCACATGAGGTTGAGATTGAGAAGAGGGAGGTGATGCTTCACAGGAGAAGTGATTATATTGAGAAGAGAGAGTTGGTGCTCCACAATACACAACTCGAGCTTTGGATGCAACAAGCAGAAGTACAGCACTCACGTACACTACTTCGGGTGAACTAAGGATCTACCATACTCGCTTCATGTTATTTGATAAGATTATTGTGAACCGAAAATTTTCTCGCTTTCGTAAAAAATAAAAAGAAAATAAAAATAAAAACTTACCAACCATGTGATGGTTTATAGTTGGACGGGCTAGATTAACTATATGTAACTGTTATGTTATGTAAGCTTTATTTGATAAAACTCGATCTCATATGTTTGTGTTCAATATCTTAATATATATACTTTAATTTGAACAACTTCAGGTCCATTGTTGATGACAAATATATTTGGCGAAGTACAAGAGAAGTTGATGTGATTATTTGAGTTGTTTATATGCATTTATGCTGCCCATTTTCATACTTGGGTATGTTTATATATTGATGTGTATTCAATTTGTGAGTGAGTAGTATAACTGAGCAAGTAAATTTAATTAAATGATGATGGTGGTGAGTGGGTAATATAATTGAGCAAGTTTGACAACAAGAAGTTCCTCCCCTTCCATACTCTCACTTTTTTCATTCCTTTTTTATTTTCTCTCCACAATTAGATCGTAATATCAACAGGCACGAAACAAAGAATCTTGGAAACAACCCCAAGAATACACGAAGGTTTTACAACTATATATACACACGAAGTAGCTGAAATAACTCAAAATTACCAAAAAAAAAAAGCATCCCCCAAATATATATATATTTTTATATATAAATGAATATTACAAAAGCAAACTTCACTAATGCCATTACAAGAAACTCCACTAACATAAGAGTTCTTGAACCAAAAGAATCTATGACCAAGAATCCAGAAACTACCATAAGGTACTGAACCCCAAGAATACATGAAGCAGCAAATAAATGTACAATATGTGTTCTACACCAAGGTTGCTACCAACCATAATACACAACTGACATGCAAAATACACTAGTTCATTTTTCAAACTAACACCCTAGGAAACACAACAACAAGGTCTTGTACTTATCAATCTTGAACACAAACTAATACAACAATAACAAGCTTCATGAACTCCCAAAATTTAACTGCAAAAGCTCTAGCATACTCCCAACATCTGGAATAAATTATTTTTGAAAACGTTATTAACAGAAACATAGACTGCATTATACTTAATTACCCATCTGACATAATTTTCAATTTGCTATGAGAATTACCCATCTAATAACATCTTCTACATTATACTCACTTCTACAATAAGCACTTCGGTTGTGTGTCATCCATCCCAAGTTGCATCTATGAGCACAATAAAGGGGATGTCCAACAGTTATAAACGGTGCAAAGATAGTAACTAATAAACAGTTATAACTATGTGCACTTTCTTGAGTGTCAATCATTGGTTGTCTCGATTGTACTGTTCCACTTGCTTCCAAAGTTGAGGTGTCCCTCCCCCGTCGAGGCTATAATTTATGCACAAAAAATTATAAAGTCAATCAAATAAATGCAAATACAATAAAAGTCAATAAAAAAAAAACTACATCTAGATGTGGTTGATTGTTATACTTAATATACTCGAATAAGAAGAGGCTCAGATGTGCCAAAGATTAGTGGGCCAAATAAATTTATGCATGTCTATAATTTGGATATCTCCTACATGTGTCATACACACACTTCATTAATTGAGTTTTCAACCCGATTTTGTATACACCATGGGAACTAAGCTTCTCAGACACTTTTTTCAGTATGTGCCACAAGCAAAATTTATGTCGGATATCTAGGAAGACAATAGCAATTACATTTTTCATTGCTCTACCTTAATCTGTAATAATAGTCTCTGGAGCTTTACCATCAATACATTACAACTAGTCTGAAATAAGCATGTAAAGGTTTATTTATTCTCACTAGAAATCAAAGTTGCTCCCAATCGAATTGGCTGGCCATGGTAGTTTACATCCACAAACGGTGCAAAGAGCATCCCATATCTATTTGTCAAGTATGTGGTGTCAAATGTTACAACATCAGTAAAATATTTGTAAGCTGCCTTACTTTGTGCATCCGCCCAAAAAACATTCCACAACCTGCTTTCATCATCTAAATCCATAAGTGTAAAAAAGTCGTCATTCTTATACTGCATCCTACAAAAATACTCACAGAACGCTCCAACACCACATTTTCCAAGTCGTAAGTATCATGCCTTGTCAATATAATTGTGATAATTTTTACCAAGTTACTCACTTCTCTATTGCATCGAAAGAATCGGG